>NC_073694.1:191640871-192840871 GCF_029784165.1 Wyeomyia smithii | reverse complement strand
CCGTTAGACTGCGGGTTTAGCGGAATTGATTTGTTGAATTGCACTGCACGCCTTTTCTGCCAGTGCTCAGTGAACTTCCTGCTGTGAAATTGTAATGTTCTTTACAATAAGAGTAACTATATATTTCGACTTATCAGTTCGGTGGTTACAATGATAATGAAAAGAATTTTTCAATTTGTTGTCTTCGTACCATAGCTACAAATCATGGCCAACCTGGCAACATGTCTATGATGTTATGCCTATGGTACATCTCCCTTTTTTTAGAAAAGATCGTAAGGTGCAAGCCAGGCCGGGTCTTTCCTCTTGTCTAACATGCTCAGGAGAATTTTCAACTGGCACATTCGAGTCACCCGTTATTGTAATGTCTGAATCTGGTTCACCTATAGAAGTTGTTGCTTCGAAGTCTGCTACCAATTTCTGATCTTCTGGTGGTTTTTCTGTAACCAGGGTTTGCGGCACTTGAAGTTGGAATTCGTCAATGAGCAGCTCCAAAGGAAGTTGATTGTTATGTCCCAAGACAGCATCACTTTCACTTGGAAACCGTTGTCGTAGTTGATTTGTATGTGTCCGAATAAGGCGCCCATTCTCAAGCAGCACAGTGTAATTAACAGAACCCTTGCGCTCGATTATTTGCCCAGGAATCCATTTGGTAGAATTGTTGTAATGAACCTGAGCGAAAACCAATGCTTCGGATTCGAAAACTCTAGTCACCGCACCGTGTCGTTTGTTGAATTGAGCATTCTGTTTGTTGTTAACCATGGTTGGACTTGGAAGACACGACTTTAACAGGTCCAAAGTTATCCGCAAAGGTCGGCCTAAGAATAGATGTGCAGGAGTCTTGTTTTCAGGAACGTTTCTATTTGGCAATGACCGATAAACTGAAAGAAATGTTTGTAGATGCTGAAACGTCACTGCCTTTTCCCCTTCGACAAGTTTCTTTAGTTCTCTTTATAGAGTATCGACGAAGCGTTCAGCTTGTCCGTTCGATTGTGGATGGTACGGGGCTATCGTGAGGTGCTGGATACCGCTTTCTTGACAAAAACGTTCAAATCGATCACTAACGAATTGCGTACCATTGTCGGATATAAAAGTTTGCGGGTTTCCATATCTCGCGAATGTTTCTTGTGAAATCTCCAACGTCACAATAGTGGTTGTGCTCCGGGTTTTGAATATTTCCGGCTATTTGGAATAAGCGTCGACCAAGATAAGGTAATAAACCAGCATAGTCAATATGGATCCTGTCCCATGGTTTCGTTGGTATTGGCCATGATTCGAGTGTAGTCTTGCGAGGCGATTTTGCTGCAACTGCACAGAAACGACACTGACGCACAAATGATTCAACTTCTTCATCGATGTTAGGCCAGTAAACGTAGCTTCTTGCTAGTGATTTCATTCGATCGATTCCAGAGTGTCCACGGTGAAGTAATCGAATAATACGCTTGCGAAATCGTACAGGAACTACAACACGATCGCAAAACATAACCCATCCTTGGGTAACTTGAAGACCATCTCGTCGGGAGAAGAACTGTTGAGCAGCAGGAGTACTGAGTTCGTTCGCAGTTTTTGGCCAGCCATTATAGATGCAATTTATGACCTCTTGTAGGACAGGGTCGTCTTGGGTTTCCTTGGCGATCATATTCGATATACAGGGGCTTTTTACGGATGTCACCTCACGGTGAGAACGAAATGAAAAAATCTCACGGTGAAAAAAGACGCGTGCAAATCAAATGGGAATCACTTCCACCGTGCCTATTACGGTTGTCATCTCACCGTGAAGTGACTCCCGTAATAAGCCCCACAGTCAAATCCCTCTATTACGACAATTTATATAGCGACAAATCTCTCTACAGCGTCAATCTCAATGATCCCTTCTGCTCTATATTCATAAAAATTATTCGTTTCATTGCGACATTTCTCTATAACAGCGGTTCTCAACCTTTTTTTGTCCGCGTACCCCTTGACGATATTTTTCATATCGATTGTACCCCCTGGCTTGGAATGCTCTCGCATAGTGGAGAGAGTAGTGGTAACGGGTGACAACTAAAAATCTGGAATTTTTTGGGGGCTCTTTTACTCCACAACACTTAGAGAGAAATGAAAATATGTATATGAACGCTCTATCTTTCCTATTTATGTCAGTATTTTGTGTTTTGTTTATATATGCTCAATTCGGTTCAAAATGGCGTCCAAACAAGGAGCATTCCGTAAGTGCATTGTACGGTTCGGTATGAACTGCAAAACAATTTTGACAAGAGGTGAGTAAACCATTTTGAAAGCGAAAATCTTCCGGTTTCTATTGTTTATGGTTTCCTGCAAACCTTAACTATAATCCGCCAGGGAGAAAGCTGAAGACCAGCCTGCGTAGTGAACAGAAAAGGACTTTTCCCTTTTTGTCAAATCATGGTTCAAGCCTAGTGGTTTGGCTATCAATTTAAATTTATACCAGAACGAATGTTTGAACAACATTATGATTCCATTTCTTTTAAAACATCATACAGATGAATTGGGTATGTGATTCAGCCAGGAAAAATATCATCACAGTACGTCAAAAACACAAACGATCCTAGCAACCACTCGACTCCATTTGTACCCCAAATACGCAACCCAACAAATCCACCCCAGTGTCGTTCAATCGAAGATTTCCTTGGGATTTTGAGTTCCTTTGGTGCAAAAATAACTGGAAATCAACGAATTGTGACCAGTTGATCGGTAAAATCAAGAGATGCATTCGAAAAGCGGACTTGGAGGCCGTACAACGCTCTTCTTTCGACAGCAAAAGAAAACTTCGTCGGGAGGTCGATAACGGACCTTTCTCAAATGTTCAATATTTTTTGTTAGCTCATAGTGAATGTATCTTCATGAGAATTAAATCAGTTTTTCTTTAATTTCTTCCACCTTTTTTGACAGCTGTAGAAAAAAATTCCAAATTTTTAGTAGTCACCCGTTAGTTTAGTTCAGGTCTCAAAATGAACTATGGTTTGTTTGATTGCTACAGTCATGTTTTAGGAGCAAAATTGAACAACAAATGAAGTATTATAAAAAAATTGCTTTGTCCGCCATTACTGGTTTTTCTTTCGCGTACCCCCTGAAAGCTTTCGAGTACCCCCAGGGGTACGCGTACCCCAGGTTGAGAACCGATGCTCTATAACGACGGTCCCTTGCGATGTCGCTATGAAGCGATTCAACTGTAACTGGCAAACTAGAGATCGAATCTTCGAGTATTGCCTTCACTTCAGTTTCCATTTGAAGTGCAGCAATCACATAATCTGGCTTACTGTGGCTGGTCATCAGCCGTGACATCAGGTCAGCGTGTCCAAAATTAGTGGTTGAAATGTTTTGGATATCGAAATTGTAGAGCAACATCGTTAGCGCCCAACACTGAAGACGATTGGCCGTGTATATGGGAATTCCTTTCTTACTACCAAATATCTTGAGAAGTGGCTTATGGTCGGTCTGTAGCATGAATTTACGACCATATATCCATTTGTGGAAACGGGTAACAGCAAACCCAACGCGAGCGCTTCCTTCTCAATTTGACTAGAATTCGTTTCCGCGGGCGTAAGCGACCTTGAAGCGTGTGCAATAGCTTATATAGATCCATCAGGCAAACGATGCAAAATTACGGAGCCTAAACCGTTCTTCGAGGCGTCTCCAGCCACAATGATTTCCTTGCTAGGATCGAAGTGCGTCAACAAAAGGTTGGAAACCAGTATAGATTTAAATCGATCAAACGGCTTTTGGCAATCAGTGGTCCATTCCCAAGCAGCATCTTTCTTTAGTAGACGGTCAAGTGGTGCTCGGAGTTCCTTCATCTGACGAACAAAACGTCCATAATTTATCGCACCTAGATACGAACGTAGCTGCGACAAATTCGTTGGTGGTGACATTTCGGAAATAGCAATAGTTTTGGCTGGGTCTGGGCGGAGACCATTTTGGTCGACAATATGACCCAGAAACTTAATCTGCGGAAGAGAAAAACAATTTTCGATGCGCAGGTGAAATCCAAATTCTTGAATTCGGTGAAGTACACTGTTTAAACTGCAATCATGTTCTTTTTGAGTCCTTCCAGCGATCAATATATCGTCCAGGTATGGCTTCACACATGGTATTCCAGCAACCATACTATCGACTATTCTCTGGAACGCTCCAGGCGCAGATTTAACACCAGGTGGCAATCTATTATACTGGAATAAACCCTTGTGCGTGTTTATAGTGAGCAGCTTTCGAGATTCTTCTTCAACTTCGACTTGGAGATAGGCATCCGAAAAATCGATACAGGAGAAAAAACGGCAGCCGGCTAGTGCAGCGAAAATATCGTCCGGATGCGGTAGTGGATGTCGATCTAACTCGAGTGCGCCATTGAGGCCAGTTGAGTAGTCACCACAAATGCGTACGGAGACATCGGATTTGCGAACCACGACTATAGGTGCAGCCCAATCGGAGAATTGGACTGGTGAGATGATGCCGTTGTCTTGAAGTCTCTGAAGCTCTGCATCAACTTTCGGAAGGGCAGCGTAGGCAACAGGTCTCTTTGGGCAGTACACTGGTCGTGCATCTGGCTTCAAGTAGAGTGTCACTTTAGCTTGTTTGCAGCATCCGAGGGTTGACTGAAACACTTCAGGATACTTGGCTTGCAACTTCTGCATTGTTACCTTAGAATTTTGCTGAATGGTGTTGACTAACGAATTGAAGGGAACTGACCAGAGATCGAACAGCTCAATGGTTTCGATCCCGAGAACGTTGAGGTCCGGATTGTTTGCAACGAAGACTCGTCCTTCCTTCATCACACTGAACTCACCCATGATGTTGATGCTGTCACCTGATGCGCTTACGGCGGCAATTTCCGTTGAATCAATGACAGGCTTACCTATCGATTTCCAAGTGCGCTCGGAGATGATTGTAATGTCGGAAGCACAATCGAACTGCAGCGTTGCTACTGATCCGATGATGGCGATCTTTATATACTTCCGCTTCTTTGTAAGATCAACTCGCTTAACTGCAATACCTTTGGACTTAACATTGTCTTTAGGTTTCGGTTTGTCGATTTGCTTTAATGGCTTCTTTTCGGATGAAGAGCAGTATCCCATCCTCGTCGCCAAAAATGTAATGTTCTTTACAATAAGAGTAACTATATATATATCTCGACTTATCAATTCGGTGGTTACAACGATAATGAAAAAAATTTTTCAATTTGTTGTCTTCGTACCATAGCTACAAACCATGGCCAACCTGGCAACATGTCTATGATGTTAAGCCTATGGTACAGAAATGGGGTCTATTGTCACTCTGAATGGTTAGCGGCAATCCCCAAGTGAAAAAAAATCGATTAAGCGCCATGTTCGTACTACTTGCATCAATGCTATGTCATTTCCACAACGGTCATATATCTCGAATAAGTATCAACCACGACTAATAACTCCACACCACCAGGAGTTAACAAAAAAATTGATCTGAAGCACTTGCCATGGACCATCCGGTAATGTGCGGTTTGTCAGAGGAATTGGCGGATTCCTTCTCGAAATAACTAGACAGGCTGCACAGGCCTTAACAAATGACTTTGTATCTTTGCTCATATTCGGCTACCAGATATATTCCCTAAAGATTCGCTTCATCGCCAGGTATCCGATGTGACCTTGGTGAGACGTTGCCATGATTTGTGATGGAAATTCTGTAGGAGGTACAATTTTATTGTCCTTGAAGGCAAAGACCTTGGCCCCTAGTGAACGTAAAAATTTGGATTCGGAGTCATATCTTTGCAGGCCCTCTGGCCACTTTCGGGACTCAATGGACATCCTCAGTACAATAAGCTCCTGGTCGTTTTTCGAAGCCTTTTCTATGTCATTCCTATTCACATTCATTAGGCTGCCATCCAAAGGTTCATTTTCACGGGTTCGAGCAATCAGACGTGATGGAGCATCTGCCACGTTCAAATGGCCCGGTATGCATTTTACTGCAAAATCAAACGTTTGAAGTCTTAAGGTCCACGACTCAGCACGTGTTATCGCGAGTTTTGTAGTTCTGTGTTCTCCACCGAATATAAACTCATTGGCTTCTGAGTCAATTCGAATAAAAAACGGCTTCCCTGTCAAGTAAAATGCAAATCGCTCTACTCCCCATACCAGTGCTTCTTTCTAAGTCTGTGGGTATTTTTGCTCTGTCTGTGTCAAGGCCTTCAAGGCACAAGAAATGATTCGTGGCTTTCCGTGTGGATTAAATTAGACCAAAACCGCACCTAGGCCCACAGGAGAAGCGTCCACGTAGAGCTCGGTTTCGACCTCGTAGTTGAAATAACCTAACCGGGATATCGACGTCAAAGCTATGAGCCAAAAACGAAAACTCTTTTTCTTCCGCTTCAGACCAATAAAACCTGTCGTGCTTTGCTAATTTCCTCAAATGTTTTGTTTTATCAGCCGGCATATAAATAAAACGACCCAAAAAATTCATGGAGCCCAAAAAAATATTTGACTTCATGCACAGTCTCTGGTTACCGAAAATTCTGGGCTGCCCTCAACTTCTCATTTTCGACACGCTAACTCTCGTTTGACATCAAGAACCCTGAAAAGTTATGTATCACAATGATCAGTCGTAAGTATAACAAATGAGTCCTTCGAAATCCCTACCTATGGATTTGACTTTCTGCTGCCCGATCACACGTTTGTCTGTATTGATACGCACATTGTGCTCATGAAGCTGTTGAAGTACCATCCTGAGATTATCTTGTGTTCTTTCTTGCTGGCCCCGTGTACTATAATATCGTCTAGGTAACATTTCTGACCGCGGCATCCTCCGAACACCTTCGTCGCAATGTCCACTGAAAAATATCAGGAGCATTGCATAGACCAAAGGGCAATCGCTTAAAACGATACGTTGCATCACCGGCTAAAAAATTGGTCAAGTGATGTGATTCTTCTGCCATTTCTACGTGAAAAAACGCACTCGTTAAATCAATAGTGGAAAACCACTTGGCGCCGTGAAGTTCAGCAAAGATTTATTCCGGGGTGGGCATTCTAAAAGGTGTTCTTATAATGCATTTATTTGGTCCTCCGAGGTCCACCACCAGGCGGATGCCATCTTTACTTTTAGGCACAACTATTAATGACGAGCAGAAAAATCTATCCATGGAATCTGTAACTCACTTAATAATCCCGGAAGCCAGGAGTTCCTCAAGCGCTTTCACACGAAACAGTAAAGGAATGTTGGTGTAAATATTGCGTGATGGAGATTTACTTGCGACGTATCTCAGCACCACCGGAGGAACATTGAACTTTGGGAACTCGTCGGTTATCGCCACGGTAGATATCTCACTGGGAAAATCACCGACAGGGTCGTTACGAGATGCTTTTTGAATCGAAACACTCAATCCAAATTCAGATAAAACAGCACGTCCAGAGCTCTGCCAATTACTTGTTCGTCCTTGGTTTCCAAAGATTTTTCCATTTCCACGTGGTCCACCTCGAGAGCTGAAGCGCTGTTTCTAGGCTGTTCACGTGAGACAGTTGACATCATGAACGGGACATTTGTTTTTGATTCACCATAAAACTTACGAATTGAGAACATTTGCGCCATTGTCGTGATTTTTTTGAGAATTTCCTCCGTACATTCTTGCGTCGAAAGATGAATTTTTAACTCCTTTTTCTGAAACTTTTGCTTCTGTTTTTTCTAATTATTGCTTCTGAAACTGCTTCTAGTCGCAATGACATCTATTCGAAAGCTGCAGAACATTCCAAAATAACAACGTATCTGTGGTGCTTATTATGGGAGTCGCTTCACGGTGAAATCAGAGTGAAGAGAATGAAATCCTATTACGGGACTCACGTAAGTGAGAAAAACGTCACAAGGTGACATCTGCCGTGAAATCTGAGTTATTATGAGTGTTAAAAATCGATTGACTTGTGATCTAGCGGTAATATATGGGATTTATTTTCCAGTAACAAGGCGAATCTTTTTTTTTTTCTTGAAAAAAATCGGCTCTCTGAAACTTACAAATTTTCGAGCTGCGGCCAATGGAACGTAAGGGAAAAATTGACCTTCTAATTTCGTTTAGCGATAGGGCTCAAAAGTTTCCTCTTGTAGAAAAATGTCCTCATACAAAATTTCAGCTCAATCGACTTCCCGGGATTTTTGAGCTGGAAAACTCCCACATTTCACTTGTCCCATTCTCAATTTCACTTCACTGGCAATCTCACTTCACGGAGGTGATTTTTGTCACCTCACTTGAGGTGGAATCGGGAATAGGTCTAAAAAAGTGAAGTGAGCGTGAGAGTGAAATATATTTCACCGTGAAGTGACTCCCGCAATAAGCACCTGTATCATAGCAACGAATAGAATCAAGAAGGCACTCTGCTCCAGTGTTACCAATACTTCTAGCGTAAGCTATGCAATTTGTTGGAATGAACATTTTATAACTGCTAATAGTGAAATAAATATATTGAAATTTTGTTATAGTGAATGAAACTAAAAAACTAACAGAGCTGTTCGGATTGCGGTTACACTGAAATTAGAAGTCAATGCATTAAAAATTGATTCTAGGACTATTCAACGATTTCCCATTCATCATTTGTTTGAATTTCTACACATATATTGCAGGTTTCTTGATAAAAATTGAAAATTCTAACACGACACGACAAGTGGAGTTTAAGTGTCGCCAACTTTGAACCTGTAGGTCATTTGAGAGTTTCCTCATTAAAAATCTATTCTTCTGTTATCAAATTGTTTTCTTTAATTCTAAAGAAACGAACATCTTACATTTAAGTATCAAAAGTTGTAGTAGACCGTCTTCCAACTAGTTTTTCTCTGGTAATTTTCAAATGAAAACAGCATCATGCTTTAAAATTGAATTAAAAATCTCTTTCGGCCACTTAAACTTGGTGCGAAGTGTTACTCCACTGCGAATTTTTCAACTGAGTTGATTTCTGTTACTGTAGTTTTCGAGTAGGTAAATTAAAACTGCAGAATTCAAATCGATTAACATTGCACAACAAAAAAAATGTACACATTACATTACATCCAATTAATTTCAACTGTTGATTGCAATCGTATAAGTGTAGAACTGCAGTAACTATAACTGCAAGCAGAGGTTATACATACATTTCAACAAGCAAGCCATTTTATTATTTCCCTTACTAAACACACTTCTGGGCGATACCGCCAATTTGCAGAAAATTCGCATGCGCTCTTTGCACCATCTCTCACTCTCTCTCGATGGCGGGAGGCGTACACAAGTGGGCGTACCCCTTCGTTATTGTCTCTAGTTTCTCTACCCATTAGAAACATTATTGTACGCAGCATTAGATTTTTATAGCAATCTGTGACTCGAACCCTAACAAGACTCCGTGGCGCAACGGTAGCGCGTCTGACTCCAGATCAGAAGGTTGCGTGTTCAAATCACGTCGGGGTCAAATGAAGAGATTTCTTTTTTCTTAAATAACATGAAAATTAATCCCAAGAAAATGTGTATTTAACATTGTCAGAGGATTTTAAAAACACTAAACGAGCAAAAAAGTTTACTGCCCCGAGTGAGGATCGAACTCACGACCTTAAGATTATGAGACTTACGCGCTACCGACTGCGCTATCGAGGCTTACAAAAGGAGGGGGAAAATGTATCTGATAAGAACATTCTACCACTAGAACTCTTATTATATTTACTCAAAAGAGGTGATTAGGATTTTTTCTGAACAAAATATGAACTTATGCACCCGAAGGGAGGCTGCTCAGTAATTGACACTTGATGTTATGTGGTTTGTTTAATGTTAATGATGATGCAAGTGGGAAAAGCTTTTTTGATAATTGAATACATTGCGGAAGGGTGCAAATTTTCCCATCGACCCTGCTGCTGCTGGTTTTGTATGGAGAACAACGGCGGGTAAGTGTCACACGTAACTTAATTATCGAACATTAGGGCAATTTCACAGAAATAAACTTTAGTCTGCCTTTGCGCGCTTAAAACACATAACGACAAATCTAATTTATAGCAATATATAGTCGAAAACAGACCACCCGCCCGATAGATAGAGTGCAGTGAGACTGTGTCTTACTACCCCAGAAAACCAGATACAGCTAATAAAGATAATGATCTATTATGAATATTGCGGTGTGTGGCAACAGAGGGAAAAAATTCCTACGGAAAGTGGCCTATTTCCGACTCTAAATTTCGAGTAGAATGAGCGTTTTTGTTCGACTGTGTTACAACAATGTTAGCGGGAAACAACAACTTACGTGCATCATACTCTTCTGTGCTCTTCGTTCAGCGTTAATTTTCCGGGACGACGGCACCAGCTCTGCCCGGAAATCGCAGGATGGATCTTGACTACCGTTTACTACCGCTAGCAGATGGGCAATATAGGAAATGGCTAGCCGTAGCGTTTTTATCTAATGGTGGATCAGAATAGTAGAGTCAATGGGACTGATTGAATTTCCTCTGCACGGATTGGAAAACCTACCTTTGAGAGCTTGGTATCGTTCGGAACGTTGGGGATCCTATCCCGTAGGGAGGTGTACGCCGAATTGATACTTTGAGTGCGCCGTCGTTCTTTCTTGTTAGCCGTGTTTCGTCTTTTTACTACTCGTACAACCGGAACACTGCCAGTGACGAGAGAGTTAGACGCATTGATGGATCCTAAAGTGCATCCGTTGACGTTGGTTGTGGTGGTGGGCGTGGCACCATAATAGCCTTCGTCACATACGTAGTCTGGAACAAAAAAAAAGTGTTTTGTTTATCAATATGATAGAAATTTATTTCGAGAATGGAATAGATTTGGTCATTTTTATAACGGTACAAAATGGCACGCTGGGTATCGAAATTCTATATTTTTTTGCCGTACAGCTCAAAACTTCCGTGTTAATCAAAACTAAAGGCAGTATTACACTCTTTGACCAAGCGTCTAATATTTGTAACTTTTTCACAGATAAAAATTCGGATAATTTTTTGTCACTCTCCAATTTTTACATTTGGCAAGCACGGGCAAACGACAATCATGATGTCAAATAAATTTGACAATTATGTCATATATATTGGTCAGAGTGTAATAAACCAATAAACGTCATTCAAAATGGGACTCTTACTTTTATAACGGTTACCATGACGAAAGCAATCAGAGTATAACAGTTAATACTTTAATCACGAAATGTTGATGATAATATTATAAATTGAACTGAAAAGTGATCATGAATCTGACTTTGACTATTTACTTACTGGATTTTTCGAAACCGACTGAGCAGTAAACCTGCTGATGCAGCTGATACTGTCCGCTGCCGAAGGGGGATGATCCTTCCGGGCCAGTTTGCGATGAGAGCACATGCTGCTGGCTAGGGGAGTATTCGCCTCGATCTTCTTGCGACTCGTTGGAACTGCATGGAGATCCCCAGTAGCCTTCCTCCTCCAGTGGCAACACGTGACCGCCTTCATCAAGCAACACGAGTTGATACAGCGAGAAAGAAAAATAAATCGTCAGAAAAAAAATGGTTTAGGATTCAGTTTGTTCTTCGCTCGAAGCGTGCGATGTATCGTATCATAATGATTTGTTTATGGACTGACTGCCGGCACCCGGATGAAGAAAGGAACATAAATTTTTGTCTGTTTACACGTAAGTTTACCTAAACAAAACTAACTTCCAGCAAAATGTGAGTTGCAGTGAAATACATGGAGAAAAGAAGAAAGTCAAGTGACCGCAAAAGGATTACATGCACGGGTGAAAAGGAAGCAACACTCGAGTGACGACACATGGGATTTAGGGAATTGATATCCTCTTTACTACACGGCATGATGTGTAACTTCCGGCATGATAATCCTAAATTGTCCGCTTACATGTTTCAGCATATTCTAAATATCCTTGCACGCTCTCTCAACTATGTGCATCTAAATTCCAGTTTAAAAAGCTATGAACTGAACTGAATTCCTACATCTCGATAGAACTATAAACATATACAGTACACAATTTTATTGCACCTTTCTTTTCTATTAATAACACACCTCACTAATGTGTTAACGCTATGCAGTAGTGTGTTATCCACCTTTCGGTACTTTTATTTACTACACAGTGATTTTTGTATACACTATCAAAGCATTTATTAAGAGTTTTATTACCGACTGTGATAAACAAAAAAAAAATGAGTTTACTTGAGCATATGTATGCATAGCTGCGTTTGATGATCCGATGACAGGCCCAGCCAAGGCAGTTTACTATCTGTGGCCTTACTTCTCTGTTCAATACTTGAATTTTCGGGGCATGTGCCAGCGATAATGTCCCACATTTTGATTTACCAAAAGTTCAACAGATGTGCGTAATCTTGCTTCGACAGTTCGTAAATATACCCCATGACGTGCAAAGTTCGTTGCAGCGACCTTGGTTGCCACAGATTTTGGGGAAGGTACTATTAGAAAATTCGTAAACAAAAATGAATTGACTTTAACTTTGAGATTACAAACCGTGTAGTGACTGCAGACGCCACTTTAGTTTTAAACATACGTAGTTCTATCCGGTGCAATATTATTCCCGTGAAATATATTTATTATACAGACTCGTTTGGACTATAGCTTTTTTACAGACAAATTTTATTTTAATAGGTATTTTTCATAACATCATATAATTTATCGTGTATCGAAAAAAAACCCTAAATATGTAATATGTTACTCTGGGAAACCTAACCTAAAAATCATTCGAAGAGTAGTCTTTGTTTACGCAAAGTATAATTACATAAACCACAGCCAAATTCGTGAAACGTAATTCCACAGTTCCACATACCTATACACATAAGTGATTCTTTAGTACTCAGATTCCTTTTGTATTTTTCAACCATTTTTGACATCTGTTATAAGTGAAATATTTTCGTCAGTAATAGTATTCTACGCAATATTAAAATTTAGTAAGAGCTGATTAAAAAACCTGGATCTTAAATTTCAAGCTCTCAGCAGCATAAACCACGTAAAGTTATAATTCTTGACTATCATACAATTAGTAACTCTAATTTGTTCAAATTTTGAGTTATCAGCGTAACAATAGCTTTTTTCAGGCTGCTCACAAATTAGGTTCGATATTATTTATTTACTAGCATTTCGATACGCATTTAACATATTGTCTCAACAAACTATTTGCTATCATGATATACTCTCGGAAAAGTCGAGTAGAAACTACTCAAATTAAGGGGCTATATACCTATTTGCCCGTGGAAAATGAGGAAAGTTTGGATTTGTTTAAGGTGTGTAACAATTAGTGTAAAAACTACACTGCCTGTGATCGCATAACTGTAACATTCGACATTTTATGGTTTGCGAGTTTTTAATGGGAAAATGCTTAGAATGGTATGTGCTTCTTATATCTACAATAATAATGCTTGTTCGAAAAAAAGTCGTAAAAATACCAAGTTGTATTGTCACGTAGTATAAACAACCGCAAATTTGTCTAATGCTAAACATGAGCCTGTGTGTCACTGGAAATAAAAAATATTTCCAGTCCATAATAGTTCTGTGTTATTTGCTTTTAATAATGAAACAATTGTTGGATTTAGTTTGTGAGTACTCATTTATCTAAGTGAAAAATGAAATAAATTTATAAATAAGAAATTATTCACTTATCATAGGAATATTCTTCCAATAGTCACTATCTTCAGCAATAAGAACAGGTAACAAAATCTTTAGCAGACTAGTTTTTCTCTCGGAATCTACTCATCGTGACTTGTCGTTTGACAGTATTCTTCAATCTGAACATATCATCTTCAACGATACCATGTTGCTTCTTTGAAAGTAAGAAACAGCTTTCAACTTCACCATCGTCTCCAACTTTATCGCTATATTGAAACAAAACGATCCTTCTCCTATTATAACTTTCCGAATATTGTCGATATATGGACGAGGTTTGCAATTATTTAATGTATATTGGGATAAAATCATCCATAAGGACAGAAAATCTCCAGGCCTTATTTTGATGGCCTCCACTCGTTTTTTCGCGTTTTTCACAGCGGTTTTCAACTCATCTATGGTTTACCGTGTCTCATGCGTGCTTCCAGAGCAGCATGGAAACTATCAGCAGCCATAAAAGTGTGTCCTCCTGACTCGAATTATTTCAAAACAACTTCCTGTACATGAATATATTCTGAATTTATCAATAGTACCAAGTACAAAAAAAGATTCCAGTTTTTGTTTTGAGCCGAGCAGTTGTCCAACCACAGGAAGATCTTGGGTTTATCAGTGAACCGATGTACAATCCGTCCGAAGCAAAATAAAATATCAATTATTGATCTACCTGCAGTGGGCTCATCTCAAATGCAGGTAAGCACAGGATATATTTTGAATAGTTTCCCACAGGAGCAAACGTTTCAGGTTCAGTCTATGAGAAAAACTCCGGTTTTAAGTCCTTCAAGACGCGAAATCTGGACTACCTAATTCTTAATAGCTCATTAAGAATGCAGTTATTTCCTTGCTTGTTCTAAAACGAATACCTTCTGTAGTTCTACCGCTAGCACAACGCACCCAGCTTGTACCTCTTCACCATCTTTGCAGAAATATTTGCAAGCTCAACGTGTGCATTCATATCTACACATATTTTGCAAGTAACTTCATCTGGAAGGGGGTAAGCGTTGTGGATGAAATCCTTTTTATGCTGTTTTCTACTGACGCACTTCTCGCAGTGTTCATAGCTCAATTTGACTTGACCAAGGATATGTTGAGCCGTTTTAGTCCCTGCAGTAAAACTAGTAGCTGACCTCCAAGTCCAAGTTTACCTCGTGGGATCTTTGGTATTTGTTATATCTACCGTAAACTGGGGTGACTTTGATCACGTTTTTGTATTTTAAATATTTTCAGAATATACTGAAAACAATATTGTTTGATATTTTTAAAATAAGTACTGGCATGCATTGAGAAAGATTCAGTCACTACTTCAAAATTTTAGTAACAATTTTGCTGTTTTTAAATATGCTCTAAAAATACAGGCAATACACTAGACCAGCGGTTCTCAACCTGGGGTACGCGTACCCCTGGGGGTACTTGAAAGCCTCCAGGGGGTACGCGAGAGAAAAATCAGTAATGGTGGACAAAGCGAATTTAACTTTTTAATACTTAATTTGTTGTTCAATTTTGCTCTTAAAACATGACTGTAGCAATCAAACAAACCATAGTTCAATTTGAAACCTGAACTAGACTACCACTGCATGATCTAACACTACTCTCTCCCACTCTGCGAGAATATTCCATGCCAGGGGGTACAATCGATATGAAAAATATCGCCAAGGGATACGCGGGCAAAAAAGGTTGAGAAACGCTGCACTAGACTACAGTATAGTCACTGTATACTTTACGGAACCGATGAAAGCTCATTCGGTGAGGATTCGGATGAAGAAACTGACGCCGGAACTGCAGTTGGTTCATGCATGAACTAGATCGGGAAGGATGACAGAATTCAGATCCACGATCAAATCTGGAACTTAGACGCTTCTAGTCAAGCCGCGTTTTTTTTTCGAGAAACAGTAAAGTTAGCTTCATTTACTCGGCGTGTCAAAGATCAATTAATTTTACATTTTTAACTTTAAACAGTCACATCAAACTTCTCTTCTCCATTCCTCATCATCTTTATTGTATTATGCATGGTTTTTTAATTGGGACAAACTTTCAATTATTTTTCCTCTGGGACTGGGACTGACTTGCGGTTACTTTTCATAATGGAATAATTTGACTTGGTATTGATTTCCACTTTTGTTGAACAAACCACTAATTTTTATCAGTATATCTGAAAATACTAACTCAAAACTGACAAAATTACAGATGGGACAGACTTGCGGTTACCGGCAGTATACACTAGTTTAGATTTTATTATTGTTAAATCGGCGTTCTATGAATACCACCAATTTGCTTGGAAATTTGAGCTTTGAATAGATCTTCTTTATCAACTGCTCATATAATACATGATTATAGCCCCAAAATAAAAAAAGGGTTTTAGGGTTCATTTTTCACAACATTGACACAAATAAATTGTAGCATGAATGACAGTTGGTTGCCCTATCCAGAAAAATGAGAAACTAAACTGAGTTTATAAAACTATATACATGCAATAAGAACACAAGGGACGTATGAGAATCAGGTTTTCATTGCACTTTCTACATTTTCTATAACTCTAATATACTTGACATAGAATTCTTTTGAGCGTGATTAAAGCGAAAAAGGAATCGTGAGAAAACTGAGCGTGAATTCCTTGAGGAGTGATAAAATCTGAAAGGCCCGGAAGATTATCATTGAAAAAATCACCTAAATCATTTGTAACTGTGTTAATCGTTTCGTTATGTAACCAATTTCGTCTTATTTGTTCAGTTTTTTTAAATTTTATAGTCGTAAAATCAGACGACTTTAGCTGTGAGTCTAATAAAAAGTAAAGATTCAAGATTTGTATGAGAAAGGCTGGATCACGACATTTGTAAATTCGTTCTTTTAGTTTTAAACTACTCAAAAATTTGAGTTTGTGCACATCAATAGATTTTTAAGTATTTTCAAACGATATTTTGACCTATGTTTAGATGGAGTTGGTTTCAAGCATAAAAAAAACAAAAATTTTATTCTATAAATTCTACCAACATGAAAAAATTTTTAAAGGATCGTTTATTACCTTTTCTATTGTGAATGGAGTCAATAGGAGATTGGTTAGAATTTTTTAACAATGCAATACTACTTATATATTATGTTTGAAGAAAATACTTATCTACGATATTATGCGTCCACGCATGCAAGAAGCATCGGTGGTTCAGTGGTAGAATGCTCGCCTGCCACGCGGGCGGCCCGGGTTCGATTCCCGGCCGATGCAAAGCGGCTTTTTTTTGTTATTATTTCTATCAAAACATCTTTACGGCCTTTTGTTGTAATCTAATTGTTTTTTTCCGATGCCCTATTGTACAATTTTCCATCGAAATATATCCGGAGTGTTTCGCGATTAGGACGCAACTAACAAAATGTAAACAAAAGGTTTTATTACACTATTGGTTTCGAAGACTTACAAAATTCATGGCAAGAATCCTTTCTTTTGTATAAATCGATAAAATTATTTAAATCAAGCTTTTAGTGAAGGGCGATAAAACAGTTTACCCAAAACAAAAGATACTTTGGAAATAGGCCCTTTACATTGTTTTGAAGCAACGGGCTTATTTGCGAAGTATTTCGTAAACAGGCGACAGTAAAGGGCGGATCAACTTTTTTTTCAAAATAAAGGCGCATTTAAAGGGGCGCAACTGAAGAAAAAATAACAACAAGGCGAAAAAAAGATGGGCGTATCTCGTTGTCAGAATGCTTTAAGGCTCATTAGAAAAAGGTATGAAGAAAAGCGCAAATTTAAGCCATAAACGCACAAATTTAATGTAGTATTGTTAGGAAAATATAATTTATAGGTTTATTTTACGTCGATTTTTGGTATTGATGTTAATGTTGGTCACTTCCTTTGAAATTACGATTTGAAAATGTACTTGCAAATTTTCAAACTGATATTCCCCAATGTTTATCTTTTGCCAGTTGCGCCCTTATCGCAAATCGCTCCGGATATGTTTTCTTATTTTTATCTATTAGAAAAAGGGAATGTTTTGACTCTTAATAAAAGGTATATGTACTTCAAGAAAAGCCGATTTATTTCTCATGAAGATACATTCAATATCAACATCATTCAAAATTTTCCTCACATTCCTTCTAATATATATCTTGATTGATAGCCAAACCACTGGGCTTGAACCATGATTTTGATAAAAAAAAACAAAGTCCTTTTGTTGGCCATTACTTTGACCGGTCTTCCAGTACTACTTTCCTGGCGACTTGTTGTCAAGGTTTCCAGGAAATTATGCACAGTAGAAACCGAAAAGTTTTCACTTTGAAAATTGTTTACCGTGAACTTTTTGCCAAAAATGTTGTGCAGTTTAGTTGGAACTGTATAAGGGGTCATCCACATACCACGTGGACAGATTTTTAACGATTTTGACCCCCCCCTCCCCCTCCGTGGACAACTGCCCATATAAATTCTAAAAAAATTGTATGGACCGTGGACATAACGCCACCACCCCCCCCCCCCCCCCAAAGCTGTCCACGTGGTATGTGGATGGCCCCTAATGCACTTTTATGAGGCTCCTTGTTTCGACGCCGTTCAAAACAGAACAGCATTCATAAACAAAACAAAAAATACTGGTATAAAACGACTTTGTTGTTGCGTAAGAGAGCCTCAAAAACATTCCAAATTTTAGTTGTCACCCATGCTATTCAAAAAAAAAATGTTCCCAAAGTACTGTTATTCTTCCCCGGGATCAATGTGAGAGGGTTTAAAAGAATAGCATTAATATTTTTAAAAATTGAGAAACAACCAAGAAGAAATATTGTCAGAAAATATTCATGAATAATCATACAAAAGTCACGATACTGGAATTAACGAAACGCGTACGGTAGCAAGTTGGAAAATTTATTGTAAGTAAAGCACATAAATTATAATAAAAAAAAATTTAAACAACACCAAAAATAAGAAATTTATTAAGATAAATTATAATTTGTTAATTATGATAAGGTGATATTAGTTAATACTGGCGATACAAAGAAGAAACGTCTTAAGCAAATGAAGAACAGCATTTTAGAACATCTAAGAATCTGTCATAGGAATTAGGGGAAAAAAACGATTCAAAAATTGGAATTAAGGATTACGCGGGCAAAGCAAAACGTGCAAAATTAAAATAATACAAAATTGAGCTTAGGATAGTTTAAAATGGTTTCGAAAGACCAGAAAAGGCAAAAAAAATCCAAATTAGAAACGACAGAGATTAGAGAGATATTCAGGAAAATATGAGTCCACGTTAATCATAAGATCGCAAAAGTAGAACGTTTCCAACGGTTTAAAAGACGATAATTATACGTAAATTGTAAAAAAAAAAAATTAATTATGCTCGAAACGGCCGACAAATCCTTTTTAAAATTGCAGTCGAACACGAAAACAAAAATCTAATTGATAGAACATTTCTTACAAATATTTTTACAAGAACATTCGCAAAACAACACACGATAAAAAATTATTAGTAAAAAATTATATTTTAGTAAACAGTTAACAGAAATCAACAGTTTGGAACTTGAAATGGCAGACAAATTTCAATTAAACGATATCCTTCAATTGGGATACATCAAATTTCAAATTTTACATCCGGAGGATAATTTAAAAGGAATGAATTACATAGGAACCCGGGCTTGCATTTCCGTGCTAAGCTTACTTTAATTAATAATATTTCCTGCATCAAATCAAAGCATCACCTGTGCTACACGCACCTGCATTTTGAGAATCCGCCGGATACATCTGGGTGTAATAATGATTGGCCGGTTCGTAGTACTGCTCTGACTCACATACGGTCTGGCAAATTTCACCATCTGAGGAATCGAAACTAGACATTTTGTTGTACATTGTTGGCCCTGCTTTCGACCAGAACTTCACTTTGCTTCTATTTTTGGGCTTAGATTCACAAATTTATACACCACGTTAACAATTTATACACGAAAATTGTGAAATCACTCCAATCACTGAACATTTAGCTCCGACAAAATAACCACAAGTTTTCCACCCGAGATCCCGAAACAGACTGATTTTCCGTTTAGCCGCATTTCGGTTGCTCTATCCTCATCTCGGATAGGGTTTCCCCGCACCCGAACCAAGCGTTCCTATTGGCTATTCGATCTTATAGAATCCACAAGCCGGAGAGTGAAGACTATTTGATTGCCACCTTGTTGGCAATTGCGTTGTTCCACTACTTTGTGGTTACTGTGTTAATCGCATTCGAGAATGAAAATTTACGATCAAGCACTGCATTTGAGGTCAGTTAATTTATATTTACACTTTTCGTTTGCAAATTTTGCACGTTCAAAGAAGATTAACATTTCACCTCTTTTCTACTCCCTGCGGGCTTTCTCTCTCTCTCTCTCTCTCGTGTATTTTAGGTGGTAACAAACCACGCCCCTAGTTCTATTTTTAGAATCTGGCACCATCTGTGTGGCTGCGTAATTAGTCAAATCAGGGAAACTCTTCAAAATGTTTCTAGGACCTTATTATTATGTGTTTGCGTAAAACTGAAACGACAATAGAGACAATTGGATAATTATTTGCTACAGGCACTGCTGTTCAAGTAAACAAATTTGTTTCGTGCTTAGCTAGGTGCTCGAAAGGGGCGCCACTGTGCCGAAAAAGCAGCAGCAGCGCCGTTAATTTGTCATCGCACTTGAGTCTTTTTGCGGCGATACGACAACGACGACCGTAAACAGGAGAAGCTCAAATTACTTGGTTTCAAGTGGTTTCATGAGCTCTCTTGTCCACCACCTCACACAAAGGAGTAGATCGCATTTATTGGTGCAACGCAGTCTTTACTCTCTTTGGTGGTCGTTTTGGCAAGTTCGAGGATCGATGTTGTGTGTCACAGGCACAGCAGTGGTTGATTTATTTATTGTCTTGTTTTTGGGTTGCTTCTTGAATGTATCCTTGAAGTGGGTGCAAGCAGGTTTCATAAGTTATACTTTGAATTGTGATGGATGTGATGTGTTTTTTTTATAACTTGAACGTTTCTCGGGGAATTTTAAATTATAAATAGGAGTATATTTAACTAACAAAATCGGTAAGATTTACCTACTAACAGAGCTTTGCTTTGGAACAAATATTTTGTACCTTCGATAATCTCAGTTGGCCAAAGCAATATCCTAGCGGTTCGATATTATGAAATATTTGAACAGGCGCAGAAAAAAATATCTCATATAAAAATCACTTTTTTGTTTGTCTCCACCAAACCGTGTTTCTTTACTGGTTGGTTTGAGAGAAAACTGTGCGAAAGCTGTTTAGCAGGATGAAATATTGCATTCAAGTAGCATGCAAATGTCATGCTTGCATGCAGTAAGAGATGAAATTCAAGACTTTTACACAACAGATTTATTAGGAAAAAACGTGCTGGATCAAAACCTGTACATAGAGATGGTCGGGTTTCGGGTTTTCAAACCCGAGCCCGACCCGTACCCGACGGGTTCGGGTTTGAAAATTTTTGAAAGTGTCGGGTACGGGTCGGGTTCGCGTTTTGTGAAAAAAATATTTTCGCGTTCGGGTCGGGTTCGGGTTTGAAAATGTCGGGCTCAAGTCGGGTTTGGGTATGAAAACCCGAAACCCGACTATAAAATCTTTGAAATCTCAGGTTCGGATTTCAAAGAAATAAAATTTTCGGGTTCGGGTTTGAACGAAAAAAAAGTTTTGGGCTCGGGTTTCGACCGAAAAAAAAAATCGGGTTCGGGTGGGGTACGGGTTTGAAAAACATCAAACCCGACCGTCTCTACCTGTACAGTATCGAAATCAGTTCACCTTGATGGTTTTCTTCAGTTTTATGCATTATAAAAAATGGAAATCCATATGATAATTACATGTATATGTCTATTAAACTGTTGCCCTTATGTTAAAGTGAACTATGCGCCAGTAGGCCATGAAATAAGAATATTAAAAAGGAAAAATCAATCGTGTATCGGTTTCAGTTGTCATTTCTTCGCATCGTTAGAGAATTTACTAAGGAAACGTTCATCTGATAAAAACGTTTTCAAAGTGGGATATGAGTGTTTTACTCTGTGAATCTCTGTGAAATCGATTGAAAAGTCTTTATCATTTTCGAGCTGTGTATCGTCTGGTATATAATGTAAATTAAATTTATTCATCAGAAACTGTGCCGTACGGATTTGGTCCTTGTTGACTTGAATCGAAATCCATACAGCGTGTGTAACATGCATATATTGTTGAATTTTCACAAACATTTTCAGCATATTATGGAAGAAAACATAAATAAATATACGGCGACCGATTTAGACCGATTTAGAAGCCGTACTGGGAAGCCTCGAAAGGTTCCGGCGTTTCGGTGACCACGATAAGGGATACCGTAACGAATCGCTACGAATCTCAATCAAAGGGAACTCCACCAACTTTCTTTGCTGGAGAGAAAGAAAGGATCGTGAAGTGGCTGCTATGCATAGCCGTGGCAGGTTTTCCGGTGGGCGAAAAGCAGAACGTAATTTGGAAGTTACTTTGCTCTATTACGCGTTCCGCGGTGACTGGTCGGATTCTTTGAAATATGATCGTATCTTATGTGAATACATTGGTTGTATAGCTAATCCTCTACGTTAGCAAATTGGCAGAGATGCTTAAGAAAGAAGATGCGTTTAAGAATAATGTTCCAACTCGCGGATGGGTGAAGCGTTTTATGAAACGGCACCCCGAGTTCGCGAAGAGGACGACCAACAATATGTCGAAGAAGATAGCCATTACCGAAGCAGATGTGCGAGAAAGGTTTGCTGAGATCCTCGCGTATGCGACCGCAAACGACGTTGAAAATATCTTGGTGGATCGTTCAAGGATCTTCAACAGCTTTTTTTGGTCCCGCGCAAACAAAAAGTCTTTGCAGCAAAAGAATCAAAGAACGTCCAGGCTCTGTCCTCCAACAGTTACAAGGAAAACTATACGGTTCTGATTTCGGTTTCAGCTGCTGGTAAGCTAGCACCACCGTTGATATTGTTCCCGTACAAATCAAGACTACCAGCCCACATTGCGAGCAGCGTACCGGTCAGTTGGGCGATCCGAAACAGGTTGAATGAACTCGGAACGTTTTTTTTTTAAGTATATCTCGAATATATCCGTGGGCAGTGAACCAAAAGGTGCAATTCCTTTTATTTCTGTTTGAGGACTCTTCCTCTTCCGCTTTTGAGACGGATGAGTTCTGCAAGAGGAAGGGTCGTTAGTGTCGCTTTTCCCGAATGCCAATCACGTCATGCAACCACTTTTTTTTTTTTATTCTCGCTTATTTTCCGTCGGTCTAGTTCCGCCACTGTTGTGGCCAATCACCGACGCCCAGGGAGGCAACTCCACACCCAGGACCCTAACTCACGACCCGTTTATTAACGGACCGGCGCCAACGGCTTTACTTCCTCATGCGATGGAAGGCGTGATCCCAGAGATTTTTCGCCTCAGAAAATCTCCCGGTGTCGGCTAGGATTGCATCTAGACCAGTTGGGTTGGTTGTGAGTGGATCACGCCACCTCACAACCATCGACACCTATGTCGGCGGTGGGATTCGAACCCAGGCGTCGAGCGTGGTTGGCGGAGACGTTACCAACCACACTAGGCCCCCGCTCTTGATGCAACCACTTGATGTATCATTCTTCACTCCTTAGAAAAACGTTAGGCAAGAAGTGGTTTAGCAGTGGAGGTTCGAAAACTATCGATACGCTCCATTATTGGAGAAAGCAATAGATAGCTTGGAAAACAAAGACACAACGCTGATCAACGGATTCAGAAAATGTGGGTTATACCCTTTCCATGCTGATGCCAATGACCCCTGGGAAAATCATCGACATCACACAATCATCGACACACACATAGCTGGTCTTCAGCAAAAATCGGATCAGAAGATTTATCAGACACCAACGATGCTCCAATTACAGAGAATACAGGTTTTCTTGAATCAGTAAATTCCAGATTTGAAGAAAACTTTTTCGAACAAACCGAAATAACCTCGTCTGGTCTGGAGATGCATGTCTATTCTACCTCTGGAGGAATGAAATGGACGAAGGTGAAGGGCCACCCGAATTCATGGTTATTGATGCGCCTTTTCTTACGATTAGGAGAAACAATGTTTCTAATGTCGAGCATCTTGAACTGAACAACGCTGAGGAAGGTTAGATTTTGTTAAAGTCAAATAAATGTTTGAACATTATTTTCATTTCTATTTTTTCAACAGAGACGTACTCCAGCATGGATACTTCAAACGACGGAGAAATTCTCATCCAAGATCCAAATCACGATCAAAACCAACATGCTGCCCAAGAACGGGACGATAATCAAAACCTAAGTACAAATCAAAACGGTAAATCTCAGGATGATATGCTCTTGATAACAAGAATTGATCTGAACAAGATAGGATAACGAATCCTGAAACGAAGTTATTCTGAACCAAATTTACCAAAAATTTCGTCTCTATCAAACCATGTTGTTACTAACAATGGTTGTTATTGATCTGTTCTTATTTTGTTGGAAAGCTGATACATTAATAACATAGTTTGATGTGGGTTTGATACTAGCAGAATATTTTTTGTTATTTTAACACCTAACGGGATCCAATTGAAAACATAACCTGAAAGGCTTTTCGCATAACAAACATGCAGCTTTTGTTATTTTTTTGTTTCGTCTTTCTGAAAGAGGAATCATTCAATGGGCCCTCATATTTATTCATAAATTTAAAGTTCGATAGATAAATATAACATGTTCATTTTTGTATTTCTATATCTGCACGAATTTTGATTTTATCTATATCGCAGTGTGTGGATTTCGATTCAAAAGTGTACGAATTCCGATTCTAAACATGTTCAATTCAAACATGTTTTTTTCAAGTTTCAGAGTCATTCAAATCACTTTGCTAGAAGGTGGTGTTCATTACACGACCGCCTGTTCAACGTGAGACCAGGATTCGTGAAAATGATTAGTTTGTTCAAGATAAATAGCTTTGATAATCTCAGTGACAAGTACATCTTTTTTGATATAGAAACTGACATGATATTATCAAATATTTGAAGGCAACCTCACACGGTTTCAAATATTTTATCGACAAAAAACTTTCATCAACCTTTAGCTAGTTGAACATCTCGTAGTTGGAATATATTTCTCTAACAAAGGTGCTTATTACGGGAGTCACTTCACGGTGAAATCAGAGTGAAGTGAACAAAAACCTATTACGGGACTCACGTAAGTGAGAAAAACGTCGCAAAGTGACATCTGCCGCGGAATCCGGGTTATTATGAGTGTCATATGTCAGTGAAGTGAGAACGGAAAAAGCGACGATTCGCGTGGAATTATTTCACGACCATTTTGAACGGTGAAATGATTCCACGAAGATGCCATAAGTCTTAAAGTTGATTGATTTGTGATCTAATGGAAAATATTGGATTTATTCTTCAGTAACGAAACGAATCAGAATTTGATGCGTGCTTTAAAGCGGTCAAATTTTCATTTTTTTGCCCGATGAAAAAAATGCAAACTAGTTCAGGAAATTTTCGATACCGAAAAAAACCAAATGTTTTAGAAATGCAGAACACGTCAAGAACTGGTGTTATCTAAAAAAACGGAAAAAACGACTTTCTGGTGCTTATTACGGGAGTCACTTCACGGTGAAATATATTTCACTCTCACGCTCACTTCACTTTTTTAGACCTATTCCCGATTCCACCTCAAGTGAGGTGACAAAAATCACCTCCGTAGAGTGAGATTGACAGTGAAGTGAAATTGAGAATAGGACAAGTGAAATGAGATTGTTTCCCAGCTCAAAAATGTCCAAGTCCCAGAAAGTTGTTTTTTCCCGGGTTTTTTAGATAACACCAGATGCATTTCTAAGACATTCGGCATCAAAAAAAATGTTTTTTTCGGTATCGCTAATTTCCTGAACTAGTTTGCATTTTTTTTATCGGGCAAAAAAATAAAAAATTTACCGCTTTAAGGCACGGGTCAAATTTTGATTCGCTTCGTTATTAAAGAATAAATCCAATATTTACCATTAGATCACAAATCAATCAATTTTAAGACTTATGGCATCTTCGTGGAATCATTTCACCGTTCAAAATGGTCGTGAAATAATTCCACGCGGAACGTCGCTTTTTCCGTTCTCACTTCACTGATATGACACTCATAATAACCCAGATTAGGGATGGGAAACCTATCGATAATTATCGATAATATCGATAGTTGCCCGCTATCGATAGAATCGTTTAGCTTTTAGCGTTACCGATAGTTATCGATAATCATCTCGCATGCACCCTACGCACCCATCCGCAGCAATGCCAAAACAGCTAAGCAAATTAACCTTACCAGCGCTGAAAACGATTCTGATGCCTGTTCGCACTTACACGTAATCCCCTTCAAAACTGCACGAATATTTCAATTTTACTTTATCTCACGCAAAACCCAAACAAATATCAACAACGATGACAGGACAATTCGGGACTACGAGCTGCTGATATTTGTTTGGTTTTTCGCATAAGAGAGTAAAGGAAAGAAATATTTTTCCTTTTGTCAACACGCATACTCTGACAATCTATACAAGAGTTTACGGGAGTGTGAGCAGCCTCTAAAATCTTTTTGAACTTAGTCGCGAATTGTTTGAAAATTGAGAAATATTCATGTTTGCTCACTTTAACTCGTGATTTCGCGGTGATTCTAATCTTCTTAAAGCTGGCAGCAGTACGATAAAGTTGTTGTATGTAACGAAAGCAACTTTTTCCTTTGAAAAATGACGCAGAATACGTAAGTTTTATAATTAAATGTTTTATTAAATTGAATGAGTATTATAGTAAATACCACAACGTTATGATGGTAAATATTTTTTTTCGCAGAGCCCAAAAAAGAACGAAGAGGTCATTTGTATGGGGCTTCTTTGAAAAAATTAACAAAGGTAATAGTAATGTAAAGTTGCTGGATGTAAAACAGAGCTCTCATGTAGTGGAAACACTACGGTTGAATTACGTGAAGCACAATCTGGAAATCGAATGTCATCTGATTCAAGTCTTTACGATGATGAGGGGTAAGTAATCGTTACTTGTAGTATTTTTATCACTTGTTTTTATTTCAGTTCATAAGAGCTTATAGATCTCATGTTTGGTAGAAGTCTTAAGAGTGAAATTATCAACTCCATTCATTTTCAGAGACAATGCGGAAAGGAATGCATCACCAAAAACAAACATCGATGAGAAAATACATCAAGCAAAGCGGCATTTCGTACAATCCAGCTTCTCAAAAAAAAAAAAAGGAATTGGACAAAGCATTAGTTCGCTTTATAGTGAAAGATATACAACGTATCAGAAAACTGTACAACATATAGGCGAGATCTTAAAACCTATCAAGTAAGTTTTTTTTGATTCGCTTAGTTTCACATTATTTGTTGGAAGTAAATCAGGAACAATTTTCTTGTTTCTACTTCCAATGATAAAATATATGTGTTAAATACCACACACATTTATTTTTGCGGAAAACCAGAAAAATTTCGCTGAATTTTGCCAAGCTGTAAGACCAGCAATGCAGCCAGCCTGTATTCTGTTTATTGCAGATTTATTGCCATAACATACGATGGCTGGACTAGCCGTAAAACACAAGGATACTTGGTGGTAACTGGACATTTTATTTTCGAGGAAAAGCTTTCAACTGAGACATTAGGTGTGATACCAATACCGTCGCGTTCGACGAGTAAAAATTTGAAGGAATTGATTTCCTCAGTGCTCAAGCGGTTTCCGAGTGTAAGCGTCGTATGCGCCGTAACAGACAGCGGCAGTAACATGATTTCCGCATGTGATTTAATGAAGGTAAAAAATTTTTTTGACAAAAATACAATTCTGAGTTACTTGATGTTAAGGGCGAATCGTTGTCTTGCTTTCCTATCTAGTTTCGCCCCAATAACGAAGTAATCCGGAATTGTTTAGTTCATGTTTTGAGAAAATTCGAAGTAAAAATATTTCGTCAGAGCTGGGAACGTGCCGTCACTCATACTAGCACTGAAGTATTATTTAACAATATTAGCATTACACACTAGTATACTATTTTATTCTGAGTTCTAATTTTCACCTCGGTATTAGTAATGAATTTTTATTTTGAATTGCAATTTAGTTTAATTGGTGTTATATTGATTTTATTTATTAGTATTAGTATTTTTGTTTTTATTAGCGGCGAGCTCCGAGATAGATACTCTTCAGAATCGCTCTCAACCCGGACCGTAACAGATATTTTTGAATGTAATATATTCAGATGTTGAAATCACAGTTGGTTGGTATTTTGTAATTTCACAATGTAAGGCTACGGCCACAGTGAGGTTTGACAAATCACGTAATGCCGCGTTACCAACCTCCGTACATTTGAGCAAACTCAGTATGCCCCAGTAAACGCGATCATCCCTGTCACGTTTACTGTGGTATGCTTGGTTACTGTAGTATACTTAGGTTACCCCGAGGACGAGACCATTTCTGAAATATCTCTCGAATCTGACTTGCTTTAAGTTTTTCCGACACAAGTTCACTGGAGAGAAAGAGATTCCGATAGTGCCCACTTCCGCGGGAAAACGCGGTATTCAGAATGGGTCCAGCATAAATGAATTTACCACATGGACCTCCAATGAACTTTTTCAAATAATCTTGAAGTTGGACACGTCGCAACCAAGGTTTTGAAAACCAAAGATAAGTATCCGCTTTCCCGGAAAATTATTCACCAGCCAAGTTTCACTCGCGTTTTCTAACACAACATTTTGCTCGCCTTGTCTTCTGTAATAGAGGCTTCATGTAGTAAATAAAAAGTAGAGTCACTATTTCAATAACAACTATTGTTATTGAAATAGTGACTCTACTTTTTATTGACTACATGAACAATTCCAGATGAGACACATGCCTTGTGCCGCCCACAAAATTCAGAGAATTGTAATGGTTGGAATATCGAAAACAGAACGATCCTTTTCTTCAAAAGAAACTGAGGATTTTGTTGAAAATTTTTTCTGCGATGATAACGATAATGTTCAAAACTGCGATGTCTCCGTTTATAATGTTATTGTCAAATGCAAGCGAATCGCAACATTTTTCCATCATAGCTCTTCAGCAAACCGAAGCCTTGAGCAAGAATTGCATAACGCCAAGCGTCAGCTAGCCAAAATAAGTCAGCCGAACAACACACGTTGGAATTCCGTATACTATATGCTTGAGAGCATATGGAAAATCGGAGAAGCACTATTTGCCGTTCTATCGAAATGTGGCAAGTGGAAGTTGGACCTTACACCTGCCGAAAAACACCTTATACCACAAATTCTAGCCATATTAAAACCATTCGTCAAGGCCACCACCAAGTTAAGCGGTGATTCTTATCCTACTGTAAACCTTTCTATACTCACAACCAAACAAATTCTTACGGAACTGAACAGTTTACTAAGTTTGTCAGGGGCCATCCACATACCACGTGGACAGATTTTTAACGATTTTGTTACGTACAGACTAAGTGTTATTTTAATGTTTTACTTGTTCATAGCAGAGTACACTTTTTTGAATAACATTACGTTCACAAAACAAGATCGCTCGATCCACTCAACAGCACAGGCAATCGTTCATTTAAATAAATACCTGGAAGATCCCATAACAAATGAAACCACCGATGTGCTCTCCTTTTGGACCAATTATACAGCTTGCGAAGCACTAAGTGCAATTGCTCTACGTTTCATGATAATACCCGCATCGTCCGTTCCCTCCGAGAGGGTAAATTCGACCGCAGGTAACACAATAACTGATAAAAGAGCGAGATTAACTCCAACTCTTGCAGAACAGCTAGTTTTTCTTAATGCAAACTTCAAATTTTTGCAAATGTAGTGCACTGTAATAAGAAATTTTATAAATTACACACTCACACTGACACATACATACACACGCATACATACATACACGCCTACACACTGCACTTCTGACACACACCGACATTTCTGACACACACACCGACACTTCTGACACACACACCGATACTTCTGACACACACACCGACACTTCTGACACACACACACACCGACACTTCTGACACACTCACACACACCGACACACACACGAGAAATTGAATACATAATATGTAATGAAATATGTAATGTAATTTAGTACATTATATGTAGTTAGAGGGAGAGTTGTTTTATAACTGTTTTAATGAATAGATTACTATGATATTTGAACACAGTGATTTCTTAGATATAATCTTACCTATGTCTTATACTTATGAGTAAAAAAGTTGTACTTGTACGTTGTACGTGTACGTTGAGACGAATCCCAAACTACGAAATATACTTGTTAAACTGTTATTCAAAGTATTCTCTTAATATTTGATTACATTATCTTCTCAATACTTTAGGTTTACGCTTTAAACTCCAGTTTTATACAAGACAGTGACAAATCCATTCACCAAGTTGAAAAAAGCTATTAAAACACAAATCGCAATGAAACAAAGGGAACGTTCTGCGTATCGGATCACTGTTGAGAATTTTTTATCCAATAAACTTTGAAATCGTCTCCTCTTGCTTTGGAAGTCATCATTGTTGCCATAATCTTTGTTTATCCAGTTGAAATTATTTGCGATGCCACTAAAAGCATTGTCCTGTTGCTGTGGTCCACCGCCGCTTTCTATTTGTTGGATGATCTGTTGTTGTGCCTCGGCGACTCTAATCCTAATGCATTCCGCCCAAATTGTTTTCCTCCGCCATGGTCATTTCACGTTCTACAACATTCTGCTTGTAAAGTCCATGCATCAAGGCATACGTTGGCCATTTTACGCTTGAAAGAACCAATTTCTGCAAGACGTAAACCTTTTTCGGTTTCTGAAAGACCAGCGTACACATATTATTTTTATACTGAACCAGAGGGGAGTCACTGCTGTCAAATTTCATATATGTGTGCGTTATCGCAGATCAACTCTGGTCCATGACGTTTGTTGGTCCATGATGTTTGTAACTATGAACAATAATGGGGGAAAACCACTACACAACACATTCATGAAAGTTTTCCGCGGTTTTTCGAGCTTGATATAAAAACGTTCCAATTCTATAATATTTCGCATCGATCAATTTAATGATCAAAAAGAACAAAATCCAAAACAAGCGCCATGTTACCGAATATGCTAGTTACACGATATTTGACAGATAGATCCCCCCTGTACTGAACGTTTGTTTTTTTTTTCTGCAACTGTTTCTAGCTGTCAAACTATCGATAATTATCGATTGCGGTCGCAAAATTATCGATAATTATCGATAGGCAGTTTTTTCGATATTTCCCATCCCTAACCCAGATCCCGCGGCAGATGTCACTTTGCGACGTTTTTCTCACTTACGTGAGTTCCGTAATAGGGTTTTGTTCACTTCACTCTGATTTCACCGTGAAGTGACCTTCATAATAAGCACCATTGTTTTGAAGCAACGGGCTTATTTGCGAAATATTTCGTAAACAGGCGACAGTAAAGGGCGGATCAACTTTTGTTTTCAGAATAAAGGCGCATTTAAAAAGGCGCAACTGAAGAAAAAATAAAAACAAGGCGAAAGAAAGATGGGCGTATCTCGTTGTCAGAATGCTTTAAGGCGAAATAGAGGTGGGCGAATCTCGTCGCAGAATGCTTTAAGGCTCATTAGAAAAGGTTAGAAGAAAGGGCAGATTTAAGCCATAAATGCACAAATTTAATGTAGTATTGTTAGAAAACTATAAGCCAGGTATATTTTACGTCGATTTTTGGTATTGATGTTAATGTTAGTCACTTCCTTTGAAATTACGATTTGAAAATGTACTTGCAAATTCTCAAACTGATATTACCCAATGTTTATCTTTTGTTAGTTGCGCCCTTATCGCAAATCACTCCGGATGTGCAAAAAGTCACTATTCGTCAATAATAAAAAAAATCATGTAAGATCTAGAACGACTTTTCAGATTTTGGATAGCTTCCCTCAAGCAGCACCAGCACGCTACTCAAGCCAGAGAGTTAGCTGATTTTTACTCAATTTGATGAATTTCAACAGAACTTTTCGTTAGTTTGCTATTGGAAAAATATATCAAAATTATGGCATATGTTCGAAAACATTGATTCAAAATTTATTCAGTGCCAGCAAGGTTAGCACGTTTGTCTTGCAGTTTATAGTCAAAATAGACTCAAGCAAAATGAAAACAGTGTATGTGTAAATATGTATATGTGTAAACCAATTCGGCCTGTAAAAAATATTGGTGCCTCAAAAAAGAACTACGAACCTACTTCAACTCGTCACTAGTCGTTTTTTGCCAAGCTAATTTGAAAATATCAAACATTTGTCACGGAAAACAGTAGACGAAGATAGCTATGGCAAAGACTTATGAATGACATATTAATCTAATTTTTCTCAAAAAAGGTAAAGCAAAACAACAATAAACTTGTTATTGTTGCAAAATTACTACGGTTATTATTTGCCTTTCGATAAGCCAAAACCCGCTTTGTTTGGTTCACCTCAGCTGAGCTGAGCAAGTAACTGAACCCTCCACAGCCAACCACAACAAAGTTGAAGAAAAAAAATGGATCCGTGTCAGTTTGAAACGCGCGTGTGTAGCGCGCCGTTTGCTTGCTCAGCTTATCTATTCAAATTTTCGCGACCCACAGAGATACAGTGATTCGTGCAATAATAGCGATAAAGACTGGCCTTGGACTAGATTCTACGTCTTGTACGTCGGGTGTCGTCACATAACTCCGCCGAAGCCATGGCCAGTGTAGGTCATCCAAAAAAAAAGTTCATGTTCCATCGTTTGGAAAAGACAATGACTTGCCAACCGTTGCCCGATCCGATCATATGGTATGTCAGATTCGCATACGCCTGTCTAGCCACTTCTTCCCAGACATCAATGTGAGTGTGAGAAACCGGTGACACTAACCCAGTCGCAAATATTTGCGCATGAGCATACCACCCCGTTTATTTGTTGCTTGTGTTCGTGTGTGCTGCGGGAGCACGATTCGGCGTTTAGTGTTCTTATCGCAACACCAACTGGTTTGTTATGGGTATCTTGAGGCTGGAAACCGTGACTCAGTGCTGACCATATGTTTGCAGCCCGCTTCCGCTGTCATTGTGCCCTTGCGCATACCAGTTAGCGATAGGGATGTAAGCACCCGGCAACCAACAGTGGGTGTTTGTATCCGGACTTTGTTTTTAGGGGGGTTGCGTTTTGTGCGTGTGTGTATTGGGTTGCAACTTTTTGGAAGCCTGCTGTGTTGATAATCACAGTCTCATACTTGTTGTATTAGTAGGGAGTTTTTTGCATCGCTAGGGTTAACCTTTTTGTGATGGATTAAATGTTGTTCAAAATATTCACTATCTAGATGGAATGCGGACATACTGTAAAGTAGCTGGTTGTAAAATGCTTCCTATGGGATAGCTAAGCACACATTTTTCCTTAATGGAGCTTAGGTTAACTGGCCGTGATGTGCACAATTTAATAATGGAAACCCTGACGACGGCTACGGCGCATGCACATGTATCGAAAGTAAATTAATTGTTCATACGAACGCCTCTATATCGTCATCAACGTCGTTGTTGTCTCAGAACGGTTACGGCCAATGGACTGTTGGCGGCATTGACCAACACACGTAAGATGGCTTTTCGCGTCGTCGATCGGTTCGAGGTATTCGTTCGGTCTCTCCGGAATAACTTTTCAATACGTCCCTAGAGCTCGCCCGATTCGCATCGGCAGTCAGTATAAATCCGTTCAGTGTGTGGAAGCAGAGAAAAACTTTTCCACCACGCCAAAAAAGAAAAAAAAACAACAAAGAAAACGGTGTAGGAAGACGCATTGCTAACAGAACAAAGATTTTCTTACGAATTGCCTATTTTTTGTGGACGTCGCAGTATCACAATTCAAGTGTTCTTGTTGTTCCCTGAAGGTGCTAACTAGCAAAATACCAGTTTATTAGTGATATTGTGCCTTCTCTAGTGCATACGGTGAGAAACGAATAGCTTCAGCATTTGTTTTGGTTCGAGTAATCAGCTGTTTTCGTCTTTCAACAAAGAGCTTGGATCCAGCACGACGACGGAGAGGTGCGTAACTTATATCAACTTCAAACGTAAGCGGATGTGCGGATTCGGGGCAAAAACCTTGGCAAACAGCAGTGCTCATAAATCACCTTTCAGTAACATTTGCCGCATCGTACTATGATATAGGTAGGTCTAGTTGTGAGTGGAAAATTTTATTCGATTGACCGACGTTACATAAAAGCTTCGCTTCCTAGAAGGGAAGAACTAAGCGCTAGTAGCAATACTGCTATCGCTTCTGCGGGGTCAGCGAACAGGGCAGGTCAGTGATTTGGGGGGAGGTACCTCGTGAGTGGCCCACTTTTTTTGCTTGTTCCGATGAGAACAAATCAACCGAGAACCAGTGCACAGGCTAAGGAAATCTGATTGTGGTGAACAAAATCAGGCTTTTCGCGAGCACAAACACACACGTGGTGTACAGATTGCATGGATCAATCGAGCGACTGTCAGCTGTTAAAGTCTTCCGTGCAAGTTCTACACATTAGTACCTTGTAGAGTGTATTGACCCCGATTGGTAGAATACAGCCCAGCGTGACAGGTTTCAAGTGAGTTGAAGCCTCAAGCAATAATTATTTTGTTCGTCATCAGGCTAGTAGGAAGTGGCAAGTACTAATGCTCGCATGGACTTATTCGGTTTGCAAATGCTATGCTACAGCGAAAAGCGATGACTGCTAGTAGCAGTGCGCATTTGCGGGATTTATTGCGTGCTTCGACGCGTAAACATAGCAACGTTGTGATAAGTAATCATGCGAATGCTACCATCACAAAAACTGCACGAAGAAGAAAAATCGGGTTTCAAATCCGGTTAGAACGGTCAGAAAAAATAAAGATCTAATTCAAACAAACTAAAGTTAGCATAGAAACGATAATTTTCATTTTTAATTTTTGATGTCGCAACATGTGTTGTTAGAAAAGAGTATTTACTAACAACTGCGTCGTATATTAATCACTCTGCATAAAACAGAGCCAAGGCCTTTCGGTACTTGCTGATTATACGGAGTCATTACAATGTTGTTTTTCATTCTCTTTTCTGTCGGTGAACCACGGTTCATACTCGTATTTACCGGTTATTTACCAACGTCACTGAATTGATAAGCTGTCCTTCATCAGTTTGGTTTGGTGAATGGTTTGTAGTGTAAATCATATGGCGACCGCGTGTGATAGCAGCGTGCACCGCGATGATTCAATTACTGTTTATCAGACCTAAATGATTGCTCTTATTTCATGAAATTGTTGCCCAGTATCCGGGGAAGGCTATCCTATCAGTTGATGTACGTCATACATCTTTCGAAAATACAACAAACCTTGAGATATGGAGGCGTTCAAGTGTTTGGTAGTAGTGATAGACATCGGACCGGGTAGATTCGGAAATCTATCGATGCGAAGTCCGATCAGAACGAAATCTTAAGTTTTATTTTAAATCAGTACGGAACTATAATGCACTGGAAAATCCAATTAGGGCAACAAGAATCAACAAGATGAATATCACAGACAGAAAACCCTCTACCCATACTTAGAAGGTTGTAAAAATGTTGGAAACCCAAAAATATAAGTTGCTCTTTTATCTAGAGCAAGAGATGCTGTTTCTGTTTTCAGTCTCAAAGCTGGTCAAACTAGTAAAAAGCCGGTTGGCCGAATCAAATAGAGAGAATTGACTCTCTGTGCAATTATGTTCACATGATGCTTAACTTCGTTTGACACTTTTAAATATATTTTTAACAGTTTCGGTGCTCCTATATTCCTTATATAACATTATTGCTAAAAATTTTACTTTACGTCGGAACTTAAAAAAACGATTTTGACATTTCTTTCAGTATTAACTATATCTCACAATAGATCATCGATGCTGATCGCAGTGAGGAAGTCCATACAAACTATATCGATATTATCAATTTTATTTTGACGTTGGACTAACGTCTATATCGAAGTTAGGCACCTGAATTTAAAAATCTAGTAATTCAACCGGGGAAAACCAGGGAAAAGTGGTCAGGTTTTGAGCGCTTATATATCAGTCATTTCTTTTCAGAATTTCGAGGTTTTGGCATCAACCGATCAGAAATTCTTTTACGGTTGAATTTATGTAACAAAAATAACCTATTGTTCGAGATACACTATTGAAAAATTGATAAATCACATCGATTGTCTAAATCATACCGAGCAACCAATCACCACCTCTCTTCACAAGCACAGTCGACACTAACGGATACAACCGATCTGACTTTGTAAACAGTCTCGCAGCTTTCAACCAATAACGAGCTCGCTTTCGGTAGCTGCAACAGGTGTTTCAACACCGTTTTAAAATGCTTCTTTTATCATTACCACTGAACAGATTCTAAACACCAATGGCTTGATTGATAGGGGAAATATTGCGCAAGATTGTCATATAATAATTTAAATATGTTTTCGATACTAAACTAGTTAAAAGTTGTGTTAAAAGTCGTGCACATTCAACCAATCACAAGCTCGCTTCTTGTTTGCTCGCGGATGGATTTTTGCTTTGGGCTATATAATAGCCTGTGTCGTCTCATAGCAGTCGTCAGTTAACAAGTGAAAGGCCACCAGGCCGGTCTTGTATAATCAGCAGCGGTGGCTGATTCCAGCGGCCAAACTGAGCTGCAGCAGAACCAGAGCGGTGGTATCAGGCAGCAGCGGCGGAGGTAGTGGGAAGCTGCATTTCTTCATTCAGTTCGGTTCTCCTTCGATCTGAGTTGGACCCCACCAGCGGTAATCCAATTCAGATATCGTTGGGTGAAAACTGCACGAAACTGCCAGAACTGCCAGAAACTGCACGAGCCAGCACCGCCACTAGGAAAGCTACCGCCATTTAGTGTGTGTGCAGTGTGCACATATAGCGTATGTGCATCTGTATTGCTATGACATTTGCGATGATAGGGATGGCGCTGTTGCGTGTGTATGGCTAGCTATAGCGTGTGTAAGACACTAGCATGTGTAGCATATTATGGCTATTGCGTGTATATCTTCAGCGTGTGTACGGATAGTTATAGCTTGTGTGTGGATAGCTGCTGCGTGTGTAATGATTAGTTATAGCGTATGTATGGATAGTAATAGCACATGGTTGGATAGCTTATGCGTGTGTATAGATAGTTGTATCGAATGTATGAAAAGAAATAGCGTGTGTATGGATAGCTTTAGCTACAGCGTGTGTATGAATAGTTTTAACGCGTGTTTAGATAGTTATAGCATGTGTGTGAATAACTATAGCGGGAGTTTATCGAAGATTATTATTGTCATTGAAAATATTAAAACGTCTTAACGAACACAGTTGTGAATTTGATTTTACAGCAGCGATTTTAACTTCTTCAGCCAGTCTTTATTCACCGAGGAAAAATTACTACCTATGAATGATCAACACTTATTTACTAGAAATTTGATTTAGATCAAAACGGGTTCTTTTGAGTATCATAAATTATTGGTAAAAAGAGTTGCAAGTTTTCTCAATGAGCATTCATTAAATTTTCGTTTTTGTTTCTCGGTGCGCGGTTTTGATTTTGTTTCTCGCACACAGAGAAAGAAACAAACTTGTCGCTATCGTGAAAAATAACAAAACAATTAGAAATGCTCTAAATCACAACTGAAGAAGTTAAGATATTATCCTGTCACTCGCCCAAACCTTGATAACAACTACCGAAAAACGTGTGATTGAGCTCTTGCTATATTGAGTTATTGAACCAAACGTTTTTGTTTTTCAAATACATGAAGTTATATGCTGGGCTGGAACTAACCTAGCATGAGTTTTATCGATTAAATGTCAAACAATTTTCAAATTTAAAATCTTCGTTTGAATCGTTCTGGGCTCCAATTTCAGATAGTTTCGTAAAGTTTGCTTTTTGCTTAGATAGGAAAATTTTACCAATTCGCTCAATTAAATGATTGTCTTGGTAGTGCAGCAAACAAAGGGTTGATTCGAATATGTATGAAATGACAGCGATTAAATAAAAGATATCCATTCTTTTAGTATATATTATTATTTATAACGTTTTAACGTCTCAGCATTCAGAAATGCACTGTTAGATAAAATTGCAGCAAATACTAGAGTTGCAATTCTCTCTATTATTTGTTTTAATGGAATATAAGAATACCGTAGTCCAACGTCATGCGGTCGTGTCTTGAATACCACCCTCCTACTTTTTTATACCAATTTTATTAACTCGGTCGAAAACCTTCAAACATTTTAAATCCTTTTTTAAATTGGACACTTTTCGACATTTCCCCACTTTTATGTGAAGAAATGTCGAATATCAAAAATATTTTTAAAATATTTTTGTTTCCAAATTTTGAAATTTTATATTGTTCAATTTTTTTGTCATTCAATAACTTTAAGTTATTTTTTCCATTTCTAAATTTTTTTTGATGTTTTTAATTTTTTTAGGTTGGACTCGATTATCCGGAGTACTTTTTTGCTGTTTGTTTTGAACAGGGTGGCGAAAAATTTTTCACAAATTCCTTGATTATCCCTGAAATATAACATTAATTTCCCTGATATTTTTTAGCATTCAGCACAAAAAAAAGCAACTCAAGAACGCAACTCTGGAATTTCAGTGAAAAAAATGTTCGATCAGATATGAAACCAAACAGTTAAGGTACCGCATTAACCATTCGCGCTGAAAAAAATCCATTTGGCGCTAAAGAGCCGTTTGAAAAAGAATCGCGTCGCGGTTAATTTTTTTCCCTTGGTTTTCAGTTTTCCCTAATGTGCTCTGATTTTCCTGATCGAAAAATGAATTCCCTGACATTCCCTGATTTTTCAGGTTTTCGACACCCTGTTTGCATTTTCACTTCGAAATTTTACCCTTACTATCCCTTCTGACATGTTTGTAACCTTCCGGCATGTTTGGGACATGTCCGAGTTAAAAGAATCAATGTCTTTTTTTTGCTTCTCAAGACTTTACTCCTTTTTATCTCAGAAACAACCTCTGGCTACGCCACTGCATCATACAAGTAAAGTGAATTGAAATAATTTTGTTTTATGATTTGATTATCCGAATAATTCGGTGAGATAAAAAAAGTGATACTTCGGATTATCGATTTTTTATGCTATTTTCATTTTTCGATGTTTTGACAATGGTTTATATATATATATATATATATATATATATATATATATATATATATATATATATATATATATATATATATATATATATATATATATATATATATATATATATATATATATATATATATATATATATATATATATATATATATATATATATATATATATATATATATATATATATATATATATATATATATATATATATATATATATGTATATAAAAAAAAGTAAAGCCTTGGTGCTACATTCCGATTCGGAACTTGACCTTCTGTTTACTATACACAGACTTCGCAGCTAACTGTTGTGTGTACAGGACAATTGCGGGGCTAGCGCTACGATCCTACTGACACTAACAGTCTCTCCCGAGTCGAGACTCGAACCTACGACGACTTTACTAAATTTTACCGAAGTTTATTCGGCCAGTAGAGAATAAGGAACAATAATTGGCTATTTTGGATAACTACTATATGATATTTTGCAAGTGTAAGAAATAATTCACTTTGTGCCACCTGAACTGTCACCTGCGACTTATCGATAATTATCGTTAGCGCTAAAATTTACGAATTTATCGATATGAAGCAATTATCGATATTAACGAGAAATATTGATAACTTTCCCATCACCTGAAAGCTTTTTCTTCAACTCATTCTGGAAGTTTTCTATCGGGTTTAGATCTAACGACTGGCTTGACCAACGAAGAGCTGCTACTTTATTTGTATCAAACCAAAATTTTAGCAGCTTCGATGAATGTTTGGGTCGTTATCTTGCCGCAAAAGCCATTTGAGGCATGTCCTCTGCGTAAGGAAGCATTACCTCCTCAATAATTCTCTTGTAACCGACAGCATTCATCGTGTTCCTAATTCGGAGTATAAGACTAATACCATACCAAGATAAACAACCCCAAACCATGATATTTCCCCCACCATGTTTTAGTTTTCTTCGTGAAGCGGAGATGAAATTCTTTTCCTGCAGGTAGCCGAACATTCAGTTGGGAATCCGAATCAAATAATTTTATCTTGTTTTTTAGGAAATATCTGAATTTTACCCCAATTTTGAATACTAAAAATAGTAGGAGGGTGGTATTCAAGACACGACCGCATGACGTTGACTACCGTATTCATATATTCCATTGAACCAAATAGTAGAGGGAATTGCAACGCTTTTTTTACAAAACTTCTGTAACAAAATTTCGAGGCACCAAAAGGTACCAGTTGCCGATTATTCTCGTTTACTGGTTAGTCCGTCCAGAATTCCAGCCATTTTAGTATTTTGCAGTAGCCATTTATTACCAACAGCCACCAGCATAACGGGTGGAACCGGCACGAGATGACCGGTACTATTTTGTCTTTCCTCCTTTCAGCTGCTAACACCTAGCGCTGTCGTGAAATTAACATCAACACAAACATGCATTTTTGCAAGGTTTTTTTCCACTAGCAGCAGCAATCGTAAAACATAAAATTCAACTAACCGCTTCTAATATAAAACTCCGAGGCACCAAAAGGTGCCAGTTGCCGATTTCTTGTTTACTGGTTTCCGCCCAGAATTCCAGCCATTTTAGTATTTTGCAGTAGCCACCAGCATTACGGGTGAAACCGGCACGAGATGACCGGTACTATTTTGGTTTTCCTCCTTTTAGCTACTAACACCGAGCGTCCGCATGTATCCGGTACGGCTTAATAATGAAACTGATGGGGTGAAATGTTCGAACGATACGTTTTATACCAAGGCTTCGTCAGATAATTAGAAAGAAGGAGGGGCTACATAGATGATGGAATGGTAGAGAAAAATGTTTCTTGAAAGCTGCGCCGGCCGCTGTCGTAATATTAACACCAACACAAACATGCATTCTTGCAAGGTTTTTTCCGCTAGCAGCAGCATTTGGTATAACAGAAAATTCAACTAGCCGCTTCTGTACCAAAATTTCGAGGCACCAAAAGGTGCCAGTTGTCGATTATATTGTTGTTTTTTGGTTAGTCCGTCCAGAATTCCAGCCATTTTAGTATTTTGCAGTAGCTATTTATTACCAACAGCCACCAGTATAACGGGTGGAACCGGCACGAGATGACCGGTACTATTTTGTTTTTCCTCCTTTCAGCTGCTAACACCTAGCGCTGTCGTGAAATTAACATCAACACAAACATGCATTTTTGCACGGTTTTTTTCCGCTAGCAGCAGCAATCGTAAAACATAAAATTCAACTAACCGCTTCTATTATAAAACTGCGAGGCACCTCGCCGCTTCTGTACCAAAATTTCGAGGCACCAAAAGGTGCCAGTTGCCGATTATAGTTTCCTGGTTAGTCCGTCCAGAATTCCTGCCATTTAAGTGTTTTGCAGTAGCCATTTACTACTAAAGCCACCAGCATTACGGGTGAAACCGGATCTCGTGCCGCGGTACTCTTTTGTATCTCCTCCTTTCAGCTGCTATCACCTAGCGTCCGCATGTCACTGGTGCGGTTTTGGAATCAGAATGATGGGGCGCCGGCCGCTTTCGTAAAATTAACACCAACAAAAAGATGCATATTTGCAAGGTTTTTTCCGCTAGCAGCAGCATAAACATCGGAAACAGAAAATGACAACAACAATAACAACAAAGTCAGATCGATTGTATCCGTTTGTGTCGACTGTGCTTGGGAAGAGAGGTAGTGATAGGCTGCGCGGTATGATTTAGACAATCGATATTAATTACCAATTTTTCAATAGTGTATCTCAAACAATAGTTTGTTTTTGTTACATAAATTTAACCGTAAAAGAATTTCTGATCGATTGATGCCAAAACCTCGAAAACCTGATTATAGATGACTGCAAAATAGGCGCTCAAAACCTGACCACTTTTCTCTGGTTTTCCCTGGTTGAATTAATAGATTTTCAAATTCAGGGGCCTAACTTCGATATAGACGTTAGTCAACGTCAAAAACAAATTACTTACCTTACCAATTAGACGGAGGCCTGTGTGGCCTTTGCTGTGTCTAAGAGTCGACGCCATTGTACTGGATCCATGGTTGTTCGTCGCCTTTTTTGCAGACTGTATAAGCTGTGGAGATCTCCTTCCATTTTGAAGACACCGCGTTCCTTTTGGGTCGTTACCTAGAACCATTTTGACTGGGCTTCCGTCGACATTCTTGCTCACCGTAGCCTCCCGATTTTAGCCGTTCGAAAACCCTAAAAGCACGCTGGTCCTCAATGAGGAAGGTCTATTTCGTGGTTTCGTGGTCGTAGAGAAATACTGGTCTAATAAGTGTTTTGCAGACGGTCAACTTGGTGGAGCCATTATGCGTCTTTTTACCTTTCTGCTAGTTTTATTGTTGGCGGGCACTAGTGAGCCCAAATAAACAAACTCATCTATCACCTCGATTTCGTCATCGTCAATTAGAATCCGTTGTGGGAGGCTAACAGAGTTTTCCCTCGAGCCTCTACTTCTCATGTATTTTGTTTTCGACGTGTTCATGACAAGTCCAACCTGATTAGCTTCTGTTTTAAGTTTGCCGTACACTTCCGTCAACGTATCAATGCCGTCAGTGAAGTCTACTGGTCGGTCTTCCTGAAGATCATACTACTCGCATGACAATGTTAAAAAGCAGACATGAAAGCCGATCACCTTGCCGGAGCCCTCTTCGAGATTCAAAAGGATTCGAGTGTCCCGGAAACTCAAACTGTACACTCCATCCATCGTCGCTCTGACCAATCACGTAAATTTGTCCGGGACCCCGTGTTCATGCATAATTTGCCATAGCAGATCTCGTTCGATTATGTCATACGCCGCTCTGAAGTCGATGAATAGGTGGTGCGTTGTTACATTGCACAATGGTCCAGAAACCAAATTTAGGAGGAAATTTGGGTCTAGAGCTCTATAGCAATGTTTTAGAGAAAAACTTTCTTCTACAAAGTTGTTACATATGATAATGCGCTTATTGAAAAATTATCAAAAATTAGGGTGACCAAAATTTTCGAAGCAATCAACCATCTAACTTTTTTATCTTTGAAGATAAAAGAAAAACTTGTTCTACAATGTTATAGCTCCAATAATTTTAAGTAACTTTGTAAAAAAAAGTTTTTTTCTATCGTTGAAAACAACCGATTTATAATGAAAAAACACATTTTGCGCTCTAACTTCTTTATTTCGAGTTTCACCTTTAAACTGCCTTCGAACGACTTTTAAAGCTTTTTTAAGAGAAGCAATTTGCAATTCTGATATCGTAAATATCTCTATTCTACTCAAAGTTATTGATGTTTTTCTTCAAAAAACATGCGTTTTTCATTTGTATGTCATTCATTTTGGGGCAAACATAAAAAATATCTCTTGGTCTCATTTTGAAGGGCATACTTGACTCTATAAATGGAGGAACTTTTAGAGATATGTTATTTTTTAAATTTGAGTAGATTCAATTTAAAAACAAGACGAAAATTTCAATAATTTTATACATTATGCATATAAAAGCACCCAGATTTATGTTTTGGTATTTTTTCTTATAACGTTCTTCCCTGTGTTTCGCGCACGTTTATATCGTTCACATTCGCTCTCGTACGGTGCTGCATTCTTTCTTCTTTACTAACTGTTTACATTCGCCGTGAAACCAGTCGTTTTTTCGATTCGAGGCGGCTGTACCTAGTGTCGCTCTAGCTGTGCTACTCATAGCGGATCGTATGACTCTCCAGCCATCTTCAAAAGAGCCAGCGCCAAGCTATAAAGAATCAAGTAAATAATAGTGAAGAAGGTAAATAAATGTTTCGAAATTCGGGAGAAATTTACAAAAAAAAAGAAAAGAAAATCTATAGCATCATCCTTGTTATGATATTTAAAGCTTTCTATACCAAGCAGTTAGTTGAGAAAAAGTAAAAAGTTATCCTGAAAATTTAACCACAAACAAATTGTGAATGTGTTCACTCTTTTGCTTTTTTTTCAAGAAAAAGTGATATCCCAATTTGTATAAATTTTTCATAAGTTCAACTGCTAAAAGTTTGTGAAATTTGCAGAAATTGGTATGGTTTCGAAAAATAAAAAAACATTTGTAGAACAAGAAAATGTATGGCAATGAAGTTAAGATGTCCTAATCATTTTTGATTAGACAGCAGGAAATTAAAATTCAATTTTTTTTTACTTCTATGGAAACAGTCCGATCTTAAATTATCTACTTCAGAAAACCGATTATAGATATCAAATGCTTTACAAATCATTAGTTATTTGTATGGCATATTAATCCGATTGGTCTCTGAAGCCGACATGTTTAAACACTAGCAGTGATTGAGCTACTATGCTGAGAAACTTTCCGCTCTGGCACTTGTTTGTGGCAATCATAAAATGAAAATGTCACGTCGTAGTAAAAGACTAGTTATATCTATTACTTTTAAATTCATTGCGCAGTAGCGCGGCCGCCACGAATTTGTGAGACTTAATTTATCAATCTGATTTTTATTTCAATCATACCTTACATTTCAAAGTAAAAGCAAAAAAAAAAGTCTGTGCGTTAGTTATTTCCAAACGCAGCTCGCAATTAAGTTTAACCGTATCAACGGAATGTACCCACTATAATCAACAGAGATACGGTAGCGGTTGTATGTAAGGAAAATTTGTTGAGTAATCATACTGTAGAGATAACCTGGGTGCTATTTCACCTGGGTGATAGTGTCACAGATTATAAGATTGCATACGTTGGCATTAGATGTTAGATTATGTTTCGGCAGCGCGAGATTCGTAAAAAACTTTAATAATGTGCATCTTTTCTAGCCGACAGCTATAGCAGCAAATGCGCAGAGTTGCTTAGTAACCTTCAATCATAATTTTGACCGTTCAAGTCTGTTTGAACGAAAATAAAAATACGATTTTTTTTAATTAACTTACTTTTTTTTACTTTCAATTTCTGTCCGTGTCCCCTCTGACAATCTCTTCTATGTAAATCCGCTTGCGTGTCCCAATTTCTGCTGACATCACGCATACTGAAAATCAACTCGACATGACACATTGTAGACAGTAACTAACGGAAACCTGCAAAATGCAACCGATTTTGTATATTTAATTTCTGTTTTGAATTTGTTTAAATTATATGTACTTCTCTTTAGTTCCCAATTTGTTTGGTTGAAAGTAGGATAGTCCACGACTTGTTCTTTACTTTTTATTCATTTATGTTGGAATGCTCACAACAACAATTTCTTATCAAAATGCACAATATTTCAAACATATTATAAGCCTTTATCAGCAATAATACATTCAGATCATTTCTAAAAAAGCGAAGTCACTATTCTGTGATAATGTGATAACACAATCATAGCAAGCATATGCACATGACAGCCTCTTACTGGCCACAACATTGTTGTGTCGCAACAACGTACTTAATGCACACACGGATCTACGCCATAAGCGTACGTTACTTTGCAAGCTTACTTTCATCACGTGCGGTCTTACGGCAGACAGTGAATTATCTATGAGTTATCTCTGGGTTGCTCTAATATTTGCACAATCGCAATTATCATTGCGAAAATGACATTCATGGCGTTTTCCACCTTAATTTTTATTAGGGTCGTTACGAAAACAGATGATTCAACAACATAAATTATACGACATTTTTCTCGAATGTCCCCACCAGTAACTGATACATAATGACGATTTGCGGAAATTTCCTGCTAGCATTAGTTTATTCACATGCCGAGGACAACCTCGCGTGTGTCGTTAGACTCATGTAATTTTAATCAGCTCTAGCTGCTGTCTTTGGACATGATCAATGAGACGTCGTCGTTAGAGTAGTATGTTTAACCCTCATCACCTGCGGATGATGTTATTCAAACAATGAACTGTCCTTCGAATACCGTATGGAAGTCATCGGAAGGTCAGTTAATTAGGCTTCCATTTGTACGACCAAAGGAGTGTAAAATGTAAGCACGTACCTTCCTCGTGCTGAGATTCCATCGTTGAAATAATGAGTAAGCGACATCTATAATGCAATCGTATTCTGAGCGGAAATGCTGAACATAAAAAAAACTCGGTTGCAGTGTTATAGCACTAATTTTATCTTCATCATGAAATAATCGAAGTATGCAATGACTTCGACTTTTCAATTTGAAGTTCATTTCAATTGACTCTAGTGAAGTTTTTCATTCATTTTTTAGTGATTATTTTGGCGATCACTTTATACAAGCAACAGCTCACAGCCAACTAATGTTGGACTTTGTCCTTACCCAATGCTGTTGGAGTTGTTAGACTCAAGCTGGGTAAACCAGAAACTGTCGCGTCGTATTTTAATTATGACCCAGACGCTAATCACCGACGTGTGCAGTTTATTAGTTAGTTGGGTTCTACACATCGAAAGACGCTCTCACAATTTTTGTTTGGGAATGATCCATTATTGATATCATTCATCTGGCAGGGAAAAAGTATTCGCTCCCCCACTTATATTTATACTTGCATTTCACGGAACCCTTGTGTTGTTGTCACTTACAGCGCAGTACAATTTTCAGCAGAATGAATACGCTGTTTATTTGCTCGTGCATGGAATCGTTGTCTATGGCACAAAATGCGATTTATTATAAGTGGAGAAGCTAATGAGTATAACAAGTTTTCGCACCTATCGACTTGCGTTCGGTTATTTTGAATAGAACTGACAAAAGCACACGCATACATGATTCAGCATACTGAGGCGAATTGACGTTTTCTAAATCAACATTAATTATCATGCATAAACAATGTGAATTAGGATGTTTGGGTTCTCCAAATTCAACGCCTCCTGTTCGAAGAAACGTTTCCACCAATCGAACAAAAAATCCAGCTCTACTTTTGAAGGTGGGTTGATGTGGATCGTCAGTATTCAAAACCCTCAGCAAGTAGTTTGTGTGCATGTGGAGCAGTTCAGCACCCGAGATGAGTGCACGTGTACCAAATAACTCGAAAATGTCAACAAACATTCGCAATTGCTCTGCTTACGTACACATGGCAGTGGTTGATGAAGGTTACCTACAATAACAGAAAGAGGTTATCTGAGATGGTCTGAGACTTGATTTTCGTTATAATATTCATTTTTTAAATACTGTGCCTACCTTTTCATGCTGCATAGGCGACATGTATCATCTTGAAGTTTATTTATAACCTTCAAGTGATAACGGCTCGGACAATGCCCTGTTATTAAACCTTTATATGTGCTTAGATCTTTCTCTGAAAGCTCCAGTATTTTGCGAGTCATAGAAACGTACGGTGTGATGAACCGCTTCGACTGCCTGCCAATGCAATGAAAGTGTTTGTCCAGTTGAATTCCACCTTCAAAATCTCTCGTGCCTTCAGCTTCATTCTGAGTGCAGAAGCGGATGAGCCACAGAAGGGTTCTGGTCGTATGAACAGATGAGAGACGATCCAACTCTTGCAAGTTCATCGGCTCTTCCGTTTCCATCGATTCCACAGTGAGCAGGAACCAAATATGTATAAATTTATTTGATTATTACAACCTAGTGTTTGAAGTGATTGAACACACTCCCAGACAAGTTTTGATGTGCGTATCGCAGACGTCGAAGCATTTAAAGCTGCGTGACTTTCAGCAATGATGCAAATATTTGAGTCTGTATTTTCTGCGTAGGCATACAACAGAACATTCTAGAATTACTTGGACTTCAGCTTGGAAGACAGGCTATTGGCCCATTGGAATTGACAGGACTATTCCTGGGCCAGTTACCCCTGCTCCCACTCGACTGTTCATTTGAACCATCTGTGTATAAAATTATTGTTTCTGAACGGAGATCGGGACCACCGCGTTCTCAAACATTCGGAATCGTCTTTCAAAATTGTATCTTTTCTCCATCCAGTCTTCATTGTTGACAAGGGGATTGATACAATTTTTAGACCCTTAGAATTTTTTTCGGGTTCTAATTGTATAAATTAATGCAGTGGAAGCATGAAGAGTCTTCCAATGCCTTGGTAGGTGTGCTTCTCATTGCATCCGTTATTGAAAGAGTGGCTAGCCGCTGAAGTTTTTCCAGCTTATCTTGGGCACCTTTCTTTTTTGTTTTTGGCCACCAAACCAGTGAAGCGTCTTGGGTCTTACAATAGCCGAATAAATCCGAAGGATCATTCTCGATTTTAGTCCCCACTGTTTGCCAAAAGTTATATTACATATCCATAGAGTATTTGTAGCTTTGCTTATTGTCTGCTCTGGATGTCTATTCCAGTCAAGTTTTTTGTTAAGGTGTATTCCTAGGTATTTGACGTTGTCTGAGAGTTCCAAGAAGTCATCTTTTAATCTTATATTATTCAGCATAATTTTTTCCTTCGGGTAAATGAAACGATAGTAGTTTTTGAAGGCTTTACGTTTAAGCCTTTCTTATCGCACTACGAGGAAACAATGTTTATGGTGATTTGCATCCGATCAGCGACTATATCATCAGCGAATACAAATATTTCAATACCTTTGTCTATCAATTTTCTAAGATCATCAACAATAGTTGATGACAAAGACCACATCACGTCTCGTTGCGAACATCCTTTTACAGCTTTTACACTTATAGTAGGAGCTTCCAAGGTTTTCTGATATTTCTCTTCTGATAACATCTCGTTGATCCAATGAATAATGCAACTGTCGAAACCACGTTTCTTAATAGCCGCAGTCGTTGAGTAAGCTAGAGCTCCTTCCATATCAAGCAACGCCCTAAATGATTTTTTTTGCTGAAAAAATTTTCTCTGTTTTTGTAACAATCGTATGAAGTGCTGTTAAAGACGATTTACTTTCCGGTTTGATTTTTGATTGATTGGATTCTTTTGAAGGGACTTTAAGCCCAAACGGCCATTAATCCCTATTACTTTCCGGATAGTCAAATTGATATTTGCTAAGAGGAGTTTTGGAAAAATATGACGACTTTGTGTTCGCCGATTAGTTTTTCCTTTGTTTCGAGGAAAAACTGACGAAATGCTGATTTGCTTAAAGGATTTTGATGTTTTGTTCCTTTTGTTGGCTTTGGAAATGGTGATTACCTGTACTTGTCGCTCCCGGAATATAACTTAAAATTAAGCTTTATTGAATCCCAGTGCGTCTTGAACTGTCCTACAGATCAGACGTTTTTTCGGTTGCTTGTGGACTGGTCTTTGACTGCCTATAGCTTCAAAGTTTGTGTTTTGTCAGTGTGTCTTTTAAAGACTACCTGAAAGTTATTTCCCATCAGTCTTTCTCAAGACTACCTACTTTTGAATTTAACATTTGTTTTAACTTTTTTCGTATCACCTGAAATGGCTGGATGGAAAAAGAAACCTCGCATCGCTGCGGGGAGGAAAAGAGAGGCATCTCTTTCTGACACATCGAGTGTCTGTAGTGTCAATCCTTTTGATATTTTGCCTGAGCAAGAAGCTGGTGAAATGGAAGTTACCAATAATGAAACTATACAAAATATAAAATCTTTAAAAAAGGAGAAAGTTCCACCTATTGTGGTAACTATTTCTTCTGAATTTAATATATTCAAAAAGGAACTTTCAACGTTTGTTTCTGACGTTAAAGTTACCTATCAAATTGGCCGTAGAGGTGAATGCCGCCTATTAGCCGACTCAGTAAAGGGTCGTGATCGTCTTGTTCAGTATTTAACTGACAAGATGTACAAATTTTTTACATATGACACCAAGAACGCCAAGCCGTTCAAGGTTGTCTTAAAAGGTCTCATCAACGATCAAACCGTTGATGAGATCAAACTTACTTTAACAGAATTACTTGGCATAGCCCCTACCCAAGTAATTCTAATGAAACAAAAATCACGAGGCGAAAACAGTCACAGAACTGGAATTTCCCTTGTTAATTATCTAATTCATTTTAACCGCAATGAGGTTAACAACTTAAAATTTTTTGAAAAAGCACATGCTTTGTATAATGTGCGTGTAAAGTGGGAAATTTATAGGAAGTATGGCGGAGGTGAAAAGCATATCACCCAATGCCGTACTTGCCAACGTTATGGCCATGGTTCAAATTCTGTAACATGGACCAAAAATGTCTTAATTGTGGAGACTCTTCTCACAAAAAGGACACATGTCCTGTGAAAGAGAGTAAAAATTTTCGCTGTGCGAATTGTAACGGCAACCATATGTCAAATTTTTATCAATGCCCAGTCCGTTTAGCAATTGTTAAGGCAAGGCAAGGTAAACAAAATTCAATTTCTCAATTAAAACCAACTTCAAAACAAAATTCTCCAAGCGTACCAGTGACGCATAGTTTACCTACTCCTTTGCATACCCGTTTAACTTATGCACAGGTTACAGGTAGTTCGAACATTATACCGCCTAGTGTTGGTAGTTCGAAAATGACCGTTAATATGGGTAAGCAAAACAGGCTAGAAAATAATTGTACACCTATCACTCCAGCTAATATTGCTGCCGAAAATATTTTTTCTAATGTCAACTGCCTGGGGCCTATTACGGCAGGTAAACTTTCTTTTTTGCAACAGGCAATGTTCGATCTTATGAACGCCATGTTGCAGGCAAAATCAATGTTTGAAGCCATTCAAATAGGCACAAATTTTACTATTAAAATTGTTTCTAATTTAAAATTTAGCAATGATTTTAAATAAAACAATTAAAATATTAAATTGGAATGCTCGCTCATTGAAGGCCAATGAGAATGAGCTTTTTAACTTTTTAACAGTGAATAATGTGCATATTGCAATTATTACTGAAACATTTTTGAAACCTAACATAAAATTAAAATATGATCCCAATTACGTGGTTCATAGATATGATAGGATTCAGGGTTCCGGCGGTGGAGTTGCAATTGTTATTCATCGCCGAATCAAACATCGTGCTCTTCCCCATCTTGAGACGAAAGTTATTGAAACTTTGGGAATTGAAGTTCAAACTGAACTTGGGATTTTATTTATTGCCGCAGCATATTTACCATTTCAATGCACACGCGAGCTCAAAAATTATTTTAAAGGTGATTTACAAAAACTCACCAGAAATCGTTCGAAATTTTTCATAATCGGCGATTTTAACGCTAAACATCGTTCATGGAAGAATTCTCAAAGTAATTCCAATGGCAAAATTTTATTCAACGATTGTTCTTCAGGATACTATTCTATTTTGTCTCCGAATAGTCCTACATGCTTTTCTTCTGTAAGAAACCCTTCAACAATTGATTTGGTGCTTACAGATCAAAGTCATGTATGTAGTGATTTGATCACACATGCTGACTTTGATTCTGATCATCTTCCAATAACTTTTTCTTTATCACATGAATCAGTTTTAAACCATATGAGCTCTGTTTTTAATTAAAACAAGGCTAATTGGGAAAGATACAAAACTCATATTGAGAGAAATTTCAATAATGAGCTTGATTTGCAAAACGAAGTGAGTATTGATTCCGCTTTGGACGCATTAAAATGTGCAATTGTTGATGCCAGGAATTATTCTGTTCCAAAGACTCAAGTGAAATTTGATTCACCAATAATTGACGAAAATCTTCAACTTCTAATTCGTTTGAAAAATGTCCGCAGACGTCAATATCAACGTTCTCGTGACCCTGTTTTTAAAACTATTTATAAAGATTTACAGAAAGAGGTTAAACATAGATTTACTCTTCTGAGAAATCAAAATTTTGAGACTAAAGTTGAAAAATTGAAACCATATTCAAAACCATTTTGGAAGCTGTCGAAGATTCTTAAGAAACCTTCAAAGCCTATTCCAGTTTTAAAAGATGGTGAACGTTTTCTTGTATCCAATGAACAAAAGGCTCAAAGACTTGCTCAGCAGTTTGAGAGTGTTCATAACTCAAATTTGAATTTTGTGAGTCCAATTGAAAATGAAGTCACACGTCAATTTGATTTAATTTCTTCCCAGAATTTTTTACCTGCAGAAATAATTGAAACTAACTTGAATGAGATTAAATCAATTATTAAAAATTTCAAAAATATGAAAGCACCTGGTGACGATGGAATCTTTAATATACTAATCAAACATCTCCCTGAGAGCACAATGGAATTTTTAGTGAAAATTTTCAATTGCTGCTTCAAAATTGCATATTTTCCCAAATTATGGAAAAATGCAAAAATTACTCCCATTTTAAAACCGGATAAGAACCCAGCTGAAGTTTCAAGTTATCGACCAATCAGTTTGCTTTCTTCAATAAGTAAACTGTTTGAGAGAGTTATTCTTAACAGAATGATGTCACACATCAACGAAAATTCAATTTTTGCAAATGAACAGTTTGGATTTCGCCATGGGCATTCCACAACTCATCAATTGCTCAGAGTTACTAATATGATACGAGCTAACAAATCTGGAGGTTATTCCACTGGAGCTGCTCTTTTAGACATAGAAAAAGCATTCGACAGTGTTTGGCATAAAGGTTTGATTGCGAAATTGCAAACTTTTAATTTTCCAATTTTCCTAATCAAAATTTTAAAAAATTATCTTACTGATCGAACTCTGCAGGTTGTCTATCAGAATTCAAAATCTGATAGATTTCCTGTCAGAGCAGGTGTGCCTCAAGGTTCAGTCTTGGGTCCAGTCCTGTACAACATATTCACTTCAGATCTTCCTGATTTGCCTCCAGGGTGCACAAAGTCATTGTTCTGCGATGACACAAGCATTTCCGTAAAAGGAAAAAGTCTTCGTGTCATATGCAGTCGATTGCAGAAAAGTTTAGATATTTTTTCTTCCTACTTGCAAAAGTGGAAAATCTCTCCCAATGCTTCTAAAACTTAAATGATAATTTTTCCGCATAAGCCTAGGGCTTCTTTCCTCAAGCCAAACAATAATCACGTTGTCAAGATGAATGGGGTTATTTTAAGTTGGTCCGACAAGGTTAAGTACTTGGGACTAATTTATGATAAAAAACTTATTTTCAAAGAGCACATTGAGAGTATACAAGCCAAGTGCATCAAATATACGAGATGTTTATATCCTCTCATTAACAGGAATTCTAAACTTTGTTTAAAGAACAAACTTTTGATTTACAAACAAATTTTTAGACCAGCAATGCTTTATGCTGTACCGATCTGGTCAAGTTGCTGTTCAACAAGGAAGAAAACGCTCCAAAGGATTCAGAATAAAATTCTGAAAATGATTTTGAAGCGTCCTCCTTGGTTTGGTACACTCGAATTACATAGACTTACTGGTGTTGAACCATTAGAAGCTATGTCAAATAAAATTATTAACAATTTTCGACAAAAATCGTTGCAATCCTCAATTGCTACGATAAGCTCTCTTTATAGCCAATAAGTTAGCAATTAAGTTAGTTGTAAGTTTACTTCCCCTTTTCTGACAAGTAGGTTTAAATCCCTACGAATGATAAGTCCTAATTGCGAAAGCAAACAAATCCTAACAATTAAAATTACAAATTTCTAACAGTGTTGAGAAGTCACCATTTGTGATTGGACACACATACTCATTATTTACTAATATTTATCATAAATACTTAAGCTACTAACAAATCCCCCCTTAAAAAAAAAAAAAAAAAAAAAAAAGCTTTATTGAAGGAGTTTTGTTAAAATAGGTATTTAAACTGCTATACCCCTCTGTAGTAGTACAGGATAAATTCTGTCCCTACCAGGAGCCGATTGCCCATCAACTCTACTTCAGTCATCATTTTCACTGTTTCGTGAATTTCCGTCCTGATTTCAAGAAATTCCAGGTCTTGATGCAGATGTACTTTGGTCATTGCTCGAGTCAATAACCTACCCGGGGAAATGTGTTCTCATCATTAGCTCTAATGTTTTAATAGTAGAGCTCGTATAAGAACCACCTTCTTTCCTTAGAGTACCTAATTCATTCGAATGATTTTTCGCAAGGATTCAGATTGCTGGATTATTTTCGATGTTTTTACATGTATGCCTCCAATGTATCCTTTTTTTGGAGAGCTTCGTAGCCGCAAGGTTACAGAGTTCGCTTTGATAACCACTCGCGTGGGTTCGAATCTTAGTAGAATCATTCCATTTGGTTTTCAAAGGACTTTAACATGGGTTTATTCTCAGGCTCTCCACTACATACCCTTCTTTCACGCTGAATTCTATAGTACCCCTGCTGACTTTCATCCCAACAAAAATAAATACCTTTTATAATAAAACTGGTCTGAGTAACGTATAATAGTTCTCTTCAGGGACTTGTAACTATGGCGCGATCTTGACTGTCGGAACGAGGTTCCGATGACTCCTTCCTCTTGACAAAATATAAGTCCTACTTATAATAAAACTGACCAGAGGTGAAGCTTTAAGTCCCTCTTCAGGGAATTGCGATTATGACGCGGTGTTGGTAGGAGGAACGATGTATCGATAAGACTCCTTCCTCTTGACAAAATGCCCTTCTTATAATAAAACTGATTTCAGGAATATTTATCCTCTCCAGGGAATTGTAATTGGCGATATTGACACAGGGAGCGAGGTTTCGGGAAGAATTTTTCCAATTGACATAATAAGTCCCTCTTAGAGTTAACCTGGCCAGAGAGGAACGTTAGGTGTAGTCTCACTCCAGAGAATTGTAATTTGGCGATATTAATAGGATAAAAGGCGGCTCGGCATAGTAGAGCTTGCTTGAAAGGAAAGAATAAACTATCACACACAAGCACGGATATGAATGAAAAGCGTATCATTTACTTTGATAGTGATACTGCCAATAAGGAGAAAACACCTGGGCAATACCACAATGGATCAAATGTCTCTGGTCGCAGTGATGAGTCCACACACAGAGAAAAAAATGCATCCTTTTTGATCTTCGGATTTCTTCATTATAGGCGGTGAGGGACTATTTGTATTCGTCCCACTGATTAGTTCGCTTAGCCCGGTTGAACAGGTTCCAGTTTTTTTCCGAAGATTTTCTAAGGTTCGATACCATCAAGGTACCTCTTTGTTTGCAGAGCGTACCTTCGTGGGGCAGCAATCAAAATATGATTGTTGGATCTAATTTGAGAGACGTTTTGAGGTTTCTTCCAGCTCTCTGTATGTTTGAGAACATCCTTCAGAGATGTTCAAATCCCCCATTAGTTTCGAATTACATTGCTCCCAGTTTGTTTTTCTAATATCTCTTAGGAATTCAGTGTGTTGCTGATTAGCTTCGTAATCAAATAATATGTGCTTATAATCAGAAAAGGATGCTAGTTTTTTATCCTACCAGAGATCGTAGGACAGCGTAAGGTTAAGTCAAGAACTTCTTGTTTTATTACATTTACAAAAGTTGGTTTATTCCCCTTCATTGCATTTCCATATCTATTCCTCGTTATGATATGAAGTCTAAAAGGCACTCACCTCTGGTGTTAATGTCTGTGCTAGCCCAAACCGTATGATGAGCGTTCGCATCACATTCTATTAAAGAAGACTTATTATGTTTCTTGCAATAGGAAACCAATTTTGCGACCGCTGGTGGAGGAACTTACAGATTTTAGGCTTGCCGTGGGTTGTTGGTGCCTCCAGTATGATCGCTGTTAGGTCTCTTGAAATAAATTCTGTAATTGGAAAAAAAAATTATTCTCCCGTTTACTAAGATTGCAGCTTTTGGCGAGGGCTGGCAGTCGTCGTAAACTAGCTTACATGTATTTGTGGGAATTCCTTGTATCCTACTGTATATATGTCCATGGCCCTGAATTAATGCTACGTTCAGTTTGCTCTCTGTGAATCGCCTCCAAAGTACAACAGTTGCTTGCTTTGCGTGGTGCAGATTCACTTGAACTCATTTAAGGTGAAACGGGATTGTGGTCTTTTCCTATACAATTTTGAGGTTAGAGTTTTTTTTTACTTTTGTAGTTTAAGCGTAACAAAATCGGCTTCCACTAAAAAAACAGCACTCATATTGCTACTTCAGGCATGCAACAGTTGTGAAAACAATTAATAAAAGTTTCATGTACGTAGTCTTCATAAATCAAGAGAAAATTAGATTGCAAAATTCGAGTTGATCGCGACCACGTCCCGTTTCACCTTAATGTTCTTCTTGTTCATAGCTGTTGTTTGGATTTTCGCAACGTTGTGGTAGTCCTTGCTTCCCACTGTTTGATATGCGGTTGCCAGTATTTGGATTTTTTGCCTGCAGATTTATTTTCCTGAAATCCGGCATTAATCCTTGTCCTCAGACGGAAAAATCAATGAATTCGTTAATTTACCCGATCAACTTCAATTAAATTTGTCTGGTTTTTCTACATATCAGCTGCCGTAAACACTCAGTAGTACTAGATCAAACAATTCGGAACTATAATTGTGCTTATAAAAGGCTAACAAATTATTTTAAAAAGTGAAATTCACTATAATATTTTGACAATTTATTTTTTTTATGCTGAACAAATCGCCAAATTGAATATGGACAATTTTAAAAGCTTTAGCACCTGGTTCTTCATGCAACGTAATTTCAAACTATTTACGATGAGTTTGAATGGCAATGGAGAAGTGAGGTTTCTGTTTGGATGATTTTATTCCCGCAGTATTTCGAGGAAAAAGAAACTCATTTGGAATGTGGATCGAATATCTTTCATAATCATGTGAACCTTGATTGAGTGCACTTGGTGGTGAAAAACGAATGTATGTACCTGAACCAACCAAAATATGTAATGGGGCAAGATGGGAGGTAAAGCATGCAAAAGCTAATGTCTTACAAGTAACGATACCTCAAGCAAAAATCAAGCCGAGGATGTTCTCATTGCAATAAAAGCAGTCATTTCAAACAATTTGCCTATTGAGTTTAAACTATCCAATATCGGTTCGTCATGCATTTGCAGACTATAAACAAATCGCAAGGTCAATCTTTGGAAGTATGTGGAATCAACCAGGAGTTCCCATGCCTTCAACGTTTAAATTATTTAAATATAGAGAAAAAAATGGGCGGGACGAATATTGCCGGATCAGCTAGTCTCAAAATTAACAAGTACAAAAAAGTAGTTGTTACAAATGATTCACTGTCTGAAACCACTGCTAGTCTAACAAAAAGCATGGCCAACTCAGCCGAAAACACCAGAAAACAGGATACCTACTCGAAAATCACCGAGAAACAAGTTCTGAAAGCCTCTCGCCTAGAAGACTGCTTCACAAAAGTGGCATTTGATGCAACAATAATCATGTCTTATCGCTGAGCAATAAACCAAATTTAGACTGTTTCATCCGCTGTGTTAAATAGTAAAGTAAATAACCCACTTCCACTATTCATACGTATAGTAAATGATATGACTCACGAGTCACGACTGGCTGCAAAAAATATAGAGAAACAACTTCCTCAGTTACGCCACTATAATATGAGAAATGTGCTACAGGTTGATTAATGTTTTTGCTCAAGTATATTCTCATGGTAACTTAAAATTCGCTTCATCTCATGCATATTGGTCCGCAAGCTCACACGTGTCACCCACGTAATGCTCACCCAAGGCACTAATCCTTTCTTCACCCGCTTTTATTTCGATCGCACGTGTATGACCTACATTTTCTTTCTGTTTCGTCTCGATTTGCAGACTCCGACATGTTGCTGAGGAGCAACAGCAGCAAGCAGCAGTATATACAGTTGCAAAACACATATCGTGATTGAATCAGGACAAAGATCTCATGACGTCGGTTGGCTGTTAACCTTGTGCTAACTGTTGGCGACAGATAGTGGACGTTCCGGTGAATCCACCGGTGATCAGTCGCACCTGGAGTACGCATGATTGAACGCTGGCCGCACAAAAGCAGTCGCCATTATTCGGTAAACGAGTTGGCCTTCGCCGGGGGCATTTGCACGGAACTGGCAGCGTTTGCTTCTATGAGTTGTTGCAAATATTGTTCAAACTTTGTCGAAGAGGACGACGACGACGAATTGTGTTTTTTACTTGTGAACGGCTAAAGTGAGCGAGAAACGGTAGTTTATCAAACAGGATGGGCGAGGAAAGCGTCGAGTGCAGCGAGAGCAAACTGATCAACAAAAACGGCGACTACAGCCCTGTCAAACAGCTAGACAATGGTGATATGATGCGAATTGATAGCCACAAAATGATTGGTAAGTTTGAAGGGGGGTTGTGCGTCCAACGTCAAACTAAATGATTGATTTGTTTGCAATAGTACTAGTACTCGTATTGAACCGCTGTAGTGGTCATGTGAGTAGACTGAGTGTTTGTTTACGCGTGGGAATGATAGCAAATTGAGATTTGCATCTCACAATTGTGTTGCGTGTTCGATCTCGGAGATGTCGAGTAATCAGTCATTTAACAACAAATGTCATCTTTCTTAATTGCGACTTGCAAATTGCTGAATGTCTGGTTTGATAACGATGCTGCTCCAAACAATATTTATTAGGATGACTTTGAAATTGTCTGATAGGTACCGATTATTTGCCTATTTCGAAGTACCTAACTGATAACTGGTTACAACTACAGTTATGTGAAGTAAATCTATTTTGACATGTTCAGCTATGTTTTTTGTAGTCAAACCTACATAACATTATTTTATTAGTCAAAGTGTACTAAACTCTGTCTTGATTTGTACCACTAATATTACTAGGAACGACTCAATTATTGAGAAAACTTAAAAAAATGTAATTAAGTTCAACTTACCATCTAAAATAAAGCATAAGAAGGTTGGTTCAAATCCCTAAGATAGTCGTTAATTCTCTGTTGAATCGCTCTGCCATAACTTCTTCATCCTCGGTTTGAAAAACCCAATCTAATCGATTAAGTTTTTCATTTACCTGGACCTTCTCACTAAGATGTTTCAGGGGCAAGCCACATGCGGAAATACAAATCCGAGGTCTCTCTACGGGGCAGCGATACAGGTGTCGTTTCTTCAAAGTAAGATCGAAGCGTTTAAAACACAAAAGTGTGAAAAATCTTCCTAACTTACCAACAAATCGGTGTCTCTAAATCGATAGCTTTGGAATTCACATTGTTCCTGTTGAATATCCTGCAGTATTCGTTGTTCGTAGTCTGATTCATTCGATTTAAAAATCCTGAATGAACTTAGGGCAATTTTCTGTCGTATGCTACCGGAACAAAATGAAATGAAAACAAATACTTAAGAACAAAATCTATTCCGCTTCTTGAGCTATGAACTTACGATTTTCGGTTTTCACCATTTGTGTTTCCGCGTGAGTCGATTTCAGAGGAAATTTTATCTCCATCCAACCGTCCAGCAGTTGATCTTTTTCTCCAACGAAATGGACGGAAACAGCTAGTTACTAATTTGTACCAAGGAGACATTTTAAAAATGCAATTCGAAAAAATTAAAGCGTTACCGCGGTATCGGATCGGAGCAAGTTTTGACTTTGTAATGTTTTGAATTGAGCAACAAGCAGAGATGCCAAATACAAGCATTCAGCAGAAACCGAAAGACGGTTTGCATCAGGGATGCCAGAAGGGTAGATTTGTCTTTGAAGCTCAAGTAGAAAATTCTCTCTGAAATCGAATATTGGATATTTTACAGTTTTTACAGGTTTCGTGTATCCCAAGTCTTCTCATATTTGCACGAAGTTCAGAATTTCGAGTAAGGTTTTATTGGAACATCGGAGTTTTTTGTTCGATCCTTTGTTACAGATGTTTTTCACAGAAAAATCGGGGCAATCGAATTACACGCTAAAGTTTAAGCACCGAAGTTGGCACAATTTACAGTATTTCTAACCTCAACTGTATCATATCAATGAGATATTGCGTTTGCTGGGACTAATAAACTGAGGACCTTTGCAAAATCATAACGATTGCAGTAAATAATGACGAATTGTTTTATTTGTGTTATAAAAGTCATTAAAAATTGACCACGCCACCAACTTTTAAGATTGGTTTCTGATGTTTATTAATTAAAAATGATTCGCGGCCACAATTTTCTAGACTGTCGCTAGGAGGCATGATACTAACAATTTGCTCGTATCTGTGAACAGATTCTATCCAATGAAGTCACATGAATTTATTATTTTTGAGCGTACATAAACAGCAAATTTTACGCGCGAAAATATACCCCCGAATTGAACAATTGGGTCCTAAAGCTATACCAGTTTTTATATATCATTCAAATAAGCTGCGTTTTCTGAGCAAAACGTGATTTTTCACGTTTACGTGCGCCCACGTACGGTATATGGCCAAACTGTCATTTTAGCCATTTCGAGCAGTTTTTTATTCTTCATTTAAAAATCGAAAGTTAATGAAAAACATTTTTAAAAAATCACGTTTTGCTCAGAAAATTACACTCTTTCACCTGAACATAAAAATCAAAAAACCGTGTAAAACTTTGAGGTAAAATTGAAACAATCTACTAAAACAGAAGAAAAAAAACAACTTAGTTCGGAAGGTAAACAAAGGCACCACTATCTGTTAAACTCAGATGCGTGACTTCATCGTGCGATAGTCCATATCCGATAGCATTGCGCATACGAATAGTGGTGTATATTTTTTAACTTTTTGATTTGTTTACCAGCTTCATTCACCGGCTAGAAAAAGAACGTAAGGTTAAATTATGAGACATACAAACCCATGCCCATCTTGTAAATTGTATTTAGATTGCTGAAACTGATGAGCGTTGCCAAGCTGTCAAGCAGCTCTTTATAAGTTCATCTAGAACTAGGTAAACAAAAAGCACTTGCTTGGTTTAGTGTATGCATTTACTCAGAGTAACCTAATATCATTCGCCATGTTTCAACCTTACGGACCATTCAACTAATTGGATTGTTAAACCATCTATAGGCTTAGGATTAGCGCAAGAAATCAGATATTAAAAGAACCATTGAAAACATGTGGTTTTTCCGTCTAATCTGAATGACTATTATTTACCTTAGGGCGCTTTCAATTTTTTTCGCGCCGCAGAGCTACAATTTTTTGACAAAATCAAAGCCGGTTGTATAATCTCATTAACTTATTGTAAACTTGTAAAAATGAAAGCATTTTTCTGGAATAAAACCGAAGCGGAAAATGTACATTTTAAATTGTGGGATACCATCGAAGCAATCGGAATTCGCGAAGCGAATATCGCACTGATTTGCGTTTCTATTTCACTCAATATTCACGTCACAATTGAACGCGTACGAGATCAAGGCCAAGGGCATGAAATTTTCTTGTTTTTTTACAGCAGATAAACAGTGTTGGCCGCGGACGATGAATATCACATCGTTGTAAGTTTTGTTGTCACTGCGGACGAACAGTTTTGAGGTTTTGCTACCATTCGGTCGATGACCTGATGTGACAGTGGTATATTTTTATTTTCGACTCTCAAACAATACAAATATGTTTGACCCCCAACAAGTTACAGTTGCTCTTAAAATTATCACATTGGAACTGCGAAGTCGATAATTAAACGGCTAGACAGAGAAATGTTGTGTATAAAATATAAACTTAAACATTTTCCTGATGAGTTATTTGTGTTCAGATTTTTTTTTGTAGAACAATTTCTTTTTCAAGTTTCAGTTTCTTCTTGTTTCTATCCAGGACTAGAGCGAATGAACAGATTATTTGACATAGACTTCGCAGCCATTATCAATTTATTGGTTCGTGTTTGGGTGAATAAATTGATTGAAACAGCATTAGCCTGTTTGATTAGTTTGTTTCTACCAAAAACTTTCCATTAATTTACACACGCTCCCACAGTCGGTTCCGATGCAGTGCATCCTCTTGGCACAGATGTGTGTGCTAAAATTAACCTTCTGGAATCATGAACTGAATAATGCTGCTTATTCGTTCCTGTGAAGTGGATGCAAATATCCACTGATGCATGACCGCCAACCTGTGGCCGGCGGCTGGTCAGACTCGTCAACTGGGCAGAGTTGAGTATCAATTTTTTTGACCGTGAGGTAATTGGTAGCTCAGAACAATTCTTGGCACCCGTTCAATGCGGAAAACTACCGCCATTACCGATGCGTCAGCGTTACTTGGAAGCCCAATACTGCGGACGCATCTTTTGTAAACAAAGCGTTGGTTCATTTATGAGGAAGGTCTTCGGAGGGTTACGAGCTTAGAGTACGTTTGCTTTCATTAATAAATTAGCGTGCCCGCGTCTCTGTCTTACGACGATCTTTGTTGCTGACATTCGCAATCGCTCAAAACACAATCGGTGTCGTACTAGGAATGAGGCTAGTTATCATGTTGCGTAGCAGCAGTAGCTTGGTAACGACGTTTCCGATGAAATTGCCAGCATACAAATTGATTAGCATCAATTGATCTAATTTCCGTCGCCGCATTGTCTGGATGTGGGCCCTCGTGGCAACACAATTTGCGATAACATACCAAACAATGACTGAACTGTTTAGGCGCATAAGCGCTTAAGCACGCAGTAACCTCCAAATTGACCTCGAATTACTAAGAAAAATTAGAAAATTTAAACAAAAAACACAAGAAACTTTTTCTTCAAATGGTCAAATATTTGACATTTTTCCGAAAAAAAATGTTTGACCGTCAGTGTAGTCGAATTTATTTGACATCAAACATTCCTGTCATATGTTTTGTTACTGTTAAGCCAAACATTTTTAGTGTGTTTGTCAGGCAATGTAATGACGTTTGTCAAATATGTTAGGTTTTTTGTGATTGTTGTTCGGCCGTGTTTGCCGCTTTTAAAAATTTTAAAGTGACAAACAGACAAATTTTCTCTTGGTGAACGTCAACGCAAGCCGGCTTTAACGCGACCATCGCTCCTACAATGTTGTTCAAACCCCGAACTTATCAGGACAGTGGCTGAAAAAGATCAGCATGAGCCGTCAAATAGTGTACTGATCAAAAACAGTTTGACACCGGCTTCAAATTCGCATATTTGACCAAATAATTTCTGTCAAATATTTACTAAGTGTAATAAGTTCAAAAAACAATTATCTTGTCAATGTTCTGTTTGTCAAAGAGAGTACTATTGGCTTAAGACTTTAAAAAAATTCAAGCCGGGAGAGTCTCCCATTCCTTAGTTCCACACGAAAAATTTCTCCTTATTACTTCAAAAGTAATAACGCAAAATGGCCCTTTAGGTAACAAAATTTGTTCCTTGTTCGCATACGGTGTAGAGAAAAAATATGACAAGAGCTGCCAAGCAGCATTTTTCATCGTCATACAGTATGCAAACTTTGATAATTTCAAGGATATTCATATGCATTTTAAAAACATCAGGATCTGTAAACTGCGTTAGAGAAAAACACAAACATTTGCTTCCTTGCAAGCTACAACATACACTCATCGCTTTATGAAACTCATTTGGACATGCTTGAAGATACAAAACTCGTGCCACACCAGATCTCTGCGTTTTGCATTTCTGAGACATTTGGTAACAAAAAAAAAAAAAAGATTTTAAAAGTTTCATGAACCTGTTAATTTTTTTTTCAAATTTTGAACAGGGACTTTTTTCAAGAAGACGAAGTTCTGAAGCCCTCCTGTTCTTCAATGACGTATCACGAAATGGTGAATTTAAATGAGTTTCAGTTACACGTAGTGAACCTGTATATTAGAGAAATGACAAAGCACTCACCGTTAAGGAAACTGTCAACATCAAAACGGGCGAGCTTTATAATTTTGCATTGCCGTTATCCGTTTTGATGTTGACAGTTGCCTTAACGGTGAGTGCTTCGTCATTTCTCTAATATAAAAAAAAGGCCGGAACTGCTCGAAAAACCGGAAAATTTTGCTTGAAATCTGGCTTGTTCTCTTGGTGAACGTCAACGCAAGCCGGCTTTAACGCGACCATCGCTCCTACAATGTTGTTCAAACCCCGAACTTATCTGGACAGTGGCTGAAAAAGTTCAGCATGAGCCGTCAAATAGTGTACTGATCAAAAACAGTTTGACACCGGCTTCAAATTCGCATATTTGACCAAATAATTTCTGTCAAATATTTACTAAGTGTAATGAGTTCAAAAAACAATTATCTTGTCAATGTTCTGTTTGTCAAAGAGAGTACTATTGGCTTAAGACTTTAAAAAAATTCAAGCCGGGAGAGTCTCCCATTCCTTAGTTCCACACGAAAAATTTCTCCTTATTACTTCAAAAGTAATAACGCAAAATGGCCCTTTAGGTAACAAAATTTGTTCCTTGTTCGCATACGGTGTAGAGAAAAAATATGACAAGAGCTGCCAAGCAGCATTTTTCATCGTCATACAGTATGCAAACTTTGATAATTTCAAGGATATTCATATGCATTTTAAAAACATCAGGATCTGTAAACTGCGTTAGAGAAAAACACAAACATTTGCTTCCTTGCAAGCTACAACATACACTCATCGCTTTATGAAACTCATTTGTACATGCTTGAAGATACAAAACTCGTGCCACACCAGATCTCTGCGTTTTTTTGCATTTCTGAGACATTTGGTAACAAAAAAAAATGATTTTAAAAGTTTCATGAACCTGTTAATTTTTTTTTTCAAATTTTGAACAGGGACTTTTTTCAAGAAGACGAAGTTCTGAAGCCCTCCTGTTCTTCAATGACGTATCACGAAATGGTGAATTTAAATGAGTTTCAGTTACACGTAGTGAACCTGTATATTAGAGAAATGACAAAGCACTCACCGTTAAGGAAACTGTCAACATCAAAACGGGCGAGCTTTATAATTTTGCATTGCCGTTATCCGTTTTGATGTTGACAGTTGCCTTAACGGTGAGTGCTTCGTCATTTCTCTAATATAAAAAAAGGCCGGAACTGCTCGAAAAACCGGAAAATTTTCCTTGAAATCTGAAAAAAAACTCTATGATACGAGAAATTTTGCTCACGCAATCTTTGCAAAAATCTGCACCCGTTTTGAGAAAGACTGCGCAAATATTAGAAGACTTACAAAAATCTGCACAAACTAATAAAAACCTGCACACAGACTCTAAAAATCTGCGTTTTGCAGACAAATCCGGTATCTCATGTGAATGATAAGCCAAGATGTATACATTGCGGTGGGAAAAAAGTGTAAGAATGGATATTCAGAGACACGAGACATATTTAGATTTGCTCCTAATTTTTTAGATTTTCTCAGAAAAACTAGGGATAGGGTGGGTAGAAATGCTTAAAGGTTATTTCTACGAAATATGTCCAATAGGTGTCGCGCATGATTATTTGAACCACATAATTTTCAGAATTGTGTATGGCGTGGTGAATCTGTTTCCAAAATAATTGCAAAACAAAATAATCTGTTTGCACAAATAAATGCCTTGAACTAGGACTGGTTGTGACAAGAAAAACCAAAAATCACCATGAAATACAGAACTTGAAAAATATTTTTGGCAACACTGCAAGCCTCGTACCGAAAATAAAATTGTGTCATGTGGCCAATTTTCAACTAAAAGAAGAATAATTAGAAGCCACTAGTCACGTCCTGTCAGGGCTAGAATTCCACTCCCTCTCTATACAAGAGCAGTGCTGAAGGTGGCCTTGATTACTTGTTTTGATAGTTTTCGTGTAGCGGAAGAAGAAATTATTTCGCAATCGAATTGACAGCAAAGAATTTTCATTGCTTCATTTTAAATCAGGTCCACTCATTTCATTCACTTTTCATTCAACAATTCTATACATCTGTATCTGAATTTTAACGCGTATGTTGTCAGAATCTAAACATATGAAAATGCAGTCCTGCCTGTCTGTCTGTCTGATCCTTATAGACTTGGAAACTACTAAGCCGATCGATGTAAAAATTTGTATATAGGTTTTTTTAGAGGCCGGGAAAGGTTACTATGATAGTTTGAAGCCCTTCCTTTCTCAGGAACTGACGGGTCCCATACAAATGAAACACAATTTTCTACATAACTCGCGAACTAATCAAGCAAATGGAACTAAATTTGGCATGTGAAGGTTTTTAGGAGCAAGAAATATTTTTGTAATAGGTTGGCACCCCTCCTTTTCCTGGAAGGGAGGACTCTTATATTAAGGAAACACAAATATCTGTATAACTAAAGAACTTATCAAGCAAATGGAATCAAAGCTGACATATGGAAATTTCATGAAACAAGAAATATTTCCATGGTAGTTTGACACCCCTCCCTGCTCTGAAAAGGATGGTTCCCATACAGACAAAACACAAATATATGTATATCTCGAAGACTGATCAAGCACATGGATTCAAAATTGGCGTGTGGTGGTTAACGGGAGCATTAAATATTTTTGTAGTAAATTGACATCCCTCCCTCTTCTAGAAGGAAGGGCTTCCATACAAATGAAACACAAAATTCTGCCCAACTCGGAAACTTTTCAAGCAAATGTAACTAAATTTAGCACGTTGAGGTTTTTTGGGGCAAGAAATGTTTCTATAATGATATAACACCCCTCACTGCTCTTGGAAGGGGGAGGGTTTCATACAAATTTTTGCATAACTCGAGGACTAATCAAGCATATAGAACAAAATTTGGTATGTGGAGGTTTTTGGAAGCAAGAAATCTTTCTATGATGGCTTGAAACCACTCCCTCCTATGGAAGTAAGAGTTCCTATACAAATAAAACAAAAATTTTCGCGCAAATGGAACCAATTTTGGCATGTGAAGGTGTTTGGAAGCAAAAAATATTTTTATGATGGTTCAACACACTTCCCTCTTCCCCTCTTCTGGAAAATAGGGCTCTTATACAAAGCAAATACAAATTGCTGCATAATTTGGGAACTAATCAAGCGAACGGAACCAAATTTGGTAAATGAAATAGATATTTGAACCGAATATTCCGAAAAACAGCCTAAATGATCGGAATGATGTACAGAAGCCAAAAACCGACTCCAGACGACATTTTAAATCCAAAATTAAATTTTCAGGTTTCTGGAAAACAGCCAAAAATCGTTGAATAGCAACTTATATAGGTATTTCCGAAACCAGACTAATGCCCAGAGGCCAGAAATTGACTCCACATGGCATTTTTCATTCAAGATGGTGATTCCCGGTTTCTGGAAAGCCGCCAGAAGTGACCAAATACTACTCAATATGAGTATTTGCGGATCCGTAATGCTTCACAGAAGCCAAAAGTCGACCGAAGGCGTCATTATGAATTCTAAGATGGCGGGTCAGCTAGTAAGGAATAAAAATACTACATAAAAATGAAAATGATCCGATTTTTTCTAAAACGACTATTATCCTTTATTTTCAGTGGTGGGCACCGCTAACCGAAAATTTAGCGACGCTAATCGCTAACCGGAAAACGTAGCTCGATAATCGCTAAACGCTAAACCCACATTAGCGGAACTTTCGCTAATCGCTAACTTTTGAATATGTAAATAGTCATATCACTATATTTATTGCTCATGTTTTGTAAGATTTGGACCACTTTGATCTGTTTTGGTTAAACAAACGAAAACAATTACTTTTCAAGCTATTTACAGTAAGAGGTTCACGAAACGGTATTCATATTTGATTTTGTAAAAACAATAATAACAAAAGTTATTTAGCTTGCATTGAAAATAGATACTCTTAGGAATGTTCTTATGAAAATTCAATAATTATCTGAATCGAAAAAGTAGAACCAAAGTTCTCATAATTTCAAGCGCATTGCAATTTACCAAAGTTCTTGGTGTGCCAAAAATTCAATCTAGACCTTGTGCTTGTTCTTCAAACTGCTCCTGTGGCTTGTACGATAACTGGAACTTCATTCTAGGGTAAAAAAACTAACAAAAGTAACTTTCGCAGTAAAGTATGTTCATCTTTCGAAGCAATTTACGTACGCCATCAGCAATTCATAGTTTTTCTAAATATTTCTATTGTCGCTTCTCCACAAAATTTAGCGAATTAGCGATTAGCGTTTCGAAGGCCAAAATTTTAGCGACGCTAACAGTTTCGCTAACCAGCTCAAAAATTAGCGAAATCGCTGAATCGCTAACTGAATTTTAGCGTCGCTAATTAGCGAATTAGCGGAATAGTGCCCACCACTGTTTATTTTTGACCTCAAAAAGGTGTTGTATAGAATTTGTTGAGTTAAAGATGGTGATACGAAGGGGGTTATAATTGATGAAATTTGATGATCAGAGTAAGACCACGTACTCATCATACAAACTTCTTTTTTCTCCATTTACAGAGATAACCGAAACCGAGGAAAGCACCGGGAGCACCAAGACTTCTACTCCCCAGTTCGAAGCCAACAGTAATGGAAAAATTGAAGACAAGCTGTTGGTAGCCCAAGCCAATGGAAAGGTAGAACCGACAGCTAGAAATCATAATAAGGCGGCCAATAGTAGCGACCCTAACGAAGGCGGTGGCGTAGGCAGTGATGAAAGTGATGATGACTACGAAATGGTACCACCAGACGGGGGCTGGGGCTGGCTGGTGCTGGCGGGCTCGATGTTAGTTAACATACTCGTACCTGGCACGATCAAGAGCTTTGGCGTATTGTTCGTTGAGATTATAGAAGCATTCCAGGCGGCTCCATCGGCCGCCGCATGGATTCCCGCACTGTGCTACTTCCTGTACAGTTCTCTTGGGCCACTGTCAAGCATCTTGTCGGTCAAATACAGCTACCGAACAGTGACAATTATTGGTGGAACGTTTGCGGCCGTTGGAATGATTATTACCTATTGGGCCACTTCGATCAATTACTTGTACGTGAGCTACGGAGTTCTGGTGGGAACGGGTGCCGGATTGTCCTTTCCACCTACCGTTTATATCGTGACGTCATACTTTGTTAAGCTAAGAGGTCTGGCCAATGGCCTGTGTATATCCGGAAGTGCACTTGGATCAATAATTCTTCCCCCTGTATTGCGATACTTGCTGGTCAATTTCGGATACCGAGGGGCCTGTTTAATTATGGGAGCAATTACACTGAACGTATGGGTAGCAGCAATATTCTATCAACCGGTTGAGAAACACATGAAACGGGTGAAAAAGGTAAAGAAACAAGAAAAGCTCGCTAGTGGAGACACGATCCTGGAAGAGTCGGAAACAAATGAAGACGTGGAAGCAGCACAAAACCTAACCAAATTGACGATCAAGCCGAAATTTATGATAACCGGAGATGATACACCGGTAGCCACACCCACAATGGAACACAAATCGCCAGACATATTCCAATTTAATCCACGAAACGGACTTATTGATAGTTTCGCTAGAAGCGTATCGGCTGCGGCTGTACCCGCCTCTTACCACAGGGAAGAAGGACTCCATCGTCACCGCAAAATTAGCACTCCTATCAAGGAGGAACATCGCAATCTCACTTTCACAAGCCAACTGAATGATTCCCAGGGTTCCCATGCTCGTCTAACCCGACTGAACTCTATGCGCAGTGGTCAGAGACTCCCAAGGCGGTCACCATCGACCAGCAGCTTCCAGTATATCAGCACCCCGTACCATGGAAGCACTCTATCTACACATCAACCAAGAAAGTTTTCATCGCATCTATCACTCAGATCAATTGCGGACAGCTTTAAGCCTTCATCGAAACAACAGGTTGAAAAAAGTGAGGATGTTTCCGGTCGTAAAAAGTTCTTCGATCTGTCGCTGCTTTGGAATCCCATGTATTTGGTGATACTAATCTCTAACTCCACTAATGCGATTGGCTACACCAATTTTATGATTCTCCTACCAGCTTACGCAATCTCGCTAGGCTTCGACAAAAGTCTGGCGGCTTATCTGCTATCAATCGTATCCACGTTGGATCTAGTCGGTCGTATCGGAGGTTCCGCTCTGTCGGACGCCAATCTGATCCCTAAAACATGGTACTTTGTCGGTGGATTGTCAATCAGCGGCCTCGCTTTGGCCGCCCTTCCCTTAGCAACCTCCTACTCAATGGTTAGCATTTTTTGTGCCCTGTTTGGGCTGGCATCTGGAACATACGTAGGAGTGACAGCCGTTATTATGGCGGATATGTTGGGAACAGAGCGACTGACATCTTCGTACGGCATAAGTTTGTTCGTTAACGGCATACTACAACTGATCGGTCCGCCAATCTGTGGTCTGATCTTTGAAAACATTGGCCACTATCAACCTCTTTTTACCGCTCTTGGAGTCATTCTACTTGGAGGGTCGGCACTGTGGGGCTTCATGCCGATTATAAGAAGAAATCAACGCCAAAAAGAAAACAAGGCTGCTAGGGACGCTCATCTGGAAACGGAAAAAAGTTTGATCGCATAAAGGAAAGAGCGTATCTAGGACGAAAGCACAATCGAGATCCTGGTTTTAGAATAGAACGCAAGTTAGCTTCATTTTTTATGAGTTCATGTTTTTTTCTATTCTACAAGAGTGAGTATTCTTCGAAGTTCTTTTGCGCAGTCAAAAGCAAACGAGTTTGATAATTTAATGGGAAATAAGTTTTTTTTAGATATTCAACAAACAGGTAGTCCATCTTAGTTCAATGGGAGGAACAGGACACTAGCTTTTAGGAACATACATACTTCAGAAGAAAGTAGAAGGACACAATATGAGTATTATATTTTTAGCTATTTACACAAATCAAGCGAGTTAGATACTGAACTGTGTGAAGGTTTTTGCTGTGCATGAATGACCATATACGCTCGTAAATAATAACTCATAAACTGAGCAACTCTGACTCAGTTTAGAACGATGTTCGTAGACGTCAAAAATTGAGCAGAAGTCCTTTTTGATTTTGAGTAACTTTGACTCAATTTTTGAGTTCCCTTCATATAACTTCTTCCTGAGTAACGTCGCATATAACGACGTCCATTTTTAAAGGAGATTATGATGTGCTTCAGTTTGTAACATATGTTTTTTAATTGTGTGCGCCTCAGAAGGCATTATAACTGTTTACTTTTTTTGCAAGGTATAATTATTGATGAATATGTGGTGTTGTTTATTGGTCGTGGCGGATTTCTAGCCAAAAATGAAACTGAACTGTACCCACAAAATGAGTAATGTCGTACTCAAATTTTGAGTAATAATGACTCATTTTTAAAGACGCCTGGTGTTACTCAGTTTTGAGTATTTGTGAAGTTACTCAATTTTAGAGTTGTTCCACTTTTTACGAAAATGCGTCAAATGTTACTCATTTTAGAGTTATTATTTACGAGCGTGTAGGCTAGAGTCACAGAACAATCTGCCATCTAGGAAAATATGTAAGGCCTGTTCGAAGGCAAGATGTCATTCGGAAGCTGCGATGTTCTTGACAAAGCAACAGATTGCCGGATGAATGCGAGGTGCATCGCGAATATGTAAATAATCAGTTTTATCAATGTAATGTTTAAATCTTTCATTTACCACTAGACACAATAGCGATAATTTAAAGACAAAGAAAATACAGCGATGATAAATCTGCATTCTGACTATCGTTTTTTTTTTTTCAAGCATACTGTTTCTTTTTTATTACTTTTTTACGTTTTCATTTCAGTGATATGACACTCATTATAACCCAGATTTCATAGCAGTTGTCACTTTGCGACATATTATCATCAACGTGAGTCCCTCTTCACTTCACTCTGATTTCACTGTAAAGTGACTCTCGTAATAAGTACCCTGGCGTCATCTCGAAAAAAGCTCGTTTGAGCTCATTTAACTTGTCCTATTCTCATTTTCGCTTCACTATCAAGCTTACTTGACGGAGCTTATTATTGTCACCTCACTTTAGGTGGAATTGGGAATACGTTTAAAAAAGTGGAATGAGCGTGTGAGGTGAAATATATTTCACCATGAAGTGACTCCCTTAATCAGTACCATCATTATATTATCACATACATAAGACATACGTAACACTCAGGAAGAAATCTTCCAAAGAAGTTGGTACAAAATAAACTACTCGAAAGTACCAACCTCTGTAAAAAAACCTCTGTTTAAGTAGTTTATGGAGGTTGTGTACATGCGCAGCCCTGCATTTGTCTCGTTCCTACTCGAAAAATGCAGCATTGATTTTGAAAACAACTTTTTGACAGTTTCTTAAGGGATTTTGTTATGGGCTCGAGTAGAGCCGCGATGAAGAAAATTTATTCCGTTCATTTTCGTCGAGCAGTTCAAACTGATGTTGGTACCGGGTGATGTGGGGCAAAGAGTACCAAAAAAAATCGCCAGTGTTACGTATGTCTAAGTATGTGATATTATTGTGAGCTAGTGAAATCGCAGAGAACCACATATAATAAATAGATGGCTATTTGGGATTAATTTGTCATCTTCAATATACAACAAAATTCATTGGATTCTGCTTCTTGTAAAGCTCGATAATAGCACCAACTATGTACTTACGGTCGGTTAGGGAAGTAAGTGTTATAATCAATGGTCTAGATTATTCGTCGATTCGAACTCATGTCCATTCGTTTATCAAATCGGACCTTGTAAACCTGAGGCTACGAGCTCTCACAGGGCTCAAAACTATGTTATTGATGGTCAAAAAAAAAAAAAAAATAAACCAACCGACAGATTAGGCCGAGGGGCAAGACAGCTTTTATCTGAGTTAAGGCTGTATTACGCTCTTTGACCAAGCATCAAATATTTGTCGTTTTTTGACAGATAAAAGTTTGATCAAAGATAATTGTTTGTTTTGTAATTATATTTTCATGAAAAATGTGTTAGCTAAGGTCAATAACATGCGTGCTCAGGACAGAATGTACATACACGGTAAAAAATGACACGTTTATGAATTGAAGTAAATTCGTGTTGATTTTAGAACTAATTCAATTTTGCAGCAAAGTGATCCTCTGTTTAAAATATTCAACAAAAGCCACCTTCAAGATATAATGCCGCATAAGTAAATCTATATATTCCGAAAAGCCATTTATTTATAAGCAATTAATCGAGCTATCGATTAAATTTCCATGCGCTATATAGCAAAACAATGTCCATATAATATGCATTCCAAATTTAACACGCAGCATATTCCTAACTATATGAAAATTTTTTATTCTTCATTTAGAAATCGAAGGACAACGACAAACATTTTTCGAAAATCACGTTTTCCTCGGAAAAAAATGATATATAAACACTGGCATCACAGACAAACAGACGTACCACGAAATTCATTTTCGGTGATCAAATGAGTTACAGTTATGCGGAATATTCCCACCGCAGCGGTGGTGGCACTGCACAGTGGTCCAATGAGGCAAAAAGTGGAACTTAATTCCATAGCGCCTTTCAACTTCATCCTAGCTTAGTAGTATCTTCAGAGCAATTGTTTGTATGAATGACCCGCATAATTGCAAATTGTCAAAAAATATGAAAAGTTTACTATACTAAAACTAAAAAAAAAACTTTTTTGTGTTAAGAGATAGAAGAATAGTTTATTCAGTAAAGTTGTAGAAAATTAAAAAATATGAAACTTTGTTGAACAAATGAAAATCCTATCTCTTTTCGGTACAAAGTGATAAAGTACACTACATGGAACTTATTTAAAAGTTAGTTTTTTGTACTTAACTTTTGTTAGTTGCATTTTACACGAAAGTGTAGTTCGGAGGAATTATTAGGACACACAAAACACACATTTTTTCCGAAGACCATATATCTCCAGGACTTTTCCTTACAAAGTTACATCATATTTTAGCTTATTTTTTCGAAAACTTCAAGAACGTATAGGTTAAAAAGGGGCAAGTGGAATCATGATGTCAATATTTTTCCTTGCAGTTAAGCTGAAGTACTATAAACTTCTTCAGGTTCCATTTGTCTCAATCCACTCATTTTAGAGTACGGCGAGCATATGTTACAGTAGGTTTTCATATATTAAATATCCTAACTTTTTTGTGTTAAGAGATAGAGGAATGGTTTATTCGGCAAATTTTTAGAACATACAAAAATATGAAACTTTGTTGAACAAACAAAATTTCTATCTTCATTGGGAACAGAGTTACAGAGTATTTCATGTAAAAGTTACTTAAAAGTTAGTTTTTTGTATTTAACTTTTGTTAGTTACATTTTACAAGAAAACGTTGTTCTAAAGAAGCATTTGGGCATACAAAACACACGTTTTTGTTGAAAGTCACACATCTCCAGGACTTATCCTTACAAAGATATAGTACATTTCAGCATATTTTTTCGATAACTTTAAGAACGTATAAAGGAAAAAGGGGCAAGTGGAATCATGATGTCAATTCTTTTTCTCAAAGTTTAGCTCAAATGCTCAAAACTACTATAAGTTACATCCGTCCCAATCCACCTAATCTTTATTCTATACGTTGTTGAAGTTATCGAAAAAATATGCTGGAATGCACTATAACTTTGTAAGGAAAAGTCCTGGAGATGTGTGGCCTTCAACAAAAACGTGTGTTTTGTATGCCCAAATGCTTCTTTAGAACAACGTTTTCTTGTAAAATGTAACTAACAAAAGTTAAATAGAAAAAAAACTAGCTTTTAAGTAACTTTTACATGAAATACTCTGTAACTCTATTCCCAATGAAGATAGAAATTTTGTTTGTTCAACAAAGTTTCATATTTTTGTATGTTTTAAAAATTTGCCGAATAAACCATTCCTCTATCTCTTAACACAAAAAAGTTAATATATTTAATATATGAAAACCTACTGTAACATATGCTCGCCGTACTCTAAAATGAGTGGATTGGGACAAATGGAACCTGAAGAAGTTTATAGTACTTCAGCTTAACTTCAAGGAAAAGTAATGACATCATGATTCCACTTGCCCCTTTTTAACCTATACGTTCTTGAAGTTATCGAAAAAATAATCTAAAATATGATATAACTTTGTAAGAAAAAGTCCTGGAGATATATGGTCTTCGGCAAAAATGTGAGTTTTATGTGTCGTAACAATTCCTCCGAACTACACTTTCGTGTAAAATGCAACTAACAAAAGTTAAGTACAAAAAACTAACTTTTAAATAAGTTCCATGTAGTGTACTTTATAACATTGTACCGAAAAGAGATAGGATTTTCATTTGTTCAACAAAGTGTCATATTATTGAATTTTCTACAACTTTGCTGAATAAACTATTCTTCTATCTCTTAACACAAAGAGTTAATTTTTTTAGTTTTAGTATAGTAAACTTTTCATGTTTTTTGATAATTTGCAATTTTGCGGGTCATTCATACAAACAATTGCTCCGAAGACACTATTAAGCTAGGATGAAGTTGAAAGGCGCTATGGAATTAAGTTCCACTTTTTGCCTTATTGGACCACTGTGCACTGGTGTGATTTTTTCTGTTGAACTCAGTTGACAGTTGTTGCTCGCCGTGCTGTCAAAACAGCAGAAAGACTGAAAGTTTATCTTTTGCGAAATATGTCCAGTAGGTGTCGCACAAGTTAGTCGGAACCACAGTTTTCTTAGAATTTTGTATGGAGTGGTACGTCTGTTTGTCTGTACTGGTATAGCTTTAGGACCCAATAGGGTATTTCAGGGGATATGTTTTTTTTTTCATTTAATTGGAAACGCCAAGTGAAATACATATTCCACTAGTTTTTTTTTTAGTTTAAACAGAAGAGCTATTGAAAAAAATCGATTTCAAAATTTAACAATTAGGTCCTGAAGTCTTGCACGATTTTCTGATTTTTATGTATCAGCCTGAAAGAGTGTAATTTTCTGATCAAAACAAGATTTAAAAAATGTTTATCCACAGACAGACGTCCAAGCTGAGTTCCAAACACCAGCAAAAACGAAAATTTTCATAACAATAAGGTTACCATGCGGCACTAGTGCACAAGTGATTTATAACGCAAAAAAATGTACACGGAATTTTCGATCTATGTTGTTCTTGCTTGGACGTCTGTCTGTGGTTTATCTTTGTCTTTTGATTTTTTAGTGAAGGATAACAACTGCTTGGAATGTCTTAAATGACAGTTCTCCCGTATACCGTGCATGGGCGAACTGTCATTCAACACATTTCAAGTAGTTATTTATTCTTCATTCAGAAATCGAAGGATAACGATAAAAAATTTTAAATCTTGTTTTGCCCAGAAAACGCATCTTTTTCTGATGGTATATAAGAATTTGTATAGCTTTAGGACCCAATTTTATGTGAATTTAAGACAACCATGCCGTCAAGAAATCATGACTAGAGATGCCACTTCTTCACGCGAGCTTCAATGTCTACGAAATTAAGACTTGTCTTTACATCTGGCATCTATGTTATGACACGTGCACAGGCCAGCAGCAGAAATGTCACATTGTGCACTACTGGCCAGTCGGTGAAAATTAAGAAAAATATGAAATAAAAAAAAATAAAAAAAAATCCAATTCAAAAATCAAAGAATGATCGTAGAGATCTAAAAAAATTACATAGTGCCTATTGAAACGTTAGTATAAAATTTGAGTATAAAAAGCATGTATTTTTTAAATTAAAACTCCCTTTTGGGTTGTTAAGATAAAAAGTTTTTTAAAATCACGTTTTGCCTAAAAACATGCAGCTCTTTGATGATATGAAAAGCTGGTATAGCTAAACAATCCAATTGTTTTCGCACTTTTCATTGCATTCAGAATATCGATTAAAGTCCAAAATCCCTTCCCTTGACAACACTGCTATCGTCAAGTCACTCACGACTAGCAATACTCAGAGGGAGCGATATGCGAAGAGAGTGTTGTGAGCAGAGATGCCAGATATACAGACAAATCTGTATTATACAGACTTTCTGTGTTGCGATACAGACACGCATAAGCCTACAGATTTTACACAGACATTTAGTATAATACAGATATCACACAGATATCTGATATTCTACATAATGGTTTTACCAGTATACACAAAAAAACGAACACAAAAACCAAAAGTCACTGTAGCCGTTGCTGGAAAAAGTGAACTAGGAACTGAACACTTTGCTGAACATATTAATCTTGCGTTTTTGAGAGTGAAATCATGACAACGGGAATCGAGTCAGGCTATCGGGGTTTTTATCGGCCCCGTGGGCTAGTGCCTGTTTCGCCCCCAGTAACAAACAGCTGATTGTCTCGATCGATTGCCATGCAGGTTATATTGGTGAAAAGACCGTTTGTTCTATTCGGAGCAATATCCAACGTTGAAGAATTGCTTAAAATGTCCCAAACCTTGAAGGTACTATTTTTATAACCGCGATACTTCTGCTATCATGTATAAGTTTAGCTACATTACGACGAACGACGATTTTTATCACGGGAAAGACTCTTACTTCTATGTGTTACTTAGATTTAAAAGATAAATTAGTTATCGATTAATCGACCAACTATGATAGACTCGAAAAAGAACAATCAAAACAAGCAATAAAACAAAACAATCTGACAGGTCGACCAATAATTAGGTATCAATGTATCGGTAACTTTTTTTCGCAGCGGTATACAGACTTATACAGACATTTTTATGGATTATACAGACTTGCCAAAAAAAAGTCTGGCATCTCTGGTTGTGAGCCAAACGAACATGTCAAAATTCGAGCCAAACGAACGAGAAAGGTAACACATTGAAAGGTATTGCAATAAGGTTCAATAAAGAATATATTTATTTTTACACGTTTTTTCATGTTCTATTGTTAAAACATGAATTGAGATTGCTTCATCACAGTGATTTTAACTGGTGGTTGACAAACCCTTTGTATGGTCTACAAAATAATGATGAAGTATATAAAATTAAACATAAACATAAAATTTAACACCTTTACGGTTTTTGTGAATAAAAAAGTTAGTCAACATTGCGCTTTGAGAAGAGATCTGGCACCTCTGATATGTGAAACCTAGTTGCCAAATCAGCGGTTTTTTTCATCGCTTATCTCTCTCTCTCTCTGAGGATCTCTCCACACGACTCACGAGCAAAGGAGTATATAAAGATGCGGAGATGGTTTATTCTAGGGTTTCCTGTGAATTTATATTTTACTCATTCTACCACGAATAGCAGCCGCATAAGCAATAACCATTAACGGATAATAATCTATATGGTTTGACGATAGCACATACAGTCGTGACTATATCCCCAACTAGTTGTTGCACGTTTCATGACCTCTTCTTCATGTGCGTTGGCTAAAGACCTCTTTGTTATAGAGTCGCGTAGTAAGCGCAACGGAGAAATTGATTGTTACTTCATTTGGAGCTTTGTTGTGTTTTCTTGTTTCGCACATTTCGAGAGGGATGGAGAAAAAGATTACGTGGATTGTTTTTCAATACTGCTTGCAATTGAATTGAATTAGAACACTTTCGTCCTTGATATTGAAAAAATTGTATCATCTTTTGTTCGATTTATATGGCGTATTCAGAAACTTGGCAAACATTTGAACGAAGTTTTCATATCGCAAACTACGCGTTTACTGATAAAGCCGTGTATTGAGAAGTGAGTGATTAATAGACTACGCTATTTGTCAATTTGTAGAATGTCCTCCCCGATCAGTTCCGCTTCCGAGTACAACAGTGCTCTGGACGAAAGTGTTGATACGTCTCTTACGCCGCGGAAACTGAATGTTTCTCTGACAGAATCGGGTAGGTTTTTGTGTAAGAAGAAAACGTTTAAAATGTCATTGGTAAGAATTCTCATTTTTTGTAGACATCGAAAATGTTAATCTTTCACAAGAATGGAATGATTTGTTAAAACCGAACCAGAAAACGAAAGCTGACCCGCGCGATTCCAGTCGGCTACTTTTGGACAGTCTCAAAAACAACAATGTTGGCACGATTAATACCCCTCCAAACAAGAGCTCATCTGTGTCATTGGACGATACCCTGAATAACATCACAACCGCCAGTACGGTTAGTCCGGATGTCAGTGCTCTCAGCAGTGGCGACGGTAGCTCCACTCTGTCATTTATGTCTAGCTCAGAAGAAGCATCGCTTTTGACCAACGGAGACGATCTTTTAGATCCAAACCATGCAGCCCTAAATGTTTCACAGGTTTCCGGTGCTAACGGCAGTCCATCCACAAAGGATTCCCGCGATACAACGCACAACGTTTCTCTGCTGCCCGTGGATGACGATCAGCTGACGGTGACAACGACTGAGTTCATTGGCCCTGACCAAAAGGTTTGAAGAAATGGAATCATCAAAAAATATTGTAGTTTTTCATTTGTTTCTTGTTCTAGACACCAATCAAAATCTACCGCTCACTGGAGGAATTCGATCAAAATCTTCCAGACACCGTCACCTTACTGACCACGCCGGAGGGCAGTAAAGTGTACCTTGTAGGTACCGCACACTTCAGTGAGAATTCTCAGAACGACGTCTCGTTGGTGATGCGAAACGTGCAACCGAACGTGGTCATGCTTGAGTTGTGTCCTTCTCGAATACACATCCTCAAGTATGACGAACAGACGCTACTGGAAGAGGCCAAAGATATCAATCTGGCAAAAATACAAAGCATCGTTAAGCGGAATGGTGCAATCAACGGTCTGTTCTACATTCTTCTGCTTAACATGAGTGCAAAGATAACCCAAAAGCTCGGTATGGCTCCAGGCGGTGAGTTTCGCCGAGCCGTGGCCGAAGCTTCACGCATTCCAAACTGTCTCATCCAGCTGGGAGACAGACAGTTCAATGTTACACTACAGCGCGCATTGCGTGGTTTGTCGCTTTGGCAAACGATTAAACTTATTCCGAAGCTACTGATTATGGACGACATCAGCAGTGAAGACGTGGAGCAGTGCAAGCGTAAAGACCTGCTGGAGGAAATCATGCTAGAGATGGCAGGAGAATTTCCCGCCTTCGGACGGGTATTTGTAGAGGAGCGTGATCTGTTCCTCTGCTATTCGCTTCAGGTGGCTGCAATGCCACAGCAGACAGCCAACGGAGGCACCCAACCCGTCAACGTTGTCGGCGTCGTTGGAATTGGTCATGCAGCAGGCATTGCCAGACACTGGGGCAAAGTTGAGCACACATCGATCGCATCGATTCTGACCATTCCGCCAGCCAGCTTCAGTCATCGGGCAGCCAAACTGGTGCTTAAGTATGGCACACTGGGATTGTGCGCTTACGGGATGTTCCGGTTCATGCGGCCAAGGCTCAGCCGGTGGTTATGATCAATGGTTTACTTTCTTGTGCTTGAAAGTTATTGAGGAATTGCTTTTTGTCTATTTTTTTAAAGAACTGATGCCACTTCATGTGTATTTGTACCACTTTTTTCAATATCAAAATTGTACGTTTATCAGGTACATCTAGGATATTACGCGCTTGATCCGATTGCGAGGTTTAAAATCAAAATATAGACTAATGAAACCAATCAAATCAACCAATGTTGGCAGAAAATCAAATAGCAGCAGGGTTAATAAATTCGTTCCAGTATATTATAAAATAAATCGGTGTTTTCTGGTTTGTGAAATAGTCCTCAATGGTCACTATTATTATACATTATACGATCACTTTTATTTCCTTTATTTTTAGAAACAATGCAAACGAATTTATGTTCAAAACTTTACTCATTGCCAAATATCTGGAACGTTGGAAGTTCGTTTGGTGCGTAATCAGAAATCTGATATTTTTTGCCTAGAGACAACCTTGGTTAATAATTATTATAGCTGAAACCAAGCCCAGAATCGCCGAAAAATGCCTCCTGAGGCCAAATAGAAAATGATCTTAGATTGAGCTTAGAATCACCAAAAAGTGCTTCCTGAGACCTGAAAAGGTCAAAATAGAAAATGATCTCAAATTGAGCTCAGAATCGCCGAAAAGTGCTTTCTAAGGCCAGAAAAGGCCAAAATAGAAAATGATCCCAAATTGAGCTCAGAATCGCCGAAAAGTGCTTCTTAAGGTCAGAGAAGGCCAAAATAGAAAATGATCCCAAATTGAGCTCAGAATCGCTTAAAAGTGCTTCCTAAGGTCAGAAAAGGCCAAAATAGAAAATGATTCCAAATTGAGCTCGGAATCGCCAAAAAGTGCTTCCCAAGGCTAGAATAGAAAATGATCTCAAGCTGAGCACAGAATCGTCAAAAAGTGCTTCCAAAGACCAGAAAAGACGAAAATAGAAAATGATCCCAAATTGAGCTCAGAATGGCCGAAAAGTGCTTTCTAAGGCCAGAAAAGGTCAAAATAGAAAATGATCCCAAATTGAGCTCAGAATCGCCGAAAAGTGCTTCCTAAGGCCAGAAAAAGCCAAAATAGAAAATGATCCCAAATTGAGCCCTGAATCGCCGAAAAGTGCCTCCTTAGGCCAGAAAAGGCCAAAACAGAAAACGATCCCCCAAATTCAGCTCCGAATCGCCAAAAAGTGCCTCCTAAGGCCAGAAAAGGCCAAAATAGAGAACGATTCCAAATTAAGCTCAGAATCGCCAAAAAGTGCTTCCTAAGGCCAGAAAAAGCGAAAATAGAGAATGATCCCAAATTCGGCTCAGAATCGCCAAAAAGTGCTTCCTAAGGCCAGAAACGGCCAAAATAGAAAATGATCCCAAATTGACCCCGGAATCGCCGAAAAGGCCAAAAAGTGCTTCCTTAGGCCAGAAAAGGCCAAAAAGAAAATGATCCCAAATTCAGCTCAGAATCACCAAAAAGTGCTTCCTAAGGCCAAAACAGAAAACGATCCCAAATTGAGCTCAGAATCGCCAATAAGTGCTTCCTAAAGTCAGAAAAGGCCATAATAGAAAATGATTCCAAATTGAGCTCATAATCGGCGAAAAGTGCTTCCTAAGGCCAGAAAAGGCCAAAATAGAAAATGATCCCAAATTGAGCTCAGAATCGCCAATAAGTGCTTCCAAAGGCCAGAAAAGACGAAAATAGAAAATGATCCCAAATTAAGCTCAGAATCGCCGCGGTCAAAATAGAAAATGATCACAAATTGAGCTCAGAATCGCCGAAAAGTGCTTTCTAAGGCCAGAAAAGGCCAAAATAGAAAATGATTCCAAATTGAGCTCAACAACAATATCGCACGCCAGCCTGGGGGCTAATGCGGTCTCGATCAACTAGATTAGTTGAGAGAATTCGTTATCGATATTGTTTTCGGCACATTTTGCATGTTGTAGGATAAGTACAACAATACACCGTGCCCCAGTGCTGAGTCGATATAATTTCTAGCTCGAAACGTTCCTCGACCTGATCGGGAATCGAACCCGATATCACAACCGTGTGGAAGAGCTAGTCGACCGACATCGCTAACCACAAAACTACGGGGACCACCAAATTGAGCTCATAATCGGCGAAAAGTGCCTCCTAAGGCCAGAAAAGGCCAAAATAGAGAATGATTCCAAATTGAGCCCGGAATCGCCAATATAGAGAATGATTCCAAATTGAGCTTAGAATCGCCAAAAAGTGCTTTCTAAGGCCAGAAAAGGCCAAAATAGAAAATGATCCCAAATTCAGCTCCGAATCGCCAAAAAGTGCTTCCTAAGGCCAGAAAAGGCCAAAATAGAGAACGATTCCAAATTAAGCTCAAAATCGCCAAAAAGTGCTTCCTAAGGCCAGAAAAAGCGAGAAAAGAAAATGATCCCAAAAAGGGTACTAAAGCCCTATTCTGTTTTTGGTCTTAAGTGATAAAGCGTGTCTAATAAATACATAAGGCATTTTTAATTTCATGTTTTCAAGGGTTATTCGCGAAAAAAACGGTTTTCAATTTTTTAAATATTACAAAAATTCAACACAATTTCACGGCAACACTGCACAGTGAAAATATCAGAAAATCGGAAAATTTTTCAAAAGCAAACCAAGCAACCATCGTTGTTGTTGCTGTCTATTTTTCTTTATGTTGATGTTACCGAAACTTTTTCATGTTTACATTGGTGGAAGAATAGTGTTAAAAGTCGAAAAATGGCCTGTGCTGTAGTATGCTGCAAGCGGACAAAAAAACTATCACCGGATATACATTTTTTCCCGGTTCCGAAGAATGACGATGCCAGGAGAATTTGGCTCTATCGATGCGGCATTTACGTCGAAAATCCCATGCCAAAGCTAATGAAAACCAGAAGAATGTTTGTTTGTGATAATCATTTTGAGGTAGGTGCTTTCAATTTTGAAACATATAGTAGAATATAGTAAAACCACAGAATCTTCTTTTATTTTGTAGCCGGGTGATTATCGAAGCGTTATTGTGAAATCAGCAAAAATAAAACAACGTTTTCAATTGTATCCAGACATTCTGCCTCACAAAAACTTGCCGGTTGAATCTTGCGGCGTCAGATATTCGTACTTGGACAGAGAAAATGATCCACTTGAATATGATGAATCAGCAGTCTCAAGTCTTGAATGCACGGCAAATAATAGCAAATCTCTCGATAGGTCTACAGCCAATATTGAACCGTTTGACTATTCACAGCCCCCAAAACGTAGGTTAACCTTAGCGTTATCAAAACCGTATGTGATCATATTTAATGGTTAAAAATACAGGATCCAAGTTAAATGAGATCAGTTCCAAGGAAAACGTCGAACCTCACGATCAGCGAATCTACAAGCAGGGCTTGGTTGATCGAAGTGTTGCAACAGAGACTTTGCTCCAAGCGTCCGTATCTGTGCAATGTGCTATTTTGACGGAAACTAAAGCAACACAGACGATTTTTCATCAAACCTCATCCAAAACTTTTCCACCATATTTAGATGTCCTAAGTTCAGCTAGATCCACTGTGCAGTCAAGTGAAAAATCCTGTGAACGCGAGTATTTGCCTAGCGCAGACAGCTTAAATGAGTTTAAAGCTGAAGTTTCTTTTAAAGAAGTTTTTTGTCAAATTGAAACGTTTGTTAGGACAAAATCTACCAATTATTTAGGCATTTCAAACGAAAACCTTTTCATTTTAGATGCGTTATCAGACACTACTGGCATAAGTAAGAGAGATATAATGTTAGTTTTTCGAAAAATAAGATTGAATGAATCATTTGAGTGACACTGTAGGACTAACAGGCGCGTTGGGCAAATTTTTAATGACTGTGTTCCTAAAATCGCCAAAGAAATGAACGAAATAATTTTCTGGCCTTCAGCCAGCGAGATTAAAAAATTTTTACCAGTTTCTTTTCTGAACAAATATTCTAGCGTTCAAAGCATTATCGACTGCTTTGAAGTGCAAATTGAAAAACCGTTCGATCCTGTTTTACAATCAAAAACTTACTCATCGTATAAATCATGCAATACGTTGAAGTTTTTGATATTTTGTACTCCTTGTGGTTTGGTTACATTTTTATCTAAAGCGTTTCCTGGACGTGCAAGTGACCAAAAAATCGTTCGACGTTCTGGATATTTGAAAATGATTCAGCCCAGTGCAGGAGTACTTGCGGATCGCGGTTTTAAAAATGTGGCATCAGATGTTGCCAACTCTGGAGGAGTTCTTATAAGACCACCCAGTGTACCTAATGATGAACCGTTATTTAAAGATGATTCAATGTTAGCAAAAGAGATCGCGAGTGTCAGGATACACGTTGAGCGCCTTATAAGAAGATTTAGGGAGTTCAAAATATGCGCCCCACATGCAGAATTACCTTCAACGTTGTTTGATAAGGTTGATGATATTGTTACAATCATAGGTGGATTAGTTAACATGCAAGGCAAGCTGATAGGGTGGAATAGATTTTACTTGTAGTGGATTATGTTAGCAACATACGTTTTGAAATACTAGTTACTCAAGATAACTAAAAACTGCAAAGTATTTATTGTAATTTAACATACAATTCGCCGTTCTACCTTCGACATTTCATGATAGGATGTGTAATACTGTTACTATGTAATAATTTGGATTATTGAATATGCAATACAAGATGATTAAAGTAAGAACGACCATATCAGATATGAATAACGATTAAATCATTTAATGATTAATTAAATCTTTAATCACTACAAGTTTATTTACAGTATTTATGCAACATAGTATATCTCTCAAAAGTTTTCATACAGTTTGGGAAAAATGTTCTCTTGCCAAAATTTATAACTAGTTTTCATGATGTTAGTAATATAGTCGTTATTAAAATCTACGACGTAAAATTCTACAAATTGTTCAGGATGTCTACTATTTTCAAAACCTGGTCGAACAAGAACTAAAACACCATTTGTTCTGTGTGTCATTATCATTTGCAAATGAATTTGGCAATTTATTTTCTTTTAATACCCGACTTAGAATACTTGCTGATATCGAAATTATCAAGGTTCTCATTGACCCGCGATAATTGTGGCACTTTCCACAAACAAGTGCCATCCGTTGGAGACGGGGACGAATACTTCTCGTAGAGGAAAAATAAGAATGCTATTGCATGCTTACATCCACCAGCTGCTGCTTTGCAGCCATCGTTCTCGCTTTCGCAATAAACGTCTTGAATCTTATCGAGCTGAGTATCGATAATTGCAACTACGGTGTATTGTTTTTTTGTAACTTTATGCTCAGGAACAACCCGAGCTGTAACGGTATACACACCATTATTAATTTTGTACTGATCTTTGCCGATAGCAGAGTTGAGATAATCGGGATTACTGGACCTAGACATTAGATAAAAATATGTAGTATTGCTTTGAGAACCGTGAGCCACGTTGATGAGTGTACCTTTCAATTTTTACACGTTTGTTAGCATCTCGAAATTTATCGTTGGTGGATAAAAACTCCTGGACCATGAAAAATCTACTTTTGGAAGAGTGTTGATATCAGCTTTCAGAAATCCTGCCTGCATTTTCTCTACAGTTTTTACTCTAATTGGTAATATTGCAATGAAAAATCACCTGTCTGCCACAATTTTTTCCAAAAGCAAAACAAAATGCATCGAACTATCTGTTACTTCTCTGTCAAAGTTACTGTCACAATCGATGTCAAAGTCAGAAGTGTTGCGGGAAATCCGAAAGGCAAAGGCAATGATTTTCAAACGTCAAAATTGAACAATTATGTCAAAGTAGAACAATTGGTTAATTTTTTATTTTCGATTTTTTTAAATCTCTGCATTTTCTGAGTTGAAGGAAAGTTCATCGTATTTGAAGGGACCAGCTTCATCAAATTCATCAATGAAAGCAAATTTTTATCTTTCATTTTTGTCCCCCATTCAGCTCAGAATCGCCAAAAAGTGCTTCATTAGGCCAGAAACGGCCAAAATAAAAAATGATCCCAAATTGAGCCTAGAATCGCCGAAAAGTGCTTTTAATTTTTTTTTGCCAAATTGAGCTCAGAATCGCCGAATAGTGCTTCTTAAGGCCAAAACAGTAAATGATCCCAAATTGAGCTCAGAATCGCCAAAAAGTGCTTCCTAAGGCGAATATGGAAAATGATCTCGAACTGAGCTCAGAATCGGCGAAAAGTGCTTCCTAAGGTCAGGAAAGGCCAAAATAGAAAATGATCCCAAATTGAGCTCAGAATTGCCAAAAAGTGCTTCCTAAGGCCAGAAAAGGCCAAAAGAGAATGATCCCAAATTGAGCTCAGAATCGCCGAAAAGTGCTTCCTAAGGTCAGAAAAGGCCAAAACAGAAAATTATCCCAAATTGAGCTCAGAATCGCCGAAAAGTGCTTCCTAAGTTCAGAAAAGGCCAAAATAGAAAATTATCCCAAATTGAGCTCAGAATCGCCAAAAAGTGCTTCCTGAGGCCAAAAAGGCGAAAATGGGAAATGGTCTGAAATTAAGCTCAGAATCGGCGAAAAGCGCTTCCTAAGGTCAGAAAAGGCCAATATAGAAAATGATCCCAAATTGAGCTCAGAATCGGCGAAAAGTGCTTTCTAAAACTCAGAAAAGGCCAAAATAGAGAATGATCCCAAATTGAGCTCAGAATCGTCGAAAAGTGCTTTCTATGCTCAGAAAAGGTCAAAATAGAAAACGATCTCAAATTGAGCTCAGAATCGCCGAAAAGTGCTTCCTAAGGCCAGAAAAGGCCAAAATAGAAAATGATCCCAAATTGAGCTCAGAATCGCAGAAATGTGCCTCCTAAGACCAGAAAAGGCCAAAATAGAGAATGATCCCAAATTGAGCTCATAATCGCCGAAAAGTGCTTCCTAAGGTCAGAAAAGGCCAAAACAGAAAATGATCTCAAATTGAGCTCAGAATCGCCAAAAAGTGCTTCCTAAGGTCAGGAAAGGCCAAAATAGAAAATGATGCCAAATTGAGCTCAGAATCGGCGAAAAGTGCTTTCTAAGTCCAGAAAAGGCGACAATAGAAAATGATCCCAAATTGAGCTTAGAATCGTCGAAAAGTGCTTTCTAAGGTCAGGAAAGGCCAAAATAGAAAATGATCCCAAATTGAGCTCAGAATCGCAGGAAAGTGATTTCTAAGGCCAGAAAAGGTCAAAATAGAAAATGATCCCAAATTGAGCTCAGAATTGCCGAAAAGTGCTTTCTAAGACCAGAGAAGGCCAAAATAGAAAATGATCCCAAATTGAGCTTAGAATCGTCGAAAAGTGCTTCTTAAGTCCAGAAAAGGCCAAAATACAAAATGATCCCAAATTGAGCTCAGAATCGCCAAAAAGCGCTTCCTAAGGCCATGAAAGGCAAAAATAGAAAATGATCTCAAGTTGAGCTCAGAATCGCCGAAAAGTGCTTCCTAAGGTCAGAAAAGGCCAAAATAGAAAATGATCCCAAATTGAGCTCAGAATCGGCGAAAAGTGCTTTCTAAGGTCAGAAAAGGCGACAATGGAAAATGATCCCAAATTGAGCTCAGAATCGTCGAAAGTGCTTCCTAAGGTCAGAAAAGGCCAAAATAGAAAATGATCCCAAATTGAGCTCAGAATCGCCGGAAAGTGATTTCTAAGGCCAGAAAAGGCAAAAATAGAAAATGATCCCAAATTGAGCTCAGAATCGCTGAAAAGTGCTTTCTAAGGCCAGAAAAGGCGACAATAGAAAATGAATAGCTTAGAATCGTCGAAAAGTGCTTTCTAAGGTCAGAAAAGGCCAAAATAGGAAATGATCCCAAGTTGAGCTCAGAATCGCCGGAAAATGATTTCTAAGGCCAGAAAAGGTCAAAATAGAAAATGATCCCAAATTGAGCTCAGAATCGCCGAAAAGTGCTTCTTAAGTCCAGAAAAGGCCAAAATACAAAATGATCCCAAATTGAGCTCAGAATCGCCAAAAAATGCTTCCTAAGGTCAGAAAAGGCCAAAATAGAAAATGATCTCAAGTTGAGCTCAGAATCGCCGAAAAGTGCTTCCTAAGGTCAGAAAAGGCCAAAATAGAAAATGATCCCAAATTGAGCTCAGAATCGCCAAAAAGTGCTTCCTAGGGTCAGAAAAGGCCAAAATAGAAAATGATCCCAAATAGAGCGCGCGAAAAGTCAGGAAAGGCCAAAATATAAAATGATCCCAAATTGAGCTCAGAATAGCCGAAAAATGCTTCCTTAGGTCAGAAAAGACGAAAATAGAAAATGATTCCAAATTGAGCTCCGAATCGCCAAAAAGTGCTTCCTAAGGCCAGAAAAGGCCAAAATAGAGAATGATTCCAAATTGAGCTCAGAATCGCCGAAAAGTGCTTCCTCTGTACCCTGCAAGTAAACCTTTTAGAGTGAGGAATGTGAGAAATCAAATAAATATCTAAATTTTGTTCAGAAAAAGACTAGCTAGAGCTAAAAGTAAGAAGCTCCATTTTTTTTTTCTTTTTCATCTACACCGGAAAAAATATCGAGTAAGAATGCAGCTCTATACTATTTAAAATGTGATAGCCGCGTTTACGTTTTCTCAGATCATTCTGGCTCGATACGGTATTTGATTCTATTATGGGGTAATTAGCTGAGTGCGTTTAGCTTCCGAAGCTAACCGCCAGACCAAAAAAAACGAAAACAAGTTGATAAATTACAGCAGAGAACAAATATGAAAAATGGATATAGGTACTTACCTTACTTCAATGATTCGATTTTTCTTGAAGAAATTATTCATTGTCTGGAAAAGTCCGTTACGTTTCCTTGTGTTTCTTTTGATGGTTCACAATCTCTTATTTCGAGAGTGAGATGTTCTCGAATCATCAAACAGGTGGTGTTGCAACTGATAAAAGAATTAGAAAGAAAAATATATAGGAGATATCAATATGACCAAAACTAGGGTTTGAAAATAAGAAGTTTTGGATTGTTTGTTTTTAATTTTTTATTGGTTTTCGTATTCATTTAGTTTCTTTTATTTCATCAAATATGTTACTTAAAAGTCTGCGTGATCATTCGTTAATTTGTTCGTGTTTAATTGAGAACAAATTAGGAACAATATAAACGTGATGAACCAATTTCATCTGTGCCACGCTTGATGAATAATTAATTATGAAAACAAAACAACATTCAAGATTATAATGAAAGATTTCTGCATTTTCATGCTCAGAAAATCAAGGAAGTAAAATTGTTGATCACTTTCTGAATAACGCAGGAATCGATAGGTACGTTACGTTTGAAAGTCGGTGTTATCTACATATCCAAGTATTGCAAAACAGATCAAACGTTGTATTACTGTTAATACGTTAAGCCCGAGCCATTTCTTGTGATATGTTGCAATGTACATTATTCGGAAATTTTTTCAAATGTTGCTCAACCTTCACCAAAGGTGGACCAGAACTAAATCTCTGTTTTGAACTTGTATGAAACTTGAATAAACAAAAACCATTTTTTGTAAACAAAGCTGTGATCTATCTCTACGATTTTCAGAAAATCTACTCGCGCACCTTGGGATGCATTTCAAGTGTTACTTGTATATTTTTGTGAAAGAGAAAGAGAGAGAGGTTTCATCAAAGGTGAAAAAATCAATGATACTCCTTCTCACCAACAGTTTCGTTTTACTTTTTTTCTGCACGTATGTGCTCGCTTTCTCTGTCGTATTCATCTAAGGTTTTGTTTTGCTTTCTGTTTTTTAAAGTAAATTGAGTTTAGCTTATCATCAGTTTCGCGTTTCGTCACGTGTTTGTTTTTTTTTTTTTGTTCTGAATTTGAATGCATTCATTTTTAGTGTGTTTATTTTTAAGAATTTACTCTTAATTAAGAGGGAGCGATGTATTTTACATTTTACAAAAAAAATATACTTAAACTCACATTGTTTTCCTTGTCCCTACTTGTCCGACCCGCACATCTCGGGGCCTCTCGGGCATTTCTCTTTCGTTCCGCTCGTGCATACGCATGCAGAAACAGCGCAGTATTTCACTCTCGCAGGTCACAGGCGGAAAAATTTTCGGAATTTTCACCGCGAACGCCTATTTGTTACTAGTACTATTCCCCTATTCTTTTCGCTACTACTGTTTGTCTCACAGAGCATCAATAGTTTACATATTGTTTTATTTTAAATAGTTTTTTTTCAGAGGCGCTGTTTGGAAACAACCTCACGTTCTAAAATTAAGATAAAATCGAAAAGAAAAAACGAAAACGATTTCTTTCTCTTTCAATAGTTAGAGCTTGCTTTACTTGTTTTGTGTTCAGTTTTACGACTTAATTGAGCAGTGCTTCCATCGTGTATGGATGGGGCGGCGGCTGTGGCTGCGGTTGTTGCTGTTGTTGTGACGGCGTCGTGTGTGCATTCTGTTGTAGTTGCAGTTGTTGATTCGGGTGCAAGTATGTCGGAGGTTCGGGTCAGTCTAGGATTACAACCTGCAGATCACTGTTCGCTTTATTGCTACTACTGCTATTGTTGTTGATGTTGCCGATGTTATTGCTGCTGCTATTGTTGTTACTGATGCTATTGTTGGTACTGTTGCTAGTGGCCAGCTGTGCCGCCAGCGGATGAACACTGGCCAGTGCAGTGTTGAGATTGAGATTAAGATTATTCGCCGCAGCAGTGGCAATTGCCGCCGATTGCGGAATCTGACTGGTCGCGTTCAGCTGAGCCGTGAGCTGTGACGAGAGTGGCGGGGGTGTCTGAGGAATTCCGACCACTGCTTCGACGGAAACAGGAGTAACCGGTGGCAGCAAAGTAGCGATGATGACCGCGTATTTCGGGTGCAAATTACGCCAAGGCTTTCGTGCAGAGCGTCGTAACTCGGTGATGGGAATCTTTCGGCGGGTTCTCCTGCGATAGGAGATGAATTGCGGGTTAGTTAATATCCTGGGATTATTGATACACAATAACGTACCTGCTTGCCTCAGTTGATCGGTAGTAGACATCGTCAGGGGCATCCATCCAGCTAATGACCTGCTTGCGGCCGGAGCCAGTTCGAGTCATTTGTGCAATTTTTGGTTTACCATTCATCTGTAAAATTTTATTCAAATTACGATCAGGTCCGGACGCGAAATATGCTTAGTCAAGTCTTACATGATGTCGTGGTAGAGGTTGTCCTGCTGCCTGAGCTGCTGCCATCATAGCTGCATACTGTTCGGGCGTCGGTCGATGTGACGGCATTGGATCCTTGTTGGGTCGTTTTGCGGGTGGTGCTACCGGGCCTGCATCAATAGAATGTTAGAAAAAGGTCTTACACCGATAAGTTTTAAGAAAAGTTTACCATCAATTCCATTGGCCTCTTCGTAGTTCCGTCGTTTCAGTGATGCAGGTGGGTTGGCATTGCTTCCAACGGGTAGAATACTAGCAACACTAGCATTCGGTGTAACTCGACCGGGTGTAATACCGGCTGTACTGCCCAACGTGGGCATCACAGGGGGCACGACGGGTGCAACACCGACTGTCGTTGGCACCGTCGCTGCTGTCGATGCTCCAATAGCATTCACTGTAACACCAGGAACGCCTACCAGTCCCGGTACTGGGACGCACCCGGCGGGAACTGGAACCGGATTCAGTGGAATTTTTTCAGCCTCGGGTTTATTTGGTATCCGTTCGTACAACAGACTTCCATCAGGAGCCTTCGGTGGTTTGGGAAATGCCACTACATCTGGTTTTGGCATCTTGTCCTTGGGAGTCAATATAAGCCAATCACCAACGGTTGCACCAGGATTTCCAAGTCGGTTTGCGATATGCGTCACACTACCCCGATCTCGTTTTTTGTAGGTTAGCAATCGCCGGATATCCGATATACTTTTGCCCGCCTCAGCTGCGGCAACTGCAATTGAAAGCAAATAAATTAGCTTTTTTCTATTAGTACTTACATTCTTGTTTCTCTTGTATGTCTTGTATAACTTACATTCTTGTTTCACAACAGCAATATTGATCGCGTACGATGGCTGGCGTGCGGCTTTCTTCGATCGTATGACTTGCCGGCACAGACGTCTCGATAGCCGAGTGGTCAATGTGGTGTGCAAATAGAAAGCTGTTCGCGTCTTCATGATGGGCCGAGGCGACCCGGATCTAATCTGAATTCCGTGTGCTTGCGCGTAGTGTCGTGCCAGGTGAACCTTCAGCTTGAACTCCTTGCCACAATTGACGATGGAACATTTGAAAGATGGACTAAAAAAAAAAAAAACTTATTTTAGTTCCGGTTTTTAACGGCCGAATACGGTTTACATCGCGTACCTGTGCGGTCGATGATTGCTCAGACCGCCGGAACCTAAACTATTGATAGGCCCACTGCTTGCCACAATCGTCAGATCATCGTCGAGGTCGCTTCCGGCACTGCCAGTTCCAGACGTGATACCACTGGCATCGCGCTGCTTCTTCAGTATCGCTGCCCCTGGCGAACCTGCCCCTCCTGGCGCTGCCGTAGAGTCGATATCACCACTATCCGCTAACCGTGATGCTACTTTAAGGCCTCCGTAACGCTTCCAATAGTTCCAACAACTCTGGCACAGTCGACAGCTCAGGTGCGATGGGCCCCACGTGTACCACTGCAAGAAATCGGAGAAAAAAACGAACAGTTGAATTATAGCAAAAGGAAATCTTTATTTATTTATTTATTTATTTATTGTTTCTCGTCTTCGAATAAAAATCGTACAGACTAATTATAGCTTATTCTAATTTCTAATTCTATTTTTAAAAGCCGTTTTCGTCATACCCAGTTCATGGAGGTCACTGACATCGTTATATGCTTTCAGACATGCATTATATGCGCTATCACGTCCGTAACTAGTTCTTCGGAAAGGTAAATTAATCGTGGGATAACTTCGGAGGGCTCGCGGGGGTACATTAAAATTGATGTGTCTTAACAGTTCTGGACAGTCAATAACATTTTCTATTATGTCGAAAATAAACGTTCTCTGCAGCTTGATTCGACGGGCTGCGAGAGTTTCTAAATTAAGAAGCATGCAACGCGCGGTGTAGTCAGGTAAATTCACCGAATCATTCCACGGTAGTTTGCGTAAAGCATACCGAATGAACTGCTTTTGTATCCGCTCTAATTTCACGGCGTGCGCTAGTTGGTATGGTGCCCAGACTTGAACTGCATACTCAAGGATGCTCCGAACCAATGCACAGAAGAGGGTTTTTAGAGAGTATACATCAGTGAAATGGCGCGACTGCCTTCGAATGAGTCCGAGCACTGCAAACGCTTTGGCTGCAATGATTGAGACATGATCATGAAATCGGAGTTTAGAGTCTATTGTGACTCCTAGATCGCGAATAGAAGTGACCCGCTCCAGGACGTTACCATCGATGTAATATGTATGGTTTACAGAGTCAGAGCGTCTTGTGAATGAGACAATTTTGCACTTCGCTGCGTTCATTTTCATGCCATTTTGTGAACACCATAGCGAAAGTTCGTTGATGTCGTCTTGCAAAGCCAGACAGTCCAGAGGTGCCGATACTACTCTATAGAATTTGAGGTCATCAGCAAACATCTGCTTCTGAGACTTCAGTCTAATGCACATGTCGTTTGCAAACAAGACAAATATAAGTGGACCCAGTACGCTTCCCTGTGGGACACCAGACGTGAGGACGAACTCTTTGGAACACACGGAGTTCACGCAGACTGAGGCTTTAGAGTGTAGCCATTCGGTGATGTGCTCTGGAAACCCCATACGTTTAAGTTTTTCGATGGCATATTCGTGTGGTACAACATCAAAAGCCTTAGAGAAATCGACGTAGACAGCATCGACTTGTTTTCTGTTCTCAATTTCAGGAAATAGTGCGTTTGTATAACACATCAGGTTGGAGGTTGTGGACCTTTGTTGCACAAACCCGTGTTGGTATTCTGACATAAGCGGTCGTGCTACTCTATATAGCACGACATAAACTAGCGACTCGAATATCTTCGCAAGTGAGCATAGTATTGATATGCCACGATAATTGTTGACGTGGTGAATATTGCCTGTTTTGAGGATCGGTACAATGCGTGCCGTTTTCCAGACCGTTGGGAAGACCTTCGAAGAGAGCGATAAGTTGAAGAGTTATGAAACAGGATGAGCCAGTGATGCTGCGCAATTTTTGAGAAGTAGAGGCGGAAGCCCGTCCGCTCCAGCGCCTTCTGTGGTGTTGACATTTTCCAGTGCTTTTCGAACCTCTCCAATCGAAAACCTTATTTCTGGTAGACTTATGTCATACGAATTTACACTCTGGAAGCATTCGGGACGTATCGCAGGGGACGATGTACTATAGACACTTTGGAAGAAGTCGGAAAATAATTCAACAGCTTCATCAGCCGTATTTGAGGTTTTACTCGCATATTGTAAACTGGACGGTATTCTAGGGCCAGCCTTAAGTGACTTTACATATTTCCAGAAAGAGGCCGGATTTTGCCTTAGGTTTTGTTGTACATTTTGCAAATACGCCTTGTGAGTATCAGCAAGAAGATTCTTATACGTAGCTTCCATATTCCGAAGCACCCTACGGTTTTCTTGGGTTTTCGACTTGAAGAAGCTTTTTCTCATTTTCCGAAGCATGTTCCTTGAGTGGCGAAGTTCGGGAGTCCACCAAGACCTGCGAGTTGATGCGTGGGGCGCACGACGTACAAGTGGAACATGTGTGTTGATTACCTCAAACAGTTTATCATAGAAAGTAGACATATCCAAATCGACGGATTCGTTAACCAGATGCTGTTGCCAGTCGATAGAGGCAAGAGCATTATTCAGCACATCAAAATCGCACCGCCTGAAATTTAGCTCCACTTCGGCTGGTCGATCCGCAGCATTTAACACATCGCAACGAGCATCGAGCAATACAACGAATGGTCTATGATGACAATCAACTGGTAGCAGCGGGTGTGGGGGCTCGTCTACTTCGAGTTCATCCGGCATGTTACTAAAGAGCAAGTCCAGCCAGCGCCCATTCACATTTGTGAGATTGTTCAATTGAACTAAACCACAGGCGAGTAGTGTTTCAGTAAGTACTATCTCTTGTTCAGACGATGCATTACTGGGCAAATAACCGTTCAGATCCGCGTCACATTGCCATCTTAGGTGTGGGAGGTTGTAGTCCCCTAGCACCATTATAACGTCAGTATTGTCAACCTGATCAGACATTGCCCCGATTGCTGCAGAGTGAGCAGCGTACACATCAGCACTGGAATTTGGCCGTAAGTATATACAGCAGATGTAAAGTGAGCGACTTGGAAGGTGGACCCTAACAGCAACCTGCTCAAGATGGCTACTGTTCGGCAGTGAGATCAAAGTGCTTGTGATGTTATTTTTGATTGCAATAAGCACACCACCACCCCGCGATAGTTTACTGGTACGCTCACTGCGGTCACATCTAAATAAGGAGTAGTCGGATGACAACTCCGAATCAATGATGTCAGGTCGGAGCCAGGTTTCAGTGAAGACTAGGACATCGTAGTCACAACTGGAAAGCAACAGTCTCAGCTCGTTTGTTTTGGTACGTAGGCCCCGCACGTTCTGGTAGTACAAAGTCAGATAATTTTTCACGGTGGTCCTCTGTGATCTGGAAGCGTAGTGCGGATCAGTAGTGCATGCGGAAGAAACGGAAGTGTACTTGCCGTGACTAACATTTTGGAAGCCCCGTTCTCCGCTACCACACGCAGGACCGGGACGACTGTTGAGCGCTGGCGGCAGTGGCACGACTGCGGTGGGGGGTTCGGAGGATTCCACAATGCTAGAGTCGTTGCGTCCCGGAGTTGTCAGCGAGTCGACCGTAGAACGCCGTGTGTTGGAGACTGGTGGCCGAGGGTCAAGTTCTAGCGGGCTGGAAGCGCAGTGCTGATGAAAATGATTACCGTAAAAAGATTTGTACTTGCCATTGATGAGTTCTTGGAAGCCCCGTTCCCCACTTCCACACGCAGGACCGGGACGACTGATGAGCGCTGGCGGCAGTGGCTCAACTGCGGTGGAGGGGTCAGGGGCTACCATAATTCGAGAGTCGGTGCGTCCCAGTGGCCAGAGAAATGTGGTTGTAGCTGGTGAAAAATCGGTTGATGCGTTGGTCCTCGTGTCTACGAGGTTTCCATTTGCGAAGAGCCTACTTCCGTGCTGGGGGGCAAGAGATCGCTTGTTGGGGTTACCTCTATGCGGGGAGCATTCTGTGTCTTTTCTTGAATTTGTGGTGCCCAGAAGTTTTTTGCATTAGTGCCGTCGAACTCCCGGAACACAACGCCACGTGGCCAGGTTTCCACGTCAAGCGCGATATCGCGGTATTTTTTGTCCATTCCAACTTTGAAGGATATGAAGTTCATCGTGCTCAAGTCGGCGTTCCTTTTCAACAAAGGAATTACTTTAATTGGCTCGTTGCACTGTAGACTCTCTTTAGCGAGCTCGACAATAGCTTCAGTTTTGACACTGGGATGAATTCTCGACAAATATAACCAGAAAAGTTCCTTTGGAGGTGAGACTGTCATTATCGTCTGTGAAGAAGATGACTTCGTTCGGACTAGAAGTGGTGGATTCGTTTTCGTTTGTTCCTCGCGGCGACGTTTTTTTGGAGGCTCTCTAGCTTCATTTCTTGAAGAAAGTGGTGTGGATGCAGTTTCAATGACCTTCTTGGAAAGTTTTTCCACGTGTTCACCATTGGCTTTAATTGCCTGTTTCAATTCGCTAAGAGCTTCGGCGTGTCGATCTTGGGTTGATGAAACGGCACAGCTAACAGATGACATAGCTTCCTTGAAGCGAGTCATTTTCATGAGCTTTACACACTCGTCGCACATCCAGAAGAGATTTTTCCTTTCGCGAAGAATTTTCAAAAAGGACGAGTTCATTTTGGCACACATAACATGGGCGATTTGGTTGCAGAAACCCATGCATCGAATATTATCCCCATCGGCTTGAGCCGGCTTAGCGCACTGGTCACACACATTCTCCATTTTAGCGAAATATCTTCGTTCAGTGTAGCAAATGTGCAAATTTAAAACGGCGGTGGATATGACCTTATCCTCGATGGCGATGGCGCAAACGAGCAACAAAAACAATAGGCGGTGTCAGTGATTAAAATGAAACTTTGCAGCTTAAGAATCAACGGAATCAATTAAACTTCACTTTTCTTTGGTCACAAATCACTTTAGAAAAAAGATGAGATACAACACATAGCAGACGAAGTTTGAAGTTGAAAGAAAAACACAGATAAAAATCTACTCGAAAAAACGCTGAATGTAAACAACAGAACAACAAACTCAATCTTATAGGTTTGTCATAAAAAAATCATTCAAAGCTCGCTGTTTCGATAAAACGTTTTTCCTAAATTGGTGGTTCTTTGGTTTTGGTTTTTTTATATTTTCTCAGCTTAATTCAAAATCAATTTATTGTTTCACCTTTTCTAACCTCTTAGTTACAATTAATTTAAAATCATTTCAATTTATTGGCTTTCCGGGTTCAAGGAATGTTTTCAACTAATTTTTGCATTGAAAAAAATGGACCTTTACACGCACTGATGAAATTACACATGCAGCATCAATCATAGTAACCCATGAGTCAGCAGAGAAAATTTGACCTCTCTATCAGTCGAACTCTAACCGTGATGTCGAAAATAGTTAGACCTCCATTCAGATGTTTGCGCGTTTTAAGAACACTACCCAACTACTTCGAAATCGGACATCGAGCGGCACTTCGTGGATGCCGGATAGGCCCGTTCCGGCATCTACAACATCTTTGCACTAATGGACAACAACCAGAGCATCGAAAAAAGGCCGGAGTGACAAGAGGCTCTAAAAGATGTCGAAGAGGAAGATCGAGGGAGAAGTGGCTATATCGCCGCGGGCGCTTGAACGGGAGTCTGGTGTAACCGGCCGAACAGTGAAAAAGTACCTGGCAAACATGGTCTAGTTGACCATCTTTTGTGCACAGAATTAGGGTGCCTCACGGTAGGCAGAATTCATCTTAGCTCTTCAACTAGCGTCTGCTTAAAGCGCTCAGCTACTTTGTTTTGCTGTGAGGTTACATGATTTTTATAGTAGTTGCATTTCTTATTGAAAAATATTCGCAGCCTGGTCCTCGGTGAGTCTTTTGTTTGTTACTTAGCTATATCTATTGTTTCATAGATGGTATAGATTACAACGATATGCATCCAATTATGAACGATACGAAATAACGTGATACATTCCATACCAGTGATCCGAGTAAATACTCTTCAACGGACGTGTGGTTCGTTCTCTAACACTTTCAAATAGTTCCCGACACTGCTTCGTCATAGCACATGAGTCACAGAATCCGACCAAATCCAGCTTCTTTACAAAACAAATTACCCTTCGCCCAATCCTGGTCAAGTTGATTTTCATGTGGACGACGAAACCTACCTCACCCCAGATGGCAACAACTGGTAGGGCACTTCGTATTTTACTCCACACATGATGGAAGTAAGATCCGAAGTGAAGTTCGTTTCACACACTAAGTTCCCCAAGAATGTGATGCTGTGGCTGATAATCAGCGAGAAGGGGATGTCAAAACCGCTCTTCTTTCGCTCCGGACTGGCCGTGAACGGAGAAATTAATGGTTCATCAAAAAATACCATGAAGGCAAAAATGCGGTGTTCTGGCCGGATCTGGCGTTGGTCTACTACTCGAAGTAAACATTGGAGGAGATGGAGAGGCCCGCCCAACGTCCCCCAGAATTCCTGAGCAAACTTCAAGCATAAGATTGTCGCGGAAAACTGAAGAAATTGATAAATAATACGGAGAATGAACTCAAAAACATGCCAACCAATGTTGTTAATCGATAACTTATCGTAAACGCCGATAGCAATACTGTCTGCTATCGTTATCGACGATGACGCTAACGTCTTCAGACATTATCGTCATTGCCAAGGACGATAGCTACTGGACGGTATCGCATCAATAACGTCTGAAAAACGAATTCGCAGTTTGTTTTCACTTTGGCTGCTGTCTTGGATAGCAAAACACAAACAAAGCTGCATTTGGTCCAATAGCAACGGATTGGTTCGTTGCTATTGCATTGCCAAACTTATGGATTCGTGCTACTCGAGAATTCTTCCTTCCTTGAGTTGTTATTTTCCAAAAGTAAATAGCAACGCTCGGTGCGGTTATTTTGTTAGTTATCAAGCCAGCTTTAGCAACCGAAATATAGGCACTAGTGCACTTGCTCTGATAGACGTTAGTGAGCTGATAACCTCAGGTAAATATCGTTATCGTCGATAACATTAATGTTTGAAGACGGAATCGTCAACGTCGATAACGATAGCAGACGTTATCGGTATCGGCGATGACGATTATAGACGATAATCTATCGTATTAACAAGCCTGATGCCAACACGCATGTTTTGTCCACCATGGCGAACGTTCCTGTTAAATGCCGGACGCTCCTAAAGGAGTAGATTTTTTTGCGAGTAAGCTAATATAATTATCTTCCATGAGAAATTTATCAAACTTCTAAGATTTATTTTAATCACCATCCAAAAAAAAGTTCATGCAAACGTTATTATATAGGATATCGAACGTCTCCGTCAGTGGTTTTCTTCGGCCCCCTTTTGCACAAGATTGCTGCAGAAAACGGACGAAGACGTTCGATACTCTATTAAATTATGCAATATTATCTTCTTTACCTTTCCTAACATAAAATAAGACGAATTTTTCAAAGACTTAAGGCTAAATTTTGAGTTTTTTCGTCTTTTCGATTCTGTGGAACCGTTTTGAAAAAATTTCCCAACAATTCGAATTTTAATTTTTTTCCCTTCTTTTTTTTCAAAATTTTTGACATGTAATTCGTCTGTATGAGTCTTAAGAAGCATTGTTTTGTAATCGTTATCGAGAAGAAAAATTGAAGATATCCTTTCCTCACCTGTTGTGATGCTAGCGTCGAGCAGGATTCGCAAGGCCGTCCACCGCTGATCGTTAATACCTCTACGCCGCCACTTCCGTTCGAGTTACCGTTGAGGATGTTCTTGTTGTTATTCGTTATCAGTGCCGGACTCGGTTTGGTGTAGTTGGGAATGTAGACCTGTTTCAGCTTCGATTCAGCCTCCACCGCTTTCACCCGCTTCTGCTGCACGTACCGGTCTGTCGTTTTCCACATGTAGTAGTACTCCACTATACTTTTGAGCGTTTTCCAGGGTAGCTGCCAATACAAACAGGAGCCAGAGATTAGTTAGTTCCCACTCAGGGCAGTATAGGAATACAGAAAAGCCGAGTTCTCTCCGCTGATAGGTACTACTCACAAAGTCGTTTCGTATGTCGTTGAAGTCTTTGCCGTATTTTTCTAGCGCATCCTCAAACAGATTCGCCTCGGAAGCACTCCACTCTTCCATCTCATCACGGCATAGCACCGGCCCACTGGAGGGCACTAACGAACACATGGCGTTCTCTATCGAGTAATTGTGCTTGTGAAGGGTATTCATCGCATGAAACTGAAAAAAGATAGTAGTTTTTTTATGTTTTCATTACCTCAAGAAACAAAACAACAAACCAAAGTAATATCACGACTAGCGGCCGCAGCCGACATGTGCAGGGACGGTTGCTTCACTGAGCTGGTACAGTCCAGTGCCCGAGCGAAAGTACCAACGGAGCGAGAAACCACCAGGAACTGATCAATCTTTTTATCGGTAAGCGCATGACTTGGCGTCCACACCAACGTTTCCATATCCTCGAGATTACGCTCGTACTTTTCTCCGTCCTTCAGCAGCGACTGCAGTTCCGTTTGGTACCTACTCCCTACTCGAATTTCTCCCTTATCAGCTAACAGGGTTTTTTGCGTCGGATCGAACACCAGGCAGTAGAAGAAGGTATCCTAAAATAACAAAGAGAACACCTAAGTATGTACGGATCACGACGTTTGAGTTAACTAATTTCATTCGAAAGAGATCGTCGCTGTAGGTTTTTGGTTGCTATTTTTCGTCAGCTTGGAAGTCGATCCTTTACTACTACTCACGTCTTTGTTCAGATAACTGAGCAGCGACTCCTCCTCGTTGAGTAGCGTGACCGAACATTTGCCTCGAATTTGGGTGGCCGGCAGGGTTTCTACTTGACGGGATAGGAACAGCTCGCGGTGCTTCATCTGGTGCCTTTGCTTCGGGTTCAGTTGTTCCACACGTTCGCATCCACCAACTCCGGCACAAGGGCTGTTTCGTTCCTCCTCGAGAGCAACTATAGAGAAGAAAAAAAAAACACAACAAAAGTTAGTACATGAGAAGACATATTGCTGGCACGAATAATAGAATTTTTATATTTTATTAAAAAAGTTAGAATAGCAAGAGGTTTTCAAGATTTCTCATTAGATAGAAGATTCCAGGAATTGGATGCAACTCACAAATGAATGAATTTAGTATTAAACCAAGTTTCCCGCACAGAAAACTTTTTGCTCCACACGGCTGATGAAGCTTTACCTTTTTTTTTCTCCCTTCTGGTGTTTTATAATCAAACTCTAAATTACCAACCGACCCACGAACCAAAGTCTGTTTGCCGCCATGTGTCCTCCTCCCACTCAGACTGAACAAATATGTGTGTGTGTGTTTGTGTGCATGTGCTCACCATCCGCTGTGTTTGTGCTTGTTCACTTTCCACGTCACAGATCCTTTCGCTCGTCTACCCGTGAAAAAAAACCTTCGTCATCCGAAACAACCATCTAGCCTGCAGCACCGCGAACGGTACGACAGCATCCACCCACTCCATCTCCGATTTAAACCACCACGCGGCTCCATCATCATCTACGTTCGTTACTTGCACTATGCCGCCACCCGCCCCTCACCGTAACCAAGAGTCGAGCAGCTTCTGGCTAGTTTGGCCATTCGCTTCATACGATGGGCACCTTGCTTTCCCTTTCCAGCTGAAGTTCTGCCGAAAATTCTCATTTTATAATAAACCCAAAATGATAGAGACCCATCTCATCTGCCCTTTGCCTGCCTGTCGCACCAAATCACCGAAACAGAAACGCTTAGGTCCGAACACGGGCCGGGCGACCGACAGGCCTGAGATCCATTTTCCGCCTGAACCTTATTTTCACTGTGTGTGTGTATATATGTATAGTTTTAGGCCACCTTAACCCATCCTCTTTCGCTGTTCCCGGCTGCGGGTACATACGGACACCAGATACACGGATGTCCTTTCGGCGCGTTTCCGCTTTGGCCGCACTTATTGCGCTGACCTGACGATACTCTCAGATGGAACAGCGTTAACCGAACCATTGCGGGTGAACTTCGCTCCGTGGTGAAATATTGTAAAAGTTTTGCGTTAGGGATTTCCGGAAGTGTGCCAATCATGAGATTCGAGAAAATGTGGCCGGGCATGTAGGTATATCTTACCTCTCATGGCGGCGGTTTTTTTTCTTTCCCCCGTAGCGGAAACCTCTGATCACGAGACTAATTGGATATAGTGTGTCGTATGCGATTCGAGTGCAGCGATAGCGGGACCGTGAATTGTCGTTACGAATGTTCGGGACCATCCACATACCACGTGGACAGCTAGTGAGGGGGGGGGGTTGATATGTCCACGGTCCTTAATAAACAAAAATAAGATGAAACTGATAAAAAATATGAACAAAACGCGACACAAATTATACGAGAATTAGACAAAACTAGTAAGAGCGACAATGAGACAAAAATAGAAAGGTTCGACAAAAACGGTAGAAAAGTGAAATGAAAATATGAAATACGATGAAAATAAGTCAAATATAAATAACAAAAGTGATAAAAATGGAATGAAAAGGTGAAATGGTGGAAAAACGAGACAAGTTAAATGAAAACTAGGTCAAAAATAGGTCAAAATATTAACCAAAATTAGGAAAAATGAAACAAAATTTGAACGAAAATAAAACAGAACTAACATAATGTACAAATATGACAAATTATATTAGAGAATTAAAAAATTAAAAAATAAGAAAAGAGATACAAAATTGACAACAGCAGAAAGAAGATACACATAATTAAAAATTAAAAAAAAAAAACAAATGGCACAAAATAAAATGGAAAAAATGAGATAAAATTAAGCCAGGCCAGGAGAAAGACCTAACAAAAAGGAGACGCAAACGAGACAAAAAAAAAGAGAAAATGAAAAACAAACGAAATCAATTTCTAAACTTACAAATTAAACAAATTAGACAATAGGATCCAAAAAATAAGAGAGAAAGTAAAAAGTAAAACAAAAATGAGAAAATATCAAGCTAGAACAACGTTACGAGAGAAACCAAAGATAAATAACAAATAAATAAGGACAAATTAACGATGAAAATAAAAATAAATTGAGATAGTAGAGATAAAAATGAGCCAAAAATAATACAGAGAAAAAAATTCATGAGAAAAATGGAGATTGACATGCAACAACAACAACAAATTAAATATTTCTAAAAGATCTAATTGAAGAATAAAAAAACAAGGCAAAGCAGAAACAACGAGATACAATTACAAATTAAAACTGGTACAACACAAAAAAGTCTGAATTAGACAACATGAAATGAAAATGAAGTAGAATTGAGACAAAAGAGAAACGAAAACGAGGCAGAAATAAAACGAATATACAAAAAAAATAAACAAAAATGAAACAAGAATAAAACAAAAAGCGACAAAATTGTGGGAAACATGAAACATAAAAGAAAAGAAAAAGATACCAAAAAAACGAAAATCGGACAAAACATAAGACATGAATGAGACTGAACGAGATCATTGACTACGGCAGACTGAAACCGAAAAATAATAAAGTAAACAAAAAAACAAAAAATGGGTGAAAAGGGATTGAAAATAAAACAAGTTATAGACAAATGTAATATAAAAAGAAGAAACCAAAACTTAAAAAACAAAATCGAGGCAAAACTTCTAAGCACTTCATACAAAACAAAACAAAAATAATACGAGAGTGAGACAAAAATGACTTTGTCGCTAGACAAAGTGACAAAAACGGTAGAAAAGTAGAAGAAAAATATGAAAAAATACTCGAAATTAAGACAAAATTACAAATAATGACAAAAATGATCGAAATGAGGCAAAAAATGGGATAAATCTATAATAAAATAGAGAAAATTGGACCAGAAAGAAGTCAAATGATCGACCCTAGCTAGGAAAAAATTAAACGAAAATAAAACAGCACTGACATAATCTACAAATGTGGCATATTCATATTGAAGACAAACTTTAATGAAAAAAGTGAAAATAAAAAAAAGACAGAAACGAAAAAAAAAGTTACATATGAACAAGAAAAAAAAGAGATAACATTGAATTAAAAATAAGTCCGCAGAGTGACCAGAATTATGCAAAAAAAAAAAAACAAAAAAGAAGACGAAATTAAAACAAAACTAATGCAAAAATTAGATAAAACGAGATAAAAATGAATCGAGAACAAGACAATAAAAAAAAGAGTAGGACAAAAACTATAGAAAAGTGAAAAAATAGTGTCGAAAGAAAAGGGAATTGAACAAAAACTTAAAAAATAACAAATAATTCTTAAAGTGACCAAAATTAAACAAAACTGGGATACTAAATTGTGAAAAATAAACCTGAACAGGAATAAAACAAAACTGATAAAAAATATGAACAGGCACTGATCCGAAAATGAGACAAAAATTAAGTGGAAAAAAACAACGAAAACAATCCAAAAAACGACAGAAGTGATCGAAATGAAACAAAAGTGAGATAAAAATCTAACAACAAGAAAAAAAAAATGACTGAAAATTATGTCAGAAATCGATCAAGATATTGTTTAGAATTAGGAAAAATATGGAACAAAAATAAATCGGGAATAAAACAGAACTGACATTATCTACAAATGTGACAAATTCACATTGAAGATGAAATTAGATGAAAATAAAGGAAAATTAAGACAAAATTGACAGCAACAGAATAGCAGTCACACATGAATAAGGAGAAAATTATAGCTGCCACAAAATAATATGGAACAAAATGAGATAAATTTAAATCAGGTTATGCAAAAATAAATATTTTTTTTTGTATTTTTTTGCGTTCGTCGTCCAGTGAAATTAATATACACTTGAAAAATTCTAAAGGTCATTTTTCTATGAGTGCATTGTTTTTTGAATAATTTTATTTGTGCACACTTATCTTTAACAAAATTATTACTTTCGAACTATTTTTATTATAATCATTGTAGTTTGTGAGTCCTTACATTGTGGGAATTTCAATCAGGGCTCAACAACAGGAAAGGAAACCAACAATACGCATTCTGGAAACAGTATTAAGCGATAAACCCTCAAAAATCCCTCAGCTTCTACCATCCCCGGCAAAACGTTCTCCTCCGAGAACCGACTCGAGTGATGAGAGGGCGCGTTAGCAACAGAAACCAACCAATCCCAAATAACCCGGTTCCGGTTCCTAGTGTGGGCAGGCAGGTGCACAGAATGATGAACAATGCATTAATAGAGATTTATGATACCGTGTCGTTCTGGCTCTGCTTGCATGTTGCTGAAAACGGGAAGAAGAGGACTGGCGTTGCGGGTACCGGTACATGTACGGACACCCTGACGGTTGAAAGGCGAAGTTTGTTCAAGCCTTGTGTGGGAGACTGCAGGATTAAGCGTAAGGGGAAGTGAAGGCCAGCATGGATGTTTAAGGGCTGATGATTATACGGACGTGACCCGTGTGTGAAAAGCCGATATTTGTGAACGGACTAATGATTGTAATACGATGAGATAAAATCTGTCGTGGAAAATCTAATCTAATTATCAAAACTTTAAATCTGTGTACTGTGAAGAAACATCTATTCAAACAATTTATCTCAACTGTTATATCTTGATTAAACATATATCAAAAACCCAACTCCGCAATTTCCTGATAGGTACTATTTACTTCCGCAACCAACCCACTTGCTGTTTTATCGAAATATACAAACATAACACGCTTAAAATGCACTTTCCAAAAAAATAGTTCCGCTTACTGATGACGATTTTTTCCCCGCTCTCTGGAATTTCGTTTCTTCTATTTAAACTATACAATATTCAAATACATCAGAATATCGATTTCTTTTCCCGGGTCCGGGGTATCCTATCCAAACCGACCGACCGACCGACCGCTCGGGAGAATCTGGTGATGGCAGGGACGACAAGGAGTACACTGAAAGCAACAACATCAGCCAGCAACCTAGGAGGAATAGGAATGCTTTCTCCACACACACCACCACCACCACCCATTTCTCGTTTTCGCCCACCACCCCAAAACACGGGTTGCTGTTTGCCTTGCTCTGGCACAAGCTGGTTGCGACATGTGGAAACGCAACGTCGACGCGGGACCAAGGCAGTCATTGAATCGAGAACGAGGAACGGAGATTTAGTTATTGGGAAGGGTGAATGGGTGGTGCGGCAGGCAGTACGCGAAAACTCGACTCGTTGCAACTAGAGCGAGGGGTCATTAGATTGGCGCTGGATTGATGGACGCAAATTAAAATTTTTGGTTTTTTCTTAATCGCGACGTAACGTGACATGTTTTATATATAAATGTTTTTTTTTTTTTTTTTTCAATTTTCAACTATAATAACATTTTTGAATTTTATTCTATCTGCTAGCAGCTCGTCATAACGAAGTAACAATGGTAAAAAGAGTTACCACAACTGTTAAACAATATCGAATGGCTAGAAAAAGCCATATAATAAAAAAAAAGATTACTTTTGATATCGTTTTTTTTCTTGATTACAAGACAGGTGATTTTTTCTTTAAGCAAATGTAATCACCAGAACAGCACTGGTAGATTTGAGTAGCATCATGAATGATTATAACTTGCCAAATTTTTGTTAGGAATGATAAAAAATGATGTTTTCAGAATTTAAAAAAAAGTGTTTCCTAAGGTCAGAAAAAGTCAAAATAGAAAATGATCCCAAATAGAGCTCAGCAGCCTTGGATTCGCTCTTTTACTCTTTGAATGCTCATTTGGCTATAATTTGTCAAGAAGGCAAAACGAACAAATCATATACGAAGCACTTGTATAGACACTCTATCTTTACAATTTGTCTGAACATCATAATGTTGAAATTACTATAGTTCCAGTTTAGCGGTTTTACAAGCTTGGCATGACTTTTACGTTGTACCCATGGCAATTTCAACAATACAATGTTTGGACAAATTGTAAAGATAGAGTATGTATCTCTACTAGTGCTTCATATGACTTAATCGAATTATGCCTCGTTGACAAAATACAGCCTTATGAGCATTCAAAGTGCAAAAGAGCGAAACCAAGCATGGAGCTCAGAATTGCCGAAAAGTGCTTTCTAAGGCCAGAATAAGCGAAAACAGAAAATGATCCCAAGTGGGCTCAGGATCGCCGAAAAGTGCTTCCTAAGACCAGAAAAGGCCATAATAGAAAATGAGCCCAAATTAAGTGCTTTCTAGGGCCAGAAAAGGCCAAAATAGAAAATGATCCCAAATTGAGCTCAAAATCGCCGAAAAGTGCTTCCTAAGGCCAGAAAAAGCCGAAATAGAAAATGATCCCAAATTGGGCTCAGAGTCGCCGAAAAGTGCTTCTAAGGGCCAGAAAAGGCCAGAATAGAAAATGATCCAAATTGAGCTCAGAATCGCCGAAAAGTGCTTCTAAGGATCAAAAAAGGCCAGAATAAAAAATGATCCCAATTTAAGCTAAGAATCGCCGAAAAGTGTTTCCCATGGCCAAAATGGAAAATGATCCCAAATTGAGCTCAGAATCGCCGAAAAGTGCTTTCTAAGGCCAGAAAAGGCCAAAATAGAAAATGATCCCTAACTGGGCTCAGAATCACCGAAAAGTGCTTCTAAGGGCCAGAACAGGCCAAAATAAAAAATGATCCCGAATGTAGCTCAGGATCGCCGAAAAGTGTTTCCCAAGGCCTAAAAAGAAAATGATCCCAAATTGAGCTCAGAACCGCCGAAAAGTGCTTCCTAAGACCAGAAAAGGCCATAATAGAAAATGAACCCAAATTAAGTGCTTTCTAGGGCCAGAACAGGCCAAAATAGAAAATGATCCCAAATTGAGCTCAAAATCGCCGAAAAGTGCTTCCTAAGGCCAGAAAATGCCGAAATAGAAAATGATCCCAAATTGGGCTCAGAATCGCCGAAAAGTGCTTCTAAGGGCCAGAAAAGGCCAGAATAGAAAATGATCCCAAATTGAGCTCAGAATCGCCGAAAAGTGCTTCTAAGGATCAAAAAAGGCCAGAATAAAAAATGATCCCAATTTAGGCTAAGAATCGCCGAAAAGTGTTTCCCAAGGCCAAAAAAGAAAATGATCCCAAATTGAGCTCAGAACCGCCGAAAAGTGCTTCCTAAGACCAGAAAAGGCCATAATAGAAAATGAGCCCAAATTAAGTGCTTCCTAAGGCCAGAAAAGGCCATGATAGAAAACGATCCCAAATTGGGCTCAGAATGCTCTTTGAGGCCCGAGAAGGCCAAAACAGAAAATGATCCCAAATTGAGCTCAGAATAACCGAAAAGTGCCTTGTAAGGCCAGGAAAAGCCAAAATAGAAAATAATCCCAAATTGAGTTCAGAATCGCCAAAATTGCTTTATAAGGCCAGAAAAGGCCAAAATGGAGCTCAGAATCGCCGAAAAGTGCTTTTCAAGGCTCGAAAAAGCCAAAATATAAAATGATCCCAAATTGAGCTTAGAATCGACGAAAAATGCCAAAATGGAAAATGATCCCAAATTGACTCCAGAATAGTCAAAAAGTGTTTCTAAGGGCCAGAAAGGGCCAGAATGGAAAATGATCCCAAATTGAGCTAAAATCGCCGGAAAGTGCTTCCTAGACCAGAGAAGGCCAAAATAGTAAATGATCCCAAATTGAACTCAGAATCATCGAAAAGTGTTTCCTAAGGCCAGAAAAGGCGAAAATAGAAAATGATACCAAATTCAACTCTGAATCGCCGAATAGTTTTCTTCATACTGGAGAATCGTTTCCCTAACACAGACATCGGAGAAATAGACCAAATGATCTTAAGTGCAGTCATACCTCGATATATGGTAACAATTAAGAATGTCTTAAAATTGAAAAAATAATGATACAGTTCCGGAGTGATTTGCGATAAGGGCGCAACTGGCGAAAGATAAACATTAGGAAATATCAGTTTGAAAATTTGCAAGTACATTTTCAAATCGTAATTTCAAAGGAAATGACTAACATTAACATCAATACCAAAAATCGACGTAAAATATACCTGGCTTATAGTTTCCTAACAATACTACATTGAATTTGTACATTTATGGCTTAAATCTGCACTTTTCTTCTAACCTTTTTCTAATGAGCCTCGAAGCATTCTGACAACGAGATTCGCCCACCTCTATTTCGCCTTAAAGCATTCTGACAACGAGATACGCCCATCTTTCTTTCGCCTTGTTTTTATTTTTTCTCCAGTTGCGCCTCTCAAATGCGCCTTTATTTTGAAAACAAAAGTTGATCCGCCCTTTACTCTCGCCTGTTTACGAAATATTTCGCAAATAAGCCCGTTGCTTCAAAACAATGTAAAGGGCCTAGTTCCAAAGTATCTTTTGTTTTGGGTAAACTGCTTTATCGCCCTTCACTAAAAGCTAGATTTAAATAATTTTATCGATTTATACAAAGAAAAGGATTCTTCTCATGAATTTCGTAAGTCTTTTAAAACTCAATAGTGTAATAAAACCATTTGTTTACATTTTGTTAGTTGAGCCCTAATCGCGAATCACTCCGGAGTTATTGTTTTCGGGGTGTAAATTGTTTCGAATGAATGTTTGTAGTGAGTTTCGAAACCAACAAGTACCGTAAAAGCGGCTATCTTTGATAGCTTCGCACAGTATAACTTAAATATATAACTCTTTGGTGGATTTTCTCCGGGTTTTGCAATTTCAAAACAAGTACTGGATATACTAGAATACATTTACAACAACAAAACCCATATATTGTTGTTTTGTTTCAAATATGCTATTGATTTTTTGCGTAGCCAGTGATCAGTTTTTCGTTTGTGCGTAACTTTGATAATGCTGAAATTTTGAAAAAAATTAAAAATGTTAAGATATTCAAAAAACTTGCGTTATATCGAGGTATGACTGTAGAGGGTTAAGCAGTGTTAGCATAAAAAAATCATAAACATAAAAATAGTTTCACTAGTGTCTCAGCTCTCCGCATAGTAAAATAATCCAATAATTACATCAAGAGTAAATCCTCATTGCAACTCAATCGAGTCGCCCCTTGAGTCGCAGTGCCCTCCCACCCCGCGTACGACACCCAACCCAGTCAACACCGTGGTCGCAGAGTTACCGTGCGAAAGCAACAACAGTGAACGAGCCAGCATCAGATGGCAGTCAAATCATCTGGTGGGATAAGGCAACCGAGCCGTTGTGTGTGCGGCGGGTGTTGGGGTTTGAGGACGTACGATAACGAACATAGGAACTAGGGATGAGGCTCTCGATGGGTGGTGAACGATGCTGCCGGTCGACCGGATCGGGTGGAAAGAGCATGTAGTGGCGGCATCCGCGTTTGCCGAACCTGAGCGACGGATGGGCGAGGGGAAGGGAGGGGAGAGGAGGTATGGGACAAGTGGAGATGCAACCGGGCTAGAGAGAAAATGTAGATCTTCAACGCATCATACCAGGATGTTGTAGGTTTGGTCTGTGTGCTTACCAAAGCGAGCGGCAAGAGGTTGCTGCATCGGGAAACGGTGTGCAGAATTCACAGCAGGTTAAAGGAAGCGCCGAGCGGGGGTTTGCGTGAATACGGCAGACAGCGACAACGAGACACAATTTATTGGGATAGCGCGTGCTTTCGCTATAGAAAATCGAGTACCGAAAACTGATTGTAGAGCTGAGAACAAAAAAGAAAAAACTAAATGGCGGTGATTTGGCTTCCTAATCCAATGATTGTATAAGTTGGAATATGTGAAAATTAAATTGAAGACACGTCCATATCGCAATAATTATTCATAGTAATTAATCGATTCCTTGTGTTGCAGTTATGATGAACCAAACACACCATCAACAGCCATTATTATCAGTCACACAGTGATGGATGTGTTTTCAGTAGTTCTCTCCATTCCAGTCATAAAATTGAAAACATAATTTCCCACCAATTACACCGGTTACAAAAAAACCACTTTCACTTTTCCCAATTGGCCACCATAATATAATTATGTACAACAGTGCAGTACTGATAAACACTCATATGTACAGGCACACATACACGGTCTGGTACCGAAAAAGCACGATCGACCTTGAAATCGGGCGATTAAAATCACAACTGCACATACGATGAGAGGCCGATTCATGCGCCACCACATCGGTGTAGTGCCGCTTCTCATCCCTCACGAATGAATGGCGATGATTTTCCGCCGAAAAACGGTCAATTAAAACTGTGCAATCAGGCCATTGATCGGCGGACTCAGGCGAATTAAGCACTAGGAAGGTGGGTGTGCGGGTAGCGAGTAATTTTCAGATATAATAATATTGGTCTTCACATCGAGCTCGTATACGAATACCCAGCCGTAAACTGTGTATCTTCCATTACTCGTCAATGGAGGTGAGTATTTTTACGGCTGGGCATTTGTTTACGAGCTCGACATGAATACCCATAATGTTTCTCATTTCGCTTAAATTTACTGGTTGTCGCGAGGCCGCCAGCCTGCGGAGTCACGATTCGAGTTAAAAAAAAACTTTTTAAAGTTTACTTCATTGATAATTAAGAGAATTACGTTCGATGAACTTTCGAGATCAAGAACTTTCTGCATAAGTGGCCTTTGTTATAATTTCGAGCTTTGTAGGCACTTGCACTTGATTATTAAAATACTATAAATGTTGATTACCCATCGTTTGGAGAGCTTTTTTCCCAAACGCTGTAGTAATCGAGGAGTAAACAAGCTTCGGATGGAACAGTAAAACTACTTATCACAATTGGATAGCGTAATAAATATCAAAGTAAAAACCGATTTTATGTTGGAGCATAATTCGCTGGTTGTAAAATTCCTATAAAACTCTAGAACCGAGAACAGTGCTGCGGGAACCACAATGAAACATGATAGCGTATTCGAAATCAATGTACAGCTTTCGAGAGCATCAAATAAACAGGAATTGCATCAACTGCACCGAGCCTCGACATTTATGTGCAATCAAAAAACGAAAAAAGCTCGGTGAAAACGAATAAGTATTTCCCGCAAAAATCCATTACACATTCAATCATTGTAAACATAAAATTTTATTTTTTTACCGAACGCCACGAAATTCTATCTCAATTCTTTAGAATTTGTTTTACGCAGTTTCCCATAAAACAAATTTGTTTGTTCAACATACAATATTGCGAAAGTGAGTTAACCTCTGCATATCCACGTAAGTCAGCAGAAGGGGGTTTGGACTCGAAAAAAGTATCCTGAATGTATTTAATAAATTTTCAAGATATAATATATAGTATAGTCGTCACTCATAAATAGTCTTCATCGTCGTGTGTCCAGTTTTTAAATTTAGAAACAGTTTCTTTTGAAAAGGTGAAAAACGAAAACAAATAATGAATTTCATCAAATGTTTAATATTCGAATGTTATGGCAAAATTCTTTTCTGAACTTGAGCTTGGTGACCGCACATTGCCTAGTTGCTCCTCCGTGATAGATCTGAGCTAGTGAAGTTGCATAGAGAACCACATATATGGCAACTTGGGATTAGTTTACCATCTTCAATGTAGGGGTAAGCCGGGTAAGACCGCCTCCTTAAGCAATTGTTTTTATAGAAAAAAAAGTTGCGGCTGCAATTTCATTTGTCTTTGGAAAGAGGCTCTTCTATTCAATATAAAAAATAGGAACTGAAATATTTTTGCTTATTTTCCTGCTTTTTTTTTCATTTTTAAAAATGCATTGAAAATTTTTAAATTTTTTCAAGTGGGGTAAGCCCGCTCACTAGCGGGGTAAGATCGCCCACCATCTGTTGAGGACAACAAATATTGTTAGGGCCAAAAAGGTTGATTTTATCGGTATTGTGTCTTTGGCAAAGTTGTAATTGTATTTTTTTTTCTTTAAAACAAAAAAAAATACACTGTAAAAAATCTAAAAGAATTTTTTTTCTAGGTTTTCTACTTTTTTATTTTTTAATTATCCAAGTTCAAATAAATGTTTAGGTATCTTCCAGCGGTTTTCATAATACATAGATTTTCCAGAATTGGGATTTTTCAAGATATTAAATTTTAATACACAGTCAGGTTTTTTTACGCGGATTCTTTACGAGGTTTTTTTTATGCGGTTTTTACAAAATGGGTATTCATGTCGAGCTCGTAAACAAATACCCAGCCGTAAAAATACTCACCTGCATTGACGAGTAATGGAAGATACACAGTTTACGGCTGGGTATTCGTATACGAGCTCGATGTGAAGACCCCTAATGTCTTAACGCGGTATTTTACGCGAATTTTTGAATTAACGCGTTTTTTTACGCAATATCGCGCTAATTAAAAAAAAAATCGCGGATTTTCGAATTAACGCGGGTTGGGAACCAAAAACGTCTAAGCGTTTAGTGAGTAAAAGACTTAGTCCAAAAACAAACCTCCGCCCTACGAAAGATTCGTAATGACCGTCAAAAAGGACAATTTTAAATAGAGGTCGTATGTCGTTGTGTTTTTTCTAAAGCCTTTCTTTGTAGTTTACTTCACGCGGATTTTTTATTTACGCGGTTTTTTATGCGGATTTTTGAATTACTGCGGTTATTTACGCAGATTTTCAAATTAACGCGGTTTTTACGAGGTATGTATCCCCCGCGACTTATAATATATAGAATAATAATAATTAATAATTTTTTTTGTTCATAATTCAAATTTTTTCTTATATATATATTTTTTTGAAGAACAAAATTATTATCTGAAACTTTACCAACGATCAAACAAACCAAAAAAAAAATTTTCTCTGCAAAATTTTGACTAATAAAATTTTTACTACTCCATGTTCAAACAACCATCAAAGTTTAGCTAACCTTCTGTAGATTTTGCAGGCAAAAACTAAAACAAGATTATTTTGAAATAAATTTTTAAAAATTTTACTTTTAATTCTATTTTTTTACCTTTCTTTTGAAATTTTTTAACAGTGTATACTTTTTTCGGAAGGACAAAACTACTATTTTCAACTCTGCCGGAGACGTCATACCGATCATACAAACCGTCCTGGCTACGTGGCGGTTTCACCCCATTTATACTGTATAGTGGGCGTCTTTACCCCCAGTGGAAAATTTTTCTATTCCACCGAAAAAGTAGTTTAAATTACAAGTTTACTCAAGGCTTTCGATATTTTCGAAAGAAGACAGATTCAGGCAAGCGATTGAACGTAGTCCCGTAGCCGCAAAACAATAGCGTATTGACCGGTTGCCAGCTGAAAGGTTGTTTTTGATTATTTCTGTGACCGTTCGCGCCCTAACACAGCAGAAAGAGGTGCAAAATGTTATGTAATTATATTGTAACGTGTCTATGAGGAAGAATTATCAATTAATATTGGCAGTAAAACTACGGTTGGCGGTCTTACCCTGTTTAACCCCTACATCAATTCAATAGCTTCCGCTTTGTAGATCCATAACGTCGCCGGCCACGTTCTTACGGTCGTTAGGGTAAGAAGGAGAATGCAAGGAAGGAGTTGTCACAGTCGTTGTTATCGGAAACCGAGTTTAACTCTGCATCTCCACGACTGCGACGGAAAGACAGAGTTTGGTCACCGTGGTAAGTGACTAATCGAACAATGCTGCGCTTAAATTTACCTTATTACGAAGGCGAGCGAAAGTATATATTTCGTAGACCTAAGATAAATCACGATATTTATCGACCGACCGAAACCTGCTCCGATTTGCAACATTCCTTTATAAAATCTATGGGTGAGCAATCTCCGGCTAAACGGTGAGACCGAGATCGATTTCTAAATCGCTAAGACCGCGGTGAAAGGAGAGGTTTTTGTTATCATGTCTCCGTGGCAATTGACGGAATCGAACGATGTTGGGTAATTCTGGATTCAGGATGGTGCTCAGAAGCTAGTATTCAATTCCAATGGGGCATTTCTTAATATGACGTTATATTTGTGAAGTGAGTTGCACTGAAGTGAAGTGAAGTGAAGCTACGCTGACGACCCTGAGCGACAAGAAGCTCCAAAGGATACTGAAGAGGTAGACCGAGGGAAGAGTGGCTACATCGCTTCGTGCGCTTCGTCGGGAGGTCGGTGTAACAGACATGTCAGTAAACAGCAGTCCCGTCCATTGGTCTCGGAGCTGCAGGCGACGACGCAGCGGCGGTGGTGATGGACGATGAGACCTATCTCACCCTTAATGGCAACGACTGGCAGGGCATTTCGTACTTTACTCTTCCCCTCCCGAAGGAAATTAGCTCCGAAGTGAAGTTCATTTCAAACACCAGAATGTTTAGCTGTGGCTGACAATCTGCGAGAAAGGGATCTGAGAGCAGCTCTCCTTTCTCTCCAGGCTAGCCTTGAACGAAGAAATTTATTGTACGAAGTGCCTGCCGGAAGTTGCGTCGTTCATCAAGAAATACCAATAAGGCGAAGAATCGGTATTCTGGCCGGATCTGGCGTCGGCTCACTACTCAAAGCGATCGTTGGACTACTGGAGCGATCGAGAAAGAACTCAAGAACATGCCTGAGCGTGGAGACCTGTACCTGTACATTTTCAGGAGCTAAATAAATGTTATCGATATATGTGTTAGAAACGAAATTTTTGTTTAACGCTAAGTAAGGCCCTCCATGAGTATTTTCAATAAAATTGTCGAGCAGCTGTTGTGTACGCCATATCGAAAATAATCATTAGGACTAGAATTCTAGAAAAAATTTTGAATTATGTAAATTGTCAAACTTTTTGTGTTCAAAGTTCTGAGGTACAGTTTACCAAGTTTTAATTCGAGATAAGCTCTTTGATAAAAAAAATAACAATAATTTGAAACCAGTAAATTTCTTAACAACTTCCATAATTTACAAAGTATTTTTCTGTTTTTGAAAACTTAAATTTGTTTTCGTGTATTTTGGATTTAGGTGAAATTGATACAACGTGTCACAATTCAGTCTGTCAAAAAATCTACCTCCAACACTCGGAATTTATGTCATATAGATTAAAAAATTAATCTCTAGAACACCAGCAGCAGCACTGCTGTGTTCTATTTCTAGCAGTTCAAGGCAACATGGCCATCTGAAATAGTTCTCGGAAATGAACATAACAGAAAAACGACTCCGGGCAGACAGAAGAACACCATTCTCAACACCGCCGGTGGAAATATTACACGGGGTGGAAATGAAACCGTTGACCTTCGGATGCTTTTGTATTCCCGGCACCTGGGCTTGAAGACGATGCAACAGGACCGGATTCTGGCAGAACCTGACGCCACCATCACCACCACCACCGTTCGTTTCGGCTTAGTCAAGCCGGAGAAGACCGTAGCGCTGGTGCTGGACCACATCAAAGAAACGATCACATTCGGCTGCAACCGGGTGGAAATGATACTTTCGTCCATCCTTGCCAAGGCAACTCCGCGCCAGTTCGTCGTTCGGATTCCTCGGTAGGTATTTTGCTGCTGCCAGCCACATCGGAGAGATTGGGACATCGACAATGATATTTAGCAATGGCTTCCCCGTGTAATTTGGTCGTGCGCCATCTTTACGGATGTGGGTGGTGTCAGTGCTGAAGAGGCCGCCGAGCGGATAACAGTGCCCGTGGGTGGGCACAGGCAAGAAGTTTACATTATTTCTGCATAGATTCTAACCAAGAACTGTGTTCTATAGAGCATTTTCTCTATCTATCTATCTCTCTCTCTCTCTCTTCCTCAGTTCCAGTCCACTGGCTCGGCTGGATGTGCGGTTGGTTAGTATATCGCCCACCACCAGCCGATGCAAGGACGACGCATGGGTTGGGGCGGTTGGCTTTGGGTGGTGTTTCCCAAACAGAAGAAGGAGATGTTTCGCTGCCTCGGTTGATGCTCCACGGACTCTGTGGGCACGATTGGCAAGGCATGTAGTGTGTGTATGAGTGTTTTCACTTGACTGTGATGATAATGGAATCGAAGTGGAATGGATGGGATGATGGTGCGGCTGTTGGTGCTATTTCTCGTCCTATGCATTTTGTCGGCACTTGCTAAATTGAAGAGAAGTTGGGTCGATTTGGTTCGAGTTGGGTGGTAGGATATTTCGTGGATTGCGAAAGAAAGCTCGGGTGTGGAAGGGGAACGGCAACGGGATCCGGCGATGACGACGGAAGTTGTAGCACTCTGCAGCAATAGAACGAGTAGGAGAGATTCTGTTTATACCTTCTGTGAGTCGACGACTGGCTTTTGCGATGCCCGTGTGGCGCGGAATAATATATGTGTACAACAACACACACTCACCGGAACCATGTATAAAATATATCCACTCTCGCTGTATTTATGGCATATTACTCTCCATGTGTAGTTTCGTTCGTCATCCCAAAAAGCTTTCCCGTGAAATCTTCCTCACCTACATCGGAAACAGTACATGCAAACCCCACGCAAGGACTGGCCATCAAGAACCTCCTCGCTGACCGGAGAGTGGGCAAGCGAGCCTGTGTAGTTTCGAATAACTATATCTACTACCTACACCACTCGACCACCCCTACCTCCCACGCTAACGTCACCCGCTCGTATTCGATGACACAAAAAGCATTGTGTCGTCCACGGATTTCCTACAGAAATTCCACCGCAGATCAATAGGTACCAGCAGTAGATCCGGGCGCGCAATAAAAAACCGGGCCACATTGCGTTACGACGAGGCTCGTACCATCCAACCGGCTGGACGGTTGATGTGGCCCAACCGAACCTGCTAGAAATCACACCAACCTAAAGGACGCACCAGTGGAACTATTCGCGGATTGTTGAAACTAACTCCCATTTCACTCGAAAAATGCACCTCCTCCCTTCCGGGGTTGCCAAACACCCACCCACTTCGTTACGGACCCACTGTGTAGAACGTAACATCGATCGATTCTGGCGGTGCACAAAACTGCATACGCTGTATTGCATTGCTCAGTGTACGTTCGCGCTGGCCTCCACATATGTGGATGTGCAGAGGAAGGTGCATGTGCGTGCGTGCGTGCGTGTGCCTGTATGCATTGACGATGTCAGCCTCAGCGGTCGTAACTAAGACCTGCAAATTGCAACAAAGCTCTCCGTTTGTTGCCGCTAGATCCCCGGATGCAGATGCAGCATGCAGCACACAAACACATTCGTCGCCTTGCCACAGGATCATCTCCTAGTGCACATCACACACAGGCAGGCGGCAGCTGAACGCCTTTCCACCATACGAGCCTAGTGCCTAGTGCGTGCCTAGAGCCCTGGAAGCAAACTCTCGATTGTGCTGCAATCGGCCAACCGACCGTCACCGAAACCGAGATGGCGCGCGTGTGGGGCACAGGAAATGAATACACAATATAGAGAGGAACGTAATTTTTTCCTGCATTCCGATTGCCCATGCATTACAGTAAGTGTTTCGGTGGTTGCGATGATACGACGCAGGTTACTTGCGGTGGAAATGTCTAGTCGACAGCCAGCCAACCATGAGCATCAGATTTAATTAATCAAAAAATTCGTTTGAAAAGTTTGAGCTGTGATACATTTATATTAGTTTGAACGTAACCATTCTATATAATTCTGCTTTTCACCATACGAAGATTTTTACCATCAGAGTCTTCAATCTTCGAAACAAAATCAATTTTACACGTTATGACTAAAAAAAATTAAGGAGGTTGTCTTAGTCAACTATAAAAAAAAAATCCCTAGCACATTTTACTATCCCCCAAAAACGTTAGACTTTAAAACGGGGGAGATATTCATATTCATAAGGGGCCCACATTCCACGTGGACAGCTTAGTGAGGGGGGGGGGGGGTCGTGTAATGTTCACGGCCAAGCTGAATAATGGTTAATATTTTTATGGAACAAATTTTTCTTGATCTGAAGAAAGGGAAATATCGCAGTGAGAAATAAATTTTTATCAAATAATGCACATAAACCTACTGAATTGTCCAAACCTATTTTAATATTTTTAGGCGCACACGATAGCTCTTGCACTCTCCCAGAATGCTGCTAAGCGGATTTCTTGTGATGAGTGGCTTACGTTTTAAGATATTGACCAAAAAGTATTGTTTACATGGAATAGATGACATGTGTGTATGTTGTTTATATGTTTGCAATGTCACAATTTGACACAACTTTTTTACAGAACATATCCGATTTTGTAGTTCTTAGGCGCAAATGAATGGTGTTCGGCTCCTTAACAATTAGACCGATTGAATTTTTCATTGGTCGCTTAAATTTTGAACAAAGAATGTTTTTGGCTAGAAGATTCAACTTTTGAACATTATTGGAGCCAATCTCTCTCTCTCCCTCTCTTCTGCCATCTCTCTCTGTTTTATACTATCTCTCTCTTCTCTCTCTCCTCTCTCTCTTCTAATACTTCTCTCTCTCTCCTCTCTCTTCTAATACCCCCCCCCTCTCTCTCTCTCTCTTCTAATACCTCTCTCTCTCTCTCTCTCTTCTGATACCTCCCTCTCTCTCTCTCTCTCTTCTGATACCTCTCTCTCTCTTCTGATACCTCTCTCTCTTCTGATACCCCCCCCCCCTCTCTCTCTCTCTTCTAATACCTCTCTCTCTCTCTCTCTCTCTCTCTCTCTCTCTCTCTCTCTCTTCTGATACCTCCCTCTCTCTCTCTCTCTCTCTCTCTCTCTCTCTCTCTCTCTCTCTCTTCTATTACCTCTTTCTCTCTCTTCTACTACCTCTTTCTCTCTATTCTACTACCTCTTTCTCTCTTTTCTACCTCTTTCTCTCTTTTCTACCTCTTTCTCTCTTTTCTACCTCTTTCTCTCTTTTCCACCTCTCTCTCTCTCCATTCTACTCATTTTCTCTCAATTTTTCTTTTACTTCTATTACTTTTTTCCTTTTTTTCTATTCCTTTTTCTCCCTATTTAGGGTTTGCAAACCCGTAAAATATTTTTTCCCGGGATTAGATATATTGATTCCCGAAATCTAGGGATTTGCGAGTTCCTCAGATTATTTTTTTACGATTCACTATACGTTTGTATACAATAGTGCAATAAAACTAAATACCTGATCGAAACGCAAAGCTGAAGTCTTCCAGCTGTATAGCAGCACTAAATTTTTCGCATTTTTCGAAGGAAATATTTACTTGAAATGAAGATCAACACTTTTTTGCTCGTGTAATATGAAACTTGTTATACAGAAGGAACTTAGAATATTTGGACTAAACGGAAAATTGTCAGCGAATCTGAAGCCATTGTTCGACGACTGAAACCTACTTCAACGGAGAGTAAGTGCGTGTTCGCCCTAAAAACCGACGTGGGACTACGTCTTTATTTTTCATATTGAGATGCACATTCTGCAAAATTGGAAATGAAACTGGCAAATGTTCCGTCAGATTTCAAGCGATAATTACAGCATAACCACATGATGGATAACAATAACCAATATGTTGTTGGATGGATAAAATGTTGGAAAATATTGTAATAAGCTATTTATCATTGTTATTTGATTGCTAAGCGGTAAAATTGATAAAAAGTTTGAAGGACAAATTTACGCGAATAATAAACCAATCACATCCGAGCATTCCTAGCACAGACGACATGAATAGATATTCTGAATCAAAGTCAAAAAAAAACAATTGACAGAGTTTCCTCGTCCCAATAGGTCAATTTATGTTTGCTTCCATGAACTTAGACTAATTTGATGTCTTGAAGGTAAAGGTTTTTCGAAAAGTTTGAAACAACCCTTTTTCTTGAACAATTTCCAAACCTGCTTGTAGAGCCTCGTAGTCACAAGGTTACAGAGTCCGCTTTGACAAGCGAGTAGTGATAGGTTCGAATCTCAGTAGAACCAAGCCATTCGTTGGCAGAAGGACTTTAAGTAAGGGTTTATTCTCAGGCTCTTCCACAGAAAACTTCCTTCCAGCCTTTATAAACCCCGGTTCTAAAGCTTCGATATCAAAGACTAAGCAACGTTATACGCAGTAGAAAGTAGTTTACTAAGTCTGAAGGAGAAGATAAAAAAGCACTATAACACGGAGCAAGTTAATTCTCAATAAGTAATACTACAGAAAGGTAAAAAACAAAAATATGCGAACAGCAAAAACGTCCGCACAATGCCACAAGAGATCAAAACTACTGGTTGCAGTGGGGTCCATACAAAAAAACTGATGTTAGAAAGTAATAAAAACTGATGTCTTGAAATAAAACATGCTGGTAAACGCAACAGTTTCATACAGTATATGTGAAGCAGAGAGCCGCAGGTTCTACTCGTGTGCATTCGAGGAAAAACTGCAATGCTGCTGCTGATGGTGATTAAATTTTTATCTCATGAATATGATTTTCATAAATAACACAACAAGAATTGTACATTTTTGCAACGATTATATGTTATAAGTTATTTTTATTTTATTTTATCTCCGATGTTCACTGAATACTCGTGACCGGATAATATCGAAAGAGTTATTTTCCAAAATACAAATGGCGAATGCTAGTGAATTTTTGGCCTTTTTACTACAATTAATTCAGAATCTTTTCTTACATTTAAACATTGTTAGACGAGATTTTATTATTTTAAACTTTACAATAAAATACGTATATGAACTGTCTTAGTGATACAGCGAATGTTATTGTTGGCCAATGAAAAAAATTGTCAAGTAAAAAACAAAAATGAATCTTTTCAAATTCTTTGGAATTTTTCATTGTTACGATTTTTTGCTGGATCTTGTTGGAAATTTTGTTAAACATATCTACGTACAGTACATCCCTTTAATAATAAACCTAATTTCAGATCTCATTTTCGCAAAAGTTTTTTTTTCATTCTAGGTCCGGGGAATTTCCGGGAAATGGGATTTTTCATTCTCGTTTACCGGTAAACAAATTCATAAAAACATGTCAAAAAGAGACTTAGGTATAATTATTTAGCCGTTATTTTTAAACTATCGCAACACATCCGCAATATTTTTCACATACAATATTCAACTTTTTTGGCATTTTTCAAGCTTTCTAACCAGAACACAAAATCTCTCTTCCATTATTTTTATATTTCTCATTCTCTCCCATTGTCTCTCTTACTTTCATTTGATATCTTTGTCTTTTCCTTACTACTTTTTCCTCTCTTTCTTTCTTTCTGTCCTCCGTTGTCTAATTTTCGTTTCCTCTAGCTTTGTCTCTCTTTTTGTTTCTCTCTTTTTTCTAATTATTCTTAGCTTCTTTCTTTTTTTTGTTTATCTCTTTATGTGTGTGGCGAATAAATAAAAGTTTCCCAAATATTCCTGAATCAATGTGAAAGATATTGGTCGATGAGTCCACGGAAAAAGAATTGTAAAATTTTGAAATCACTTTTGTTGGTTATAACAAATAGCAACTAAGACAAAAATCTCAAAAATGCCAAAAACAATAAAATGACAAATATGTTAACTATGAATACAACCAAAAAATTGATACAATTTGAAATGTATTATTCCTCCCTCTATATTTTCACATTCTGCAAAGTTATCTTAAGGTGAAACGGCATTGAAACTACAAAAGGGCGATTTTGAGCCACCACCTGGATTTTTCAGGAGCACAATATTCGGAAATAAATAATGCGTTCCCTATGAAAACGCTATTTTATGTTTGCTTCACTCCAGCAAACATAAAATAACGTTATCGCAGGTGACGCATTTCTTGTTACCGAGTCTTGTGCCCTTGAAATTTCGGAGTGGTGGCTCGAAGTCGGACATTTTTGGCTTCAATACCGTCTGGCCTCAAGAAGGAAGGCCCCTTTTCAGAGCAAGTTTAATTGCTTTTCAAAACATTGTGTAAGCCGCATTCAATCGGATGTTAAAAAGTAAATAAATAGCTTTTAGAGCTAGAGTAAAAAACAACGAATGTATAGTGTTAATTCAATAACAAATTTTGAGATATTTCCAACGCAAAAAACCGAATGTCAATCGAATGCCCTATCATCAGTGCTTTTTTACACAATTTAGCTCGAAAGATCAAAACTGGCGTTGCTGACCTCAGTTTTAGCAGCATTTTTTTACCTTCTATCGTGCCGAACCAACACACATATATGCTGCGGCATAGAATGCTATCAAAAGCTAAACAACGAGAGTCAAGTATTACCATAACCATCAGCACCACCAACGGCAACAGCAGTAGCAGCAGCAGCATCACGACAATAAACGTGGGGAGGAAGAAACAGGAAGTTTGCTTCGAACCGAAAATGCAAATTTTCCGTTATAATGAAACATGAATCATGTTTCGTTTGCTTTTAATTACCATGCGCAAGGCTCCATCCATCCATCCAGCTACCCAAGTTCGGTTCAATCCAGCATTCATGGCAAAGGGTCCGCACTGGCCTGTAGATCCGCGAGACAACCAGCGGTCAGCAACTGCTGTACCTACTAATCGAAAGTTTAAGTGCCGGAAGCGAGAAATTACAAGCCACGACTATCAAACCTGGTTTGTACCACACCACGCCAAGCTGATCGATGTCCGTCGTGAGGTTAGGTCGACCACCAGTCAATCTAATGTTAAATCGCTCAATACATGATTTCACGTTATCGAATGAAATCAGCCATTACACGCTCAAATTCAGCGTTAGTGGCCGATTCGATTAACTTCTTATGCCAAGCGATAGTTTTGTATCGATAATACAATATTTTGCTGAACTAACGGTGTAACTGAGATCGAGATAATTTTTTCAGTCGGTAGTTGAAAGTTTAAACCTGCCCTTGGGGAAAGACTAAGCACGAAAAAAAAGTTGATTACACGCACGAAAAAACAGTCCTGTGTTCACACTTGCAGAAATAATCAGCATTTCTCGTAGTATTACCCAGCAAAATCAAAATGAAACCAATTTCAATATTTCCTCCATATTTAACAGTCCAAGTCATGCAATTACACAATGTTTGACTCCAAGCAAACACAACACGGCAAGCAAGTGCGAATTGTTGTGCAACCGCAAGCGAATTTGATTGGATGTCAATACGGCTCCTGTACGCAGATGTTTGTCGGCATGTCGGAATGTCGGCGGTAATTGGATTACAATTTAGCCGATTATCATTACGCAAGTTTAGGTTTGATTAATTTCATCCAGCATGTGGAAGCTACCAAGCTGGCATCTATATGCCAGGCGAACGTTACGTTACGTCATATGAATATCCGCTACAAATCGACTGAAATTTGCACTCGAATGGATTGAGAATATCGGCGGTTTTTCGACTCCTTAGGACGTCATAAAATTAACCTTAGTTAAGCATATGAGAAAAAATAAATGATTACAAATTACTTCCCTGTGGAACGTAAAACTCCTTCGAGAAGGTTATGTGAAAAATAAAAATCTATGCTCCCAATATTTAACAAATGATCATTTATTCGGTTTCTCTGCTTCGGTTATAAGGAACTATAAATAACAGAAATCCAACTGCTCGAATCAACCCCACCGATATAAGCCGGCAAATCTGTCACAACCAGAACACCACTCCAGGAATCACTTAGGGGGAAGGTGAGCCCTCTCCTGTCGCCTGAACGGTATATCGCCACATCCCCAAGTACAATATTCCTTTTGGTCGCCGATCGGGAAAAAATGCAAAGAGAAAACGTAAGCTTAGGAAAAAAAAACTAGTTTGTCATGCCGTTTGCTTTTCTCCTTTCCAGCTTTTCCCACCCCCCCTATCAAGCAGATAGCCGCTTAACGAACAGGAGTGAAATTTTTAATTTAAAACTTGAGAGAATGGTGTTCACTCGGATGGATAATGTAAAATTTAAAACAAAACCACCAAGCACTAGCTGAAGCACAAGAAAGGACAAGGCCGAAAATTGTCTGTGTGTCTGTTTGTCTACGCGCGCAGCAGCACACACTCACCGTGGAACGGAAGAGACAAATCGAGATGTACCTACAACTCGTTCCGCGATGCGACGGTATGGCCATCGGTAAAGTCAGCATCCTGGTTTTGAACAACACTGGAAACGAAGGAGAGTGGAATAAAAAGTTTAATCAGAAAATGAATAGGAGAAGAAAAAAAACGAAGAGAAGCAGGGAAAATTTCGGCTGTCGGGAAATGTATACGCGCATTTCCCAATGTACCCCCATTTCACCCTTCACCGCTCGGTATAATGTGCAACATGGGGATCTCTTCCGTTGTGATTTCCGACGGCATTGCAAGTGGCGAGATGTAATATACCGCACTACGACACATGTCGAAAAACTTCTAGCAACATACCGATGCATCAGGTACAACCGAAGTAATGTTCAAAGCCATAATTGGCAATTTGCCCTACAGGTAGGAGAAGTGAGAAGAAGTGTTTATCGTTTGTGGTTGAGCTAATGGATTATCTCTCTATCAGTTCGTCTTTATATTTTTTACAGTGTCTCTAACGTAGTTACAGGAGAAAGCACAGGAGTTCATCCCGTGTCCCGTTGTGCACAGGCCAATCGAGTAAGGTTATGGCGCGCGCAAGAGGATAAATGTGAGTTCCAAAATAGGGCGAAATTTACAACCCCCACGATATCCCGCCGAACGAACGAACGCTTCAAGGCAAGATGCACAGAGTAGTCCAACGTCACACGACTCGGTTGTGTAGGGTTGTGAAAGTTTGTCCATATCGGAGGGGTGGGTGTAAAAGCAAAGACAGCACCACCGCCGACCGGACGAACGGTTTTTGGCTGTGCGGAGAGTAAAAAACATGAGATAATGCGAATTTTCAGTTTCCCCGCTGGCATTACCGCTTACAGAAGGTTCAGGTTCGAGTGCGATGGTGTTGTATTCAGTGTTGCTATGAGTATAGATCTATCTGGAATGGTACAGTTTCAAAAAAAAAAATTGTTTTACTATGGAATAGAAAATATTTGTACTAATGGGACACAACAATATGACAAACATTAAAAAAAATGTACCAACCTTAACAAACTTTTATCTAAGATTTTCGATTTATATAGGTGACAACACTGGTTGCATTGCCCTACGCGGGGGCTTATGAGTAGGCAGATCCACAAAAACCGTTGGGCTGATATTTTAACCTGTTGTTTAATATGGTGTGTTCGGGTCAGGTTTGGGAAACTGTGGAACATTGGGAATGCGGTACTGCTTAATGCTGTTCGCTAGATCACCTCTAATTTGCGCTTTTGTTTATCATATCGCTTCTAACTAAAAGTACAAAAAATTCCAGTTTTTTATTTATATTTAGGAAGTTTTGGACACATGATTTTGTAGTTTTTGATCTATGTTTTCATAATTTATCAATGAAATTTTGATATTTGAATCGGTTGATGTTGGAAAACGCCTCCAAGGTTACTGTTCTCAAAAATGAAGGAAAACAGCTTTCTAAACATTTTGGAATATATAAAATCCTGCTAAAGCTCTTATGGTATGTTTGCACACAATTGAAAGCTTGTTATATTGGCTTCCTAAAACCGGAAGAGTGTTTGATTTTAACCCTGCAGAGTCTGCCACAGGCCACGTAGACAATGTTCGGAAATTTCCTAATTTTGACCTTCAAAAACATCAAATATAAGCACGTGTAAGCACAGCTTCTTATAGTGTACCTGATAGCCCTGTTTGTCAAATCTAGAAAATCTATAACGAGCGTCTTAGCAGAGTGATTGAGATCAATCAAAGAAATAGTTATCGGTTTCCGTTATACTCTACTAATTTTTTTGGAAATAAATATTGAAATTCAGTCCGCAAATATATATTTCGACTGTGACGTACAGTCTTCCTCAGTGCCTATGTGGACTGGTCTCCAGTCACATGTGGACCAGTCCACATAAGCACTGAGGAAGACTGTACGTCACAGTCGGAATATATATTTGCGGACTGAATTTCAATATTCATTTCCAAAAAAATTAGTAGAGTATAACGGAAACCGATAACTATTTCTTTGATTGAGCCCTGTTTGTGTTCTTCGCGAATCAATGTTAAAAGTTCGCGGAAAATTTGCGTTTTTGTAGAAAAAGACAGCAAAGTTTTTCATTTTTTCATTATTTTTTGAACTTTTAGGTGATCTATCAACGAAATTCTTCGTATATAACACCAATTTGGTCCAGAACACATTGAGAATACGTAAAATTAGTATAATTATTCGTTTATACTGACGAGTTATTTTATTATTTCGAGAAAAAAACTGAGATATGCCTCACGTGGTTTTTGGACAGCCCCTTGTCACTAAAATACGTTCTCAAATGACAAAATCATCTACAGTAGAAAACTAACAGTTTGACAACCAAATAATAATTTTGGCCGTAAATTTTTATTTTTCGACCATTGTGCACCAGTTGAAAAAACATGGTTCCGTGAAAAACGCTTTCAACAGCGTAATATTACCTTAAATATAGTTCACGACAGGCAAAACACATCTTCAAACATACCTTGATCAATAGTCAAAACACCCGTACACTTCACCTTTCTCTAAAGATCCGAAAAAAAGATCACGAAAATTCATTATTGTTCAACCTTTCAGAGTAGGGTCCCCTCTTAATGTTGTTGAACGGAACTGAAACTTGGCTACAGGATATTTCACTCTTCCCTAAACAACCAAAAACGCGTTCAGTAAATGCAGTTTTTTGAGGAACATATTCGAAACAATTTTTATCGGCCAGTAATTTTAATCCAATGAAACAATAAAAGAATTCAATCATGAAAATTCTACACGAATTGTTCAAAATTATCAGTTCAAACACCGAAAGCTTTGACGTAAAATGACCTTTTTTTCTATCTGGGACAGAATCCAGTTTATCAAACATTTATTAAACGAGTGTGCATCTACATCACCAGCAATATGCAAATCAGTAATTTACCGTCTGCAGAGCAAGATTCGCAACGCCTCTGTGGCGCATACGTGGGAAGCTCGCTGAACTCGCGGCTTTGTTGCCGCTAGGCCGAGAGCCTTTGCCGATCTCAAGGAGCCGCCATCCTGCAGACACAAGATTCAGTGACAGGCTTAACATGTGTAACAACGAAACAACGGTCAAATCGAACCCCATCCCTTGACCATCTTTACACACGTCTTGATGAATTTCACGAACCGCGCCACGCCCTTGAGGCGTTCGTTTGGTTGCCAGTGTCGCCTGCGGCCAACCGCATGATGATGGGTTCTCCTTGCCATCCCCATCGTCACCCTCAGGCGTGTCCCGTTTTCGATCACCGTCAAGCATCTTTGTTCTCTGCGTTGTTCTAATTTGTAGAGAAGTCGAATGCACATATAATTATAGACGTTGCAAGACGAACGAAGCGCGTGCGTGTGAGTGTGTGTTCATTTAACAGGAGTGTTACGCGATGCAACCAAAAACTGCATCCGTATGCATGTATGTATCTGCTTTGCAACTTTCGATCGGCCACTATCCGATCCTTCTTGACTTATCTTCCACTTGCCGCAAAGTCGTCCCAGCTGTTGCACAAAAGCAAACACGCTGAGTTGCCATCAGCGGCTGTCGAAAATGCAATTATGTAACATGTATTATATACATTAATAAGTAGATATTTCTAAAAAAATATTCTGAACCGAATAATCGATTGGAACATTACACAATACATCATAACAATCTTGCTATGATCAATTATAAGTGAAGGTATGCTTCAGGTACTCACCTAGGGCAGGATCTAGTACGGCTTGTGCGGCTTGTTCCTCGCCGACCGGTGTTTTCAGCCACATCTTTTTCAGCTTCATCGCTACCGGAGAGTCTTCGGACGTGGCCACTACGAAGAAAAGAAAAGATCGATTATTTTAAATCCCGTTCGTATCAAACTATCATCAACATTTCCCAACGACTTATTCCATCAAACTTGTTTGCAATCCCAGCAAAAAACCTATCGGTTAAACAACTTCCAAAATTTCGTAACAAAAGCCTCTCCAACAGGAGGAGCACCGATCCAATCCGCCTCCGATAGGATCAGGGGGCTTCGTTTACAACTTTGGGAAAGAATTTAATATGCTCAAACGAATCTATTCTTTAATTAATTATTCGCTTCGCATCTGTGAGCTTTCTCTTCTATTGGTCATCCCTGCACGACATCACTTGTACCGTCCGCTGCTGCATCATAGTTCGCATACACCGATTCTCGCCCGATTCCTCACTCCACGTTGCCATGCGGATCAGGGTACAAATCAGTGCAGCAGGCAAAACGCACAGCAGGTGTGCCCATCCTATCGGTCCCGGAACGGAAACGGAGACTACCCGAAACAAACATCTATAGGAAGCTTACCAGATACGCATACATACACCCGTGTCTACCAGGGTAAGTGCATCCTGCGTACGAGTGTTGTGAGTTGGGGATTCGCACAAAAAATCACTCGGATACGAAATTATTTTGTTTATTGTGCAGGCAAAGCCTGAGTATACGTAAATGGGGTTGCACGCGTGCACAGCTTCCGGAACCGGTAGGACTCGGGCTGTATTTTTACTTTTGGAGAAAGGCCGGCCTGTCTAGGAGTTTGGATATTCGTTGCGGACATAAGCTTGTGCAAAAGGCGGCACAGTGCACTCGAACCTATATGCATAATTTGGAAATTCTCATCTCTTGATATATTTATACGCACGAAAGCAGCCGAGTGAGAGGAAGCGGTGCCAGTGGCGGAAGAAGACAGCTAGAAAGTTCAGCACCAGCACAAATCTAATCGCAAGCGCCGAAAGTGCACCGAGCCTGCTGTTTGTCTCTCTCATTCTATCGCTCCCTTCCTCTCCCTGTTGTGTGTGATATGGTGCATCCTACAGTTGAAACGGGAGGTAACGAATGCCTGATCCAAACATCAATCCGGCTGATTCGTGTCGGGAGATGAAGCCTGTACACTTACAACACACGTTTAATAGAATATGAGGCTGCATGCATGGTGCAGTTGATGTCGGTTTTCAGGGTCCTAATGCGAACTACCCGGGTCGTCTCGTGAGACGCATTGGTATATCAGTAGCAAGTGGTGCGTAACAATAAATACATAATTACACATAAGTATTTTTTATTTGAAATTAACTTTGTTTTTGCCTAAGACTGGAGTACACACAACTTTTCCACAGATTTTCATTGATTCAAAAAAGAAAGAAAAAGGATCAATACGTAAAAATGTAACTTAAAAACTTTTGATTTTTTTTTTACCAAAAAAAAACATTTTTGATTCAAAAAAGAAAAAGAGAATCAATACGTGAAAATTTATCCTAAAAAAATTAATTTTAACTCAAATGTTTTCTGTGGACGAGTTGTAGAAAATTGATTCCTCGACGAATTTGATTTTTTTGATACCAAAAAAAGTGTAGCTAAGGCTGCATTTTGGGTTAAAGCCCCGCCCTCAAAGCCTCTTGCATTACTGTTTTTATTATTGGAATGTATGGTAAAAAAAAATTCGAATTTTGCCCAGCGATACTGCTGAAAAGTTTATTCTTCTACATGAAAAAATTCAGCTCAATCGAAAAAAAAAAATCACAGATAGCAGTTCGTAAAATTGTTGAAATGGTTTTTTTTGTAGGCCAGATGTCTCAGAAATACATAAAACTTCGAGATCTGTTGCTGTCTCACAAAAATGTTTTTTGAGATATATCGGCTTTCCTAACTACAAGAAATACCAGATTTCTACGCTCCATGCATTTGGCATCAAAAACTTGCTTATTTCATTACTACCCGTCATTGTTTCTTCCACGGGAAACAAGGTGTCTAGAATTAACACTTTAATCCGACGTAGAAATATCGGGAAAATATACTGAATCAGATTATGCATCGGAAGGTTGCATCGAATATCTATCTATTTTGAGAAATGGAATTTTGTGATTACACCTGGTTCTAGGAAAAAGACAACATCACCATAGAGCTGAAATTTTGCAAGGTGACTTTTTCGAACAGATAAAATTTTTGAAACCTTCCGCTTAGCGAAATCTGAAAAGTCGATTTCCATTGACACCCTTTTGTTCATGTCATGCGAATATTGTTCTTAAATTGTGCATTGGCTGAACTACACAAGGATTCACTTAAACGGCACGTGCGTTGCACGGTAAGCTAGAATCACTAGAGGTAGCAGAGAAACACTTAATTACTAATTCTTTTGAAGCAGTAGTTAATTGAAATAATGACTCCAGCAATAAAAAACGAATACAAATACACGTATAAGATTCATCTGAGAGCAATAAATGTATAGTTAAATATCACTAAAGTGTTTGATGAGTAACAATTTGCGTAGTTCTACGTAAGTGATTTTGCCCTGCCTCAGGTACTACTTTTCATTTGAAGTTTAAAAAAGTTGCTTTACAAACGATTGTCCGAAAATTTTCTTTTCTATATTTTTTTCAGAGCAGAATTCTATTTTTTAACGTTTTAACGTTGGCTCATGTTTCCCAAAGTGAACAAGAACATGATAAAAATTATCGATGGGTTTCATACAAAGATGAGCGACTGTTGAGAAACAAATATAGGTTATTATGAAAATTTCACCAAATCAAGGATTGTAAATATGAGAAACTTATTTTCAATTATCTCCATTATCTTGGCGACAGTGCTGTGAGCTTTTCTGTTCGATTGTCTTTCACCGTAAAAATGATGTGGATTATTTACAGATGTTCCCGAATTACTGAGAATATTTCACAGATAAATTCATTTACCAACTTTAATGTCACGATGCCTAGTTTATGATATTTTATTTGTGCGCGATAAAAATATGTTGTAAACAAAACACGGGAGCACAATGTATTTTACATATATTTTGTTTGAAGTATTTACATTCAAAATGTTTAAAGAGGTACAGTATATATGTTGTTAAAACTTACACAGTAAGAAAAATGTTTTTTTTGTTTGGAATACGACTTTTTTTAAAAATTATCTCGGATTTTCCGTTAGAGTAAAAGTGCTTGTTGTTTTTTGGAAAGATCATTTCTCTTTGTTACTATCTTCACCTCGATTTTTGTTTAGGAAAACCACTTTTTATGATGCCACTGATTAGGATATCTCTTTTACTTTGATTTTTAACTCTTTTTGAAAGTGTTTGGTAAACATTATTAAAAAACTTTTTAGAGGTGTGTTTTACGCGAAGTTTAGAATTTACGCGGTATTTCACGCGAATTTCGAGATTTTCGTGATTTCTTACGCGTTTCATATCTCTTTCGTGTGAAAGCCTAGAGCGCAGAGTAGAAGAGAAAGACGATTTTTCAAAAACTTATGTAATAATTTTTAATAATCCATGAGCAATTCCATAAAAAAACGGGCAACCATTTTTGATCTGACTGAAACTTTGCACAGAAGATGTCATTTTGTGCTATTAGTATTTTTGTTTGTATCACGACTGATTTTTGAAGAGGGTTCAGGTAAAAATAGTATTGACGATTACATATATTTTTATAACCGGATTGGTTGATTAAAAGCCGGATTGGTGTAGAAAAGCTTATTAAAAAAAAGTTTTCTATGAAATCTACACAAGGTCAGTAAAACAATGATGGTTTTCTGATCATGGAGAAATGAGAAAAAAAGGTTACTATTTTCTAAAATAATGCGGTATGTTTGATTGTTATGATGTTTTCGGCAGACTCTCAAACAATCATCTTGGTCCTTCAGAAAAAATAATCACCGTAATACAAAAAAGACAATTTAAAAAAAAAACAAAGATATTTTTGTAAATTTAATGTCTCAAAAATTCCGCTCGTTGAAAATCTGAATTTTTTCCTACGAAAACTACACAATGTTAGCTAAATATTGATATGTAGTTAATTGAACATAAAAAAATATGAGCAAAACTCTCCTGAGCCGAAAACGGAGCATTATTATTCACGACTGTTTTTAAACAATTTATTTAAGCACTATTCTGCAAAAAAATGTTTACAAAAAGCACTAGTTCGTGCTTGTCAAAACACGATTGAGCATTCTGAAAAATGACTTCCGGTTTCTGGAAAACAGTCTGTAATGATCGAATATCACCTGATATGGGTATTTCCGGAAACGGAATGATAACCAGTGGTCGTAATCAAATTTATTAACCCCAATAAAGGGGTGAAATACGGGGGAAGTAAAACAGGATCAGTTTGACTTACGCGATAAGAACGGTTGTATAAAATTAAGAAAGTGCACAAAAAGGAAACAGAGAATTTTACAGACATTTCGATATGAAATTTATTTACTGTTGTTTTTTAAATTTATCGACACGTATTTTTCATGCCGGTGATATCAGTTGAAAGTAAATATGATTAAAGCCCTTCAATATAAAAATAGATTAACAAAAGGTACAAAAGGTATATATTTTGCTAGAATTAGGAGCACACACAAAGTCTATTTCTAGATTCAAGGCTTTCTTCATGGCAAGTATTTGTAAAATGATTTTTTGTTCGGAATACGATTTGACTTTATTGTACGATGCAGATCAACGTATGTTTGAATTTCGACTAGTTTTGCAGGTATTTTGTTTCCAACATGGATAAAATGAAAAAAAAAAACTGTTTGGATGAACATCTTTCAAGGAAAATTCAGATCATATTTATAGTTCGGTTGAGCTAATTGGCCCTTCAAAAATCGAGAAGCATGGCTCGATTTAAATAATAAAAGACTCAATATTTGGATATTCAATATTTTTTACAATCCCAGTTTTACTGTTTTACATTTTCTGAAAGTTATTGGTCACTAGTCACTACGCAAAGGTAATTTGATATTTTTGAACTAACAAAGTTTTATAGGATTGTGAGAGAGCGTTTCCTATAATAAAGTGAGCCTATGATTTGAATCATGTTCGGTTTTATTATCCGAATTGGGCTGGTTTTTTGTTTGAACCCATCGAAGCATCATCCCTACCCTCTACTTCCCTGCTATAACGGAGCAATTCGGAATACCACATAACCAGGAAAAATATAATCCCTGTGGTAAACGTCATCCAGTTTACCTAACCGAGTTTATATTTGTTCTGTTTATGAAGTTTATAGATTAAATTTAAACAATATCGACGGATTTTGTGTTTCACCGATGAGATCTCGTGTGAGTTTTCTTCTAAAAACTGTTTTGGCGGGTTTACCCATGTCACATAAATTATTTCAGTCATCTCGGAAGAAGCAGACCAACTGGAGCCGATTCTGTCATTCCTGTTTGCCAACCCGTAATGTCGACAATGGCCCCAGTGGAGATCTACAATTTCTGCACTATAGCATTTGCACCAACAATACAATACATGATAAAAATATACAATTAATGGTTAGTCACAAAGCGTACGACGATGGTGGCTCTGATACACCTTGTTCCGGACTGATAAGTGTGAAGAACCAGCAAACCTGTATCGACCGTCATACAAGAGCCATCTGATGGTAATTGGATTTTGCATTCGCGATAATTACACATGAAGAAGAACACTGTGTGTACGCAGTCTCATTCACTTCACCTTCGCGCAAACCGTATTCCAGCAGTGAATGATTCGCAATTAGTCTATAGAACGAAAGTGAGAGAAACCGGGCAGACCGTGGAGCAGTCTGAAGGGGGATATTATAAGCAAAAGTGCGCCAAATTCCTTTTTATCTGAATTAGAGTTTCCATGGTTACTCACCAATGAATGCACCGTGCAACCTACCTAACTAACGGCTGCTGTGGTTAAGCGCAGTATATGGCTAGACACACCAGCAGCTACGTGCACAAAAGCTGCACTACTGTCCGACATGAGAACCGACAGGATGAATGAAATGTTGGCTAGGTACAATAAAAAAAGAAAGCTAACAAATCCATTTATTTTCTGGTTTCCTTATTTCACACAACAACATGAAAAAAGTATCGTCTTTTAGGATTTCCAGCAAAATTTAGCAAAAACAAACTTCAAAATTTTTGAGTAGGAACAAAGCAGCACCAGATCGACGATGTGCACAGGATAGTCGTGGTACAGTATACGATACAACCGCCCAGAGACAGAAGCATTATAACGAGGTTTTAACTAGGAAGCCTGGCTAGCTATAGCTGGCCCTAGGAATGAGTAGTGCAACGGCTAGCGCCCAGAAAGGATAGGAAGTATGTTTCCACCGCGACTTTTGCCCGCACCATACTGTCTCACTCTTTCGGGTGATCAAAAAACCTATTTCCGAACAACATGCAAGAGAAGCTAGAAGGCCACTTGCAAACCAACAAGAAAATGATGTTATCATATCTCACCGAAAAGTTAGTCCTGCAGTCGTTTTGAGCATCCCTGGTTCGGAATCAAAATGCTGGAAGCTCACGAGGACGATACCAAACCGGAAGCAGGAGCGCGCGCAAATCGCTTTCAACCCGTTTCGTAGACGCAAGAGATGTCATTATGTTCCACTGCATAACGTCGCCACATCGTGGCCACCCACGAACCCCTTCACCCTCCAGCAGCCATACCGCCCTGCCCGCCTGCGCACTACACCAATATTTATTTATTTGGTTTGCTTTTTTAATATTCGAACCTGTTCTTTCCCAATTTTCGTGCTTTTTTTCGTTACTACACTGCAACAGATTTCCGGAAATGTGCTCCGGGATGCCCGGTTGACGCACAGGGATAACCGAGAAAGGAAGAGAACTGTTCTCTGTTGCCTTTAGCGAAAGTAAGACTAGCGGTGTAATACATATTTTTTGCTTCTTAAACAGAAACAAATTGTTGCATCATTATCATTATTATTTTTACATGAAACCAATTCGGTTATGTCATTCGGTTGTTCAAATAATAATGGGAGATGACTTCGACACACCATGCTTTATCGGTAGAGAGGAATGGATCATGGATGGTGCCAGAGAATGAGTTATGATTATTATCATTTTTCCTATCCATATAGTTGCTCCAGCTTGAAAGTAGAATTATATTGAATTAAGCATAAATGATGTTTTGTGGTCCTTGCAAAATTATGACCTGATGACAAAATGTTACCCGCAAACTGTTTTTGTCTTTGTTTTCCCGGTTTAATTCAGTTTATGACCAAATGTTGATGAGCTTATGAGAAGTAACAATTTCTCATCAGATTCACGGATTTTTACATCAATCAATTAGTAGTTCTTCTACGATTAAAATCTTTCGAGAGAAAAACAATTGATTTTTGGAGATACGCCATTGATTCACATCATTGCATTCTCAATCTTCCTTTTTTAAATTTAAAGATTCTAGTTCATAGGTGCTGACCAAGAAGACTAACTTTTCACAAGAATCGCAATATGTATGTCAAAACAATCCTTGAACCTTTAATAAAAATACAACAACGATTTGCAAGCAGAAGCTTTGAGTTTTCCCTCAATTCTCTTTAATTGTACATCGTTTGACTTTCCTCTACCTTGTCGAACACGCACTCCAGAGAGAACGATCTGTTGTTCCATAACAAACCCGCAATTGCACCAAATGGCAGCAGGTCACGGTTCAAGCTTAACATCAGCGTGAAAATTGAAATAAGCAGGCAAAAAAAAATAAGAAACTACCAACAAGAAGGAATCCCGGTTGGGTTTTGGATACAGGCACCACGACGTAAGCATGTGTGCGAGTGGTGTAGCACCGTTAGTGTGGCGCTGCTTTCGGTAAACTTTAACCGCGCTCGACCGACGCTTTTCCACAGCATCCTTTGAGCAGCAGAAGGTGGGTTTTTGCGATCAGACGACGAAGAAGACGAAGACTGGCTGCGTCAGAAGGGAAAGCGGATGGTGAATTGCACTCGTAGGGTTATAGATTAAAGAAAGGAATAACGAACGAACGGACGAAACACTGTACGGAACCGAGAAAATAGAATTGGGTTGTGGGTGGCAAGGTTCGCTTCTTTTTATGTTGCCTTTTCGTTATCACACGGTACACCGGCTGGTAGTGGTGGATTGGGGTGGCTTTTCCTGTGATGCAGACGATACACGGTTGGGTTGGTTTTCGGGAAAGCGAATGGTGAATGAAACGAAAGGGAGGAGGGGAAATGGGAGAGTTTTGTATTAAATATAAATATATTAAAATACAAGGTTTCGGTGGGGTGACGCTGCGCCTAGATGGATTTTTTTTGCGATCGGTAGAAGATGGAATTGCGATAAATTTGGTAGCAGGAAACGGATAAAATCCTAAAGACATTCCTAAGCTTCTCATTTTCGGCATTCTTTATCCATCAACTACGCCTGTTTTTTCAGGTACATATTTTGTTTTTGTTCTAGCCTTATATGAAGTAATACTAGCAAAGCTCATATTTTAATAAATCCTCCGCAAAAAAAGATATCTACTATTTTGGGTGTATGTATTTGGAATTAAAGTTGAACGAAATTGGACTAGGAACTGACGACCGCAATGCTCTGTATTTTCCATCGAGTAAATAAAATCGATAGCACAATGGAACCAAGTGAAGCTTTTCTCGCAACAGCACATGTGAAGCGCAGGATAACACGACGACTGGCGGCAGTTCGTAGGAGTGGGAAGTAAGAAAAGCAAGGACGCGGCGTGTCACATATTCTGAGGAACAACGAGAGAGAGATACAGAGAGGTTAGTTGTTGGGAGCTGTCTTGGTACACGTATTTTTAATCCGCTAGGACATCCGGGGAATCTCGATCATTCTAGCTCTAGCGTCTATGAAATCAGATTGCATTCACGTGGGACTCACTTGATTTTCAATGTTCTAAAAAAATGAATACATAAGAACTATTACAAGGTTAACGTTTATTCGCTATTTTTATATTGTCTTAGCTACGCTTTCGACTTTTTGATCAGCACAGAGAGCGGTTTTCTTCAGTTAAATCAAATATTTTATTGGTTGGAAATTCAGCATTTCCAACCAATAAATATTTGAAAAAAAAAAATCGAGCCTATGCAAGCAGAATTTCATTTTTGAAAAATTAAAATAATATATCAATATATTTATCATGAAAACCAGGTTTTTAAAGAGCATTCAATGAACATTAAATTACTTTGACCATACCACAGCAGTAAATACTGCCCATTACCGTTGTTCTGGTAACTTTTTTCTGTAGTTAGTAGAACAATATTTTTGAAAATAAAAATGGAAAGTGCTAATTTATTAAAACTACCTGCGTAGGAAGCATTTTATTGTCATCTAATTGTATCAAAAAGTTTCCGATCGTCTTCAATAGAGAATATTTTTAAAACGTATCCACAGTTAAGTAAAGCTAGTTTCCAATAAGCGTCAACTGTCCTCTTACTGTAGTCTGTTTTACAATGCAGACTAAATTCCTGCACGTTTGCTTTTATACGTGACTACTAAGAGTTAAGGCTCAAATGTTCGTCATCACAACCCATCACTGTGTTGATTGATGGCCGTAATAGTAATATTGGTGGTGTCTTTAGCGATGTTGATAGTAGTAGTTCAACCCGTAGTTCCACTATTTGTGGATGCAAGGGAAGTGTTGTATACATTATACGGTACAGTTGTTTTCTCATCTATCCAACAGAATATATAACTATTTTTATATTTTTTAAATCAACAAAATTACATTTTAAAACTCCGCCTTTTTCAGGAATACCTACTTTACCTACCGATACTAATGTAATTTCCACTGTGTTAGAAAGCACAGTATGATCGAACAGACTAACTTCATTTGAAGTAGATGTAATTGTAAATAAAATATTTTGAGAAATCACCAGCTTCCGGGATGGTGACACACCTTGAACAAAGCTGGACTCACTCTTACATAATATTGTTGTAGCATCTGATTAAGTGATGCAATGTTTTTTTGGAATTTACTTTTGAGCACAATTTCGATCTTTCCTTGAGGCACTTCTCGTTACGGTATCTTCAGTTCATTGTTAGCGTTTTTCAAAATTAATTTTTGATTTCAGCGGAGTTTTACTATTTACAGTTATACAAAAGTAAACTTACTTTAATTAATAATTCATGCACAGACTTCTTGTTTTGGTTTGCAACGTATTGTAGCAACGAAATGTTTTTCTTAACACTCTTCCAGTGCTACCAATATTTCTAGAGTAAGATATGCGGTATTGTACAATAAACAATTAGATATAGTAAACTGTACTCAATCAGGAGTGATGTAGCTTCTGCCATGCTACTAAAAGAATAAAATTATACACCTTCTATATAACTTTGGGTTGAAATTTTTCGATATAAGTCTTTATAAAAGTGTGAATTCCAATTTTATTGTTCTGTCTGCAATGATCAATGGTTATAAATTCAAATCGTTTGTATATACTTTAGCGTCGGCTATACTGGAGGACAGTCTTGTCCACTTGTTCATCTTTGTGCATTTATCAACACATAAATTGCATCACATTAGTTTTTTAGTAGGCATTGTGATGAGCAAGAAAAAAAGCACAACCTTATTGAGCGATGCCTTTGCGCGTAGGGAGTGTGGAATATAACTACACACATGAGTAGGCGAGCCAAAGCTGGGTGCTGTTGAGTAAATTTACTGTGTCTGGGCTCAATTTATCATAAACCTGCACCGTGATAGTAAAAAAACTCAGTGAGCATAACACAGTGAGTATAGCGCAGAGCCCTACATAAACGCTACAGAACAGGTTATTAAGGAAACAGTCAGAAAAATTTCCCCAGCTAGAATTTTCATCACAGTGCCCTTCTCAATGAGTAATATATGTGCGCTATCTACATTTTATCAGTTGCAATCGAGAAAGTCTCTCTGCGGAAGCTTTATGCGCTTACTCTTTACAATACAAGCTTTCTGATGTTGCGTATTTTGCTTTCTTCACACAGTGTGCATTTGCTTTTAGCGCGCGAAAAAAAATTATCAACTCATCCGTTTTTTTCAACATGCTTCTGTGTTCTGTGCAAATTATATGAGCCTCTTTGTTACACACGATGAGTATGCCAAGACTGCTGGAGGAGAAGGCCTTGTTTCAGTTCTGATTGTTCGAAATAAGCGTTCAACAAGGCTCTAAATTTTTCAACAGTACAATTTATAGTTAGCATCACAAAATCACAACACAATGTTTTATTGAAACCAGATTTATTCAAGAGCGTTTAATGAGCATAGAATTGTTTCGATGGTTATAGAACTGTCTGTTAGCTAAAAATGCTGCAATTTTCTTACCCGATCTTACAAGAGAGTTTGGGGGCTGAAAAAGTAGAAAATATGCTTACGTAACTATTGAACGGCCCCTAAGTTTGGATGTAACCTTTTTTTTAAAATGTGTCTTTTCCATTCGGTTTATTCTTACTATTTTTACCCCATATTCCCTCTATAACAATAAGTAACACAAATTCAATTCTCCTTCTCTTCATGCGTTACGCAATTTGTGCACGCCACCTTACCTTTCTATTTAGAGTTCTTTGTTCGTTTTAGGCAGTGGACTTACACAATCAACTTCATGATAATTTCCCGCGTCCCAACAAGATTCCATCTTCTGTATTGGATGAACGAAATCTTTTCTGATCCTTGGAAAATGAGCGAACGAAAAAAAAAACACACAAGCGTATGTAGGAAATCGCAATGCTTACTTTGATGCTTATCAGCTAATTGCACGAGCGGTGTGGGTAGATCGCGCCGTCGATAGAAGCACATCACTTTTGCCTCAACGTTGCCGTTGGGTGTTTTGTTGAGCTCATCAATTCGGCGGATCTGGTATGGGGAGGTCGACGATGTTTCCACGTAGACATAGTCTGAAAACGAGAAAAGAAGAAAATTAAAAATATTCATTTAAAAAAAATGGTGATATCAATATCACATTAAAGAAGATTTCGTACAAAATACAATTATCAAGCCCGTGGTATACATAGGTAGGAAATTCAACTCATCGTCATCCCTTCAAGCACGTGCAACATACCGTTCAAGGTTGAGTGTAATTTTACACATCCTGTGACATAATACAACTGAACAATCAGGTCAAACCCATGTACGAATGACCAGACAGCAATCTATATATCAGAAGTTTTGTCCAAATTATGCCCCATAATTGCTGTCAGTGATCAAATACATGAAACCAAACACACAAACGCCCTACAAAGCGGCAATTTTCGCAAATTATATGAATGAAATCACCCGACAAGTGTCCAAATAGGGCAAACACAAAATAGCAATGTTTTCAGTAGCACAAACTCGGCTGTTCATTTTTTTTTTTTCAAATTTAATGAATGAACAACCCTTACACCTATATAGATCCGCGAGCCCGTTTATCGCATCGCAGCAACCGGTTCCACTCAACCGCAGTGGAAAACCGTCAGATCGAGGGGTCCACCGCTGTGCTGCGCGTCCGGCATACCAGTTAACTAATGTGCGTGTTGTGCCATCGGTTATCAACCTGTTCGCAGTCGACCGCAACACGGTAACGAGGGTTTGGCACTACAGGCGACAGGCACGCGGTCGGTGCCATTTAATTCAATTCATAACAATTCCGAGCTGTCATACATTTGCAGTTTTAACGAACACTGATTCGTGGACGATGAAGTTTGTGTCACAAATCAGTGCGCACAGGTGAGTCAAAATTAATAAATAAATGCACGAAAGAAAAAACATACGTAAACATTAATTCAACAACAGTGGATGCATAAAAATTTGGTTCGAATCGGCTTGGTGACCCCCCTGAACGGCAGGCAAGGTGCTTTAAAACAGTGACTACTGCCTGAACCTGCTGATGATACCATCGCTATTATAATTTATGATGATAACAGTGATCATCGCATGAAGTTGTTGACTCGCAGCTGCCAGCTTTTTATTCGATTGAAATGAATTGAAAATATTGTGTTAAGGGTAAGTTTACTCCAAGCAGCTGATAGACACTACAATCGAATTAGCACTATTATCGAAACCGTAATAATTGCTTCGACGATTAGTCAATTTGGAAGCTCAATCTATTAAAAAAATTCTCATCAAGGTTACTAACCGCTGAGGGTCATCACCGTCGTTACAACTGTAACGAATCGCCTGCTCTCTTTCCAACAATCCCGGTGAAAGGCGACAGAAGACGTATACTTACCCACACAAGCCGCGGGTGATATTCGTATGCTTGTTCCTATATTCAACGGGTTCATTATCATATCGATTTTTGCTCTCTTTTCTGGTCGCCCAGCTGCGACAAGTTTTAGATTCTTCAAGTGCCCCAACGAACGCTTCGCTCTTGTTTCCAATTCAGCGGTGTTAAGATTTCTATAAACAACGGCTCGGAGAATGGAACTAACGCTATTTAGGGCACATCATAATGAGTCACCAAACGTAAATTAGTTCTGAGGTGTAAATTTTGCCCGAAATTAGTTGACCTTCTACTCGTTTGATTAACATGATCTCTATCCATTTGCTCAGTTTCAAAATTATTCCTAGCAAAGCAAAATCATTAATCTACCATATTCGCCTAATTCTATTTTCTATTGAAAAGAACACCATTCCATAAAGAGCTACAGAAATGTTGCTCCTCTTATAATGAAACTACTCAGAAGGGTAAAAAAGTTATAACATTTACAGGAAATAATATTATCATTGGTGATACTTGTATGTAAGTACAGTGCTTTTGCGCTTTTATCAACAGTCGTTTTTATCACTACTCGCCAAATTCACGCTCGATTTTCTCACGTTTCTTTTTCGTTTTTATCACGTTTTTTTTAAAAAAAAAACTTCAAATCAAGAATAATGTACTTCCAGTTGCAGAAAATGTATTCGAAACATCACTTTCATGTGTGCCTTGTGTCCTTGCATGTGTATAGTTTTATGAACTCAATTTATTTGATCAATTTTCTGAAGCAACCAAGTGTCATATCTGTTACAAATAATTTGTGTCATAATTATGAGAAAAATGAACCGTGAAATACGTATTCATTGACTTTGAAGCAAAAATTACGTATTATCGAGCAGTTGAGAAAGAAGATCTGTTAACAACTTAGAAATCCCTACAGTTTGGTCCTCATAGAGCGTGGTTTTAAAAATTATAAAATCTAGCGGTTCCACAATTTCACATAAACAAGCATTAGATTCTGCTAGCTATGCTTAAACATGACCAGTACAAATCATATTGATATTGCATGTATAATAGCCATCAAAAAGTCCGCGAATTCAATGGAGAAAAATATCAGAAATTAACCTTTCCTTGTTTATTCATTTGTATCTTGAACTTATATTCCATTTAACTATGCAAGTGCACCATTTTACTCAAAATATTAAAAATTTCAATTGAATCCAACACAAAAAATTCAATTTTTATCACTTCGCTAAATTCACGGTTTCGCCGAATTCGCAGTAGAATATTTTCGACCGTGATAAAATCGAAAACGCACTGTATTGTAAAGCAGAAAGAGTAAAAGGAAGGGTAAGTAGATCACTCACTCTGAATAGTGGTACAGGTCGGACTCGATTATATAGTCTCCGAAAAATTTTCACTATATATAATCGAATCCTATATATAATCGAATCAGAAGAATTTTTTTTTGTTTATTTTGCATAAATATTTTGTTGTTTTAGAATAAATAAGTAGGATTTTTTTGACTAACCCCCTTAAAGTCGCAAAAAACCTTTCTTACAAAAATATATGTATTAGGGTGCCAGGCAAAATGGTCATCTCGAATTTCAAAAAAAAAAACCCTATACAAAATGTTCACATGCTCGAAAAAATACCCTGTGCAAAATTTCAGCTCAATCGGACCTAAAATGGGGTGGCGCAAAGCGATTGAAGTTTGGCTTTCTTGAAAACCGAAAAATAACCCAAGGGGGGGGTACGTGAAATTTCGCTTTTCGAAAAAAATTTTTTAGTGCCAAATGACTTGAAAACGCATGAAACGTCGAGAATCGGTGTCATCTCAAAAAAATTTTTTTTTGCAAAAATTTACTCTCTGGGACTTAGTCGTTTTTTCAATTGTGGAAGGCAGAGTTCAAAATGGTTAGAATTTATCTTTTGAAATTGATCACTAGTCTGTCGAAATAGCTTGTATAATGATATACACTATAATTAGCATCAAATACATTATATTTCATTAGGGTGGTTCATATATTCGGCATAGGGTGGTTCATAATATTGTGAAAAATGAGTATAAAATAAAAAAGCACTTCGGTTAGTTTGATTGGTGTGACGTCTTCGACAAAGTTGTAGATAATAATTCTGTCTTTCCAAAAATATTACACCCAAAAAATTATTCATTCAAAAGTTAGAAGAAAGATTAAAAATTAATTATTCAAAAGTGCTCATTTTTTAAAAACTTGATTTTTTTTAATAAAACCTACGAAAGATTACCAAAACAATGAAACCAGTCCGATCATATAGAAATCAAGAAAAATAAATTATCATTTTTTGAAAAAAAAAATTTTTTTTGAAAAAAAAATTTAGTTTCAATTATTTTTTTTAAAAGGCATATATTTTTTTTTGAAGGACAAAATATTATCTACAACTTTGCCGAAGACACTATGCCGTTTCGACTGTAGACATATTTTTAATTTCCAATAGAGCACTCTATGAGGAATCAAGAATATTTCTACAGTCTAAACGGTTTTATTGATTGGCATAGTGTATCTGGCAAAGTTGTAAATAATAACTTCGTTCCTCCAAAAAAAATGTACCCTGTGAAAAAAAAATTAATTTAAAATATATAACTTTTTTTCTGATTTCTCCATGGCCGGTTTCGTTGTTCAGGAAAACTTTCGTAGTTTTTATAAAAAAAGCAGTTTTTTAAATGGGCTGTTTTCGATAATTAATTTATAACTTTCTTTAATTTTTTTTTAAATTAGTAATTTGTTTTTAGAGTGTATATTTTTTTTTGAAAAACAAAACTATTACAGTAACTGTTCGCTAACTGGGTGCTGTTTAACTGGGCTGCTTTTTAACTGGGCGTTCGCTAACTGGGCTATAGCCCAGTTAAAAAGCAGATGAACGTCAAAAATCAGCGTTTGGCATGGTGCTGTCAAAACGAGATAGGGGCACATGAATAGTAAATTGAGATTGATTTTTTCAGTTCAATGGATTCTGGTTGTCGTTACACATGCGATCCATTACATATTCATCTATTTGTTTCCAGGTCAAATAAATGTTTTATGAAAACAACATGTTTCCAGGCAACGGTTAGTGCAAATAAAGCACACGCAAGGCTAACAATTTATTTTTTCTCATTATCTGTTCATCAATCAGGATTTTTAGTGTATTTGTTCAAAACATTTTACAATTTTCGCTGAGAGTTTTGCCTAGCGCCATTACATCGAAATCCCCCTCGATATTTGACGACATTTGAAATGTCAGCCCAGTTAGCGAGCGACATTCGTTAACTGGGCTAGGCCCTCAGTCCAGTTAGCGAACGAACAGTGTATCTACAACTTTGCCGAAGATGTCACACCGCTCAAACGAACCGTGTTGGCTCTAAAAATTTTTGTAATCATCAATACCTATCCGAAATAGCATTTTCCAATAGCTTTTCAAAAATGAGTTGTGTTTCAATAAATTAAACCAATAGCACAAAATGGCATCTTTTGCCTATATAAATGTCTATGCAAAGTTTCAGCCAATGGGCACGTTCACGTTCTGATGATGTGAACTTGACAGAAAATGTATGGTCTAACTGTCAAAACGACCCAAACCCAGAAACAACGAGTCAATTGTGTTGCGTATCTGATTGAAATCCCTATACTCTCATTATCATTGAATAACAGCGATACAGTCTTTTGTCCGATTATATAAGCCAGAGCACTGTGTGTTCAATCAAGTGTTGGTAAAGGACATTATTGTGGTAAATAAAACGAACAAATTGTCTGGTACAGCATTCGAAAGACGAGTGCAAGTGTCTTAGAGAGTACATTTTTCAAACAAAGTAATATAACATAGTCCATCAGTTTCCACCGTTTCATTTAAAAGTTTAAGACATTTGGAATCGAGAACATTTATCAAATAATAAAAGTCTAATAATAAAAATGTTTTCATGTCATTTGCAAAATCACTCACTCCCGTGAGTGATTTTGCAAATGACATGAAAGCATTCAAAATTTTCCACGAGACACAATCTTAATTTTGGTTGAGATAATTTTTTTTTGCAGAGTAGTTTGATACATCTTGTAAATTTGTTTTGTAATATTTTGCCATTTTACTTATAATTTTTTCAATTCAACATTGCCCCCCTAACGACAATGATATAACAAATATTTTATTTTCAGGAATTTTTCTATTGGTATTCAGTGAAAAGTGATTTTTTTTTTCATTTTATACTCATTTTTACACAATATTATGAACCACCCTATGTCGAATAAACGAACCACCCTAATGAAACATAATGTATTCCATGCTAGTTATAGTGTATATCATTATACAAGCTATTTCGAGAGACTAGTGATCAATTTCAAAAGATGCATTCTAAACATTTTGAACTCCACCTTCCACGATTGAAAAAACGACGAGTCCCAGAGAGTAAATTTTTGCAAAAAAAATTTTTTTTCAGATGACACCAATTCTCGACGTTTCATGCGTTTTTAAGTCATTTGGCATCAAAAAAAAATTTTCGAAAACCGAAATTTCACGTACCTTTGGGTGATTTTACGTTTTACTTTACTTGAAACGTTTTTTACTTTACTTGAAACATTATGGCTCAAAAATCAACGTTTTGGGTCAAAAAATGTTGCGTTGCGTCACATTGGACTGAAGGGAACGTCCATTATTTACGTACCGTAAATAAAAACTATTTTCGACCCCCTCTTTCCTCTAGGTAACGCTCTTTGTATAGATCTTCAAAATTTTTAGTATTGATTGCGACGTTTTGTCAGATCTCTACCTCCCCCTAAGCGTTGCGTATTTTTGGACGATCCCTATACGACATTGCTGTTTTAGGTAGGTTATATTTAAAATTGAAAAAAAATTTTATGATTCAATTATTTACAATTTTATATACAATCGAATCATATATAATCGAGTCAATATATAATCGAGTCTGTATATAATCGAGTCCGACTTGTATTGCCAATAATAGAAGTACGGAATACAGCAAACATTTGGGAAGTGTTCCTGTTCGCAGATTAGATAGTTAGATAACAAATAAGTGAGTGAAAAAGCTCTTAATAATAATTTTTATAGTATGGAGTTTGTCGGGTCAGCTAGTTTTATGCTATTGTTTACAGTTTTAAAGCCCTTCAAGGGGCCGTCGATATTCCACGTGGACAACTTAGAGGGTGGATGGGGGTACGCAAATGTACACGTTTGTTCACGGTTGGGGGGAAGGGGTAGCGATAATGTCCACGTGGACATGATACTTTTTAAAAATTGAGGAAATCTGCCAGAAAAAAACTACAGCTGTTTTGGTTAAAGAGTAGTGGTCAGCTATACTGCCGTGAAACGCATATTAGTCCCATCTGCATTTTTGGGTTCCCGAAAAACAAATTAAAAGTGACCAAAAATAGCCGGATCAAAACCGAGACAATATTCAACAGAGCTATCGCCATATGCATAACAAGTAACGATCAGATCAAACGAGGATATTTGACACGAGATTAAAAGAATATTTTCACACTTTTATAATGATTCACTTCCAGAAAAAAAACAAACAATTTTGATAACAGTGAACAACCACAAATTGATTTAGTCTCAGTGGTCATAAAGACTGGAACTAATATACGATTATTTAACACGCTGTGATGCAAAACAATCGCATCCCACTATAATTTTTTCCATTTTTATTGTTTATGAATTTAATTTTTATAAAACAAAAGTATCAAAAATATTAAAAACCATCAATTTGAAAAGAAAACATATCAATATCTCAAACGAATCATATTTTATTGAATTGAACAATTTAGTTCTTCTATCGCTATTTTCTCCGTTCGATGATTACATAGATGGAACCGATATGCGTTTCACGGCATAATATTTGAGGTAAATTTGGAAAAGTTCTTTAGACACGTCGAGCAAATGTTGAGAATTTCAGGTGAAACGATATATATTTCTTATGTTTTAGCTTTTTCTTTCGTTAGCAAAGGTAGGTTCGAGTTTTTTGTTGGTTTTTTCTAGCCTTCAGTGACGTTCTTCTTTTGCATGCTTTCTTATACTTTTCTAGGACGTTTCAAAATCTTTTGACATTAATTCGGGATACATTTTCTATTGTAGTTTTCGGCCTTTTTCAGACTTAAGGTAAATTTAAGCCAGAGGCGACGCGTGACCAAGTGGGCTACCTGTTCAATCAACATTTGCAACACTGAAACAACAGTATCGTGATAACAGTTTCGAAAACTTTTAACTCTCTACATTTTTATCTCTCTACATTTATCTGTATGGCAAAGAAATTCTACGGTCTATTATGACCGCGAGTTTCCCGATAATTTTCTCGTAGAATAATGATATCTGCATCATTTCATAGAGGAAAACTTTATCCACATTTATCACATGATAATTCTCAATGATCGGTTTTAGTCGTAAATAACTCTGGATCCGTCGAAGAACTAGAAAAGTTCGCTCGACGGATGGCGTTGTGATATGCAATGTCAGTATCATTCAGGTTTTGTCCAACGATAATTAAAATTATGTTTATGATCTATTTGCCATGAGTAAAAAACCTATCTTTGTTCAATGCTAAAGCGTTTCCTTTGACGATGTTGAAATTTTAAACTAAATGAAAGCAGCGCGTAAGAAGACAAACGTATACTATGCGGCCTATGCGAGGTTCAAGTTTTCGAATGAACACAATGGGTGTAGAGGTTTGAATGAAACTATACATCGACGGAAGAATTCCACCACATTGACAGAAATAATGAATGAATTTGCTCGTTTTTCATTTGCACTACGAAAGCTCTGAAGATGGATCTGCGAACTCTCGCGGCCACGTGGTCTCTCTCAAATTTTAATGACGTCGAGAGAAGAAACAGAAAGGCATAACGAAACAGATTACCAGACACTGAAGAGAGGTGGTGTGTAATGAATGTTTTCTCTCGTTGACATCGGTTTTGTTCAGCAGAAAGTTTGAACCAAAAATGTTATTTTTACGCGAGGTGTCGCATTAGTAGTGGTGAGCATAGCGGACTGCGTCTACCCTGCCACACTTGAAGGTGCAGAGAAGTGTTGAACGACGGTTAGTTCAGGTGAAAGGTCTGAACAAACGGTATTTATTATTGCGTGTGGGTTGCGTTGCGTGTGAGTTGTTGGGCGTAATCTAAAGTGTAGCCCATCAGGTTACATTCTTCACGGTGCATAAATTTCCACTATGTTGAAAATAAAATAAGGATGTTCGGGATAACATTGAAATTACAAATAAATTACTCCGATGATTTTTCATCCACTCTCAAATGTGAAAAAATCACTTTTTTCTGAGATTGTCTACCTGTCCTATGAACAGGTTGAACAGGTGGACGAGACGCCTCTGATTTAAGCTCAATTTACATGTTTTCTAGGATTTTCCTGTTTTTCTGAAATTAAAGTGATATAGGTATTTTGTACTTTCTGATCAAAATGTTTTCAGTCAGTATGCTACTAAAGTCTTTTTAGAATGGATTTAGAAATCTATTGTGTTGCTTTTCTGGCGTGTTCATGCATAATTTGTGATTAAATTTATTTTCGCTTTTTCTGAACTATAAAGCTCGTTCTACTTTGTCTTTTTCTTTTCTTTTGATATGTTTTTCAGCCCTTAGAGGCTGAATTTTGATGGGGTTCTTTTCATTAGTAGCTTTTCTGGTCTAACAGGTTTTGTGCTGATTTTGATTTTTGACCCATATACACTTGGAAATAACTGAACGGATCGGCGTGAAAATTTGTGGCTGTTTTTGGGAACAGGATATATTTCTATGATGATATGACAGCCCTCCCTACTCTGTATCTATAAAAATAAAACACAAATTTTTGCATAGCCCGAGTAATAATCAAGCAAATGGAATAAAATTTGATATGTGGAGGTTTTTGGGAGCAAGAAATGTTTTCATAGTGGTTCGACACTCCTACCCACTTTGGAAGGGAAAAGAGAGGGGGGGGGGATTTGGAGTCTATACAAATTCCTACATAACTCTAGAACTAATTAATCAAATGGAACCAAATCAAACAATATTTCTATAAGGGTTCTAAACCCCTCTCTCTTTTGGAAAGAAGAGCTTTCATACAAATGAAGCACAAATTTCTACATAACTCAAAAACTAATAAGCAAAGGAAACCAAATTGAATGGCGAGGATTTTGAGGTACAAGATACGTATCAATGATGGTTTGACACCCCTTCCGACTCAGGGGAGGTGATTCCAAACAAATGAAACATATATTTCAACTGGTTTTTTCGAAATACAGCTTAAAATTATCGGGATGATGCACAGAAGCCAAAAATCGACAAACTATTTTTAGAGAGTTATTTTATTATTGTTAGATTAAAAGTTATTGACATATTGATTTACAAAAGTCTAACATAATAATTAGATCGAGATTTCAAAGAAATATCGAAGAGGAGAAGTTTGTTTCGAACTAATTGTTTGAGATCATTTTCGAATGCAACAATGCCTTGTAACAAACAGTCTCATGTAGTTCTACGCCAACCTTGCGGTCATGGCTTTGTACCTGTGTACCTTTCTGATCAAACGATTTATACTTATAAACAACAAGAATTGTTAGATTTTTAAACAGAGAAACAACCAGAGGACTCTCTTTTGATAGTGTCTAAAGGTGGCATTTTCTCTTTGAATAAATAATTGAATTATCAGGGCAATGTGATTATTTGAGCTATTTGATTTTACTTTGTCTTTTGAGTTTGAACGTATCCAATATGCGATTCGTCATGCTTTTACAGACTATAAATAAGTCGTAAGGTATCAATCAAGTATGTGTAATCAATTCAGAATGTTTAAATTAAATGGGCGAACGAAGTTTGCCGGGTCAGCTAGTCACTGAATAAACCACAGAAATCAACGTTTTTCAACTCTTCTCTGTAAAAACAAGAGGAGGGGGTGGATTCGGCAATGTCCACGCTTGACTACGAGGGGAGACGGGGATCTTAAATGACGATTTTTGTGTTCACGAGGAATGTGGACGGCCCCTAATGGGTATTTGTTTAAGATTTTTTTTTCATATACATACATTTTATCCTTTTATATCTATTTTTATTTTTATTCTATCTATTTTCTTATTTTGCAGATTTATTTGTCTCATTTTTTTATATTATATTATATTATATTTGAATTACCTAATCCCTCTGGTCGACAAAAATGAAAACAATTCAGCCATAAAACCAAAATAGTTGCCCTAGAAAGATCATAACTTTTTAACCATTCCTGTGAATTTTGATCCCCTTAGCCATTATCAAAACGCGTCCACTTTCGTCAAAGTGCCGCATAGTAATTGCTCGCTAGGTTCGTCGCTTCAACGTAATGTTTACAAGAAAACTCATTTGAGTCTCTAAAAAACTTTTTGGTGGTTAGGGGCACCAAAATTCACAGAAATGGTTAAAAAGCTATAATTTTTAATTTTTTCCTGTTTGAGATCCGGGGTAAAACCAGTGTTTATCAGTGTTATTTTGAACATTTTATTAATTTACATTTTCTGCTATGTGAATATGGTATAAATATATGTTAAACATGGGTAGAAATAAATTTCAAGTATAGAGCACCAATTTTAGCCGAGAAAATCAAAACAAGTTTTGATGTATCTGAAAGAAAAATGCTGGCATGATTACGGAGTACATTAAAATGCTGCTCTGCTGTGTGAGATGTTCCAGCGATTTTTTTTTGTTTTACGATCCAATTCCATTTAGATATCAGAAAATATTTATTCCATATCAAACGAAAAGATTTTTTTTAACTCAAAACAATGCGAATACGTTAGTAGGATGGCGATATTCGGGACGCCAGAATCCACCGATTAAAAACAAATAAAAGCGTTATTTGATAGCACTCAATCATCCGGTGTCCACCGGATCAGTTCGGAATCATGGCGCTGTGATGTTCATGGGTCTCCGATAGCGGAAAAGATGCGTGGCCGCGTACAGTGCGCCAGACCGTGGGCGCACACGTTCAATGTGCCATGTTCCGGAGCAAACGGAGTGGGAGTTGGAACTGCACACCTCGCTGACTTCAATACCGGCAGCTCCCAACTCGGGGTCGGGCCAGCCAGTTAGACCGTAATGGTGGCCAAAGAGTGACGCGCGAAGGGTGGTAGAAACGACGGGGTTAGAAGAGCGAGATGGTTGTAGGAGAAGGTCCGAAGAAGCTAGGCGGAATGCGTGTATTATTTCCGGTGACTGATTTTCACCGCCATTATCTCTTTCTCTCTCTCGTTGCCGCGTGCTCTCTCTCTATCTCTATCTCCGAGCGAGCTTTGGCGTCCACTCGCTAGCTAGAGCTTAGGTAAAAGTGCTGCAGTATGTTTCCAGTGGGAGGACAGCTATTGTGGGAGAAGGAGGAAATTTTAATTTCAAAACCCGGAGCTGGGTTGTTTGCTTGCATCGACTAGGTTCTTGTTTCCAATCGACAGCGACTGTGTCCGGTGCAAAAACCGTGTACGTGGAGATTAGATGAAGCAGTAGTTGGAGTAGATGTTTATAAATCATAACCTCCGATGGATATTAGCAGCATCATATGTCAAGCTAATGCGTCTGCTGGCAGTCGCACTTGCGTTTTCAACAAACCGGCTTTTTCTCGCCGACGCAACCGACCGGACCGACCGACCGAGCGTGCCTGCCACAGCGAAACGCTATTGTAATTATAAGTGCTATTAAATTAGTTCATTTCCCATGGTTTGTTAGTCACTGGTATAAACTTTACCACTTCCGACAGACAGGCGGTTGTTCACCCTCACTAGTGGTGGGGTAGAACTAAATTCTTTATTTTACAAATGTGATATTAGACTAAACCATATCTGATCATGTTAAAACGCATTGCTTAACAGTTAGACGACCACAAATTTGTATAAAATAATCTTATGTTCTTCATTTTTCGAAATTAAAAGGTCCTTATACAGAAACGCCGCCAAGCATGACGGAGTTAACACACAAATGGCATAATTTTATCTTCATTATTATTATCATTATTGTAACAGCAACGAAAGTCAAACATACAAAGAATCTACAAAAGACAAAAAGCAGAAAGTATATGCTTTGAGGTCCTAGAGGTCATTTCAAATCATAAAGCTCATAGAGAACAATTTTCTAAATGTTTATTTTTGAGATATTACCAAACCAACCCACACTTATTACACCCCAAATCCATCTAATCAAATCTGTTAAAAAATTACAACTTCGCTGTTTAAATTGTATGACATAAAACTGTCAACTAAATCACTGGTAACGATTACTACCGATTGTTCACCCAATAATCACTCACCGCGATTGTGTAGTAGCGTCATGACATTACATTATCTCGCAGCAGAAAGAAAACCGAAAATTACTTGTCAAAAGTAAATTTTTTGGCAGGAAAAAGTTATAGAAGCCTAATTATCGTAAATTAAAGTCTGCTGTAACATATGAAAAATAAAGGTCTGATGTTGTTTTAAAAATTTAGTGAGAATATCAGAGCTATAGTAGGTTAAAATATGAATTTTAACGGCAAAAACTTTTTTTTAAAACATCATTAAACATAATCAGATAGCTCAGTAAGATTGAGAAATAACTACCTAGTGTCTTCAGCAAAATTTTTTGTTATGTTATTTTGGAAAACTGCCAAAGACGGCGATGAAAAATATTGATTTTTAGAGAAAATACTCTTTTTATCTCACTTGTAGGGGGATTAATCACGGATCTGTTAATGTCCAAAGAAGGATCTTTTTTTACTATAAAACTTTTCCTAAGACAGTATTGCTCTAAAATGTAACGTTTACGAGAAAATGACTTTTGACCAACTTTTTTCATTTCTGGACCACAGTGTGTCACCCAGTTGAACACCCAGCAAAACAATATCATCTGTACAAATATAAACCCATAATACTAATCCCAACTAATCTGGTAACTGCAATGACGGTCGTGCCGAAACCAACAACATTATGGCCATTTCCTCGGTCAATTTGTTATCCTAGTTGACGGCAACTTATCGGGAGGACCCATCAGATAAAAAAAAAACAAGCAACACGCAAACCATCAAACCAAACACACCAAGCCCGGTGTGTGAGTGCGTCGTGTCCATTGATCAAATTAGCATCGAGGTGATTGGTTTTGTTGAATGACAATTGAATTTTACGGAGTGAAAATGAGCATCAATGAAAGTGAAACGCGCTGTCAATACTCGGTTCAGTCGCAGCTGGAAATAATTTTCAGCTCATTCCGGTGTTATCTTCTACTGTGCAACGACGAAATCGTTTGACAAATTGGAGCATTATATTGGCGAGTAATTTGATCATAAAACCGACTTTACTGTGAAATCATAACACAAGCAAAAGAAACTGACTTCCAATCACCTTTTTAGGAGCCCTGTTGAATCAGCACCTGTTTCACCCACCCCCCCGCAGTTTGCTTCCTCATCCAGTTTCTCGGCCAACGAACCATTTTAATAAGCCCACATTATCGCATAATCTTGATAATCGCTGCTATGGTGAGCTTCGACGGTAGCTGCCATTATTTTGAGTAACGCTCGGCTCACTAACCTGGTGCAGGGAAACAAGAAGAGAGCTAGTAGTAGTGGGCAGCATCGGGGCACGGAGCTACCACCAGCGTGTATGAGAAACGATTATCGGTCTTTCTTTCGGTTTGTTGTCCCTCGCACTTTGAACGAACTCTCGAACGTATACAGGCTATAAAAATGGTTCATTGAATCACCACTACGGCTGACCACCGCTGACGTAAAAACAACAATTCACCGTCAGTGGGAAAGAAAATAATACTGAAGATTGACAAATCATCTGCATCTTATAAGGTGACACAGGAAGATAGGGATCAGATATCTTGATAGATTGCATGATCTCGAGAAACAGGTGAAAACTGTGGGCAACCGACCGTCAAAAAACCTAATTTTTGAACCACCACAACAAAACGTAATGCCAACAGATACCCTCCCATAAAAATTACGTAACGCTATAGAAGAATTTTCTTGATAAAAATGCTCGTTATTGGAGAGTCTCTCCAGAATTTTGAGTTACGTAACGCTGATCTTACCTCCCGTCTCCCCTGTGCAACAAATCGTAACGCTCAAGGATACCCCCTTCCCCCTATGAGCGTTACGTAATTTATGGATACTGCCTTAGCCTTTTTTGACGAGCCATGATTCACTAACTCATCAATTGGAAATTTTTCAATGTAAAAAACACGGTAAATTATGAAATTTGAGTACAAAACGCTTCTTTCTCGTAAAACCAACAACGTATTTATCTATTTATCAAAACAATGACGAAAATACAAATCTATATGTGCAAAACATTTACTTATAATTGATGAAAAGATAAAAAACTAACAAAAAAACTCAAACTGAGTAAATAATGTGTAAAATGTTGATAGAATGTGGAAGCAATAAATAGTAGGACATAACAGCAATCATTTATACAAAAATTTCGACAAATATAAAAAATTAATACCCTTGTTAATAATTATAAATCGGTATATCTGAATAACGAAAAGGCATAGGGAAAGTTGTAAAGAGATGAACTTTAGAAAGGTGTCTAAGCTTATACAGAAGAATAATGGAAAATATTACACTAAACAAATTAATTTTACAAACAAAAAGTGATATTAAAAGAACCAATCATCTAATTTTTTTAAAACTTTTTGAGTAGACGGTTTAGATGCCTACAATTCTTCTAAAATCTGAAAAAATCGAAGCGGGTTTCTTAAGGAAAAAAACTTTTTCAAACAAAAACTACTTTGCTTACTCCTGAAGTACAGTGTTCAACAAAAAATGTCCCAATTTTAATTATTTTTGGCTCTGAAAATATTTCTAATCATCAAAAACTTCCCAAAAGTGCATGACAGCTTCTCAAAAATAAGTCATGTTCAAAAAGATTAAGCCAATCACAATATGACATCCTTTGCCCATAGTTTCAATTTTGGCCTTAGGAAGCACTTTTCGGCGACTCTGACCTCAATATGAAACGATTTTTATTTTGGCCTTTTTTGGCTTCAGGAAGCACTTTTCGGCGATTCTGAGCTCAATTTGGGATCATTTCCTATTTTGGTCTTTTCTGACCTTAGGAAGCACTTTTAGGCGGTTCTGAGCTCAATTTGGGATCATTTTCTATTTTTGGTCCTTTCTGGCCTTAGGAAGCACTTTTAGACGATTCTGAGCTCAATTTGGGATCATTTTCTATTTTGGCCTTAGGAAGCACTTTTAGATGATTCTGAGCTCAATTTAGGATCATTTTCGCTTTTGGCCTTTTATGACCTTAGGGAGCACTTTTCGGCGATTCTGAGCTCAATTTGGGATCATTTTCCATTAAGATCTTTTCAGACCCCAGCAAGCACTTTTCAACGATTCTGGTTTCAATTTGGTATCATTTTCTATTTTGGCCTTTTCTGGTCTTAGGAAGCACTTTTCGGTGATTCTGAGCTCAATTAGAGATCATTCTCGATTTCGGCCTTTTCTGGCCTTAGGAAGCACTTTTTGGCGATTCTGAGCTCAATTTGGGATCATTTTTTATTAAGATCTTTTCAGACCCCAGCAAGCACTTTTCAACGATTCTGGGTTCAATTTGGGATCATTTTCTATTTTGGCCTTTTCTGGCCTTAGGAAGCACTTTTCGGCGATTCTGAGCTCAATTTGGGATCATTTTCTATTTTCGCCTTTTCTGACCTTAGGAAGCATTTTTTGGCGATTTTGAGCTCAATTTGGGATCATTTTCTATTTTGGCCTTAGGAAGCACTTTTCGGCGATTCTGAGCTCAATTTGGGATCATTGTCTATTAAGGTCTTTTCTGACCCCAGGAAGCACTTTTTAACGATTCTGGGCTCATTTTGGGATCATTTTCCATTGTGGTCTTTTCTGGCCTTGGGAAGCATTTTTCGGCGATTTTGAGCTCAATTTGGAATCATTTTCTATTTTCGCCTTTTCTGACCTTAAGAAGCATTTTTTGGCGATTTTGAGCTCAATTTGGGATCATTTTCTATTTTGGCCTTAGGAAGCACTTTTCGGCGATTCTGAGCTCAATTTGGGATCATTTTCTATTAAGGTCTTTTCTGACCTCAGGAAACACTTTTCAACGATTCTGGGCTCAATTTGGGATCATTTTCTATTTTGGCCTTTTATGGCTTCAGGAAGCACATTTCGGTGACTCTGAGCTCAATTTGGGATCATTTTCTATTTTCGCCTTTTCTGACCTTAGGAAGCATTTTTTGGCGATTTTGAGCTTAATTTGGGATCATTTTCTATTTTGGCCTTAGGAAGCACTTTTCGGCGATTTTGAGCTCAATTTGGGATCATTTTCTATTTTCGTCTTTTCTGACCCCAGGAAGCACTTTTCAACGATTCTGGGCTCATTTTGGGATCATTTTCTATTTTGGCCTTTTCTGGCCTTGGGAAGCATTTTTCGGCGATTCTGAGCTCAATTTGGAATCATATTCTATTTTGGCCTTTTCTGGCCTTAGGAAGCACTTTTCGGCAATTCTGAACTCAATTTGGGATTTAATTTATGTTGGCCTCTTCTGACGTTAAGAAGCACTTTTCGGCGATTCTGAGCTCAATTTGGGATCATTTTCGGTCTCGGCCTTTTCTAGCCTTAGGAGGCACTTTTCGGCGATTCTGAGCTCAATTTGGGATCATTTCCTATTTTGGCCTTAGGTAGCTATTTTCGACGATTCTGAGCTCAATTTGAGATTATTTTCTCTTTTGGCCCTTTCTGGCCTTAGGAAACACATTTCGGAGATTCTAAGCTCAATTTGGGATCATTTTTTATTTTGGCTTTTTCTGTCCTTAGGAAGCGCTTTTCGACGATTCTGAGCTCAATTTGAGATCATTTTCTATTTTGGCCTTCTCTGGCCTTAGGGAACACTTTTCGGTGATTCTGAGCTCAATGTGGGATCATTTTCTATTTTAGTCTTTTCTGGCCTTAGAAAGCACTTTTCGACGATTCTGAACTCAGTTTAGGATCATTTTCTATTTTGGCCTTTTCTGGCCTTAGGAAACACTTTTGGCGATCCTGAACTCAATTTGGGATCATTTTCTATTTTTACCCTTTTTTGGCTAGACTCTTTTCGATGATTTTGAGCTCAATTTAGGAAAATATTTCAAGGTTTTTTTTTTGCGTTTCGTAGATTAACCAAAAAAATCTAAGCATTTTCGAACATAGACAAAATGTAATGTGACAGAACAACTACTGAGAAGTTCGAAACACGATTAAAAAGTAATTGAACATAACGAACTTTATAAATAGAATGTAGCAAAATCAGATAAAAGACGAAAACTTAAATATTAATTGAATTGACGAAATTAGGAACAAAAAAAAATAATAATATTAAAAAGGAACAACCGTTTTTCGACGTATTGTGGTTCAATATTTATTGTTCAAAAGTGGAAGAACTGGTATTATCCAATCTCACGAACAATGGATTGGTCATATGATTAACTGCGCAGCAATGAAAGTTTTCAGACAAATTTGAAGCAAAATATTTATATTCTATTATTGCAGATCCCCAAAACCATAAGGAAAAAAATACTGCTAATTCTTTCTCTATAGATTCGAAAAAGAACGATTGATAAAGTAATGTTTCCTAGTTGTTGCTATGTAGTTCCTCAAGGCTCTCATTCAGGTCCTTTTTTATTTATTCGTCGTAAGTTCTGAAAAATGCAAAAATCTCCATTCATACCATTGACATTGATCTTCATTTATAATACCGAAATTACTACACTTTTTCCAAGCTCAACGACATAACTATGGGTTGATTCAAGCAGTGGCGTCTCGTGGATTTGAATATTGAAAGTGCACTTAAGGTTGTCCCATAAAAACACCCACAATCACCAAACTTTTTTTCTTTTTTAAGATTTAAGACCAAAATAAAGCAAATATGAAGTACCTGGCGTTATCAGGTTTGGTCTGAACATGGATTTACTGCACAACCCTCTTCTAAACATTTTAACATTTTCTAAACGAAAATGTATTTTATTTGCTTTTTTCAATTATTAAACCAAAACAAAGCAAATATAAAGCACCTGGCGATAAAGATTTAGTCTGAATATGTTATTACCGCGTACATATACGCGCGTCAAAACACTACTCGTTCTGTTTCGCCGCCTCTATCGACGCTTTTTTGCCGCTTCAGTATGACCGGTTTGAGCGTTTCATATAGACGTTCGAAGAAGTAGCACTGACGCTTTTGCGACGCTTTTTGCTTCGCTTCATTTGACGCCTCAGTATGTCATTAGCCTAACACCGGCCTTAGGCCCTTGTCATGCAGAATGCGGCGAGACGCGAAAAGCGTCGAAACAGTTCAGGATGTGCTTGGACGCGCGTAATCGTTTTCATTGTTTATATTATTCCTCACCGTGAGAAAAGACACTTGTCGCGCCTTGCCGCATACTGCATGGCGAGGTCCTCACCTAGGTTTCTACCTACCCCTTCTCTAATGAAGCTGCATTCAATGCTTGAATGAAGCAGCATATGCGACTTGCGGAGAGTGTACAACGTTGTCAAATTTCAACGCTCTCCGTGTTTCTACTCATCTCTTCAAGTTCACTGACGGGAGTGCACGGAAACAACACTAACACATCGGTCTTGCAAACCAAATCCACTGGCCACACGCCTCTGTATGTAGATACATAACAATATTGTGTACATTGATAAGTGCACTGCGACTGCGCATGGCGAGATGGACCAACATTGGTCTTAGCCGTCCGATGGAAAACACACACAAAAAAAAGTGCACTGCGCAGAGAGGTTTTTGGTCTGTTTTATGCCTCTCGTTCGCATCACTCATTGATTTCCAGAGTTAACTTATGGTAGAGTGGGTCACAGGTATTTTTTCATTTTGTGCACTAGAAATGATACACAGCGAGCAATACTAGTTGATCATTGATACTGTTTGATGGATTTTTTTAGCTTTAGATTTTTGTTAGTTATTCTTGAAATTGGTATGAAGCCCCCACCAACAACACCTGGTGTAGTGCACGTAGTGCACAATAGGACGAGACGCCACTGGATTCAAGTCAGTAGACGGAAATTTATCAGCATTAGAAATCTTCCATTTCTTCGTAACGCAAGCAAGCTCGAATCTGGAATGTGAATTGATAATCTGCGGCGTACCGGCGATAAATAATAGATTTCGTTCTTTTATGTATCTGCCTCGGCCAAACGACCCTTAGCGAGGAGCATTGGCACTCAATTCAATTTGGCAGTATAGCTCAACAAATTAATGTTTTAATGATAAATTGTTAAACCGCAACCTTATTTGATGGTGCTACAATGGCACAGAGCAGATATTGCTTGAAATCTTTTTTATGACCCTTATTGTAATTAGTACTTGCTCAAGATGATCGACCGAGTCCATAATCAAGTATAATTTTTTTTATTATTATTAGCTTCTATTTTGATTGTTTCTGTTTAGTTTGCTTTTTGCTGGATAAGTCAAGTTGAGAGTGGTCAGGGCCGAAGTGCAGCGCGTCATTAAATGCTTATAAAATGACGCTGCAATTATTTTCTCGAGAACGCACCATGAGAAGCCACTGAGTGGCAGAATTAAATCAGAACGAGTTCAATGCATAACTGTTGTATGTTAACTCATCAGTTAAGTCGACGAAACACTAAAAAGAAGTCTTCTTTTTATGTTTCATAGTTTTCACTGTGCAAATTCGAACCGGCAAGTCTCCGCTGCTTTCAAACCCATCGACCGTTTGCCAGTAAATATACGGAAAAGGTCGTACTTCTATGCGGGGGTCAATTTCTCCATTTACACCAACCAGCGTCGTTACCGTTATGGAAAAAGAAGAGGGTCAACCAAGTATCGAGAGCGCGTTTTCGTGAATTGTGATACACAGGGACAAGTAAAAGTACGATGGGCTGAGTTTGGGGGGTATTTAATCGATATTGTTTAAAAAAAAACGGCGAATATTCTTCCACTTTCTCTGCCTGGCTGTCAGCCAGGACGGGAATTGAGTGCAAAAACCGTACGGTCTGATCTTCGAAGGTTGTGGCCAGATCAGTTATGCGATGCGTTCTCGAAATGCACCTTCTTGCGGACAGTATACGACCAACGCCAGTCGGTGGGACCAGAACCCATGCAAATGGATTTCATTTGCACGAATGCGCGAACCTGTGTGTGTGTCGACGCGTGATCCACCGAACCCCACCAAAATATGTACGACGATTTGGTCTATGAATGGGATAGCACTTCTAGGGTGACCGATTCCATCTTTGCCCTACGCTACCAGTGAACGTGAATGTGAACCCATAGCGAATATAGAGAGCAGTTTAACTCAGTCCAAACCGGGAAACGAAACGACAAGGGATACGAGAAAACCAGCGCGTTGGGCCCTTTGCCAGAATCAGGCAGCCTGAAGGCCGTAAAGGATGAGGAGAAACGGTAGACGAAATTTAATAGCCGGAATTTATGTAGACACCCTTCAATTTTTTATGTTGAGGTCTTTCGCTGTGCAAAATATCTCGAAACAGTAGTCAGAATATATTGGATTAGAACTCGATACACGCTGATCAATGTTTACCAACTTCGCACAGTAAGTGGAGTGAAACGCAGCTGTACAAACGTTATGGTGTAATTCTTGCGAACTAATCGAAACCTGACTCTATTACACAACTGCCAGCACAATTGTGGAAAGCTGTAGGTATGGCAAGAAGCGTAGCAGCAAAAAGCAGTATAAACATTCGCTCGTTTCAGAGCCCCCAGCCCAACACGCCTGTCTCACCACCGTCGTCGTTTCGGTGCGTTGTCCTTCGGTTTGCTTAGCTGCTAAGCGGCGTGGTTTACTGCTTGAAATGGGCCGACGTACTTAAGCAGAAAATGGAAGACTGGCAAGTGAAAAGCAGCGGGTAAGAAGACGAGAGAGAGAAAACGGTATTATAAGATCGAAACGTTGTAGTTGATAGTTGTGATAAACCAATTTGATCCGCAAGGTGTTTTTTTTCGGTACTGTCAATTCGCTGTTGAGGAAGTTGCCTTAACTTTACGAGAAAAGCGGTAATAAAAATACCAAACGTGCTCGCGCTTTCGATAAAGATACACAGTTTTTCCTCCATTTTGGGGTTAATCGCGCTCCGTCTTTCCCTTTTTCAAGGTAGCCCCCTCTGTGATTCCTTAGGGCACGCATGGGCATTTGTTCGGTTCAGCACACACAGGTTTCCAGTTTCTGCTTTTTTCCCTTGGCTTTTTTTTCTTTCTCGTTTCGCTCTTTGGTATCATTCGCCGTTGCTTACACTAGCGTGGTTATTATCATAATGTGATTCGGTTCCCTGTGTGCCCCTCAGCGATTCCGGTTCGATCACATTGAGAGTGGAACCATGGCCAAGGGGTGCATCGATAGGGGTTCTGCTTGACCCTCTCTCCGGTGGGTAAAATTTGAATGTGTTTCATATTACTCCCGGTTTTTATAGGTTTTCAAACGGTAATTACATCATCGGCACACGAAGTAGAATGTTGGCTCGACAAATTCTAAAATGTTTCTTATAATAGATTAATGCTAATTTAATGAAGGATTCAAATCGACTATTTAGAATTCAAATGTTTTCAGTAAAGTAATTCAGTATTTTTTCTGCGTGTTCATGTTGATTCAACATTTCATTTTGATTTATCATCTCAAAAATACTCAGACGCACGGAATTTATCTAAACATTATGGGCAAGAAAAAGGAAGAAGAAAAAACAGGTAAAACTGGGTTCAACTTAAAACAAAATTATATAAATCCGCGAAATGTGAGGAAAATGAACAGTAGCTTTGGATAACATGATTTTTGATTTTTTTTTTTTTTGTATTTTAATACGATTTTTCAATACAAATCAGAAAGCAGTCAAGCAATCTAACTTAATTAAAAGCGCAAAGCAACCACTTTTACATCAACGATTCATCCAGGTTGTTTCGAAACAAACCTTCATCCAAAACCCGAATCGATGTTCGACGTTAATTTTTTTATTCATTGTTGATTTTTTTAAATTAAAGAAAAAGTTCATGCTCTACTCAATATTGGAATTTGTCCTAGAAGTCATGTATCAGTATCCAACAACCATTTTTTGAAAATTCAAGAAAGTTTAGCCAGGTTATGGTTGTTTTTCTACATTGGATGTGATTCAAATCTTGAAGATCATTTCACCGTTCAAAATGGTCGTGCAATAATTCCACATGAAACGTCACTTTCTCCGTTTTCACTGCAGTGATATGACACTCATAATAACCCAGATTTCACGGCAGATGTCACTTTGCTAAATTTTCCTCACTCATGTGACTACCGTAATAGGACTGTATTCACTTCACTTTTATTTTATCGTGAAGTGACTCCAATAATAAGCATCAATATAAAAATAAAATATTTTGAGTGAAGTGAAATTCGAACCTTACATCATGTCTTTCGAAAAAAAAAATATCATTATGACGAGTATTAACCAATCAGCATTTTTTCGTTGTTGTTTAAACACAATATTCGAGGTTATAAAAAAATCTGCAGAGAATAGTTTTAGAAGAATACTTTTCAAGCATGATTTAAAACCATTGGTGAAGTAACATTTAGCTTTAACTGAAACTTCAACTAATAACCCCTATTCTGAATTTTTTATTGTGTATGCTGATAGCCCCAAAAGAAGTCTACTGTTGAAAGTTCGAAACGTTGAAAATTGTTTTTTTTTTTTAATTTTCCCATTAAATGAGACTGAATAGAAAAAAAATGAGATTGTTTTCTTTTTGAACTCACTACTTTTAAAATGCTCATCCTTAAACCAGAAATTTAAAATTTAATATACACTGATATATTTCTCCCCCTCTTTCTAATTTATCTAACGAACAACTGATTTCAAGTGAGAAAATATTTTTGAAAATAAGTTTATTATACACCGAACTTTTAGATTACTTTCTTAAGGATCAAAATGTTAATTCCTCTTTTTCTACCCTGAGATCCCTGAGAGAATCTGGTATTGAAAACCCGAAACGTTGAAAGTTAATTTTTTGCTATAAATTATCCATAGGAAACCATTGATTCTTTGTAGAAAAAAGTTAAAAGTTTTTAATTTCGAGAAACTTGACAATCCTAAGCAAGGCTGCAAAAATTCGAAATAAAGATATGGAATTGATTGATATATACCGTCAGTGTAATGATTGTTTCACCCACTGACTACCGTCCGTAATCAAAGGTATCCATGAATATATGATAACCATTCCATTGTCTTACCTTTTTTATTTTGATTTGCATTCTTACCACTGTCGACACACTTGGATCTACTGCGTTCATTCTCAATTATCATTTGACAGACACTCTAAGTGAAATTGAAAAATTTATATCTCTCGGCAGTGACGTGACATTTTCAACATAGAAGTTTTTCCATTGTTTTTCTTAGTCAAAAGGTTTATAAAGAGTAAGTTTAACACATGATACTAGAAACATTTATATTATTGAAATTTCATTTCCAATGTATGGTCCAGATCTTTGACGAATCACTTTCGGAGGCAAACTATGGTAATGAATTCGATCGCATTTTGATTGACATGTATAGCGGATCTGTTAACATGGAACACCAGGCAGATGAAACAAATTTCTTGCAACGGATTCATTCGTTATGTACGCAGTTGCAATGATTGTGTTAGCCACGCCATCCGACGTGTCCGTGGAAGGAGTTTCCAGTGCGCTTGGTTTGTTTTTATTAACCCTTCGGACTGGCCTCGGAGAGGACACCTTAGCTAATATCCTATTGATAAATTTAAATAAGGATTCGTTCCAACAGGCCATCTCAACGGCCTACAACTGGAAAGAGGGTAACAATGTCGGCGAGGGTTGATAGCATTTGTAATTTTACTTTATAAAATTAACGAATTAAAAGTAATATAATAACTAAAACAACGGATTTCTTTTTAGTTTAACTGTCTATTCTTTAAATCGAAATATTCAAAACTTTGCATTATGTATTTTATATGGCCCATATACTGGTACAACGGAAGAGACGAAGAAAAGTAAAAACATTCCAGTATTCACTTAAAATCTATCCAATGTGTAACCCTCCTCCTTGATTTTTTCTTCGTTACGGCTTGAGTCAGAACGCAAGGGCATTACATAGGTCGCGCATTATTTTTCTTGCCTGCGCAAATTTTGGATGGTCGCTGATTACACTGACGACACAGAACTTATGCAAAATTCACGTTCACCTAGCGGGTTCTCTCTGGAACAGTTTCCTGTTTCTGCCTATCTTGATGTGATCAATATGATTTCACACTGGTTTCTTCACTGGAAAAGACGGAAGTCAAATGTCCATGCAGTAATCCTGGCATCCTGGTGCTATAGAAAAAAGAGATTATCGCGATAAAAATACTGGACTTTGCAGTTGCTGTGTTCCAAACGCATCTTACTTACCTTTCTGGAATCTGCACAAAAGTTCCTCCATCATGTATCAAGCACGTAATTCGAAAATTAACATTTAGCACAGTATACAAAAAATCACTACAATCACTTGACTGAAAACGTATTGATTGTTAACTTGTTTCTCAATGTTGTAAAGAAAAAGGAATGAACTTGATATCGATAGTGTCAGAATCTCAGTGCAATATTTTACGAATGAGTGCTAGGAAGAGTGAAAGAAAAACAAATGATAGATCGGTTACTATGCTATATCAACAATAAAAGACTCGGTTAATTTTTCATGCACTATAACTTGTTGATGGATGAATGTGATGTTGTTACTGGTAACGCACATTCAGCTATATGATAGTGTACTTTCGCAGCTCTGATCCTGAGGATGACTACCATAAGAAGATTAATACGATGGAAAATTTGTTTTTGTTTTCTTAAAATCACCACGATTGTATTGCTCAATAGGTCATTAGAAACGATTCCATTCCCAAGTAATAATTTATAATTCATTTTTGAGTTGACTTGAGACTTTTCTCATACTATTTTTTTCCTATACCTTTTTGAATGTTGCCTAGATTCATTATATGTATGCTGAGATATTCCTGACCTCCTACTTCTAATAAATTCGTTCAGAAAACATCGGTTTATTTATTAAATACAGGTCGGACTCGATTATCCGAGATTATCTTCTTTCTTCAATTTTGGAATTTATTTACATTTATGACGTTTGCCTTTCTGTCGATTCTATCTAGAAATGATGAATTCTATGCAGTATTTTGCGATATATACCTCTTTTTGTCAATGCTGAGAAAAATCTAAAGAATTCGAAACTTGCGAGTAACATTTGCTTTACATTTAAGGGAAATAATTAAAAGCTATTAAAATCAAGAAACTCAACAACCCTCAGGAAGTGTACAAAAAAAGGTTAAAACGTCAAAAATACTATTTTTTCATTTAACATCAACAAACTCAGGTTATTTGAATGAGTCATTGCTAATGATTTTCTTCTCAAGTAACAATTTGTTGTATATTCAAATTGGTTTTAATAATTGGTGTAAAGTTTGCTTTGTCATGTGAAAAAAATTACAAACCTGTAAAAAAGTCAAACAGATAAATTAGAAGAAAATCTTTTTTTTGTCAATACCAAGTAAAGTTCTGTGAAACCGTCGCAATGATAAGCTTGTAATGAATATTTACTTTGCTTTTGGAAAAAATAGATTGTTGTGAATAAGACAAGAACTTTTGACATCTATCTATATAGAAGTGGAAGTTTTTCGAAGGCCGTCTGAAAATTAACTTGGGCACTAGAGGGTTAAAAGACACACAGTAAAAGCACTGTAGTGAGCTCTGTTGTGCAGTTACTGAGCGTAGTGTCCTTTCGTGTGAGAGAAATCACACTAGCTTATTATCCACCGCGGTGTTTTTTCTTTCAAGCTACTCGGATTAGGGTGACAATGCGATGTATGGAAAAAAACATCATCATCGAATTTAAAGAACCGACCATGTAAATTTTATTTGCCCAAAATAATATCCTGTAAAAAATTTCAACTTAATCAGACATGATGCGCGCAAAATTTCAGTGTTTTGACTCTCGAAAATTAACGTTCCTAATAGAAAATTATGTTTAAGATGTCTAATAAACATTGATTGAATGTGATTTACATGTGGTTTGGTGAATCATTTTAACGTTTATTGGGCATCTTGAACTAGATTTTTTATTAGAGATGTCCATTTCCGAGAAGCTATTCTTGGCTTTTCTGTACAGGGACTCGAGCGGATACTGAGAGATTTTTTTCCATATTAATTTCTATGAATATTGAACGATTCTACCCGATTCCTTTGTAGTGTATCCATAATCAACACGCATCTGCTGAGCAAACGTGCATTTCTTCGATTGAATATTGTTCGCATTTTACTTTTTGACCCGAGAAACGGCCAATGTTCTGGTCTAGAAAGAAACTTTTTTTCTGTTTTGAGTTTTTTTGTATCAAATACAATGTTGAGAATTTTTATTTAATTCACTCAACTTTTATTTGATTACTTTTTGGTTATTCAACAGCGCTTCGTAGCTCGAAAGCATTTAAGAGGTTGAATTTAGAATTCAATAGTTTAATTTTAAAGTCTCGGTGTTAATTTTTTTTTCAGCAATTCGTCTCAATCAGAATAGATAAGCGAATGCTAGTAATGTTTCGTTTTATGGTAAAATGATTTCGATACGCTAACTCCAGCTAATATTCTATTCTTCATAAGACCACACAAATATTCCCATCGTTATTTTTTATGTTGCGTTCCGTGGCATAAAACCATTGAAAAATTCGATACACATGCCGGAATGCATTTATCTCTGCAGCGATCGTCGGTTCGAAAGATTGAAAAGGTCTTGGACATTTTAAAGCTAAGCCTATAATTTTAATTATTTTCGACAGAACTTTTTACACCAAAAAAGCGATCAAAACAAATGCTCAGTGTTGAGATTGGAAACAACCTAACATTATTTTCATCCAAAAATATACACAATATATATGCGACATAATTTTCAGTCGAAGATAAGCAAACGTTATTTCACAGTCCCAGATGGAACATAACGATGTTCGTTCGGTTCGGTTGTTTCAGACCCCAGTATTCACCCCCTGCGACTGAATGCTGCCAGAGCCGTCACTTATTTCAACATACCGCCATCGTCAGCCTATAAACTATCGAAAATCGCCTTGTTCCACCCGGGAACTGGTCACCGCTTGCCACCACCATCCACCAATCCAAGTGCACAGCTTATTCACCATCCTAGCGGCCACATTCGGTCGGGTACTAAATCTGGTGTCTTTCTCCTAGCTTCTCCTGTCCACCCTCCGCCTCTTCATCAATTTGCCATCGGTTGAAAAATCGCGACTTGCTGCAGCAGCAGCAACAGCAGCAGAGTACATTTCGCGGCGCATGTGTAAAGTGGTTCTATTCTGGTGATGCGACGGTTCTATCTCGAGATGACCTCTCCCCCCACCCCTTTGTTGTAGTCGAGCAATTCGAGTTTACCCAGTCGAACACCTCCCTTCCCCCCTCGTTGTCTGGTCTGCCTCGCCAGTGACGACACGGGAGTCATTTTTTCGGCACTGGAATTTTCTCTGTGCTCTGCGAAATACGGATGCAAGGTTTTTTTTTTTGAGATTTTCCTACACCGCATGCTAATTTCCGGTTCCAGCTGCTGCAAGCTACTTGAAATTAATAATAAACTAGCACGAAAAAATGTATGTTTTTGTATAATTTATTTGTTTGTAGTTAGACATCGTCAGAGAAAATTTCAAAACTATCCTCTATCAGCAAAAATTAGGGACAATGTTCGCATTCAAACTATAACATCTTGTTCAAAAACAGTAGCTTCTATTTTTTCAGTCAAATCGAACAACTATTCCGGAATCTATAAATTTATCTAAACAAAGTGAAATCAACCATCCCGTTAAGAACCACTTTGTCCAAGTGGCCCGAAGTGAACAGCAACTTCAAAACACTCCCGGCTCTGTTCAGCTGTGAGAAAAAGACTCATTAAAAAACTCATCCTCATCTTGATTGCTTTTCCCAAGGTCAATAACTTTCGAGTAAGAGGTTTCTCGGCGTACATTTGCCCAGTGCTACCTACATACTACTTCTGCAACCGAATATACATACACGCATACACAACAGTCCAACAGTCTCTCGTTCTGCTACTCGTTCCACTCGAGGTTGCCATTCCAAACAGGCAGCCACTGGGATGATGTATTTTGGCAGATCCCTCTTCCGAAGTTCAACCTCGTGGTGCGTCCAATTCTAAATTCTAACACCAAGGAGGCAGCCCACAATGAGCGTAACGGACGTCAGAGGTGTTCTTTGCTTTGAGATTCTCCTGACCGACTGAACAATAAAAGATAGCGCAGAAAAAAAACACCAAAAAAAATGTTACGGCTAATAGTTTTGGCTTTCTCCTTGGTGGAACGCCGTATCGACATTCGTGTGTAGAGTTCAGGGGAAGACAACATAAAAAGGAGAACTGAGTCCGCCAATTTTTTTTATTCGTTCGTTTGCTCTACCGAAATTAACAACGGGACGCACTCGGACTCCTGCAGCGGAGTGTAGCAATATCGATCGCTAAAGTATAAGGTCCCCTCTCAGCGACTCGAAGGTTGACTGGTAAAAAACGGTCAAGGCCGCACAGAATGCAGCTGGAAGAATGTTGTAGTTTACAATCCATCTTGGTCGAGTTTGCAACAACTTAAGCATCCCCGACCCAACTTGATGTTGTCTGGTGTAAAACATTGTTTGATGTATGTGTCCCTCTAAGCACGAAGTTCATAAGGTACAGAACCATGCTGTCTTGGACACAATTTATGGCAAGAGAAAAAATTAAAAAAATAAAATTATAAAGTAATTATAGAAATAAAATTTGGAATAAAGAATTTAACGTACGTGATTTTTGGAAAATCCAAAGAGTGCATAAAACAAACTAAAAACGATCACAAATACACAAATATCATAGTTGTATACAGAAAATTCACAAAAAAAATCAACTCCTATTTTGATCTAACCTTGTTTATTGTGTTGGTTTTGCGTGGTCACGAATATCACCATTCTTTCATGCAGAATTAGGATCGAAAAGTCATTAATTTTGAACCGAAATGAAATGTTCAAAGTTAGATCTATTTGAAAAAAAAAAACGAATACTGACATCGTGAATATTTCAATTATACTCAAAGTTATTGATATTTTTCAGCTAAACATATGCCTTTTTCATTTGTTTGTCGTTCTTTTTAGGGCAAACATAAAAAGTATCTATTGACTTCATATAGAACATTTGACTTTATGTTTAAATAAATTTTTAAAAACATGTTATTTTTTATTTTCGAGCAAATTTCATTTGATAACACAACAAAAACATTTAACATATATTAAAGTAAAATCGTTCTGCCAAAAAAATGAAAAACACTTCCACTTCATCTTACGACAAGTTTTCCAATGACTTTTTTGCAGAAAGTGCAATTTACAGCAGAAGTTTTTGAGATCCAATTTTACAATGATTTTACCTACTAAAACTGAAACGCACTTTTAATATATAAAAATATATCTGCAAAATAGTCGTGTGTCTTCTGGTCGGAAGCTTTATCACCTATTTCGCGTCGAATGTTTTCAGGTTTTGTCACCGATTTCGCGTCGAATGCAAGCTACCTGATATAGGGTAAGGAACGGCTTAAGAAGTAGCGCCTATTTTAATCAGTCGAAGAAAACAGGCCTCAAACTCCTGCATTTTGATCAATATCGACAATTTCAATGATGGAAACGAAAACTTTGATTGTCTAGCTGTCTTACGAATATAATCACAAAGAAATCTGTGAACAAACATCATTCGAAACAAATCGACCTATATTGCAGCCATTCAGCCACTTCGGGTGCTGAAAAAAACGCCTGCAAAACAAATGGAAACTGCTTTAAAAAGGTTCGGGGTGATTGGAATAGTGTTTTGGTAACTTTAATTGATTACTAGTTGTCTAACTTAGTTTTACAATCTGAAAACAAGTTTGAATTTCACCCAACACATTTCGAGTATTTCGTCTCAATACACATGCGGTTCCTAAAACTGCTTAGAACATATTCCCTACCCTAATTCGTTTATAAATAAACAGGAAATTACTTCCCTTTTTTAAATTTTTAAGGCGGAAGGTCACATTCCCGGTTTCGAATGACTCTTCCATTTAAAGGCTCTAGAATAATTTTCTTGTTTGTGTAAAACTGTTCGGTTTGATATAGCAAATAAATCGTTTCTCAGATTTTTAGCGAGCACTTTTCGACAATTCTCAATTTGGGATCTTTTTCTGTTTTGACTATTTCTGGCCTTTAGAAGCACTTTTCGGCGATTCTGCGCTCAATTTGGGATCATCTTCTATTTTGACCTTTTCTGGCCTTTAGCTGCACTCTTCGGCGATTCCAAGCTCAATTTGGGATCATTTTCTATTTTTGTCTTTTCTGGCCATTAGAATCACCTGTCAACGATTCTGAGCTCAATTTGGAATCATGTTTTGTTTTGACCATTTTGGCCCTTAGAAACGCTTCTCGGCGATTCTAAGCTCAATTTGCTCATTTCAAGATGGCTTGACAAAGTATTTTTTTAAAATTATTTTAGCACCAATATTTAGTGGTTAATTTGTGGTTTCGAAATCCAATTTGTGGTAATTTGTGGTTGAGTAATTTCTGAGAAATTTTCAGAAAACTGAGTCAAGCCATCTCTGAAAATGATTTCGCTTCAAATGAATCGGACAACGATGATATATACATCAATCGAAAGCTCTTAATTTGTAGTTCACGAAAATGTAGTTTTTGTAGGCATACTTTATATTAAAATAATTGAAAAACTATTATTCAAATTTTCGAACATTGTTTACCTCTTGTTGTCAACACCGACCGTACGCGGCGTTGGATGAGCGTAGTACTGGCACCTGCCTATGTTAGTGCTAGTGGGTTATCTAGAACATATCGACAGTCGTTCATATATTCGACATTCGTTGTCGCTGCCGTTGAAAGCTTTTTTGTTTTATTATTCAGGGGGTAGTTGTAGTAGCATTGTTGCCTTTGCAACGTAAAGAAAGCGAGTTCCGAAATTTTACAACTGGTTTATCATCCAAGTTAAAGTTTCCTGCAAATTATCAGGGTATAGTATAAGATATAATATAAGGTTTTAATTAAGCTTCCGTTTTGTAACTTTCTGGCTCGCTTTACTCGGAATACAATAATTTTATTTAATAACTAATTTTACCTACAAACAAATTTCCAGTTTATTTAAATTTAGGTCAAGTTTTAGTTTAGCTTACTCTACGATTTCAAGGTTAACAAATGAACAATTAACACGTTTGGCTTAATTATGAGTCGTACAGATATATAATTTTACGCGTGCGCACTCCTCGGCGATCTCCAAGCAAAAAGATCGTTAGGTTAGGTTAGGTTTTTATCGTTAGTTTCGATCTGCTTCCCTCAATTCAGCAACCAACGACAGATCTGTCGTTATCAGTCGGCATGTAGGTTTCAAGGTGCGCTCACTGACGAGGGGCGTTCACAACAAGCATATTCCTGAGACGAGAAAATATCGAATTTTAATTCTAGTTAGGACTCACACCTTTGGGAATTTACCATGCGTTTCAACCGTTCCCTATAGTTCTAAGGCCCATTCCCGACCTTCAGGCATCATTCCGGTTTCTGAAATACCCAACAGTCGAATACAGTTGGGTAGTTGGTTACCAAAATATTATTATATTTATTGAAACAAAAAATTGTTCTTTATTATTATCAGGCTGTAATTTATTCCAAAAGTTAAAACGTATGTGCTAATAGATTTTAACATATAATAGATTTTGTATGAGAAAGACCAGATCACACCCCTAGGTGTATTAATTTAGGTTTTTTTTGCAAACAATCGGTAAACGGCAAAACTACATTTCCGGAAATGATTCGACCGAAGATCGAGAAAATTACGCTCGCATGTCTACGTAAAACTTCACTTATTTTGAGGAAATTTACGTAAAACACACGGAGGCTTGTCAACTACAAATATCTGCTAATTGATCAACATTTGCATTTCGCAGCAAATCTGCACATATAGTATCCCTGCTGTTTACATACTGTTTCACCTAGAAATACTCAGAGGAAGAGATTCGCGGTAAAAAAAATCGCCAATTCGGCAACTGGGTTTCATATGTCAGAGGTGCCAGATCTCTTCTCAAAGCGCAATGTTGACTAACATTCGACTTGTATAATCGGTGGTGACGGTGAAAGTCCTTAAGAATAGTGAAGTGCTTCGCAAAAACTGTTAAGGTGATATATTTTATGTTTATGTTTAATTTTATACACCTTCACTTATTTTGTTACCTATACACAAGGTTTGTTGAATTCCGGGTAAAAATCACTCACAGCATTCTTAATTCATTCATTGGCAACAGAACAAAAAACCGTATAGAAATAAACACGTTCTTTTTTGTACCTGATTGCAATACCTCTCAATGTGGTGTTACCGTTCTTGTTCGTTTGGCTCCAATTTTGACAGATCGTTTGGCTCACCGCATATCTCTCCCTCTGAGCATCTCTAGGTTCACCATACTCATCGCTACACGAAAGCTTTCTGAGAAAAAAAAATCTGTTTTACGTTACTCGAACAATACTCACTACACAAAAATGACGAATTGGAAAACGTTACGTGCAGATGGCGCAGGTAGATAATAAAATTCAAACAAAGATTTACCGGTCTCTTAGCTCTTGATGGTCTACCAGCGCCGCGTACGGTCGGTGTTGACAACAAGAGATAAACAATGTTCAAAAATTTAAGCAATAGTTTTTTTAATTATTTTAATATAAAGTATGCCTACAAAAACTACATTTTCGTGAACCACAAATTAAGAGCTTTCGATGGATGTATATATCATCGTTGTCCGATTCATTTGAAGCGAAATCATTTTCAGAGATGGCTTGACTCAGTTTTCTGAAAATTTCTCAGAAATGACTCAACCACAAATTACCACAAATTGGATTTCGAAACCACAAATTAACCACTAAATATTGGTGCTAAAAGAATTTTAAAAAAATACTTTGTCAAGCCATCTTGAAATGAGCGCTCAATTTGTGATCATTTTTCTATTTTGGTCTTTTCTGGCTTTTAGAGACACTTTTCGGCGATTCTGAGCTCAATTTGGGATCATTTTCTGTTTTGGCCTTTCCGGGCCTTTAGCTGCAATTTTCGGCAATTCTGATCTCAATGTGGGATCATTTTCTGTTTTGAACTTTTCTGGCCCTTAGAATCACTTTTCGGTGATACTGAGCTCAATTTGGGATCATTTTGGTCTTTTCTGGCCTTCAGAATTTCAGTTTCAGCGATTCCAAGCTCAATTTCGGATTATTTTCTGTTTTGGTCTTTCTTGGCCTTTAAGGGGTTATTTACCTTTTTAGTTTTCAAAAAACTGAAAGCATTTTTATTGCATTATCTTCAAATACAACATCTCGAGAACATTTACACAAATTTTCATAAAGATCTGAGCAACAGGAAAAAAGTTAGAGCGATCTGCAACGCGCCTCACCACGGCCGCATAAACTGAACTTGAAACTTTACACGCGATTATCTCGGAATATTGTTTTTCGAAAAATGACTTTGCCGTGATCCTGATTGCGGGAAAACTACTGAGCCGACTTCCTTCATCTTTTTTTTTTGACCCGCTGAGTCTATCAGGATCACCGCAAGCCACTGCAAAAAAATAGTATTTCGGGGAAACGGCCATTACTCCAGTAATAATTGGTATATCTCAAAATAAATCGTATTTTCGAAGTAGAATACTCCTCTCAGGAAGTTCGGCTACATAGGGATGTGAAATGAAAATCTAAAACCGAAAAAAGTGAAAAATATGTCCAATTTCAAATGCTAATAAATCGGTTAGTATTCGATGGATTTCCTTCGTTCTTGCAGCAATAGATTGGAATATCTTCTAAGATTCTTCTCAAAAGAAGATAATTGTAATTTTATTATTCACACTATTGTACTATTGAAAATAGTCAAGCCTTGTCAAAACGAAAAATTCGACCTCTGATTGGTCGTTATATGATTGCTTCCCAAGCACGGTCGACAGAATTATATACCTTGCAATTGAAAACATGCTATTTGGCCTATATATGAGCCTGTTTCAGCCGAAGCCGCTCATAATAGTTCTAGACAGCGACAACAGCAGTCCTCCCTTAGCAGCAGCAGTGGATACAGCAGCAGCAGTGGATACAGCAGCAGTAGCAGTGCAGTGGATACCAGGCGAATAGCGGCCACAGCTGTGGCATGGCAATGGATAGTGCACTAGTCGCAGCGGATCTCAGCATCGATAGCAGCTGGGCCAGCTGATGCAGGGACAGCGGATACCAATAGCAGCGTATAGCGGCCAAAACATTAGCATGGCTACGGATAGCGTAGCAGTTTCAGTGGGTTTAGCATCGATAGCAGCTGATGCAGTGAGGCACTTTAGTGAATGCAGTCTCTGTGCGATAGAGGGCACTAGTAAATGCATTCAATGAAAAGTTGACTCATTTTGACAACACATGAGCCGTCTAGTTTTGAGTGTTAAACCAGCGTTTCATTGTTTATTTTATCACTAGGAATATTTTATTCGCACTGTCAGTGATAACGCCAAGATGTGATCGGTATCTTATCCGATATTGAATTGAATAACAAATTAAAAAATGACTGACACGCAAGTAGCCGGGTTTGCTTGTAAAAGTATTCTACTTCATCCTTGCGGGTGGCTTTGCACACAACCCTCCTGTGATTTTTTGTTGTTAATAAACTGTACTTTCAGAAAAATACCACTTTGATGCAATGGGAATTCGGAATGGTGCTATGTACTTAAAAATAAGTTCAAACTTCTCTCATTTTTCTCGACCAAAAAGATATATAACCCCTTAAGAGCGCTTTTCGGCGATTCCGAGCTCAATTTGAGATCATTTTCTATTTTGACCTTTTCTGATCTGTAGAAACGCTTTTCGGCAATTCTAAGCTCAATTTGGGATCATTTTCTGTTTTGACCTTTTCTGGCCTTTAGAAGCACTTTTCATCAATTCTGAGTTCAATTTGGGATCACTTTGGTCTATTCTGGCCTTCAGAATCGCTTTTTGGTGATTCTGAGCTCAATTTGGGATCAGTTTTTGTTTTGATCTTTTCTGGCTTTTAGTAGAACTTTTCGGGGATTCTGCGCTCAATTTGGGATCGTCTTCTATGTTGACCTTTTCTGGCCTTTGGCTGCATTTTTCGGCGATTCCAGCTTAATTTAAGATAATTTTCTATTTTGGCCTTTTCTGGCTTTTAGAGACACTTTTCGGCGGTTCTGAGCTCAATTTGGGATCATTTTCCATTTCAACCTTTTTGGCCTTTAGAAACGCTTTCCGGCGATTCTGAGCTCAATTTAGAATCACTTTGGTCTTTTCTGGCCTTCAAAATCGCCTTTCGGCGATTCTGAGCTCAATTTGGTATCATTTTCTTTTTTAACCATGGCCTTCAGAAGCACTTTTCGGTGATCATCTTCTGTTTGACCTTTTCTGGCCTTGTACTTTTTGGCGATTCCAAGCTCTACACAAACATTTTTTGAAGCAATTTAAACCCCAAAAACAATTGTTGTATCATTTATTTCAAATTTCAATACATCTAAAAAAGTTACGTTATATCGAGTTATGACTGTATTATTATGAGTATTGGGGACAAGACGAGATGGCGAAATAAACGGATCTTTAGAAAACGATTAATATTTGGATGTTAAAATATTTCGCATACACATATTATGTGTGACATACACACATAAAAATACACGAAAATACATCTCCAAATTTAAACGATGGTCTTCAAACAAGACATGTTACGGATATTCACACCCGCATTCGTAAATGCGGAACACCCGCATGAAACATGGCATCCGCATTAGAACTCCAATATCCGCAGATATTTAGGTATCACATCCGGCACATCTCTAATATATATAAGAGCCTAAATATTTCGATCATCAGGTTAATAGGGGACTAAAATGAAAGATAAAAACTTGTTTTTATAAAAGAACAGGATAAAGCTTGCTTTACCAAATACAATAGCACTGTTTTTCAACTTAGAAAATGCAGAGAACTTTTGAAAATTCGAAAATAAAAAGTTGAGCAATTTTCCTACTTTGACGTTATTGTGCAGTTTTGACATTTCAAAAACCAACAACAGCAATGAAAAATTTGCCCATCGGTTTTCGCAACAGTGTTTGAACTTTGAAATCATTTGACAGCTATATACAGAAACATAGAGCCACGATGATGGTTGTACCCCATTATCAGCGTTGTCTTGGTTTGCTTTCGAACAATACTATAGTATCACTGTGCAATGTTGCCGTGAAAGTGCGTGGATGTTTTGTAGTACTTAATAGTTTTTCTCGCAAAATAATGCTTGAAAACATAAAACTAAGAATGCAACATGTAATTTTAAGTCATGCTTCATCGATCAAGATCAAAATCAGCATAGGTCTTTAGTACCCTATTCAGCTCAATATGTTTTTCGTTCGCGCAATAACCTTTGTGATATTCAAATTTTAGTTTCTTGTAGATAACTTCATTTACCGAAAAGTGACCAGAGCTTTGCACGCATTATAATACAATTCATATCCTATGATACTCGCAGAGATGCAGTGGAACCTGCGGTCTCTAAACAAAACGAACATCATCATTCTCTTCCTTCCCAAGTAGTATAGCCTTTTGGTCGTCGCCGGCGTCGTTATTGATCAGTAGTAAAAACAATCTGAATCAGTGGAATGGAATGTAATGCTAGCCCCAAACACCATTCATCTGGTTTTTTTTTTTCAACCAAATCAGCACCATAATAAACGAGAAACAGATAAAAACAGTGTAGTTATCCGTAAATAGCACCGAGAATCACGTCGCACAGCAGATTTTTACCAGGGAACCACACTTAGAACGATGATCCTGCTTCACGATCTAATTGTCGGTACTACCAAGAACTTGGTCCTTGGAAGCGAATTGTTAGCCAGGCACAGCACGTTCTGCTATCCAGACCAGACAGTTAAGATAAGTTACAATTCCAAATACAATGGTAACTGCAGTCTTATGCGCAAAATAAAACTGGAAAAACGCGAACATTTTCGACGTCAAACTTTTTCTCAACCGTTCTTGGTCAAAGTTTGCTTCGATCACTGATCAGAAATCTTTATACAATAAGATGTCACTCAAATGCTTTACGCAGATAGTTTCGATAAACTAGGTGTATTCAAGCATAAATATAATGAACCCATCTCATAGTTTCTCAAATATTCTGCATTAACTTGCAATGAATGACAATAAGATTTATCTGAAATATTATATTTCAGCAATTAGCAGATTGAATGTTTATCTAATAAGAAAAAAAAATCACAACAAGATACATACACGACCCATTTGTAACTGATTCAAAATGAATGAAAGCCTATGAAATCGGTCGCAGTGAGTTAAACAATCTCAATTTTTCAAGTAGAAATAAAACATTGTCGAAACGAAAACAAATTGCCGCTAGATCATTTTCCTATAATGATGCTCCATATCAAACTGTCTGTACTGCCTGTATTTGTCAAACAAAAAGCTACTTACAAGAGATCAGTCTTAAGAAGGTGTGCCTGTCAGTAGATTAAATTCACCCAATTAATCTGGCTGCATTTTCACGACACACTTCTCAACGGGATGGAAAATCCCTCTGATTGATCAATATGTATATAAATACACAAAACCAGTCGAAAAAAAACCTCCCAGGAACAAGAAGTAATAGACTGGGAGAAACGATCGAACCTCGTGCAAAATTGGCAATAAAGGAAAATAAATTTTAAACAACACCAAACCGATCATGAATTGAACCTGATGATAACACGACGATTGTGTGGATGGGACCGCTACTAGAGAGCACCGCAAAGATGTACAGCACCGAGTCTGCTGGCTTCCCAGCAGACTCTTGCGCACAATCTTGGCTTAAATATTCCATCGCGATACCGATACGATGCGGTGTTCATCCGCCGCACGAATCGACTTTTACTGGCTTGGCTTGGCTTGACTTGTACTGATTTGGGACAAATCGCAGATTGCAAACGAGTGAGCTATTATTAGAAGGGCATGGCATGAGATAGACGGTGGAACGACCGCCATTGCTATCTTTGTTTGATTTTTATTCATTTGTTGGAAAACGAACGGTACGGTTCCGAATGTCTCACACCACTCGCATTGTCTCAATTAATTCGTGAGTCGACTTAACCCGATCCATCCAGCCAGAGCGCACGAGATTCGAGGGCCGCAAACTCTCCAAGCGGACAAGATGATGATAGCGGTATGCGCATTATGTCACCACATTGGGTGTGTGTGTTACATATGCAGTTACGTACCAATATGTGCTGGCTACGTACAGCGGTGTACTTGCAAAGCGAAACAGGGACAAGAATGACTTAATTTAAATTACTTCCGCTTGTCTGATGCTTGTGCGTGTTTTAGTCCGTGTGTGCGTAGGTTGTGTGAGCCCATGGGGCATCATATAGGACACAATCGAAGCCTAACTTCACTAACTAGAAATGTAATTGGTATTATTGTGAGGAGCAGTTATAGCTATTGAGTGAATATAAGATTAATTTACTAAATTAGTTTTTAAAATATCAAAACATGCCAAAGTTTTATTTTGGCTGAATGCGACATGCGACATTTGACATTCAACTATACATCCGATTCATCATACAGTGACGGTAAACTATCTATCTTTCTAGTAGACCGGGTGCAGGTTTCACTTTATTAATAAACAGTTTAAAAAACACACGCACGGGGTCAATTTCCGTTTACATTAATGTTCTTATCAAGCCAATTTTCTCATGTTATTTAAAAATATTAAACTCGTTTCATAAGGTACGTATCTTTACACTCTTCTCTCAGCTGGTCCTTCTAGGTCTTGAACCCTCCAAAACGGCAAAATTCAGTTTCTATCATCATTATTATTTAAAGTACTTTTTGAGTTTTAGCTTTAATTTGTCGACAAGTCTCGAGGTACGATACTGGCCTAACAAGCCAGTTGTCGTAGATTTGAGTCATGGCTCGGGAGAGACTGTCAGTGTCCTGTACACTTAACAGTTGGCTGCGAAGTCTGTGTTTAATAAACAGAAGGTCGAGTTCCAAATCGAAATGTAGCACCAAGGCTTTGCTTTGGCGACAGACCATCAAAATCTGTCAAACAACTCATAAGTTACAATTTTTTGAAAATGGAAAATTTTGAAAAAAGTCGATTATTTGGGCTACTCTATTTCACAAAGTTTCACTCTAAGGGTCATATAAAAAAATGTAGGTTTTATGGGATTTTTTACATATTGGCTTTTTTACATATTAACTATTGGCAAATCGAGTTAAAATTTAAGACCCTTTTGAAATTGTGTACTCTTCTGTGCAATGTTGAGCAAGATTGCATAACCATTTACAAATCCGGCCCCTGAGTCATCTTTTTCATTCTTTGTCGGATTTCTGGAAGTGGAATCTCAAAGCGGTTAAAGGTTCACACCGGAAGTAGTTAATGAAACCGTCGAAATCGAAACCTGGTTTTTTGATGCCAATTGTCTGAGAAATACATGAAACGGCGAACTCGGGTATTCTCACGATTTTTTTTTTTCAATCGACTTCATAAGACCAAAAAAAAACATTTCATGCAATTCTAAGATATTTGGCATTGAAAATCGATTTCAAAAATATCATGAACAACTACTTGCGCATTTTTCAAATTTTGCATGAAAACTTTTTTCGAGAAGACAAAACTTTTAAGCCCTACCACTAAGCATTGGCACCCTAATGCTCTTGTTCGTGAATTACTATCCGTCATCACTCCCGTTGACATTGAAAGTTTATTCTCGAAAATTGATAAAAAAAATTTCATTGTTCTAAAGCTTTTTTATCAGTTCGAATCATCGATTCATCTTTTCAATCTTTTCTTCTATCTACATGACAAAAAAAAATCCTAATTAAATAAATCGGCGCTTTTTTATTTTTATTTGTATATTTTTATATTTCCCGATATCCCGGGAATAACAATATTTCCCGAATCCCGGGAACCTGAAAATCGTCGGGAAATAGATGCTCTAGGGTTTTTTCACTAAGTCTTCTACTCAATAAACACTTTGACGTTTTTGGTTCTCAATCCGCGTTAATTTCCAAATCCACGTAGGAAAAACGTCCTAAAGAAATCCGTGTAAGAAAACCTGACTGTATCTTCTAGGTACTATTCATGAAGTGCCTTTTTCATGGCTATTTCACGTATTTTGCGTAAGGACAATATATAAGCTGAATCTAAATTGTTTTGCTCAGCTTATACAAGGGTACTACTTACATTTTGAATTGCAGTTTGGTGGGGGTTTTGATCGGTAAGGTTTACGTATTCAACATGACCACTGCCTGTATCTGTTTCCAACGATTTACCTGTTTTATTTATATGTTGAGGTATATTATTTGAATTCATTGATTCGTATAACGAATAAACTATGGAACTTTTGCTATAATAGAGAGTTTTTGATATTTCTTCGATGGCTAATTGTTCTGCTCTAAGTTTCAAAGCTAGTTCGCCGGCTTTTGCTAGTATTGTATTAATGGGTCAGATTTGAAGATAATGCAATGCTGTTCTAATTGATGAATGGTGTACTGTTTCTGATTTTACAAATGTTGTTTTCGATGCTGCGGCAATTATTGATAATCCGTCATCTAAATGTGACTTCGCTGCCGACTGTTAAATGTACAGGACAATTGCGGGGCTAGCGCTACGATCCGACTGACACTGACAGTCTCTCCCGAACCGTGACTCGAACCTACGACATCTGGTTTGTTGGGCCAGCATCGTAGCTCAAGACCAACTGAGAGAGCAACAATTACTTTTGCTTTTTTTTTCAACAATTGATTTGGGTGAGTTCCACTGCGTTTTTTAATTCGATTTGATTTGATATTATTCGGTTGATGTGAGCATTGAATGTAAATTTGTGATGTATGCTACCAAAATTTTATGGTGAACTTCAATTGGTAGACCGGTTGTCTATTTTATACGCATGTCCACGGCCCATACATTTTTTTTAGAATTTATATGGGCAGTTGTCCACGGTGGGGGAGGGGGGGGGGGTCAAAATCGTTAAAAATCTGTCCACGTGGTATGTGGATGGCCCCTATGAGAAAGAGGGCATCCCTGTGGTAATCCTCTATTTGTTATTTGAGTTATTACCGTACCATCGTTTAATAGTAGAATTGTTTTTCTGACTCTCAAGTATTCGTAGGTCCTGTTTATTATTTTTTGTGGAATTTTTTCTTCTTCAAGCGTTTTTAGTAGAAATTGTACATTGACATTGTCAAAAGCTTTGTATTTTTTTTTAAAAATAAAAGTTTATTGAGATGATGTTATTTGAAATGAGATATTCTGTTAGTTTTGGTTTAACTGTATTGTTGATCGCTTCAAGCAGTATATTAATCATTGATAGAGGTCTGTTAGAGTTTAGTCTATCTTGATCCTTACCTGGTTTTTATAATGGGACAATTTATTGTTCTCCATTCTTCAAGAATTTTGCACGTATTTAGGGCGGTATTTGAAAATCCTGTTATTTTGGTTTATAGATTTAAGTTTTATTTATTTTTTTTTTTCAAATTTATTTGTTTTTGTACTTCAAATAAATTAATTTTTGTTTCATTCACATTTAGTTTTGTGATGTATTTTTGTTTTATTTCGTAATACTTGGTAAATTCAGGTTCATAAAATCTTTTGCTAATTGTTGAGTAGAACTTAGTTGTTTTTTGGGAGTGCATCTGCCATCATTCTTATTGTGTTCGAATAATGGAATTCAAAAACAGATTAAGATTTATGGATTCGATTAATTCATTCCAACATTTACTTTTTTTTCAACTCTGATGGCACGTTCTAGTTCTGCTCTTGATTTTTTGAACTCATCTAGGTTCGTTATTGTTTGGTTTTTGAAAAACATTTTTAGATTATTGTTTTTTTATATTTAGGAGTTTCTGTATGTCAGGTGTCCACCATTTTTTTTTTTGGGTATCTATTTTTGTTATTTTTCTTCAAGTTATATTTAGATGAGATAATTAGTTTTTCTAATATGGATGAAATATCATCTGGTGCATGGAATGTGTGGAGTTTCATTTTTTTATGTTTTAGAATGCTTGAACTTTGTTCAAGTATAGCTCTTGTTGATTTAATCTTGGTGCGGTTTGATCTATTTCAATTCTTTTGCTTCTGTGGTTGCTGTTGAAATCTTCGTTGATAACTGTCCAGTTGCTTTTGGAGGGTTCCTTGTGGGGGTACAAAGTGTAATATCTATTGCTGAAAGTGTGGTATTTGGGGGTTTTATTATTGTACTTTTTCTATCATTTAGTAGTATTAAATCTCAGCTTTCAATTAGATTTTCCATATGTTTCCTCTAGGACAATTGTTCTAACGTGGGTTCCTAAGTGAATTATGAACATTAAAGTCTCCTGCAAGAATGGTTTCTCCGTTGTTATTATCGATTTTATTGATGGTGTTGGTGGTAAGGTAATGGTGTTTTTATAAGATTATTGTGTTTCAACAGCTATTGCCTTCAATTGGATGTGTTTTTGGAAGTTCATAAATTATATGGTCTACGCTATTTTTGATCAGTATTTCTACCCCCACCGTATCCAGCAGGGCGTACTACTTCAGTCGAAATTTTGTATCCCAATATCTAATCGTTCACCGTTGATATATTCCGTGATGAGTTCGCGAGTGTCATTTGGTCTAATGCTAGTGACGTTATTTTAGAATATTTTAGGATTTTTATTTTTGTTCGTTTCCACTTACGTGTGAAGGATGTAAAACAGGAGTCATTGCAAATGTTTTACGGTTAATTTTCTTGTCTGTCGTTATTGATTTGCTATTGTGTCCTTGATCTATTGGTGTCTACTATTTCGTTCAATTGTTTGTTGATATTGAATAATAGAAGATCTCGACCTATTGTTCGGTTTTATCAAGGTTCAGCATAATTAGATTCTGTATTTTCTTTATCTTGTTGGTGATGTTGTTCAGGTTAAATTGTTCAATCAAGTCTTCTTTTGCAGTGTTTTTGATTTTTCTTCTACTCCAGTGGTGTGATAGGGATTTGGATCAAATAGAGAGGTATCTGGTATTTGTTCTGGTTAGGAAAATGTTTTGGTTGTAGGAAGTGTTTTATTTCGGGTTGAAATTTAAGCATGAGAGTGTTCATTATTATTCGGGGGACTTGGAAGCTGTGGGAAGTTTAACGTTGACTTAATTCTATCATGAACACTAGTTGTTTTTTTTTTTTTGTTTTGTTTTGTTCTCTGCCATGTCTATTCTAATCTGATCCTTACGTAATCACTTTCTAAACAGTCTAGATAACCTGCGGTTACCTTCGTAGTTGATGCAGATATTTTTAGGTGAGGCACATTTTTGTGTAACGTTGGTTTGATAATAATTGCAGCAACGAGATTGTGGCACTACACAAAATTTTTCTCTGTGAGGGTCACAGCATTTTTTGCATAATTTAAGCGGAACCGGTTTTGGAGGGAATCAATCTTTTTTTCCTACAAAGCCACTTCAACTGTTTACTGTCAAAATTTATTAAATCGGTAAGCGCTTCAGAAGTTAAATTTTTCCAAAACTAGGTCTGTTACAAAAATGTTGAGTTTTTGGACCACCTTTACCCAGAGAGAGGGTGAAACTCTACCGAAATGAACGCATACACAGAATTTGAACAAAATCGGAGAGTTCTTATTGTTATTCTGTGAAATCACTGACGATTTGGATTGTCAATAATTTCGAACCATTTTTAAACAAGAAACTTTATCGCACAAAATGCAGATCGAAAAAATTGTAATACGACATGATGTTTATAAATTTTCGCTATCTTCTTACTAGTTGAAATTTGCTTTTGTTTCATAGCAACAACATTGAGCGATAAAACGAATGAATCTAGATGGTGCGATAGAACAACATTAAATTTTGACAATGACATTGAAACCCGAATTTCTGATTAACTTTTTCCGTATGTATGTATGTGTGTATTGTACGAATTTAATTACATTATATAATTTACTTCAACCTTTTGATTTTTCGATAGAATATTAGTACAATTTCAACTTTAACTTTATTATCAAACTTTGAAGTCACACAGTTTAAGCTTTAGGTATTTGGTGATTCAAAATGTAAAAGTATGCTTTTTTTTCTCAATTTGCATTTGAAATACAACCAAAATATAAACAATATTGCAAAATGCAATGTTAACCTGTTCTTAACAATTTGATTTTCACCAGTTCTAGACTCCCCAGTTGAACAGCTCGGAAGCCAAATTGACTGCCATTGCCAAGTGCACCCTAACTTTTTTTTCTGTTCCATCAATTTTTGCATGAATGGAAAAGAAAACGAGCAAGTGCCCCGAAAACACAGGAGAACGAAAAAGGAAAAAAAAAACAATAACGACAACTCCACTTACCTCCGACCCGATACATGTTTGTTGTCATAGTGGCCGTGGGGTTGTTTTCCGCGCTTTTCCAACGCACCCCCTCGTTGGGCTTCGTGGTGCTCTTTTTCTGCTGTTCCCCTTCCGATCGCACAAGAGAATTGGTTCTTTCCTCTGTCTTAGCGCTGACTCGCTGCCTACTGCTCACTGCTTGCTAGTTACTACTTAGCGCGCCCGCCGCACACACTACTAGAGTGAAGATGATAAAACTACTCAAGGGAAATTTTCCTCGCTTGCACAAACACTACACAAACATAGAGGACAACACCTACACTTACGCGCGATCTCACCCGCGCGGATTGGGGAAGAGTGCTTCTTCTGTTTGCTTGTGTGGTTTTGTTTTTCTTCTGCCTCCCTCACTCACAATGAATGGTTTTTTCTTCCTTTTTATATTACATTATGATTGACAATATTTTGACGTTGTGATCAATTTCGCCGACCGCTAATGGATCTAAACTGTGATTATATTAAAACTTATCAATCTTAACCTCGCCCCCGCTAATTAGTATTACTTCGCACTCTCACTCTTTGCGTATTTGCTTTGTAGCTTCACTTTCTTTTCGATGTTTTTCAATTGGTCGGCCTTTGCTCATCAAAGTGTGAAAAAGCAATACAAAAAAGCTGTTAATTCACATGGAAGAGGAAGAAACAACTTCGCGGACAGTATTTATGTCCCAATGCAAATATAAAACTGATAGCGGGCGAGAATCACTTCCAATCTCATCGAAAAGTTCACGTTTCAGCAGCCGAAAAAACGTACGGATAGCAGCCGTGCTGATGATGCAAGCCACGGGAAACCGGAACAATTGTATCAGATATTGCTCCTTCCTAAACAGCGTTCCGAAGATGAAAAAACACAGTCTTTTCCGCGCACACTTCCCGTTGTCGCTTTCCTCCTGATAGTTTACCAATACCCGCAGCAGACCACTAACACAGCAGCTTTGGTATACTGTACACGATGCTTTTTTTGCTGCTGCTGCTGCTTCAGCCAACCAATCTTGGGCCACGGAACGTACTTTTAACGGATTTTCGCACTGCCAAAGATCAAACTTCACATTTCCTCGATCGGGACCGTGTTCCGCTACCACTGGGGCACACTTCCGATATACTTTTGCCCACAACTAGCACGTATTTCACTCAATTTCCGCTGGACACACACAGCAGGACGCGTCTCCCGTTTTTACCAAGCTCCGCCATTTTGGCTTTTTGCGGCCGTCGTCCGTCGCCGTTCTGTCAGCTAGTACCATGGCCAGCCGCTAAGCAGTCAGTGAGATGGCACTGCCATCGGTAGAGACATGAAAGGGTAACAGACTAGCCGGTCGTTTCGGTTGTCAAACGACAACTGACGGAGGGGAAATGATTGAACTAGATGCCAATGTTCCTTTTAGAGCATGCTTATCGTGAGCGAATCATGTCGTCTACTATTAAAGTGTAGTGGCAACAAACAGACTGGACGACTGGATGATTGAAACTACTTAAAGTTCTCCTGAAGCACACGCACTGAAATTCTTAGTAGTTTGTATAAAATATTATTTAAAAACACTGGTAAACGTAAGATACATAAAGATGGCTCTCATGTAGATTCGGACCAAAAAACAAAAATTTTGATTGTGCTTATGGAAAAATGCATTACGGATAGTTTTTAACCATGACCCGAGAATTTTTTTATATGCGATATTTAGTATGTTTATTCATTTTGTTCTAATGTGAAGTAATACTGATTGTAATGGCAGATCCAATAATTTTTTCTTTTCGATACACTTCACTGTCAATCTCGCTTCACGAGGGTAATTTTCGTCAACTCACTTTAGGTGAAATCGGTAATAGCTCTCAAAAGTGAAGTGAGCGTGAAAGTGAAACATATTTCACCGTGAAGTGACTTCCGTAATAAGTGCCTCGATATAGACAATAGCATGACCTGTACTTTTTGACATCAGTCGCAAAAATGAAACTTTGACCGCTTGGAGGCATGTGTTCCCAAACCCTAATAAACCTGAAATTTTGCATTTGGGCTTTTTTCGAAAAGACGAAACTTTCGAGCACAACTGCTAAATGAAATTAGAAAAATTGATTTTCATTGGCATCCTATACTGGATATAATCGGGTATCTTATCGTCAATATTACCGTTTCAACTGAAAAAAAACGACTTGCGATCCTCGAATTTTTACCTAATGCCTTGTTCAGACTTCTCCGCATATCACCTGATAACGCCAGATGATTTCGGGTATCACTTTGGGTGTTCAAACTACATTGAGATGATATGGCTTGACCACAGTCTAACAGACGTAACACTGAAACCAAGCTGCATCGCCACAAAAAACGATCATTTCAAATTTTCATTCAAATAACAGTCGTCGCGCGACAACGCCGTCCGAGGCGCTGTCATGTTATCTCATACATTTCTTTTAGTTCCCAATATGACACATGCACGTACGCTAGCGCTGTTGTCAAAATATAGGACGCAGCGCCAACACGGCAGTAGGTGTTGCTAGTGTTACTTACATAAACTACTGTTATCATCCGAACGATGGATTGATCGATAATTTGTTCAAAGTGTTATGTCTGTTAGTCTGTGGTTCGACATTTGCTTTATTCGGTTCGGTAATTGAAAAAGGAAGAAAACAAAAACAAGACAACAAGGGCAATGCAATTAAAATAGAGATATCAACTTGTTGGCTAGCACCAAAGATGACTAGAACAAGATACCTCTGACTCTTGCAGTACGCAGCGGACACGGCTGTCGCTGCGCGTGAACGAAAGTCAATTTGTATACTTGTAATTTGATGATTTAATTTTGCCATCTAATTTTCAATATCCTTATACGGTGCTGCCATCTAGTTTTCATTTTCATCTGGTGAATTATGCACGATAAATCGAATTTGCTAATAACCAGTTTTATGCGCAATTTAGTCATCAAATGGCAGCAATAACCGTTGTGAAGGTGTTGTGGGCAAAATGTATGAAAAAATGGAAGTCAGGTATCAGAAGTCGAACTAATTTGTATATTGGTTTTTGATGATGACGGCAAGGTGCCGGAAGGGGAAGCAATTTTTTTTCAATGTCCTTGTATGGTCCTGCCATCTAATTTTCAATATCCTTGCACGATGTGGCCATCCAATTTCCAATATCCTTATACGGTGCTGCCATCTGGTTTTCATTTTCATCTGGCGAATTATCCACGATAAAACGATTTTGGAATATACACTAAAGTCGCTTTTTACGCGGGGGATACGTGCCGCGTAAAAAAAACCATCGTTAATTTTGCATTCCGAGTGAAGGGGAACCGAAATCCGTGCAAAAACAAAATACCGCGTAAATTCCGGAATCCGCGTAAAAACACCGTGTAAATTCCGGAATCCGTCTAAAAAAAAACCGCGTGAATTCCGGAACCCGCGTAAAAAAACCCGCGTAAAAAAAACCGCGTAAAAAGCGACCTTAGTGTATATTTCTTTTGACGTTTTTTACCAAACATTTTTGATCAAACTATTTCCCCAGTCAGTACATTTTTCAATCGTCAACTAAAGCAAATATGGACTGCTTGTAATGGAAATAAAATTAGCTTGACTTGCATTATAGTCATTCAAAATAAAAAAGATAAATAGTTCATGACGGACTCAAACGTCAAGATGTTGCCGTTGGCAGAGACGGCAGCAGCAGAGATGCCAGATGTTTTTGAAAAATGTCTGCAACTGCTCGAAAAACCGGAAAAATTTGCTCGAAATCTGAAAAAAATCTATCCGTGATCCGAAAAAATTTTGCTCGCGCAGGCAAAAGTCTGTAAAAATCTGCACACAATTTTAAAAAATCTGCGCAATTATAAGAAGACTCTGACAAAAATCTGCAGAAACCGTGGAAAAACTGCAAATATCTGCAAATCAATGAATATCTGCACACGGACTCCAAAAATCTGCGTTTTGCAGACAAATCTGCACATTTGGTATCGCTGGGCAGCAGACTGGCGCTTTTCGATCTCTTACTGACGCAGTAAACTACACTGTGATGTTGACGTTAGAATTATGAAAAAAACAGCCAGCTACCAAACAATACTCTCTACTGAGTAAATTATGACGTGCGAAAAAGTGTGCAAGTGATACAGAATAGCTACTTAGCGAGGCCGAGTTATACGTCTTGCGGTGGTCTAATCGGAAACGCATCTGACCAGAGATTAGAAGTTGTGAGTCCGAGTATCACCTGCTGGACTACATTTTTTGCAAATTTCCAATTAACTATTTCCCTAGTTAGTAGGGTAGAGAACGGCTTGATCAATATCGACAATTTCAATGATGGATACGAAAAATTTGATTGTCTAGCTGTCTGACGAATATAAGAAATACCGTTAATCACAAAGAAATCTGTTAACAATTGCAATTGAAACAAATCGACCTATATTGCTGCCATTCAGGAGCCACTTCGGGTGCTGAAGAAAAAACGCCTGCAAAACAGATGGAAACTGCTTAGAATAGGTTCGGGGTGATTGGAACAGTGTCCCTCGATTGGTAACTTTGATTGATTATTGTTAAAGTTTACTAACTTAGTTTTACAATCTGAAAACAAGTTCTGACAGAGAAAACGATAGCGAACAGATTGATATACTACTGTTTGAGTTTCATCCAACACATTTCGAGTATTTCGTCTGAATACACAGGCGGTTCCTAAAGCTGCTTAGAATATGTTCCCTACCCTACATTTTTCAATCGTCAACTCCACATTTACTGCTTGAAATGGAAATAGACTTGCTAGACTTGCATTATAGTCATTAAAAACAAAAACATCATATCGAGAAGACTGGTAACTCTGCCTGAGATTGAGCGACAGTTTTGGTAGTGTGTTTGCTAGCGATGCGAATGCAAGCCGAACGCACAGGTTGGACCACCACATACGCCCACTCTGTCTTCGCAGCGATGCAAACTTCCACCTTTAATAGATGGAGTGCGCTGTTTGATTTGACGCTTGTCATTTGTATGGGATCGATCCAGAGATGCCAGTCTTCTTGATATGATGTTTTTGTTCAAAATAAGAAAGATAAAATCAAACTTTTTAAAGTTGTGAGGAATACGAGCACGAACTGTGTTGAGCTTCAGCGGCTAGTGGATGTTTTCAGTCTACGGTGTTCTAGAAACCTTCTTTCTGTAAGCATTCAGAAAAGTAATGTCATCTCCTTCTGCGGACAAAAAAGCCAATCTTACTTGACTATACCACAGACTAACAGACATAACACTTTGAACAAATTTTCAATAGAATCATCGTTTGATTGATACCAGTACTTTACGTTAATAACACTAGCACCATCTGTTACACAAATTCGAGATCTGGGAGTTATTCTGCTCAAGATAGCCAACGGGTTCCGCGATCCGTTTTGCCTTAGATCACTATACTACTCTTTAGTGCGATCATTCGCAGAATTCTGCTCCTTTGTATGATGTCCATTCTACAACTCCTGGATTACTAGAATTGAATTCGTGCAGCGGAAATTTATACGGCACACCCTGAGATTCCGTCCCTGGCGCGATCCCACACATCTGCCAGCCTACGCCGAACGCTGTCGGCTCTTAGGAATGCAAACCCTAGAAAAAAGACGTTTTGAGGCTCAAGCTTTATTCACAGACTAACAGACATAACACGTCGAACAAATTTCCAATAAAATCATCGTTTGGATGATCCCAGTACTTTACGTTTGTAACACAAGCACCATCTGCACGAAAATCTTGCTGGTTCTTTTAATTTCGAACGGAAGGCTCATATATAAATCATGAAAAGTTTTTTTGCTTTGATTACATCATTTTTTGAATAAAAACCGAATCCACTGTGTCTACCGCGTCTACTAAAGAATCACAAGGGCTGAGCCCCAACCGAAACAGTAAAACAATTCGACCGACATTGACGTTCTCGTATCAGGTTTGACGTTTTCGTATCTGTTTTGACGTTTTTGTATCTTCGATGTTATACCACAGACTATCAGACATAACACTTCGAACAAATTTTCAATAAAATCATCGTTCGGATGATTCCAGTACTTTACGTTAGTAACACTAGCACCATCTGCTGTTGTGTTCGCGCTGCGTCATGTATTTCGACATCAGCGCCAGCGTTACTGCATGTGTCAAATGGGAAACCACAAAATATGTATGAGACTGCATGACAGCGCCCCAGACGGCGTTATCGCGTGATGACTGTGTTTCGATTGGAAATTTGAAATGATCGTTTTTTGTGGCGATGGAGCTAGGTTCCAGTGTTACGTCTGTTAGTCTGTGGTTATACTCTGTCAAATGTACAGCGAGGGATAGGAAAAGGCATTCCCTCGTTCGAGTCCAGAATACCTGTCCATTATATACCATGGCTTTTACGTGCGTTATGTCAGCGCTTTCTGTCAAAATTTCATTTATTCATGAGCATAAATGAGAGGTGAGGAGAAAAATTACTAACACTTGCATGCGCCCTTCTGCCCAGTGTTGATACCAACAGTCATTAAAATCATCGTTCGGACGATTCCAGTACTTTACGTTAGTAACACTAGCACCACAGACTAACAGACGTAACACTGGAACCTAGCTCCATCGCCAGAAAAAACGTTCAATTCAAATTTTCAATCGAATAACAGCCATCTCGCGAAAACGTCGTCTGGGGCGCTGTCATGCAATCTCATATATATTTTGTAGTTCCCCATTTGACACATGCAGTAACGCTGGCGCTGATGTCGAAATACATGATGCAGCGCGAACACGACAGCAGATGGTGCTAGTGTTACTAATGTAAAGTACTAGAATCATCCAAACGATGATTTTATTGGAAATTTGTTCGACGTGTTATGTCTGTTAGTCTGTGCTAGCACCATCTGCTGCCGTGTTCGCGCTGCGTCATGTATTTCGACATCAGCGCTAGCGTTACGGCATGTGTCAAATGGGTAACCACAAAATCTAAGACAAGACGTGACAGCTGGTCACCGTTACATTCAACCAATTTGAACCGGCTGCTGATTGGCTGAGTTCGATAACGCAATCGTCACGTAGAAAATACAACGAGGTTACTTTTCACTGTAAAGCAGTGATGCTGGAGAGTCAGAATTAAGCTATTATAATTGTTCATAAATAATGATGCAAAAGTATGCAAGGTAGGTACATGATATTACCGAGTAATGTATTTCACTGTTATAACTTTAAAAATGCATTGATTAATCGTTTATTACTATTTCGGTTGAAGTCCAAGAAACTTAGAAAGAGAAAATTTGGGTACCAAGAAACTTAGGGAGAAAAAATTTGATAATAGAAGCACAGACTAACAGACGTAACACTGGAACCTAGCTCCATCGCCACAAAAAACGTTCATTTCAATCGAATAACAGTCATCGCGCGAAAACGTCGTCTGGGGCGCTGTCATGCAATCTCATACATATTTTTTAATTCCCCATTTGACACATGCAATAACGCTGGCGTTGTTGTCGAAATACATGACGCAGCGCGAACACGACAGCAGTAGTGCTAGTGTTACTAACGTAAAGTACTGGAATCATCCAAACGATGATTTTAATGAAAGTTTGTTCGACGTGTTATGTCTGTTAGTCTGTGATAGAAGTATGCTTCATTGAACATAAAATAATAAATAAGAATTGAGTATTATTCGCCTATATATTGCAATTTTGATTTGTTTTATTTTCATTGACCTGCAGAAGTTGTTAAAAATAATCATTCTTGCATCAACGGTATGGAACGTTCAAAAAAATTTCGACGGGGATGACGGTCGTTACGAAAAGAAAAATAAGAAGCCAGCTGTCGCGTCTTGTCTTAGCACAAAATATGTATGAGATTGCATGACAGCGCCCCAAGCGGCGTTATCGCGCGAAGACTGTTATTGGATTGGGAATTTGATTTTTTTTCGTGACGATGGAGCTAGGTTCCAGTGTTTCGTCTGTTAGTCTGTGTTTAAAACATTCACTAATACTAGAAAAATGCACTCTCCTCCTCAACTCTCTTTTATGCTCATTGTGAATTAAGTTCAGAAACGTCTCGTAAAATACTTTACGCTAGCAGAGATAGCAACGCCAACAAGTGTCAAATTGGGAACCCGCAAAAAATGTATATGGTCAGGGATGCCATATGTGCAGATTTGTCTACAAAAACGCAGATTTTTAGAGTTCAATGAGGAAGAAAACCAAACACTTGCGAATATAGAAATGAACCTGCCAATAATAGAACCAAAGCGGTAACTTTGTACGATTGACTTTCGAAGCTGGGTTTAACTTTCCGTAACTTTTCTCGTAGAAATTTATCACTCTATGATTAGGAAAGTATGATAGAAATGATTATCACGAATTACGCCTAATCTTGTAGTTTGATAAACACTAATAACGAGTGCACATGATGGTTAATTTTAGAATTTTTTTTCAAATTTTCTTAGACTTTCTTTGATTCTATTCCTGGTATTCCACAGGCAGTACCAATTTTATTCTGTTTTATTTCCACTTTATCTTGTGTTGTTATATTATACTTTTTATAATAATAGTAATTGATACGAGTAATAAAATATATTTATATGAAAAATACTGTACAGCTACTCTTGCAGATAGTTTTCTCTGTTCACGTTTTTGTTTTTTTTCCACAATTACGTAACCTTACTTTTTGACAATCATTTCTTTATTTGCCCGCGCCGGTTATTTTTTGTTTAATGTATAAATTAAGCGTTTTCCTAGGAAAATAAACGTCACCCAAACGATGAGCAGCAATAAGCTTTCGCAGCAATCATTGCTGCTTCGATAAAAGAAAAATTATATTAGAAGAAAAAAAACTCCTTTCCGATACTCTCTTTACAATTGTGAAACTAAATAAAAAAAGACCTCATAATACAATAACTTACAGCTGAAACAATACCTAATGAAATCCTACTGTTTGCAGTTTATGTCTTGACGTTGTTGGCTACACTAAACGTGATTAGGCTTATCGAAATGAATGTACATTAACGGTGTTCCGTGGTGTGTGCTTGTGTCCGTATTGTTTAGTCTCTTTTCTTTTATTAATTTTTTGTCTTTTTGTGAGTGTATATGTAATTCGCTTGTTCAAAATAATGAAATGCATCGGTTTCCGAATAGTGTTAATTCGTATAAAGCAGCTGACTAATGTTGTATAATATAGTACCAGTAGAACTGATCGTAGTGATAGGCGATTGTATGAGAACGTATTGGGGACCTTATTCTCACAGTCATCTTATCTAGTGAGAGGCGAACTTTTCGATTCTCACAGTCGCCGAGAGAATAGGGTCCTGGTTTCAATTGAATGATACAATAGGTACTGTATTGATTGATAAATGGTGGTTGGTGTCAGTTTAATACAAAGCAGAATGAGAGAAAAATTACGGATTAATGATTAGATTGTGTGTGTGTATTGAGGTTGTATACGGAAAATATTGCATGCCTTTTGTAGTTTCGTTCGCACGCATCGAACAATTCGACCGGTGTGAAAATCAGACTTCAAATAATTCAAACATATGTGTAAGAACACACGCGCGCATCGTGTGTGCATATGTATGTGTTTGTGTGTGCTCGAATGTCCTAAACTCAGTTCATCACACTAAGCATATTTTTACAGTGAAATCTTGATTTTGTGGTTGCTTAAAACTAACATAATAGTTCGTTATTTTACAGTACTCAGTTTGGTTTTCGCTCAAGCAGCATTCTGCATTTCCGTTTCCGGTGGCTACCCAAATTCTTTGTTTGATGTTAAACGAGCGTGAAAAAAAAGCCTTTCCAAAGATAAACTGAATAAACAATATGTACAACGAGTTGATCATCGACCGGTAAAGTTATGTGCAACGTACGAAATTCGAACTGAGTTTTATTTCGTTTTCTTCTTCCTTTTTCACTACAGTGAGTTGGGTACCTTTTTTGATTCGATAGCGAAAATAAATTAAATAAATTATCACTTCATATATTATTCAAACAATTTTATACAAATTTTGCTCTCAAAGAGAAATGGAATACACTTATGTTTTTTTTTGTGTCGGTCCTCAAACTTTTAACTACAATTTTTGCCGGTGGAGTTATCGATCAATTATGCAAGCATCGTTTTGTTGCATTTTTTTTTTCGTCAGGAAACGGTTAGCTAGACCTAATAGTTTGACTGATAGTTGCAAAAGCTTCTTGGTATAGCTTTGAATGGAACAATGTTTTCATTATTTTACGATTTGAGTGCTGATTGTTTTGCGTTTCTGGTTCCGCGTGTAAATGCTTTTTGATTTTTTTTTGTATTGTGAAATGTACGTGAGTTTTCAAGTCAGTTTGAATTGGAATGTACCGGTGTGCGTAAAAATGCGTATGCCTATTTGCATTAGAAAACATTGCAGGTATAAAATTTGAGAAGATGATGTCTTTTCCAAAAGTTACACCCACTTAGTCCTCTGCTAGTACCCTTTTAAGAGCCATTTTTTTGTTCATGATGTATAAGACAAAGAACAATGACAGTTTTTCGCCAATTTTTTTAAAAAATTAAGAAAAAAAGAAATTTTGGTCGAGTTACTTCATTAGTGTTCAGTTTTTTCATTAGATTATTTTTCAACTTATCCTTGTTCACATCCGTATCCGACAACGACTAGAATCGAAAAAAGGTATTCGCAAATTCGATTGAGCTATACGAAAAACTCGAACGAAAATGAGAATTCAAATTTTCGATACTGTTATGCGAAGAATAATGATTTTTTATGTATATTACTTTTATACTTCATATTCGAGTAAGAGAATTGGGTTTGGGGATCTTCATGTTAAATAAAAAATACCTTGATAATGTCATATACGGTACAACCGAAACGACAATTATCTGAAATAAACACGTTGTACGTAAACAACACTAGCAAGGTAAGTGGTAAGGAACATAACGAAACAACCATATTTTTTAGCCCTGTCGATTCTCAAAGGTACTCAGTGGCACTGATCAGCACGATTATGGCCGTAACGAACAGCAAACCATCCAAGTGACTGTGAAAATCGATCTGATACCTCCGAGTGGTCCCGAGACGATAGGAAAAGGTGGAAGATGCCTAGTAGATATGTTTGCATGGAATGTTTTCATCTAAACACTTCCAGCTTTTCCCCTTTTTAGTTTATATTGAATATAAATTTGAAGTACGGTCGACAAAAATTTCGGGAAAAGAGGCTCTAAATAGGCGCATACTGAAATCCCGCATACCCCTGAGTTCAGTTTAGTGCGATCTGACTTTCGTCGTTTTGTCTTTTTAGTTTGCTTGATTCTCTTACAAGATCTTCTATACCCTTATAATTGTAGAACTGTTGTATTCGATCAATTCGTGTAGTTTTTTTTAGTTGCTGTTGTTGATGTTTTAAAAGGCACACTCGTTTTTCGTTTTGTTTTCTTTTTCTTATTTGTTGGTTTGTATCTAGACAAGTTCCGTCTTTGTTTTTTATTTTTTTTAGTTTTTTGACTACGATGTAGTAAAATTTCTTTTATCGAACTGGTTGTAAAAAAACCTTTGCCTGCCGAAAAATCTCTTTACTTTCTTCGATGTATAAAAATATGTTTTCGCTATCTTTCTGCTGCACGTTTTGAATCTCTGCATTTGCACCATTGTTGTGTTTGATTGGCTGATTTTGTTTTGTTTTGGAATTTTCGATAGTTTGATTTGTTAGATTCATCTTCACAAGTATATAATTTTTCTTTGTTCGTTTGTCCATGTCTTTGAATGTTGGAAGCAAACATTTCTTCGACTCTCACCCTTCTATAAACATCTTCCACACATCCAAAAGCTTATTCGTTCTCACTTAAGTTACGCAACTTCCTAAAAGTTATAGTTTCAGTCTATAATAGAATATACACATTAAATGTTCAATTACGACAAAGCTTAAACACAAACTTCTAATTGGTGAGAGACTGAGATTCATTTACGTATCTCTTCTGACTTATAAATCCTGGCGAGCTTAGACGGAATACTCCACAAAGTGGAGTGGAAGAAGAGGGAGGATAAAGAATGAAAGGCTTGTGGTTTTGGAGGAAAAAAAGTCAGCAATACTAGAGCTTAGGATACAGTGCGCTCTAACTGAGGAACCGTGTTCGCGTCTATGCCAGCGTGAAGTAGATAACGTAACGCAACCTTTCGTTTTTTCTTCTGAGTAATCCGAATTACTCACTCTCCATATGGTTGGTCTGCGAGTTGCGTGCCCACGAATCCTCTAATTGACTCGCGTTTTCTGCATCTTTAGTTATACATAGTTTGCAAGCTGCTTCAGTACTAAAATGTACCGAACCGAAAACACTGCCTAAGAAATGGTTATATCCTCAAAACGTCTGAAAAGTGATTTGTTTTCTTTTTCTTTTGTATATGTAATAATTCTGTACGTGTATATGTAGATGAGTGTATATATGTTACATGTATATAATTTCCTCTTTTAATAATTTCTTACAATTCTTAGCAAAAATAGCTTTCCTCTTGTTTTGTTTGTTAATATTCGGAAAAATAGTTTATAACCTTGGGTTTTTGTTTGTAGTCTGTTTTGTAGTCTGGACCCTCCGCTTTGTCGACGCTATATTATCATTCTCTTTCTCTTCATATACAAACTATGTATTCTTAAAACATTAGGTATAGTTATGCGGATTCACACCAACACTAAAAAGCATACGGCTAGATTTATTATTTGTTTGTTTTTTTTTTTTTTCGCTGATAAAATATACATTATCGGATCTCGTAAAAATATCCTCTGTTTTCTTGTTGACTTATGTATGAACCATCCACAAATCACCCTAACAAGATACAAAACAGACACAAATGTGCGACACTGTACGCTAGGCGTAGCTCTTAATCAATGTTGGTATTCATCCTATCCTATTGTTTGTTTTCAAACATTTTTTTTTTATAAATCTTGCTGGTACGGTCCAAATTACCTTAACTTTTCGCGATATCTGCTGAACTGAACATCCTAACATCCTTATGCATCAGCGATCAACGCTCGGTTTCTGGTTTAGTGTTTCGACAGATTCAATGGAACGTCTGTGGATGAAAGGGAATGGATAAGAGATCTTGCAATCTACGTTAATCAAGTTAATCTTACCTGCCCCGGAATCCTCCTTCATTTCGACAACCATCGCACCCGAAGAAGCCGCCGATGACGACACTACCGTCGGTGATGACAGCGCTGTAACGGCGATAGGATCGTGTATTAGAGCCGATGACGAGGATGATGACGCCGGCACCCTCCACGGAGACGAATGTCTCGGATGCTGACCATGGTGGAACTGCTGCTGGTGGGAGTACACATGATGAGGGGAAGATGCCAGCACAGAGGCACTGTAATTCATAGCGGAAATTGTCGGTGATGGAGAACTGCTGCTACTATGATTGTTGTTAGCGTTTGATTGAACATTAGCGGAATGTGTTCGACTGGAATCTCGTTGTTGTGCGTCTCGATTGCTGCTGGGTTGACCTGTTGCAGTTGATGATGGTACGAGAGGTGGCGGTGCACTGCTTGGTGGAGACACAGCAGCTGCTGCTGCGGCTGCGGCAGCTGCATGCGGTGACAGTCCCTGATAGTGCATCCACAGTGGATTTCGATAAGCCGCAGCGACCGCTGCCTGGTTATACATGTGCTGGTAGTACGAAGTCAGCGGTGAAGCCGGCAGGAAGGGTACAGCACTTGATTGTTGGGCAGCTATCAGCGAAGCAGCTATCTGTGGCGGGTACATGTAGAATGGATTGGCAATCCCTGCGTGATGCGGTGTGGGCGAAGCAATAACCGTGCTTGGACGAATCACCGTGGAGGCGGCAACTGGATGCCCATCGACCACATCTGATGAACTGGCCGAACGTTCAGCATAGTCCAGTTCCTTTTTGTAGTGAGCATTCCGGCTTACTTCAGAGCATGTCGAAGATGCGTTCGAATTCGATCGTTCTCGCTTTGTTTGATCACTTGTGGATGGGGAAGAGGATGGAGAACCGAACTGTTGCCGCAAAGCAGCTGTTTTCTTCGGAACAGTTCGGATGCTGGGTGTGGTGGAACTAGACGAGGTGGAGGTGGTAGTTCCCCCCCGGACTGATTCCACACTGGGTGAGGCCCGTGGTGATGAAGGAGAATCTTTTGCACCGGTGGTCCGATTATTACTGTTGGATAAATAACTTGACTGATGTGTTGGGGGAGGCGATCGCGCAAAGTTCAACGGGGATTGCCTGGAATAGTGCTGTGGAGAATTGGCCGACCCGGATGCAGTAGCAGTCGAAGAAGGTGGCGATCCACTGGATGCTAGATAGGCTGGTCGATATTTCGCGTTGCCACTGTATGGCGAACTGGTGGAATCGTTTGTGCTTGGTGATGGCGAGCATCTTGAGACAGTGGAATAGCTACTACTAGGCGATGAAACTGTGGGATGCATACTGTAGGGATGCTGCCTGTAGCGCGTGAAACTACTGTGGGTTTGATGTTCAGGGCTAGGACTGAGATCTGGAGAACGAATACCGTAGCCGACACCGAATTCAGTTGCGGAGCTCGGAGATGCGGCACTCTGGGTACCGTAACTAGGAGATTTCTTCTTGCCGTAGTACCTCTGACTTAGATGCGTATCGGAGGGTGATTTCGGAGCGGCTATGACGTCTTTGCCAAGATACTGGTAGTGAGAAGAATGCGGATGTTGGTACGGATGATGACTAGTTGTAGGATTTGTTTCCATTTGCTTGGGACGATTGCTACTTTCGTTGGATGAGTTGTGTCCGAGCAGCGAAGTTATACTGTAGCTACTGATTGGTCGCGATACCGGTGTCGTTGGGATCGTTGCTGTGTGGCGTGGTTCCGGCATCGGTGACAGTCCGTTGGTCAACTTGCCGTTGCTATTACTATTATTACCACTGTTGTTGTTACTATTATTGCTACTACTGGAACTTGTGCCATTGCTGGTGACTGGAGCAAGTGGTGTTGCGGTCGTCGCTGTGATCACAGTGCTATTACTACCAGGTTTTGGGCGAGATCTTTTCGTAGTACTACTGTCCTCTAGCGAAACCTTCTCCAACTCTCTGAGTATTCTTTTACGCGGTGAAACATGCTGTTGGTGGGAAGAATTGAATACACTCCGCAAGCCCGCTGCTGTCGGTACTCGTGGCGTCATGTTACCCATACTAGTTGCAACTCTAACCTTTAATTGTTGAACTATTGAATCTAATTCTTTCCTTCGTTTTAACATTCCTCTAAACCGCCTGACGCTAGTATTTCTTGTTCCGTTGGCAGCACCAAGTCCATTAGAAATTTCACTCCGATCATCCTTTTGATCTTCATCATTCGTGGCATTTTCCGCAACTTTTCCGTTCACTTTCAGATCCATCGCATCATCCTCCGTATTGTCCGGCGGCGATAATTGCCTATCCCTAATAATCTCATAGTTCAGTGCTATACCACCAGTGCCACCCTCGGACGAACTCTGCTGTTCATAGGGTCGTCTCCGTTTGAGCCGCAAGCGTTTCAACACGTCCCTCGCCAGTTTAAATCGGACACAATTCGGGCGGTGATAGTATAGGGCCATTTCCTTGGAGATGTTTGACCGCGGGTTTGGTTGTTTCCAGCAATGATCTCGCTGCCACGGCGATGATTGGATCGAACTGTTATCATCAGAAACTGGAATGCAAAAAAATATAAAACCAAAAAAATATAAACCCGGCAGACACTACAATATATTCGCAACTTACAGCTGAGCGAAGTCGAGCTTTCGTGCTTGTGGAAGTTAGCACTGGTGGAGCTAACCGTCGGTGGCCAAAAGGTTTTGCGAGGAACCGAGATCCAGCTGGTTTTTTCTCCCTCGCGGGCGCGTGCCAGTTCCAGGATGAATTTACCATCTGGAAAAGAAAATCCGAGACGGAGAAGAAACAAAACAATGAGTTACGATGGCTGCTGTGGTGTAACAATAGATGTTGTTGCTTGCTTGATTTTACTTGTAATTTTTCCTTGCATGGTTGCACTCGCTCGGTATTCAGCCTATAGCAAGAGCTATGTTTTATGTTATATAAAAACTCTCAATACAAATAAGAAAACGGAAGTTGATTGTGTCAACAATTGATTGAAGTTACAAAATAATGTTAATTTTGGTTATTTTGAAATAACACTGTCTGGAATATTGTGCCGTAGATGAACATTCTCACAGTGACCAAACTTTTCCCATCATCGCACTGAGCTTTCCAAGCCAAGGGAAATTTTGATTCGACTTGAAGCAGGTTACCGCAGTTAGTTGATTTACAACACGGTAGCGGCGGTCGGCAGACACGGAGAGATGGTCGCAGGGGTGGCAGCACGTGTCACCGTTTTAATATGTTAATTTTGCCATAGGTACTGTGTATGTGTGTGTGTGTGTCTATCTACTGCACTACACAGCGAGCAGCAAAGCTAAGCAGTGCACGTTGCAATCATTTCCCCTGTCGTTTCTTCTTTTCTAGCAGCATATGGCCGTATTGTGCCTACTGTATTCAACATTCAGTGATTTCCGCATGAGTGCCCCTTTTTCTGGTCGACGAGCGAAGCATTTCATTGAGAAATGGTGTAGGTATATATGGCATCAGCTAAATGTGGATATGGTTTTTCAGGCATAGGCCCAAGTACAACTCTCTTGAAACTAAAAGGGTAAATTAGGCGGTACGAAGACACATACCGGGTCTAGCGTACGTTTGTTTCCTACCGTTGGTGATAGTTTGAAACAATGGCCTCAGCACCCGGTGTGCAGTGAGTGTGACCGGTAAAGCAAAACCCCACAGCAAAGTGGTAATTGCACCGGGGGCACATGTTTTCGCGCTATAATAGCAAAAGCCTGATGGTGAAGATTTGGCACCCAACCCGTTTCACCTGCTTGCTGAGTGTCGGCAATCTTTTCCGTACTTAACTGGCAAAAGCTTGCAAGCAAAATGTGTGAACGTTAACAAAAACGTCAAAAATAGATTGTTTTCATATTTTTACTGAAATTTCCGATTTGTTTTAATTGTTATTCCATTTTAAATAAAGGAAAAACAAACAGAGGAAATTTCAATCCTTCTCATATTTTGACGTAGAATTACTTCTTATTACGTGCGAAATGTTCACGGTTTTTGTTGCAACACTCGCTCATTCAATTGCAGCGTTTCATAACGGACGAACCACTAGAAGTAACCAGCGGATCTCCCGTCTGTGTGGGAAGCACCGTCTTACAGGCTTTTCTGTAGCACTACTAAACATGTCGCTTTCCGTCGTTTGGGCACTGATAATAGTTGTGCGTGTGTTCACTTTTAAAATGTGTTGTTTGCTTGCATGTGTATGTGTGAAGGAATAATAAGAGAATTAGAATCACAGCAGAGGCGCATTCTAAACAATTTTCATTCGCAAACAATTTTCAACTACGCTGTTTTAAAATTTTAAATAAATTATTTCAGGGCGCTAAGAAGTGCCATTGGTATTGTCACAATATTAACACCCGACAAGTCTGTTAATTTTCTGGCCATTGTGAATTAGCATCTGCGTGTGATGCGGGATGATTCTTGTAATTTATGGTATCATTTCTTTAAATTTAAATAAAAAAACGATTTTCCCGAGTTGTGTCGTTGCATGTCACTGGTGGTTTAATTGGTGTTACATATTACTGAGTGGCTCAATGTAAAAGTACTGTCACCCATTCCATAACTTGTAAAATAAAAAAATTCAACTTTGCTTAAAGAATGTCCTCAATTATTGGCTGAAAGTGCTTCTAAAGGCCAAAATAGAAAATGATCCCAAATTAGGCTAGAGCAATGGTGCCTATTTTAATCAATCGAAAAAACAGGCTTCAAACTCCTGAATTTTGATCAATATCGACATTTTTATTGATAAAAACGCAAATTTTATACGAATACAAGAAATACCGTATCAAATCTGTGAACAAACATCAATCGAAACAATTCAACCTATATTGCATCCATTCAGGCACCACTTCGGGTGCTGAAAAAAATCGCATGCAAAACAGATGGAAACTGGTTAGAACAGGTTGTTGGTGATTGAAATAGTGTTCCTTGATTGGAAACTTTAATTAATTGTTTTTGAAGTTTGCTAGCTTAGATTTGCAATCTGAAAACAAGTTCTGACAGAGAATAAGATTGAGAACAAATTGATATACTTATGTTTGAATTTCACCCAACACATTTTGAGTTTTTCGTCTCAATACACACGCGGCTCTTCAAGCTGCTTAGAATATGTTCCCTACGCCTACATTGTAGCCCATATTTCTAAAAAAAAAAATTAGCCTAAAAATCACAGACATCGTTACGAGAAAGAAAACTTGAAAAACAAAATTAGAGTGATTAACATCCCAAGACGATGCAAAAATTTCAAAAATTTTTATCATGTTGGGGCTGAAGCGGAGTTGATGGGAAACGATTTGAAGTGGTTGATGAATTCGTTTATTTTCGCACGCTTGTGGTAACAGGGCCTTCTACGGACTACGTAATTAGCTATGATTTCGTAGTTTGCAAAGTCATACAAAACTAGCGCTGTATAGGACGCTGATCCTCCCGGTGACCCTTTACAGACATGAAGCATGGACGCTGAAGGAAGCTGATCAACGAGTGCTCGAAGTTTTTGAGCGTAACGTCCTGCGATCGATATTAAATTGGAAGATGAGCGTGGCGCAACCGTATGAATCACGAGTTGTACCAGATATTCAAACATGGTGATATAGTGAAGGTGATACAGCGTGGCAGGCTTCAGTAGCCGGAATGCCTGACGTAAGAACCGCCAAAACTATCTTCAGCAGAGAACAAGGTGGATGTGCTCGAAAGAGGAAGATGCACGATCTTCTGGTTTACGAGGTGACTTGAGAATGGTCGCTAAAGACAGAAGAAGCTGGGCATCTCTAATTCTAACGGTCTGCCAGCTAACAAAGTAAGTAAGTACCATCCCGAATTTCTGGAAATACTTCACGAAGAACTAATTGTTATTCTGAGACATACGATTCATGAGTTGTAAATTATTTTCAAAATTTGTATTGTTCTGAACAACAAAATAAAAATATCGAAAGGTTTTATACAAAGATGCTCGTTTTGAATTTTATGTGGATAACAAGAGTTTTTTTTTCGCGTATTTATTACAATTTTTTTCAAATCGTTTATGTTTCGGTTAAATTTTCGAAATAAAATTCTCGAATATCACTTGATTCAACGTAACTTTTAAATATTTTTTCCGCTTTTCTAGTTTTTATCGTTCATTTGAAAAAAAAAATGAAATCGTACAAAAAAAAATTAAAATGTCAACGGTTCCACGGAAGACGGCTTATCTGCAGCCTTCACAAAGCAGCAAAAATATTGCGTGCGCTTCGCTCTGACTTCCAATAAAAAAAATAACTATATAATAATTATATATAAATATTTTCATTATAACATCATGCCACTCTAAAATAAGACGTTGTTCTACGTCAAAACAAAAATGTCACAAAATGCCAACAATAAAAAATTGCAGGAGATTCTCAATTTGGATTAAAAAAGCCTCTGAATAAAAATCCTTTAAGCGTTAACGATTTTTTGGGACTTCGGGATTTGCATTTTACGACCTTTACAGTGCGTCTAGAATATGATATGGTCGCAATAATTATCGGAAATGGGCAAGGTTTGGTTTTGGCCGTAGTGTGGGGACTATGCAGAAACAAAAAGTGTGATGCCGTTCTGTTATAAATCGATCTCTATTCCGGCACTTTATTTCAACTTAGCCAACAAGTCCAAAGCAAATGCGATACATCCATAATGATGAATAGGGAAACTCTTCGTTCGGCCGACACTCATTAAGTGTGATTATCGTGACATCAATCGTCAGTCTTTTTGCACACAGTCGAATAAAACCGTCGTTTTTCTTATTGTTTAAAACCATAAACAATGCATAACAAACGTCGAACGGTTAGATAAAGAAGATGGCGAAAGGAGAACGACGAAGATAGGTGCAAACCGTAAGCAAAAAGCTCTCAGCCGAAAGCGATTGCGCTTTGGAGCAGCAGCGCACCGAGTTTAATAATACAACGCGAAAAGGCAACCAATAATACAAAATAATACCCCAAAGAAAAAAAAGAAGCAAAAAATAGACAGGCGGAAAATACAGCACAATGAAAATAGTAAGTGAGGAAAAATAAAGCTGAAAATTATAAAGTACATACAACCAAAATGCGATTAGCAGCGGAATGGTAGTGCTGCGGTGCGGTAGTTCGCAAGAGTTCGCCTAGCTTTACTACGTAGGCAATATAGCTAAACACTGGCTGAGTGCAAAGAGAACTAACAGTGCGACCATTTTTCAAGGGAGTTGTTCTGGTCTGGTTTGGTCTGGTGGCCCTGTGATGATGTTAAACATGCACGTATGAGGCCTGATAGTTCCGAACCGAACCGCGCATATCTATGCTGTTTTTTTTTTGATCACTGCTGCTGACTGTAAATACTATAGGCTGAGCACTGAGTCGTCACTTGTACCACGTACTTACAGCCAGCAAATGGATGGATGGATGAGGTATCTGGGAGTAATGTGCGCTGTGTTAAAGCGTGAAGAAGTTGGGATCGTTCGTAGGGTACGGAACGTTTGATTGGTTTATGTTGTGGTAGCGAAAGAGCGCAGCGTGCGAGTTAATCGTAATTTATGGAAAGTTCCCATGGTAGGCACGGTAAACTGGCGAGGGACCTGGGCTGCTAGCTGCCACTGCCACCGAACCAGAGCGTTTGATGAATGTGCAGAAAAGGAGGGGGTGGGGAAGATAGAAGAGAATTCGAAAGAAGAAAGGTAGAGAGAACGGTGACTCGGCAAACAACGTTGAATTTCTGCGGTGGTAAGTATGAAGGGGGGTGATGACGGTGGTGGCTAGTTGGTTAGGTTACGACAGAGTGGTGTTGGAGGGAAGCGGGAAGCGGAGTGCGAAGTGCGGTGTGTAAAAGTAAAATTGTTGATGTTTTCATTACCCTTGGCGCGTGCTATTTGCTCGTTGAGGCTGGCAGCAGCAGCGGCAAGCAAGCAGGCAAGCAGCATTCGTCGAAGCGATTTGGTTGCGAGCTTTGGACGATTTAGAGGAAGTAGGTGACACGGGAACTTAGGCTAGGACAGGAGGCAAAGGCTGACTATACGACGCTGCTGAGCTGTGTGGTGATATGTGTAGCAATGTGGCGTGGCGCGAGCGTACCACTTAAGGGATTGACAGCCAAGTGACTTTCAGCTTCAATGGACTCAAAGACGACGGGCGCGTTCGGTGCAGAGGAACGAGAGACCTCACTGCCAGCGGTTTGGATGTCAAGAGGGAACCGGACGAGGATGTTCAAACCACGAAAGAAAAGGGTTTTGAGGGACTCTGTGACTGTTGATTCTACCGCCGAAGTTCTGTTATAAATAAGATTGAGAGTATGCGCACCTTGGAACTGGAAAGAGCAGAACTACTGCAACTCCATGCCTGCCTGCTTGCCTGCCGGGTGGGAGTATTGTAATTCGTGGTGTGGGAATTTTTCTCATACCAAGGCAATCGCGAGGGCGAACGCACAGAATCCAATACAAGTTATTCAATGCAAATCTGCTTGTTTGTTGCAACGGTGCTCATGCATTCCAGAGCGGGTAATTCTTTGTCTAGACTGTTTTATTGTCTAACACATTGTTTGGCTATCACAAGTCTTCATATGACTCTGACACTGATGAAACTTTCGACAAGCTATGTGAATTTCGAGCGATTCCCACACCGAAACAGAATCTACATTTTTCCACAAACATTTGCTGACATTAATTTCTTTTATTATCTCTCTCCTTCTGTGTATGATTTTCACGTTCCTCTGCTCTTCTACCATTTTTTATCATCCGTTCTTCAATCACCATATATGACCATAGATTGTTTTCTTGCTCTCAACTTCGTTTTATTTTATTTTCTTTATCATCGTCCGTCGCTTGCGCTGGGTTGCCCACCGTGCCTGCCTACCTCAATCGCAGGAACCACAGACATAACACTCATACACCCGCAAAGCAGCTGTTGTACGTGCGCAACAACGTCGCCGTCATCATCATCATTATCATCATCACCGTCATCGTCATCATCGTCGTAACCCGCAACCCTTTCACTCTTTCCTTGCCTTGCCGTATCTCCTGTGTGTTTCCTTACTGAACCAACCCGAATCCAGCCAAACCAACACATAATAATGTTGGAACGTGCGCGCGGTCAATAAAAAGAGAGTGTTGTAGCATGCAATATAGAGGGTAATGGTTCCGCCATAGCAATGGGCCGCGCACCTTTTCACCCTATTTCGATGCCACAACCAACAAGCAGAAAAGGGGAAACAGGGTTGGAAGCCGTCAAACAAAAAAAAAGAATGCTACCACACCAAATAGGCAATAACAAAAACATAATCTGCCTGCCGTGCCGAGTGCCCTCTCTATCCACAACCAAACCGTACTGTTCTGTATTCCGCGAAAGAGTGTCAATCGCTCTCGGTGGAACCCATCATCGGCACACTGCCTATGTCACATTTATTCCATTCCTCCGAAAGCGACACCGTCGTCGGTCGATCGGTCGGAACGTCAAATCAGCGCACACTTGTGTCTGTGCGGCGACGACGCAGTCCGAACTCATCCAGCTTGCCATTGTATGCTAATTCAATCCCAAACAGCATGGTATAATTATTATCGCCGCCGGGTTAGATGCCGAAACGAAAAAAAAGCGATAGCGATCGACGCATGAAGAAGCCCTGAAAAAGGTGGTGGCGGCAGCAGTGGCACGAACCGGCCGTGGTTTGGATTTAGAAGAATTTTTCGGCACATATCTGAGTTTGCGTTCGGTTTTGCTATGCTAATTTTTTGTGCATTTTTGATCAATTGCAATCGTTTTTTTTTCTCATTCTATTTTAGCGTAAAAATATGTTTCGGTTATAGGCCCACCAACTGAGCAGTGTTTACTAGGGAGTTGATACGAAAGAACGTGCGAGGCTCGAGCTCTACTTATTTAATAATCGATTTCTGAATCCACAGGGGAAAAAAAGCGGAGACATTCAGTACCATTCGCTTCTAAATTAACGTTGGGAGTGGCTTGACTAAAAACGATGAAGGAATACTCCTGGTCTCTAGTTGATGGAAAAAGAACATTTTCGTTTAATTTGTGGTTCTCAATTATAGCACCTTTTTCACTGTCAACACAAAACAGTAAGTTTCTAAAAGGGCAGATGAGCTTTGGTTGATAGAAAATAGTAGGAGGGCGGTATCCGAGGCACGACCGCATGAAATAGGTGCTTCGGAGAAATCGTCTTCTGCCGATCCTTCGCACGCTTTTGGGAATTGCGCTTCTACATCACATTCATATGACGAGGCATTGCGAGGATTGAGATGTTCGTACAAATTTTCAATATATTCGTTTATTCACTAAACGAAACTGCTATCGCTGTAAAACTGTAATACAAGAATCTAACGTCCGTATACCACAAGTACGGTCCAGGAATCAAAATGATGCTAATGGTACCTTTTATATCAAGGTTTCGTCAGTTACTTTGAAAGAGCGCGGAGCGCAGCAGAATAGGGAATGGCGAGGAAAGTAACACATTTTCGAAAATTGCTCAGGCCGCGGTCGAAAAATTAACACAAAGGAAAAAATCAATTCCGATTATAAGCTTATTTGCATGGCCTTTACTGCTATTGTAAAAAAAAAATCAACTACCTAGTTCAACTACATAACTTTGGAGCACCAAAAAGTGCTAGTTACCGATGATTCTAGTTCTCTGTTTTTTTTTTCTCCGGCAGAATTTCGAGCCTTTTTTGGCACGAGATGACTAGTACTATTTTGCTTTTTCTTCCTGTTCATGATCAGCACCTAGCATCCGTATGATATCGTTACGGCTTTGGAATGAAAATGATGGTAAAATATTTAAATTGTACCTTTCATAAAATTTCTGTAAGTGTGGCGTGTAGAGCGAGAAAAACAACAGCAACAAAAACAAATCGTTCCAAAGTCAGATCGGTTGTATACTTTAGTATCGGCTGTGCTTGAGAAAAGAGGTTGCTCGGTATGATTCAAACAATCCATGTCACTTAATTTCCAGATAGACGTAGTCGTACGTCAAAATGTCTGGAAATGAATATACTAAAACTACTGAACCAATTTCTTCATCGTTTTTTTAAATGTTCGTTATTAAATTCTCCGATCGTTTTTTGATACACGAAGTTTTATTCTGCCGAAAAAAAAATTTCAATGCTGCACGCTTCAAAAAATCCAAACTTTGTTCTTTTTTCTCGAGCAAAAAGGTAGATAACCCTTGACGTTGGGAGTGGCTTGACTAAAAACGATTGAAGTAACATGGTTTCTCATTGACGACATTTGCGTTCAATTTTTGTGGTTTTAAAATATAGCACCCTTCTCGCTGACCATCCTCACGGCTGGAATCTTTTATATACTCAATTATAATTTTCTATAAGGACAGATAGCCATTGTTCGCATAGAAAAAATGTCTAGGTATAAATATAAGGGAGCTGTGATTTATTTCCTTTTTTAAATTGAAAATGCTTTGCTTTTAACGTAGAATACGTCTTACTTTAATAGGGTGCCGTTCCGAAACATCGAAAATAGAGTGAAACGACAAAATGAAAGATTTCAAATGCTCCCAACTTTTTTACCACTAGACGGATTTTAGCCATTGATATCTCGTTGGATCAAGAACTAATTTCTCTAGTTTATGAAAACAATTTTTATAGCAAAGAAGTTAAAATTTATAGCCAATTTTACTATAGCTCAACCAATCGCGTACCAACAATGACACAATCCAAGCACAGCCTTCACTAAAGTATACAAACGATTTGATTTTGTAAACGATTTGCTGTTGTTGCTGTTTTGTTCGCTCGAGTGCCCAACGACACGTCCACCGGAAGTATAACTGTCATTAGTCACATATAAAAGCTAGCATGCAACAATTTACTCTTCATTCATTATCCGATCACTTTAGCAAAAGATTTACTAAAAATCGGATCGACCAGTAGCAAGCAGACTTGCTGCAGCGCAGCAGGCGATGATTTTATGTTTGCATGGTTTTTGCTCCAACACACGCTCATTTGATTGCAGCAGTCCATAGCGGACGGCGACTTATATTGTAGTGCATCAAAATAATTTACTTGAAGAAGGTAGTTATTATTTTTCTGGCACTTGCCAGAACGTTGATAATAGTGATGAAAACTTGAAAATCCCGCTTTTCATCTTAGTGTTCATTTTTAGACCGTTGCTCGTTTTTTATACTATGTTCATATGGTCTTGATTTTTGGATACACCAATGGCATTTTTTTAACTTATTTATCAACGGATTTTTCCGAGCTCTGTAGCTGAATCAACCTGGCTATTTATACCCTCTAGTGCCCAACCCATTTTTAGACGAGCTTTAGGAGAATCTCTATAAATCTTTAATAAAACCTTGAAACATCGTTTATGAAGATTTATAGTGACTTCATCGAAGCCCGTCTGAAGGCTGACTTGGGTACTAGAGGGTTAATTTGTATTACACATTCTAAACGACTCAATATCAGCAACAAACAAATTTAGAACATAATTCAAACTAGCTCTATTGTTGAAGTATAGTCGCATTTAATGAAAAACATTTTAAGTGTCACTTTTAAATCACGTTAAATTGATGTAGAACTGCATAGTTCAAAGTTTGCGAGATAAGAAAATACAGCATTGCTTCAAGAACGTGTTTGTGGCTTCGAGAAAGGCCGAATATAAATTAAGGTAAATTAACCTATAGTAAATCACCCGTCAGATTAACTCAATTTCTCTTAACATTAATCGGAATTTATAAATGTTTGTAATGCAGATTGGATAAGATGTTTTCCAAAAAAAAAATCTGAAAATCCCTCGAGTTGGCTGATGGAACGAAACAATTCCCTTCGCGCTAGTGTATTTCGTAATAGCTTCAATAGTACGGGAAGCTAAGCCTGGCTGCTCTGCCGCTTGTTCGTAGCCCGCCTGTGTTCTGGATACCATCTTAACCCATTCCCCGCGGGTGATGCCATATAGCATCACCTGACATATAAACTTTGATAACAGTTTAACAACTATACTTGAAATTTTTAGCGATGAAAATATTCTAAACAGTTAGAGAATAGATTGGCCTTCAATATGCTATATAGTTTGTGCCACTTATGCTTGCGTTTGCTGAGTAATAAGAGTTTGAATGTCTTTTTTCGATGTAAAAACTTATTTCTCTCCGCGGGGATAGGGTTAAGAACGAGTTAGTTCACGGTTGAATAGTCGACGGAAAAACTAATGCACTTCGCGCGCAGCGTTCGTCTTTATACCTAAAAAAACATCGCGCAGCGCAGCCAAATTTTTTTTACTTTCTTCCATAATACCGTCTGCGTGGCCGAGCCCACTTGTCGCGTTAGCCTATTTGGTAATACCAATCCAACAGAAAATTGTTTTATAAAACAGCTTTTTAAGCTGTAGTTCAGCCGAAATTCGATTAATAGCAGCTTTACAAGATAAAAATCAACAACATTGTTTGTAGAGAAGTCTGCGTGTTTTACGTCAGTTATGCAGCATGTCTTGGATACAACCTCCTAATTTTTTTTTAAATTAGTGTAATAAATATTACAAATTCCGCTTTTGACCAGCATTAATATTGCCTAGTTAATTGAAAGGATATTTTTAGAATGCGAACGTTAAAAGTGCGCTTAAAATATATTTTGACCAGTGTATTTCAATTAATCGAGATAATCAAGGAACACTCTTCAAATCAGAACACAACAATCACATATCGTGAATTAGTCTCATATAAGTTCATCTATTTTATTTTAGCACAACACAACGGACACTTTCCATATGTTTTCAAGTCTCTTCTTATTTTTGGCGTGTTCTACTTAAAAATTTAAAAATTCCAGCTATGAAAGGTAGTCAACCGAAATATTATTTACATGTCCTAAACCTTCTTTTTGTATATAATAATTCATTTTTATTTATACCACATTATAGATTCTTGATCATAATCAAGCTTATTTCCAGCGTCTGGGACGAGATGCCGATGAACCAATTACGTGCCAATTAAAGCCTCAAGCTCGTCATACAACACAAAGGGGGTGTGCAGATAATACACAATACACCATAAAGGAGCTCAATAAACACTGCTTCAATAAAAATTGATTGAAAATTTTGTAAAGTGTATTCGAACTTATTGAACACCCTGTATATTACATTAATCCAATTAATGGTCATATCACTTATTAAAGTGCATCCTTATCAAAAACCCAACCCACTAATAAAAACTTCCATCCGTGGTCTTTGTAAACATACACAGGTATACCTGGTCTCTAACAATACATAGACCACATTTTAACATTCCTCCAGCGTCGCCAGGTATCCAGATTTATCTGTATTATTCAGATTTTTGAACATGTACCCAGATAGGCAGATTTGATGTTCAATTTTCCAGATTTTTCATAAATGATCCAGATTTAATTTTTTCTAGAAACACAAAGTCGTCATCTAAGAATTCAAAAGGTGCCTGGGGTCAATTTTTGGCTTCTGTGCATCATCTCAATCATGTCAAGCTGTTTTTCGGAAAAATTGGTTTAAACATTTGTTTCATATATGTGAGACCCCCCCCCCCCCCTTCTTTTCAAGAGTAAGGAGTGGTGTCAAATTATCATAGAAACCATTCTTGTAATCTAAAATCCTCACATTCCAAATCTGATTAGTTATAATCCATTTGGTTGATTAAATCTATGTAAACACTTGTGATTTATTTGTATGGAAGCTCTTCCTTTCAAAGAAGGGACCCACCAAACCACCATAAAAACCTGCCTTGCGCCTCAAAAACTCTTCATGTCAAATTTGGTTCAATTTGATTGATTTTTTTCTCTGTGTGGACTCAACATTGCGACCAGAGACACTTAATCTATTGTGTTGACAGGTATCCAGAATTATCTGGAATATCCAGATTTTTCATAAATAATTCAGATTTTTTTCTCTTTCTCGCGAAAAGGACATCATTTAAGATTTTGCACAAAATTTTACAATTTTGTCACTTCAAATGTTGCGTACCTTAAGAATTTTATTCGAGAAAAGATCTTTTCTTCCAAGAAATGACGTCCACATTGTTTGTTACTTTTCCCAAATATTGACGAAATCGACCTGGCAGCTAACTCTTTCAATCCAACTCCGTGGTACTTACCAGAGTGGCACTGAGTCGGTGGCCTCTCACTAACTAAGTACTAAATCATCAATATCCTTTCTAATATCCCCAAGTTACGGTAAAGATGGTCGTGGTCAGCAGTGATGACTATCGGGTCTACTTCATCTCAGATTGGTTTAAATGTTACTTCCAAATATTGTACCTCATACAATCCTAGTAGAAGCGTTAGTCACCAGTCTGTAATCTACGAAATATACCGTGCTTACGCTACGCATATTGACGAAATCGACCTGGCAGCGCTGCATTCCCTCCATATTGTAGGTTTCATTCGGCACCGACACAACTCGAAATTCATAGTTTCGAGAGCAACGGGCTTGCAAATTAGCGTTCAAAATTATCTTTTTTTTTCTCTACGAAAACTGTAAATTTCTGGACTTTCCATTTTCATCCAACCTATTTGAATCTATTATGTACATACTATGAACAAGTCGTATGAGTTGTTACAATTCACTTGCTTCTAGTTGCTGTTTACTTCCCAGCTTCGGGTCGTAACTTTGGTCTCCTGTAGAAAATTCAATCGGGTGGACTTTCAACCCACCTATACCGTTGGTCACTGAGCGAAATTCACGGATTACACACTAATACAAGTCAAAAGGACTCACAATTAATTTAACAAAGAACAGCTTGAAAATTACGAGACCATACAAAATTTTTATTAAAATTGCTTTTCGCGGGAAGGGAGAGTTTGTAGGGATTTATTTTTACTTGCGCATATCTTTTTTCACGATGAGACGTCCGTCGGGCACTCCGCTCGGTGGGGGTGTAGATGTTGATTGAGTGGCTTGGCTGCGTTGCTGTTTTAGAGATGCGGTGATTTCGCTGGTCGGATACGGTCTTCTGGCCAACTGGGCATTATAGTATCGGACGCAGCGGCGTCGGTGGTCACCGGTGGGGCGTCACAAGGGTAGCACCGGCTTGTCGATCGCTTGATAATCGGCTGGCGGGTAACCCGGAGGGTGTCACTGTTGCACTCTGGATGGCTTCAACTCGCTTTTACTCGCCTTTCACCACGGCCGCGGTTTCCAACGACGCGCCAAAACTTAGCGTACAAAATAGCCTTCCAATTTGGCCACAAAAGGTCTCACTAAGGGCTTTATTCCGCCAAAACTTCGACACTGGATCTTTAACGCGCGACTACACTCCTCCGGGTTATAATCAAAAATTCTCCCGCATTTTTGCTATCCGACCTTTTTATTTACAACCTGTCCGCTTTCCATCGTAGACCCTCCCTGTCGCGTAGCGCACCACCCCGTTGTTTGTACCCGACGACTCGAAGCTTTTATAAACTTATCGTTTAATTTGGTGCCAGGGTTTTATTTATCATTGTTTGATTTTTTTAAAGTAATTTTTTTTTTATTCTCGCTTATTTTCCATCGGTCTAGTTCCGCCACTGTTGTGGCCAATCACCGACGCCCAGGGAGGCGACTCCACACCCAGGACCCTAACTCACGACCCGTTTATTAACGGACCGGCGCCAACGGCTTTACTTCCTCATGCGATGGAAGGCGTGATCCCAGAGATTCTTCGCCTCAGAAAATCTCCCGATGTCGGCTAGGATTGAATCTAGACCAGTTGGGTTGGTTGTGAGTGGATCACGCCACCTCACAACCATCGACACCTATGTCGGCGGTGGGATTCGAACCCAGGCGTCGAGCGTGGTTGGCGGAGATGTTACCAACCACACTAGGCCCCCGCTGTCCTAGAGCAATTTATTGATTTTACCTAATCTACGACTTGTTTTCTCTTAAATTTAAATTGTATATACATGCAAAATACAACAAAATAGTTTAAATAAATAATTCATATAAACAAACAATAGAAATAATTTCTATACAAAAACTAAGCAAAATGGCACCAAACGAGGCTTTTAAACAAAAATTCAACAAAACTCAAACATAACATTGGAGTATGTAAATGCGTAATTTTTGCTTAGACATTTCCTGACAATTATTTATACATGTAAACAAGCAACTGGCATCGTCAAACACAAATTGTGGACCTGGCACTGCGGTTTCCCAACACAAAAAAATACAATATAAATAGAAGTAAAGATCAAGCTGGCTCAGCGACCAAAGGATTTTATTGTGACCGTCAAAGAGTTTGGTCACAGAGTTAAAATGTCTTTTCTACCATTTTTGAAGGATGTTTTGATTTGAATTGCAAAGACATACTTCTATCCCAAATATTTCTTTAATAAGTATTTGATTTTTGTGACTTTTGAAACGAGTTTTGTGAGATAAAAAATAACCGTATGATGGTGATGCCGGTGCCGGTGATGAACTCCACCTGATTGTAAGAACGTGGCCGGCGCCGTTATTGGTCAATAAAAATCTGGTCATTGAATGATGCACAACGAGGAGGAATGACCACTTCAGTCCTTCTTTCAGTTGATTCTTTGGCTCAGGACCCATCACGGAGTAGCAACCATTGATACGTACAGTCAGGACTAAGCTGAGCTAAGCTAAATGAAATTGAATTCAAAACCAATATTTTATTCATTGTCAACAATCTTAAATTTGATTGAGATAAGCGATTCTCTTGATAAAATGAGTCACGCTTATAATTACTGGCTTGAGAAACGTAGTTAGTCCTCGCTAGTCAGTTATAACACTGGCAAGGGAAATAAACTCGTAAACAAAAATACAAACAAGCCCGAATAATGATGATGCTTGTCATAAGCATCACTTATTCTCAATAGTGATATTGTGAATAATATAGAGAACGGACAATATTACAATAGATTCATACAGAAATCCAACAGTAGAGAGAAGTGCTTTGAATATTCTCAGAGTGGTTTATATAATTTTGAGATAAAAAGACAGATAGCAGAAGTATTTCTATAACTTTGCAAGTCAAGTGTTTCGTTGACTTTAGCTTGAGATGGAAAACTCAAAAACACGAAATAGGTAATGAAACCTTCAATTTTGCACCTCAACACAACTGAACTATTCAAGCTAACTCCGATCCTGGTCCGCGATCGTAGTACGTACGGTGCTCCGCAAAAATAACTACTGCAGCAAAATAGGCTGACCGAATGGAGCTGATTGCTTCCTTCGTCAATCGTCATCATTATTAGCTAGCTCGTCAATCTTGGCAGCTGTTACCGCTGATAGTGGAGCACGGGCTCGCCACCACATAAAAAAAAACTGAAGCGTGTTGCACCATATAGCATACCGACCGACCGCCGCGAATCGCGATCATCGCGTTTCTTTTCCCTCCCCGTACACAAGGTGCGGAGTTGTTGCGCTGCACTAGGAGTTTGCGGTTACCATCGGCAGCAGCAGCAGTGGCAATAGAGGTGGACACGACCCGACCGGCACGCCAGCAGTGGATGCATTATTCGAAACCGGAGAAAATTGTTTGACGTGTGCGCAATCCAGTAGAAATAGCACGGGTCTTTCTTGGCTGACCGAGTTGGGTGTGCCGGAGGAATGGTGTCTCCCCGTGGCACTTCGGAGTTTACGAGAAGCGCGGTTTCAGCCAACAACAACAACAACAAAAAAAAGTATGAACGTATAACAAGAAATAAAGCAGAAGTAAATCGTCAAGAGAAACGGGAGATGAAGTAGAGATGTAGTTTGTAGTAGAGAAAGAGAGCGAGAGGGGGAGAGAAAGAGATCGGGAAAAAGAACGCGCGAGGGCAAAACAAGTGTAGCAATAATGGAAGAAAATAATTATTTATTTAGAGCATGACTGCATAAAAAGACAACGGACTTTCGCTGAGGGTGCTGCTGTTGCGGCTGAAGGTTTACACTGCTAGGGGATGGCCAGCAGGCAGGCAGCAAGGAATAGCACCACCGCTGGAGGAGGCTGTGTTTCACGTTCCGGTGTTCTATGAACCAAAACAGTTTGCGCTCGTGCCCGTTGTCGTGGCGCGTATCCACCTAGGCACCTCTCTATGCCTATTATACGTACGTTATTTGCTGCTCTTTTTTTTCGTTCGCCGTATTATTTCTTCAGCTCCCTCGGTACTCCGCCTCGCGGTCGTACCTGGCCGTTTTCATATATCTTATTATTCTATTATTCGCACTAGTGCCCACCACAGCTATACTGTACCTAATGCAGGTACCAATTTGCTTTCTACTCCGAGACCACTGCTGAATTTAGTTTTACCTTTAAGCTTCTTATCGCAGAGGATACCATTCGAAATTATTCCGATAGTAAGGCTTTTATCTTATTATCATGCTCGTTTCTGTTGTAGGGTATTTATATTTCGTGGAAAATTTACCAGGTTTGGAGTGGACCTATAATGGACCTATCAACGAAAATAAAGTTTCAAATCAATTCTTCCGAAAGAAAAAAACTGGATAAGTTTTCCCGATTCAAAAAAAAAACAGTAAACTAGGTAAAAGTTGGATTTAAATTTAACATGTTGAGCAAACTTCAACCAATTACGAGCTCGTTAACTCTAACTACCTCTCGCAGGGTTCTACTAGATTCCAACTAAAATCTGGTGAAATGCAAATTAAAAAGTCCGGTAATATTCGGTTGAAATGAATGCAACATTTCAAGTGATAAAAATGCATTTTATTTCATGTTGGGAAATCTGAAAAGCAAACAATCAGAGCGAGAAACTGGCACCGATGCTGATTTGTAAAGAACAGATAAATCGCTTTCACAAAATCCATTTTCGTTCAAAAAGAACAACAAAAACGGTCCTTTTTAAGGCCACCACCAATCATTACCCAGTTTAATAAATCACTAATAAACTTGCGTAGTCTTTCGTCAATTAAGCGATTGTGTTTCAGCTCACTGTAGATGTCTGGATTCGGGATAGATATCTATAACTATAATAATTTACGGAAAATATATATCCACGGTGGCAGTAAATTGGAAACCATTATCGGTAAGGATGATTAAGAAAAATACTGTGGAATGTTGTCAGCAATTCAGAAAACAATATAAAGTGGAAGAACAAACAAGCCAGAAAACATTTTTTTTTTGCGACGAGAGAATTTCGAAAAATAGAAAAAGGGGTTGTATCTGAAACAAGACCGCATTTTTGACGTAGGACTACGTAAATACATGAATGATCACGCAACTGTTCAAGCATCTGAGTTTTTGGTAAAAACGTTCCCGTATGCAGATGATTTCCTGAATTATTTGTTTTGCTTTCGATTTCAATGCATTCAATATTCTAAAAGCTTTTAATACTCGACAAAAACATTTGATTTTACACTTTCCATAACAGTCCCAAGATGATGAAGAATTCCCAATTTTTTTTTCAACATTATGGTTCACTGTTTTATAAACTCTGCCCGTTGCGAAAAGTTCTGAAATGTTGTGACCCAAAAGCCTCCGCTATTGAAAAGAATTCATGATATTTTTTTGATTTTATTTTACCATGGTTAGGTCTGGTGGTTTCTCGAAGCTTAATCAACTTTCTACGCTATTAAAGTATCAAGAAAAAGAAATATCCAAAACAGATTTATCCTAGACCCAATATTTTACAATTCCGTAGAGTAAGTTCTACGCATTTTAGGTTATCTTGACTGGAATAACCTTATAATTAAACAAATTGGAATAAAACTAATAATTGGTTTCGAGATTCGATGCTGACGTTAATGTATCTAATAGTGAACTAATCACTCTTTTTTTCCTGTATGGACTCATCCCTGCGACTGGAAACATTGGACTTTTGTGCTCGGGTAAGGACAAATTTTTGTCATGAGGTATTTGCCGAGTTTCATACATAAAGGAAGGGTTAGTGGGAATCGACTAAACCCATGCTCAAGTCCGTTGACATTTAATGATCTGGTTCTACTAAGATTCGAGCCCATGACCAACTGCTTGTCAAAGCGAACTCTGCGGCTACGAAGCATTAAAATAAACTTGATAGTGTATATTATGTGATCAGATTACAAAAAAAAACTGTCTTTTTTATAAATAAGAAGGAAATTGTGCATTATAATAATTAGAAGTATGCCTTTCAGATCGATTCAGATTTTATCAGTATAGTATCAGTTTCAGTAATAATCGACCATTTAGAAATTCAAGTAAATCTGTTTCGAACATCTGAAAGTAGAAGTACGAAACTAAATGGAAAAACTTCGTTCTCATATGCTTCACGAGAAGAAACATACTTATTTCTAGGTGAGTTGCTCGTAATGCTTCATTATTTGTGCCATCATTTGCTGCCGGAGCTGCGGCCACCAGTTTGCCAGATAGTTAGTTATTAGCTTTGCTGTTGACTTCAAGATATGCCGCGCGAGGTCCGCTGCTCGCGTACTACCGCACTGTTCACCGTCACGGCAAATTCTCCGGCGCAAGGAGAGAGCATAGTTTCGCTTCTTTTTTTTCTATAATATCTCATAACAGCGAATAATAACTATAATAGTAGGAACATACAGCAAACATAATCATATCATCTCTTCTGCTCGCCGTCGGTCTGCTAAAATTGTATCCATATAAGCAGCCGAGCAGAGGAAAAAACACAACATCCACGAATTTCTCCGGTGCGGATCGCACCTTGCTAACATGATCCGCCACGCTCGTGCCTTTTTACGTATAACCCGCTTTCGGCGTGTGCCTGCCTGTTCCGATCGTCAACAAATCTTCTCCCCCTCGCTTGATGAGACTTTCTGAAGCGATCAACGATGCGTAAAGTTCAAAATTGGACTACCGCGCCAGCATTCCCGCCTGCGGGAAACGTCGGAAAGCTTTCATTCAAGCAAGGGGATGTCTTTTAAGTCCGATCGTTCCATTCCGTACCAAACCCCTCGATGTAGCCATATTGCAAGCATAATAAACAATTCGTCGCTAGTGTGCCGTCTTGTTCCCATCGCGAAAAATTTAAATGAATGTTTACTGTTTGGTAGTTTTCCGTAGTTTTGCAGCAGTGAAGAATCATCTACAACAACTACGGTGTTGTTGTGTTCTATGAGCCCCGACCCAGCCGACCGGGACCGGAGATCGTTGAGGAAAAAAAAAGCAGCCAGTTGGAAAAGTGTGTATTGTTCTTATTCCCTACATGCCACTCGCGCGCCAATTCTCACATATTAATGATCCCTCGCACCTCCGACTCCGAACAATACTGTTTTCTTTCGAGTGGCGGGGTGCTGTCTACAGTTCTCCCCTACCTTTGGCGAAGAATCTACCAACCCACCACACCATCGCAATCAAGTCAAAACGCGAGGGCATCCACCGGAAAAGACAGCTCCGCGGGCGAAGCAGCAGTGCATAGAGCACCGGTAATGTGTTTCAGTGCGGGGACTCGAAACATGAGCTTTAAGGAACCCCGAAGTTGGTTTCAAAACTTTTGGCCAAGTCGCAATCACGGGTCTTTCAATCTCGTCGTTCAGCATCGATAATTTTTCTCATAGAGCTGAGACAATTTCGCTGGTAAGATCGTAGTCCTCTACTGGCGCAAATTATGTAACACAAACGATCAGTTTTATTGTTCAAACTATAAATCACAATCTACAATTTATGAGAATTCGAAGGAGTATTGAAATTATTATCTTAACAAGTCAGCAAAACTGAGATCAACAAAAAAGTTCAAACAGTTTTTTTGAAAAGCAATCAAAACAAAACAAAAAAGCTGTCGTCAGAATGATTTTCCGGAAATATTTTTCCAAGATTATGTTTTCATGATCAAGTTCAATGTTTTTTTTTTCTTGGTTAATTTTCCTTCACAGTAGAACTTTTTTCCGGATTACATTTCAACTTTTTTATTTGCAACTAAAGGTTTTGGGTTTCGAACTTCTAAAGCAGATGCTGAAAGAACAAATCGAATAAATTTATTTAATGTTGTTAAGGTTTTATATACTGTCAGAAAATCAATGTTACAATTGTGCAGAAGTCGTGAAGGCTGATGATCAATAAACTTTGCCGAGATGGTAGTTACAGTTATTATTTTGTAAAATCACCAGGTTTTCGAGATATGCAAAATTTAAATAAAAAAAACCGGAATGAGTTCAAAAAAATGTTTGACATAAAGTCCCACTACAATTATGTGAAAGCCAACGTGTTGTCTCTGAATGCTCAAAAATAAATATAAAATCGGAAAAATTATTAACTATCAATGTTTTGCTATCTATTTCTGTCTTTTGATGTGAACTTTCGATCAACAAATAGTTTCACTGCAGCTGATTTGTGTAAATCGGTTGAAAAGAAAAATATTACTTACATAGGTAGCAAAAGACACAATTATGGGTCACTTTTGGCTTTCAAAATAATTTAATCTAAAAAATCGTTTAAAATCCATCACGAGAGTCAACAACCAAATGTTGCAAAAGCTTGATAACAAGCTATTTAACTCAGTCTCGATGCATCATAATGCCGACTCAGTCACTTACCACGGAGACACAACCCTTCCTTTCTGTCGCAGTCGTAGAGATGCAGAGGTGAACTATCCATATACTTGGTTCCTTATGTAACTTCACTAACTATGATCGATCACGGAGGAGCAACTACGTCAAGCTCAAGCTCAATCTCGATGCATTACAAAGCAAAATTTATAAAAATAGCCAAAATATGAACTGACCCGTTAACGTGGTCCCCGTGGTTCTGTGGTTAGCGATGTCGGTCGGCAAGCTCTCTCACACGGTTGTGATATCGGGTTCGATTCCCGATCAGGTCGAGGATCTTTTCGAGCTGGAAATTTTCTCGACTCAGCACTGGTGCACGGTGTATCGTTGTACTTATCCTACAGCATGCAGAATGTGCCAAAAACAATATCGATAACGAATTCTCTCAACTAATCTAGTTGATCGAGACCGCATTAGCCCCCCAGGCTAGCGTGCGATATTGTTTGTTATGGACTGACCCACAAGCTTTATTGCAATTATGGGTCTTTTCACCACTTAAAGCACCGAGAAGAATGATTATTTTGAGTGACATTTGCTAATTCAAATCATTTCAATCGTATAGGTAAGGTTACTGAGTTAGAAAAAATTACAATGGTCAATGAAAATTGCTTAGTTTCGTGAGAATAGACGTATATTTGTATTTTAACTAAAATCAAAATGTCAGAGTGCCGAGTGTAAAAAATGTTTGAAAATTCACAATTATATGAAAAATTACCTCGTTATTATCAAAAAATACTATCAAAACGGTAAACGTAAGTTTGTTCGTTATCATGTTATTTATCTCTGGTTAATTTTTAGAAAAGTCGCTGGTAGCATTTTTGAGTTATGTCCATTTTATGTTAAAATGACTGATATTATTAGGAAATTCATACAAACTCGTGTTACAATTGGGTTTAGTTTCTCCGATTTCAATAGATATTTTGCCTACCAATAAGCAATTTGGATAAGAAAAAAAAATCAAAATCAAATACCCTGATTTTTTTCTGAAATTTAACATTAATTTCCCTGATATTTTTCAGCATTCGGTACAAAAAAGGGCAACGTAGACGAAAGTAACTCTGAAATCTCAGTGGAAAGAGTATTCGATCTGATATGAAAGTGGCCACGTGGACAGATTTTTAACGATTTTGACCCCCCCCCTCCCCCTCCGTGGACAACTGTCCATATAAATTTTAAAAAATTGTATGGACCGTGGACATTAGCCAACCCACACCCCCCCCCACCCAAACCTGTCGGTTTCAGGTCTATCATGCTAAAGTGCTTAAAAACTTGGAGAGAATTTCAATCCCCGTTTTCTCCGCTGTTGTGCGTAGATCTTTTTCGTTTATTATCTCTTTTGGACCGTAAAGTCCGCAGTTGGACTGCGGAGAAAAAAATTGCTATTCAGTTACATGAACATTGTTTTACAGTTCGAAATAAATTTTTTTTATTGGAACCTGCAATCATGAATGTGTGAAGATTAGTCAACGTTGTGCCAAACATGATCCAGTAAAATTGCATAATGAAGATTCCTGGAAGCAGCCATTTCATCCGGTGGCGGAGCACTTCTCCTCAAAAGTGCTAACCATCACCAAGGCAACGGCATGATTGTACTTCTTTGTGTGCGACTGGTGAATTAAGTAGCGAAATGCTTTGTTCGCAGAATGCTGACTCGATGTATAAGATAAGTGCATTGTGTTTATATTTACTAAAACGTTTATTAATACATAATTTTGCTCAGTGGTTCTGGTTTTTTTTCCGGATCATGAGTAGATTCTTTCTATCTTCGGTGAAATATTAAGTATAAGCTAGTTTTATAGCATCTTTTCTACTATTTTCAAGATTCAAATAACTGAAACTTTGACATAGGGGAACTGCTCCATTATTCATCTCATTAAGCCGATATTCACGAAGAATGCACGGATTCAACACCAAATTTTCACGAAATCATTGAAAAAATAAGCTAAATATGCTCTTATGGCGTAACTAAACGTACTCTTATGGAATCGTTTAGCATTGTATATTTAGTAAAATTAGCTAGATTTATCCTGAATTTTGTAAAACAAACCATTTTTCACAATGCTTCCAAATCCATCTCAAAACTTGAATCACTACTCAATTATTCATCTCACGATGCCCCTATACTCATCTCACTGTTAATCATGAATGAATCACATTATCATGAATGAACGTAGTGGTAGCCCGTCGTAGTAGGTTACCAAGATCCGCTGCAGTTGTTTACGTGCAAAATATGGTAACCTAGGTAACCACTACAGTGCTGTAGATTTATGTCAATTATGTCGGAATAATTTAACGTTTTCAGTATGATTTTCTCGTATTAACAAAAACTGATTTGGCAACTCTTGATTTTCTTCAACGCAGTGAAAACAGATGAAAATACATACAGTTGAAATTTAGGAATTGCAGAAATTCATCTCATATATTTCTGCTAATTCAAGCTTGTTTTAGGAAATTTGAGGTGAACATTTCAAAGATAAAAGTATTCTTAGTGTAGTGAGTGATTTTGTTTAGTGATTAAGATAAAAAGTGGTCCGCTAGAGATGAAAAAAATTTTGGTTGGCTGCTGAACGAGTCCCGTTGTAGCCGTATAGAACAATGCGCAGATTTTGTTTTTTGAGGTAGGTGATTGAATTAAATGAGTTTTCGAGTGCTGATGCCCGACTATCAAATATCAAATTTAGAGCTTTTAAGTGAGTTTTCGAGGATTATATTTTATAAGGAATCTAAAGTGAACTAATAAGAATCCATTCCATGGATTAGCAGATTAGTTTAAGAAGAAAATATGCGTTTTTTCCTGTTTTCAATTGTGTTTACATGTTGAATGAGATGAATATACGGGCTGAGATGAATAATGGAGCAGTTCCCCTAATTTTGCGGGTATTTTGTAAAGCTTTATTTCATGATTTTTCTAGCTTTTAAACCAATATTGATTTTTGAGAGATTATTTCGAAGTCTCGTAAATCTGGATGACATAAATCCACGACGGTATACTAATAATGACAATTTTGGCGTTTGAAAAAAAAATTCTTTTGTTTCATATGCATATTTGCATTTTTTTTTTTTTTGAGTTTTAGGCTTTGGATGCATGGAACTTTGCCAACTTTTGGATTCAATAGGTGATTTAGTTCATTTACGCACACCAACAGATTCGTTCAACGTGTTCGAGTTTACCCTCACTAAGGTACAGTATAACAGATTTTACACGCATTATTATAATTTTACCCAATATAATTACTAAAATACAACTGAAGGATTAATGATTTATATGAGAAAAATCACGTGTAAACTTATCCCTTCAATGTAACAATATACCGTTCTCTGTGACTTCTCTTATTTGCGATTCAAACAATTTTTTTTTTTTCGATTTCTTAGATATAACCCATTCAAATATAGAGTGAATTTTTATATTATGTGATACGAGCCAACAGCCTCTCTTAATGTTGGTTTAAACCGAATTAAAATCATAGAATCTCATACACTTCTGATTAGTCTAGTAAATACTAATCACACACACACTCGTTTTTTTTGGTCCCAACAATAAATTGATTGTTTGTTAATTTACCTCGGTTCTAAAAATTTAAATACAACTTTTAGTCCTCTCCAGTAAACCCCACAAATTCGTGGGTGGCTCCAAGAGCCTTCGGTATAAATCAGATCAACATCGTGTAGTATAGCATTTTACAGTTTACTGAAATATCAGCCGACTGAACGGAGAATAAATCAAAATAGTTGAATAGAATCAGGAATAATATATATATATATATATATATATATATATATATATATATATATATATATATATATATATATATATATATATATATATATATATATATATATATATTTGATCGAATCACTTATCAAAGTGAATCCTGATCCAACCTCCCCTCCCCTACTGACAAAAATCTCATTCTTGTGGCCTTTGTGGAGTTGCAGTGGCTAACACGGTCTCCAAATAGCAAGGGTCACGCTAACGTCCCTTTCCTTTTCCCACCTGATTACAAGGAAGTGACCGTTACTGACCGTTCAAAGTTTTGAGTCACTAAAATTTGCACAATAGGAATGGTCGATTACTCCCAGCACCATTCAATTGATTCATTGTGCAATTCCAGTGATTCGAATCAATCACGGAGTGCATCCATTGATATGTGCAGTCAGGCAAGCTGAATTTGCCAGGTTTTCATCGCTCTGATATTAATTTTGCTCTATCTCATTGACTGGGCCTCCACGATAGCTTTGCAAACACAAAGGTTTTAAAATATGAAGGGGTTTACTGTGTCATCTGAGACTTTACTATATCTCATTGGCATAGTAAAGGGGAAGAAGGAGTATAAGTTATGTAATTCGGTACGTAGAGATCCAAGGGTGAATTGGTTCTTCAAAATACCAAACTCGATCGAATCTTTTCGTATACGTTGGTTTTCAAATATAAAGTATATCCCTGTGCAATTAATTTGTCTTATATTATTGTGTTTATAGAGTTTAGTTCGGTTGAGCGGCTTCTCACTAATATAATTTGTATTGAAGATGTTACGCCCTTTTCGAAACTTATGTTTGTTTTTTGATTATGTAAGTTGCTTACAGGTAGGTAGATATCTATACCTACAAAGTACCATTGTAATCTCAGAGACTAAAAGAAATTACTGGTTAAGTTTGTATGAATTTCCTAAGAGTATCGGTCATTTAAACATAGAATGGATTTTAAGCAGTTTTCAGAAAAAATTTAAAATCAGAGCAGTGAGTATAAAAAAATTATATCAAACCATTATTAATTATCGTTAATTAACGTTAAGTGTTGCGATAGGGATACAGATAACATTGAAGTAGAAAAAAACGATCTGCTAATGAACTGTCTAAATCAAACAAATAGATGTGAAGTTGCAACATTTTACAGAAAAACCATTTGCAGTTTTTTTTTAATTTTTACATCTTGGTACTCAAAGTTTTCAAATTTTTTTTAAGGGGGGGGGGGTGAGTTTGTAATGATTTATTTATGTACTAAAATATCTATTCAGAACTGATATTGTGTGTTCTGCCACAAATGGTGACAATTCAACACTATTATATATATTTGTACGCTTTTTTATATTATTGAATGTTATTAGCTTTCGCAGTTAAGTTAATTTAATTGTAGAAAAATTATTAAACCTACTTGTCAAGGAGAAAAAAAGGAATAAAACGAAACTTAAAATAAACTTAAAACTATCTTACTGACTATAAAGTGAGCTAATCGTTGCAATTGAGGATTGCAACGATTTTTGTCGGAATTGGTTGATAATTTGGCTTGACATATTTTCTAATGTTTCTACATTAGTGAGCCTATGTAGCTCGTTCGTGCTAAACCAGGGAGGACGCTTCAAAATCATTTTCAAAAGTTTATTCTGAATCCTTTAAAGTGTCTTCTTCCTGGTTGCACAACAACTTGTCCAGATGGGAACTGCATATAACATTGCTGGCCTAAAAATTTATTTGTAAATTAACAGTTTATTCTTGAGACAAAGTCTAGAATTCCTGTTGATGAGAGGATATAAACATTTGATATACTTATTGCACTTTGACTGGAAATTTTCAATGTGCTCCTTGAAAGTAAGATTCTTATCATAAATTAGCCCTAAGTATTTAACTTGATCAGACCAATTTAAGACCACACCGTTCATCTTAATAACGTGGTTATGGGTGGGTTTGAGAAATGAAACTCTTGGCTTATGAGGAAAAATAATTAACTGTGTTTTAGAAGCATTAGGGGAAATCTCCCATTTTTGTAAGTATGAAAAAAATATATCTAAACTTTTTTGAAGCCGACTGCATATAACACGAAGGCTTTTTCCTTTTGCGGAAATGCTTGTATCGTCACAAAACAGAGATTTCTCACAACCTGGTGGTAAATCAGCAAGCTCAGAAGTAAAAATGTTATATGAGATAAGTTTTCAAACTTTGGAAAAGATTGCATATCAAAGTCAATCTAGTCGCAGATCCTGGAATTTAATTTCAATATATTCATGACGAATTTTTTTATCACTGATCTATTAAAATAAAATACATGTCACTGCTAACGTTTTAGAACAATAGTTATTTGAAAATGTTGCTTCTGTTCATTTGATATATTTTTATAAATTACAGCGTTAGAATCGTGATGGATACTAACGAGTTTGACCCTAATTTTATTGTCAATATATCCAGCTTCCAGAAACTAATGTGAGAAAATAAAATAATTTTGTTTGAATTTAATGCTTAATCAGTTAAACATTTTAAGCTTGGTTCAAATCTCCTTGGCTAAAAAGTTCGTGTCTCGGTGATACCCGGGGCGGAAAATTAGGTTTCAAAACTATGCTGCTATATGAAAATAGTAAAAAAATTCCTTTTTTATAATTACAAGAGGAATGCATCAGAAATTAAAGCCATCTTATTACCTGATTTTTTCTTACACAAATATTATAGTCAACATAAAGTAAGTCATTTTTTTTCCAAATTTTGTATTACTCGAACTTGAAGTTTCTTTGGAACATTTTTCCAAACATTAAGTGAGATGTAATCAATAGGGAGAAAGTTACTGCGATTATTTCAAATTATGACTTTGCCATGATTACGATTGACGACTAATTTTGTCAGTCTTTGAATGGTCACGTTTATGTTTATAATTTTGGTTTTACAAAAAAAAAAATTCAATACAATTTACAGCGCTCTAAACCTGTAGTTTTTGAGAGCAACGTTTCCATATGAGGAAAAAATCCGAATATTAACATGAATGATCGTTCTCGGACTTGCAATAGCTAATGGATCGTCCCGATGATTATCTTTCATAGCAGCTGTATCTCCCTAAGCTGCCGGAAAGTGGCCTCTTTGGTTTAACGTACAATCAGCGACTCACGAGTTTGACTTGGCCGTATACAAAGTGTGGCAGTAACGAAGCGCACGACCCATTCCGGTAATCTGCGACGGTTCTAATATCATACGAGGGCTGCGGCCCACGCAAGCCATTCTGTTTCAATTTCACATCATTACGAGCGAGCGATTTGCCGCCGCCGCCGCCGGTCGTGTGTTCAAGTGCGGTGCACCGGCAGCGGTTCTCCGTCTGCAGCGGCCAAAATCGCTCCTCGCGATTGCTCTAAATGAGTGAAAATTGTTAATCCTCCCACGTCTCGTTAAGCGACCGTCGCAACCTGAGTTATAAAGCGAGCAAAACGCACACGGTGTTGGACCCAACAGTACTGATAGTAGGAAAAAAATCGAAAAACTCACAACAAAATCAGCCCAACAGAATGCTTTTTTTTTTTCTAAAACACCAGTCGTGAAAATTGGCTTAATAATATATCATTGCCTATGTGTGGCTGAAACTAACGGGAATCAGTTGAATCCAGAATGTCAAGTAAGAATTCTAAATTACAATATGAACATTTCAAAAGAGTCAACCTACCTTTGAAGAATTGCAACCTACCACCGGAAGCGTTGGTAGCACTAACGGTGGCAGTATTATTGCCGTTGACTTTTCCGCCACTTCCGGTGCCTTGAGCGTGTTTCGAGCCGGTTCCATCACCGCCGAAAGATAATCCTATTGAGTTGGCGGTCGTCGTACCGTTCTGTCCGCCGGTCGCCCCACTCTCACCGGACTTTCCTGGAGCTGGCGTTTTCTCGTGACCGGTTTTACCGAAACTGGGGTGCAATTGTTGCGGTGCGTCAGCCGTCGGAGACGACGCACTTGACGACGTGGAAGCTGGTGACGATTGGGGTGATACTCCGACAGGATGTGACTGATGGTGATGGGAATGGTGATGCGACGGGGAAAGCAGTATTGTCGCGGTACCATTGACGGTGGTAGCTGCGGGTGTACCACTGGCGGCCACTTCATCGGTCATCGTGGCACATTTTGTCAGGATTTTACTAATAATCTCCTGCTGGTGTGAGCTAGCATTATTGATAATGCTGTTACTACTACTGTTAGAGGAGTTGCTTCCGGTGCTAGTACTGGTTGGATAGCTGTTGGGGATTTCCTTGCCGCTGGTAGGATTGATAATATACATGGTCCTTCTACCGAACCGGAACCGGGCTTTAAACCGAGCCCGTCGGTGGCGTAAGCCCTGAGATGATCGCGCGGCTACAAGATATGTGGCAGGCTAAACGGCTAAGAATGTGTGTAGGATTTCAGTCTGCGGTTCGTGCGCTCCCTCTCTTTCTCACTTGTTTAATACCTTTAATTTGTTTTGCTCCAGCGCGAGATTACAACCGTGTGTGCCCTCTATTGGTGTGAGTGTAGCTCGCTTTTTTTTCCTCTTTTTCCGCCGTGGAATGTCCGACTCGAATGATGTTCGTTGCTTTTCTTATTGATAGTCGTTTTATTCATTAGCCATCGGTGGATCGCTTTACGCGACTTTTAATTTTCACTGGAAGAGGACATTATCAATTGATTATTTTGACTGCTACTTGATTCCTCAGACTTATACACCGCCGTGTTGAACCGTTTGGACTCTCGCAAGTGTCATAATGGATTATGGAAATGTGCTGAAGTCTGCACGATTTCTGTTGTCGAATGCACTAGCAAATATCGAATTTGTGCCCATGCAAAGGGGTCAAATTGCGAATGCGTGAGCTATCGTCCCCATTAATCTACATGATGATATCACAGTAAGGATGGGGTCACATCTGTGCGGTTGTGTATGCGTACGTGTCCGTTTGATGAATTTCTGTTCCTACAAACAAGCTCCGGTTAGCTTCCGTTCTCACACTTCCTGCTGCTTTCCCCTTCGCAGTAAATCCTTCCAGTCGAGGATTTTCCCCATTGAAGGGAGAATGTAGTTGGCTGCAATTTAGGCCTACTCCAACGTCGCAGTCGCCGAGGGAAAAATCGATTCTCCCCAGTAATAAACCCTATATCACTGCCGCGCGCACATACACACACCGACACACTAACACCAACGCAAATACACTCGCAATCTGTCAACTTTTCCTCCGCTAGCTTCGCAGCCTTTTTGTGTTTCACTTCCCTTGGTGTTTTTAATGGTTTCCATCCACACTCAAAGTTTTCAGAGCTTCGTCACCATTTTCTTCGTCTGCCTTCTAAGCATACTAGTTACGAAAAAAAACTTAGTATTTCCTTGCCACCGCGTAATCAGCAGAAAAATGTTTGTTTAAAAGGCCGAGATACTTAATTTTTTTTAAATTTTGGGTTCACAGCCACAGATTTCTATCTTGTTTAATACACATGACAAAGCACGGGCAAATTACCAAATCCCGCACTTGCCCTTTTGCGAAGGGATGAATCATTGTATTACACGGTGTTCTGTAGAACAAAACTCTATTTCTCTGCAAGCTCAAAAAATTATCAGATTGGAAGTGTTAAGTGTAAAACTAAAAGTACTAGGCTTCCTTCAAATTCTCACTGGGAACACACATGTGGAAGATTTTCCATTGGCACGTATGGTAGCGACAATGCACTAGGAGGAGTCAAACCCCTTTGAGGAACCAGCGCCAAATATTCACCTGCTGATAATAGTTGATCCACTACACGCCCACGAACTTTCGACAACTATCGATCAGCCGCCATCACAGGCAAAATCTCCCCCAAAAGACGTGTATTCCAGTTCCGACCCATTGGGAGTACGCCGACATTTCTTCTCCAGGAAAAAATATATTTTTTTCTCCGTTCTTGAATCGAGGCTCGTCGAATCTCTTCCAAATCCACACACTCACTCTGGCCGCTTTTTCTTCTTCCTCGTATGTATATCGACTTCTTATTATTTTTTCGTTCAGACTCCTCCTGCTGCTACGAACTTCAGCATCGGAAATTCTTTGCGAAAAAACGTTCAACACTAAAAACTATCACAAAATATTACCGAAACTACACTGCAACTACTTCGGTGCCGCAAAAAACTTAGAAAAATCAGACGAATTCGAACGAAAAATGTCTTTTTTCTGCTGCCACAGAATAGTATGTCCGGAGCTGCGAGCTCGCCAGCTTTTCTTCTTCGCCGTTGTGGTCGTTGTATGCGAGGAGTTTCATTCGCCTCCTCTATCGCTCTATCCTGTATGCAGTGTCTGCGCCTTTCTGATGATGTGCTAGCTTCGTTCGTTCGTTCGCTCGCTCGCTGCTGCTGCTGTCGACACACACAACACACCGAAGAAAAATGTGTACCCATCAAGCAAGCTGCAAAGCAAAGCGGTAGCCAGCCACAGAGCTCGAGCAGGTTTCACAGCCGCCGTTCCCCGATATATCTATCAATGGTCACCAACACACACGCGCCGATCGTGGGAAAAAATGAGACGGAAGATCGGTGTGACCCACGGGTAAGAGCAGGAGAGCGGCAGTTTTTGTCGGGGCTGGTTCAGTTTCGCGCTGGCAACGGTGCTGGTTCATTCATTCTCAACCTACAATTTTCGCCTCCCCGCTGCAGCGCGTTCAGGCGCGGGCAGGGCGAAATCTAGTCCGCTGCCATTTTAGATTTGAGCTTTTTGTTGTGATCTCCCCGTTGCTCTGAGGATGTGGCGGTGCGTGACTTGCTCATTTTACAGTTTGTTGCAGCAATTTTTCGATATGTGAAAATAAATCAATTTCTTCCAAAATATTGTCACGCTGGAAGAATTTTTTATCGTACGAGTTAAAAACATTTATTTGTTATTGAACAGTCATCAAAATTTTGTTAGAATTCTTTTGTACGAGTTTTTTTTTGCAGAGAACTAATTCATTAAAGAATCAACATTCAAATCCTTCAGTATATCGTACTCGCAACTTAACAATGCTAAGTTTGACAGTCTTTCATTCTTCATAGTCGTCATTCCAAGAGAATCCAAAGTGAAATCTTATGGATGTAGTTGTAATCATGATGTATAGAGACATGGTGTAACGGTATGTCAAATGCAGAATTTTGTTTTGTTAGAATTCTTTCGTACGAGTTTTTTTTGCAGAGAACTAATTCATTAAAGAATCAACATTCAAATCTTTCAGTATATCGTACTCGCAACTTAACAATGCTACGTTTGACAGTCTTTCATTCTTCATAGTCGTCATCCCAAGAGAATCCAAAGTGAAATCTTATGGATGTAGTTGTAATCATGATGTATAGAGACATGGTGTAACGGTATGTCAAATGCAGAATCGGCCATATATGCAGATTTGATTGCGAAGGAGTGTTTATAAACAGCCTTTGGAAAAAAAATTCGCATCGTTGAATATATCATTTTAATGCATTTAAAGCAAAGCAAAGCCTTGGTGCTACATTCCGATTCGGAACTTGACCTTCTGTTTACTATACACAGACTTCGCAGCCAACTGTTAAGTGTACAGGAGAATTGCGGGGCTAGCGCTACGATCCTACTGACACTAACAGTCTCTCCCTAGTCAAGACTCGAACCTACGACGACTGGTTTGTTAGGCCAGCATCGTACCTCGAGACCAGCTGGGGAGGCTTTAATGTATTTATATTGTAAAAATATAACAATGCTACATACCCTGCTATCAATATTTGTGCAAGTTGTAAGCAACTCACAAGTTAAACACTGAAAACTGGAGGGTTTCTTTTTCAAAAGAGCAAGGAACATAAAAAAAGCAAGGAAAGAATTCTTCTTGTTACATAGTGATACTTCGTCTCCAACCTTCCTAAGCAAAAAAACGCTGCCTCAACCCGCGCCTACTTTTTAATCAAACCGTTAGGCCGCTTACATACTGGCGCGTTCTGCGTTGCGGAGAAGGTTCGCCTTGCCGTGGGTTAATGTACAGCTCTACTCAGCGCTAAGCAGAGCTGTACATTAACCCACGGCAAGGCGAACCGTCTTCGCAACGCAGAACGCGCCAGTATGTAAACGGCCTTACACCATATTCTACTCATCATGGTTGTAATATTGGCACTCGTAAAAAAATAACACTGAAGGAAAGTTTCAGATTGAAATGGTCTGTTAAAATTTTCTTGCTGTAAACCGAACTTTTGATTGAATCTCATTTTTGATAGAGAAAAAAACTTTCTTGATTTGCGGGGGCCCCAAAAATATGAAGCCCGGGCTCTCCGGCCCTTTTTAAATCCGGCTCTGGTTGAAGAGGTTGTTTATAAGGCACGACTGCCAGTTCAACGTAAAATTACGACAGCCTCTCTTATGTCATTTATTGAAAAAAAAAGCATGTTGCGGTTCAAAATCGGTTGCTAATTACAACCTTTGAGCTGCCCTAACATTGGGGGAATTAAGATACACGGACAACATGCACTGTGGAAGCTATTTTACATTCAGTAAATTCGACGGGTGCGACAGATTTAAATTGCTAGGATGCAACTCAGAATGCTTGCTTTCGTTGACAAAAATTATTAACTTTCAATGACTTGTTTATTTGCCTTAAAAAAGGCATTTTGATTTCCGAAATTGTATTTCCTGATGGCAATCTTCATGCTGCCCCAACACGGGGGGAATAATGGCTGTCTGGCGACACACGCTGAGAAAAACCGCGCTGCTCCTGAGACGTGGTGACCAATCAAAGTAATCGCGAACACAGACGGAACACGACGAGTGATCAGACAAGACACTTATTGCTCTTACAGATATAAAAGGATAGTATAATAATTACCTTTCGTCTACCGGTTTCGGGCTACATATTGCCCATCGACAGGACGAGATCCCATGTCCAACTGGTTAAAATTCTCGTACGTTATATCGCACGCGTCGAAGAGAGTGAGCTGGAGATTACTTTCTCCCCGTTGTCAAGTTGAAGAGAATTGAGTTGATCGGTGCATCGTCGTCGTTCATCAATGGTTGTTTGGCCGTCGCAATGTACATTGACTCCCAAGCATTGAGGAGACCAATTTTATTGATGCTTTTGATCAGACCCGCCTTATCCCAATCGATCTCGTGTTGGTTACTCACTGTATGTGTTGCTACACTGGATTCACTCGTTTTGTTCATTTCTACTGCTCTTCTATGCTCTTTAAGCCGCACTTTAACTTTTCTTCGTGTTTGCCCGATATATACCGCGTCGCAGTCTTTGCACGGTATTTTATAAATTCCAGCTTGTTCGTCTTGTGGAACTTTGTCCTTCAGGTTAACCAGAAGTTCACGTAAAGTGTTAACGCTTTTATGTGCAATATTTATTCCATATCTGCGGAGGGTATGCTTCAGTGGATTCGTGATGGTAGGGTAAAACGGGAGGCTGACTCTTCGAATCTCCTCATTTTCCGGTATTAAAGTGGTAGCGTCTCGTCTGTGTTTCTTTCTTTCGTGCTTACGGAGGATTTTGTCGACGAACTGTTTGTCGTACCCGTTCAATTCGGCTGCTTTATATATTGTTTCTTTTTCTGCTAAAAACTCTTGTTCTTCCATCGGTATGTTGAAGATGCGATGGGCCATGGAATGAAAAGCGGCCTGTTTTTGACCACCGAATCAAATCAAAGGGCTAGTGCTTCTGTTAAGAAAGGACGACTGCTGTTGTCGCTGTCTAGAACTATTATGAGCGGTTCCGGCTGAAACAGGCTCTTATATAGACCAAATAGCATGTTTTCAATTGCAAGGTATACGATGTCGACCGTGCTTGGGAAGCAAGCATATAACGACCAATCAGAGGTCGAATTTTTCGTTTTGACAAGGCTTGACTATTTTCAATAGTACAATAGTGTGAATAATAAAATTACAATTGTCTTATTTTGGGAAGAATCTTAGAAGATTTTCCAATCTATTGCTGCAAGAACGAAGGAAATCCATCGAATACTAACCGATAATAAATCACAAAGCATTTGAAATTGGACATATTTTTCACTTTTTTCGGTTTTAGATTTTCATTTCACATCCCTATGTAGCCGAACTTCCTGAGAGAAGTATTCTACTTCAAAAATACAATAGGTAATTTAATGGTGTAAAGTGGTTAATTCCAGAGATAACTCTCTTGCAACTCCCTTTTTTGATTGATTGATTGGTAACGATGAAGACAAGCGTAATTTTGGATTGCTATCTACCGATGACATGGGATGATTTTAGTTTTCTAGTAATTCTATGCTCCGCACCTGCTGCGAATTGGCCACGTGGTCTTTTTTCTTGTTTTATAATTTATTATTGCCACCAAGTTAAAAATTAAGCTTTTGCAATTTTTTTGAATCAATATTTTTATCTAACGGAAAGTTTATGATTTGTCAGGAATTAGCTGATGTAATCAAATTTGTGAAGCCATACTATATATTTTAGATTTATTGGACGAAGAAAAAAAAATTTTTTTCGGTTTTAAAGAGGCTTTATAGCAAAAATTTTCAGAGACCTTATATTAATGACAAAAATCACAAGAAGGTTGTATGCAAAGCCACGACCGCAAGGTTGAAGTAGAATACTTTTACAAGAAAGATAACCTGGCTGCTTGCGTGTCAGTCATTTTTTCTAGTAAATAAACGTTGACCGTTCATTGGCAGTAGTGTAATTTCTTTTTGTCTGATATTTTGAATGAAGTTCATTGGATATTTTTAAATTTTGTGCAAATGAGAAGTTGAAGTGCTGCCGAATTGTAATATGCACATTTAATAGGACATCATTAAACGGGAACGGAACAAAGGCTACGGTTATGCAGAACGCGAATGCCGGCGCGATGCGATTCGCCTTACCGTGGTGAAATGTACAGCTCTTTTTAAGGCGAAGTAGAGCTATACATTTCAACAGATTTCGTCTTGCCGAATCGCATCGCGCCGTTATTTGCGTTCTGCATGACCGTAGCCAAACACTAAGCGACGCAAACACGTAATAATAATCAGAGTATGCATGTAGATGAAGATAATTACCTTTGGATTATAGCGCAAAACGAGAAAATATTAACTCTTCAAATAATCATTTGTGTTCTTCAAATTTCAGTTGTTCAATTTAATATCCGATGAAATGTTTGTTTATTATCTGATGAAGATCTTATATAGGCCAAATGATGCATTCCCAATTTACTAGGTCCATAACTCTGCCGACCGTGCTTGGGAAAGCGCGGTATAACGACCAATCAGAGGTCGAATTTTGTGTTTTGACAAGGCTTAAAAGTTTTCAATAGTACAATAGTTCGAATGATAAAATTGCAATTTCATGCATTTGGTAGAAATCTTAGAAGATTTGCTGCAAAAACGAATGAAATCCATCGAAAACTAACCGATTTATTAGCATTTGAAATTTTTCTCACTTTTATCAGTTTTAGATTTTCATTTCACATCCCTATGTAGCCGAACTTCCTGAGAGAAGTAATCTAATTCAAAATTAAATCTTCATTAATTCATTTGTTGTCCTTATAAGGACAATTGTTCAATTTATCATAGGATGTAGTGTTTATCTTACATCTCTGTGTTACCTTGATAGTGAGGACTAAGGCGCACGGTCAACACAATGAGACACGGCCTTACTGGAGGAAGTGTTGGCAAATGCATCTACCGCTAATACCACCGCTATCATACGAAAGCGCGTCGTTTCATGTGGGGAATATCAAGAACGAAAAATGACGCGCGTCTAAGCATAACCCGAACTGTTTCGCCGTGCTGCTCCCATTTACCTTTACATCGGCCTCAGGGAAGTACCGGCTGTGTGAATAATAAAATTACAATTATCTTATTTTGGGAAAAATCTTAGAAGATTTTTCAATCTATTGCTGCAAGAACGAAGGAAATCCATCGAATACTAACCGATTTATTAGCATTTGAAATTGGACATATTTTTCACTTTTTTCGGTTTTAGATTTTCATTTCACATCCCTATGTAGCCGAACTTCCTGAGAGAAGTATTCTACTTCAAAAACTTTTTTCAATGTGATCTTGAGTTCTAAATTCAATCGTACTTTTTGCACATCTCTTTCCATTCAATCGCTTTATTATCGCTACTTGAACATGCTCTTTGATTATTTGACACATATTAAAACGCAAAAAAGGTTATATTTTATTCAACTTCCAAAAACTTTGTAAATTATTAGACAAAAAAAAACAAATAAACAAATTAACGGCCCCTGCCTTCCTTCCGGCTATGTATCGAGCCAGTTTCCAAAAAGAGTTAACCGTCTTCTTGCTGCAGTAATCGATAATAGCTTTTATACGTGACTACTGAGAGTTAAACTTCCGGTAGGTGTGTCTTTGCGGACTAGAGCGAGTAAAGCAACCACAACAAATCGGTTATAAAGTCAAACCGTTTGTATAGTTTAGCGTCGGCTGTGCTAGAGAAGGTCTTGATTCTGCTCTGATTGGTCGAAATATGCGTTTAACATGTCTCTACATTATTAATTGCGTGACATAATCACAATTTTCCGTATTTTATCGGACTCATAGCTAATCGTTTGCTTTAAAATTAAGGGGAATCCGTTGAAAATTGACTGTGTTTAAAGCATTTGAAAATGGACAATTTTCGTGACACTTCGGATGTTTTCTGTCTTTCAATGTGTACTGTAATATTGTAAATGAACATATATAAAATAATATCTGTACAGATAGTTCATAGTTTTCGGAAGTGTGTATACAAGATAATAAAGCTTATAGAAGTACTTGATATTAAATTAAAAAAATACGATATTCACAATCAATCTATATGAAAATTTATTTGAAGTATCAAACAGTAATTTGCTGATTACAATACTCATCGATTCACAGCAAAAGATTTGTTACAACATGGTCAGCATGTTTCGAAATTATGTTGATTATGAAACTATGTTAAGCTTGATTATGGTTATTCTTTTCAATTATATTTCGGAATTTCATACATTTCTACGGCATCAATTAACAAATATTACGGACAATTTTTCAGCAATTTCTGAAACTTCACACCATTTGTCACATTTTCGGGCGAATTGGTGCCGATGCGCGGGCTTGTAGTTCATTTGCTGACGAAATTCGCCGCACGGCATTTGCCGATGAATTTCCCTTTTCGGTTACTGAGCCGCTCTTACCCGATGCTGGGAAAATTCCTTTCGGCGTGGGAAACTAATCGCTAACGATCGCTGTTGAGCGTGGGAAAAAGAAATTCTTATGAGAATTTTTCAACCAAGCACTGCGCAAAACCGTTTGAGCTTGTTTCTGTACTACGACACGGTCGTTGAAATCAACGCGAAAGACCGGCTGTACTGATTTGCAGTTTTATTTTCCTGAATATTCGATTGGGAAGCTATTCAAAAATTTGGGCGAAATTTATTCATTCTTCATCGAAAAAGCTTCAAACCGTATTTTTTCACTGCAAACCCACATCGCGTATGCATTTTGAGTTGAAGATTCTCTCACGGTTCCAATCTCGCTTGTAATCATGGAAAAGGATATTTTCTTTTGTTGCTATCTGCCAGCAAGGCGAGAGACACAGCGTCATCCTTTCTCTTTCTATCTGTCTCATCATTGGTAAAGATGATTCCATTTCTCCCACGACCATCTCTTTCTAGCCTAGCATAAGCAGGCTCAACGTACAAATAAGCGATCCTGGCGAGGCCTGTCGTGTATGCATCGCATGAATGCATTCAAGGCTTTCTTCGTCGGCTCTGGTTGGAGTTGTACAGCGAAGGGGGTGACACGGTAAGCGGTATATACGGTGGGAAAAGACCGTTGGTCGATGAATCGAGAACAGAAGGCGCGCGGTGCGGTGTGACTGCGTTTACATGTCTACCAATACTACGGCTCTGCTTATTATAGAATGGTATGTGCGCGAGCGTATAGAACCAAAGCCGCCGGTTGCCGCTGCTGTTGCTATTCCTTGCGTTGGCTGTGGTGATGTGCAACCGGACCGGAATATAATGCGTGTATTTTAATCGGAAGGTTTTTTTTCTCCTTTTTATGACGCTGCATTTCCTGTGTCGTTTTTTTTTTTCATCTTTTCGCTTCTACTTCCACCAACGATTTTGAGACTTTCTGAAATAAATGATACATGTGTGGGAAACGTTCGGAAAGCTCTTTTAAAGCAGCAACATGATTTCTTCTCATTTGTAGTTTACCTCAACGACGGGAACCGATATTTCGCAGGAGGCTTTATCGGCCCTAATGGGATTGGTCGCGGGTTGTTGATCCTATTCTGTGTTAGCGTGTTTATGGAATAATATTTCAATCAATGTTTGTATTTGATTGTACTTCTACAAATTGTATCCTTCAAGATTATGTGCTAGGCTGGGTATGACAAATTGTTTCGGGGGCAAGAAACTGCACATGGGAGATAATTTTCGAGAGATGAAATTTTCCCATAGAATTTACCTATACACTAAAGTCGCTTTTTACGCGGGAGATGCATGCCGCGCAAAAAAAAACCGTGAAAAAAACCGCGTAAATTCCGGAATCCGCGTAAATTTCGGAATCCACGTAAATTCCGGAATCCGCGTAAAAAAACGCGTAAATTCCGGCATCCACGTAAAAAAAAACCAGCGTTAATTCTGCATTCCGAGTGAAGGGAAACCGAAATCCGCGCAAAAATAATACCACGTAAATTCCAGAATCCGCGTAAAAAAACCGCGTAAATTCCGGAGTAAAAAGAAACCCGCGTAAAAAGCGACCTTAGTGTACTGTAGTATTTTTTCTTGTTTTAAATGTGCATTCGCTGAGCACAATTTGAAGTACTTCCCTTTCCAAGAAAGTTATTATCTTACTCCTCCTGCGGAGAAGTTTGATTGAGGAAGTTTTAAACACCTACCGAAATTGCAAAGAGCTATACAAAACGGTAAAAAAAATCTGTTACATTCTTGGCAATATATTTGTTTTGACACTTAAATTCCTTTGTTCACCTGGTGAATATATATTCAACCTGATTATCACCAGTATTCGAAGGTAACTAAATCAGTTAAAAAAAATACAAGGCTTGCTTCTGAGAAACGATCATATGGTTGATGTAGGATCACCTTCAACCTTTTCTTGCGTTTAAAGTTTTGGATGCTAGAGTAATAAACTCCAATATAAACTTATTGTCATAAATTTGGTGGTCCTTGAAAGGACTGTTCGCTAAGTGAACGACAAAGCTCACTGATTTACTGATTTACTCACTGAGGTCAATAAAAAGTTACAATATTAACCTATTTCGTAAACTTATGAGTAAGGTTAAGTTTCAGGTATAAATTCTTCAACCTGTTTCAGTTATGAATTCGTTAACCTAAGAGAAAATCCCGAAGTGCAGTTAACATGTTTGTAGACAATTTCGCGAAGTAAGACGACATTACATAATTAATAACTAAGGGGCCATTCACATTCCACGTGGACAGATTTTTGACGATTTTGACCCCCACCCTTTCCTCCTCTCTCCCTCCGTGGACAACTACCAACTAGTTAAAAAAAATGTATATGGACCGTGGACATTCATTTTGGCGGACGAAAACATGCGTTTAGGCATGTTCTTTAGTTCTTTCTTCGTTTTATTTATTAATTTCTTCTCAGTTTTCGCGACAAAATTGTTGGAGTAGATCATACGCTGCAGGTTTTCCCAGAAATCCTCGATGGGTACCTCGAACTTGGGTACCACATCGATATTCAGCCGCTCCATCTCCTACAACGATCGCTTCGAGTAAGGCCTTTGCCATGCTGAACGCCAAAGCGAGAGATCGGGCGAGAGAACAAATACGCGTCAAAATACATTTGATGAAAGTAGGGTAAGGAACAGCTTAAGCATTGGTGCTTTTTTTAATCAATCGAAGAAAACAGGCATCAAACTCCTCAATTGTTATCAATATCGACAATTTCACTGATGAAAACGAAAACTTCGATTTGAATTAATGATAGGTGATGGGAAATAGGTTTTCACGCATCTTTGAGTAACCTGTGTATCAATTGAAAAAAAAAATAATTTTATTTTCCTTTTGAAAATATTTCTAAATGGGCATAAGAAGGGTTTAAAAATACTGATAGGTGATGGAAAATGGGGTTTCGTACATATTTGAGCAACCACTAACATTCTTGCATAAATTAAAAAAAAATTTTTTTTGCTCCGATATAACGTAACTCGTTATAACGTAACGAAAATAAAAATAAAGTTGCCTCATATCGAGGTATGACTGTATAAAAAATACCGCTAATCACAAAGAAATCTGTTAACAAACACCAATCGAAACAAATCAACCTACATTGCAGCCATTCAGGCGCCAATTCGGGTGCTAAAAAATTCGCCTGCAAAGCGGACTCTGTAACCATGCGACTACGCAGCTCCTATATCAAAACGATATACTCATATTTGAATTTCACCAAAGATGACTAGAACAAGATACCGGACTCTTGCAGAATTCATCGGACATGATTGTCGCTACGCGTGAGTATAAGTCGAACTAATTTATACACTATTAATATGATGTATACTTAACGTCAAAATCAACTGACGCAAGGCCAAGACATGACTGCTGAAAGGTGAAACAATTTTTTTTAGTATCCATTTGGACGACGGTGCTGCTATCCAAAAAATGATAATAATGTGTACGAATATTTAGTTCTCAAACAACAAACTATCATTTAAAATTAAGCGTACCATCAGAACTTACTGATAACCACTATGAGCACGCTCTACAGCCAAGTTTTCCACTCTCGCCGAGGTTAATAAAGCAAAACTCGGGTGCCCCGGTGAACCTGACCACATGCACAATGATCCTGAAACCTGGCTTGCGACATATCAAACTTTGAGTTTTGGTAGGATGGGACCAAAAAAAAATATAAACCCTGAATATAAACCCCCTCTCTGACTGTCAGTTTCACACTTTTCTTTCGTACTTTGAAGTGCGAAAAATATGGCAATAGCATTAGGTGCAAAAAATGACAATATCATCAATCTGCATGTTATTTAAAGCGTCGAGCTGACCAAACTGCTACACCTTTTTCATATACAATCTTGAACAGCTCGATGACGGACTATGCACGATAAATCGGTTTTGCTCATAGTGACAGTTTTATGAGAATTTAAGTCATCAGATGGCAGTACTAACCATCGAAAATCGGTCGTGTTCAAACTGCGTGGAAAATATGGAAGTTAGGTTTCTTAAGTTGCTTAGAATATGTTCCCTACCCTATATGCTATATGCTTCTCATTCATTCTTGACAGCTCTATCAGTTGAACATTAACCGTGATGACGAAAACAGTGAAGCTACTCCGTTCAGAATAGTGCACGTTCAAAGAACGATACTCCGTCGCGTTGAAAACGGACATCGTGGGGGTTCGTGGACACTGGATGCGCCCGTGCCGGCATCTACAACATCTTGGCACTATTGGACAACAATCAGAGTATCGAATAGAAACCCGGTTCCGGACGGCCGACGACTCTGAGCGACAAAAAGCTCCAAAGGATGCTGGAGAGGAAGACCGAGGGAAAAAAGGCTACATCGCTCCGTGCGCTTGGCCGGGAGGTCGGTGCAACCGGCCACAGTGAAAAAGTACCTGGCGAGCATGGACATACATGTCAGGAAGCGCTAGTCCCGTCTACTGATCTCGGAGCTACAGGCAATGACGTAGCGGTAGCGCCTGAATAAGATGGTCAAGTCGACTTTCCCGGTAAAACGCGACGTGGCTGTAGTGATGGACGAAAAAACCTGTCTCACCCTGGATGGCAACAACTGGCAGGTCACTTTGTATTTTATTTCCCCCACGAAGGAAGTGGGAATCGAGGTGAAGTTCATTTCACACACCAACTTCCCCAAGAAGGTGCTACTGTAGCTTACCATCAGCGAGGAGGGGATGTCAAAACCCCTGTTCTTTCGTTCTGGACTGGCCGTAAAAGGAGAAATTAAAAGTACGAAGTGCTTGTCGGAAGTTTCGTTGTTCATCGAGAACGTTGTTCGTTGTTCAACGCGAGAGATCGGGCGATTCCGCTGTGCATCCGGAAACTGGTGATTCACGATGTCAATAACGAGAAGTGGCCAAGTACTACAGAATCAGAAAGGCAGCAGTCGGAAATTTTTTGAAGAAGATGAACACGTTCGGATCGGTGATGGATCGCCCAGGAAGAGTACGAAAACGCAAGACAGATGCCAGAACGGACAAGAAATTAATTCGTGTGGAGAAGGAAAACTCAAAAATTACGATACGGCAGATACAGGATACTCTAGGTTTCGAGTGGTACTGTCTACCGCTGCATCCGAGCGCATGCCAGTTCTCAATAGCGGTATTGCTAATAATAGAAGTGCGGGATACAGCAGACACACGGGCACATCACACAATAGATCGACGATTCTGGTCGCAGTGAGGAAGTCCATACAGGAAAAAATGTTCAATCGGAAGAAGCGGGATCGTGTGTGGCGCAAGTCGGGTGAGGAGCTCTAAGACCGCTATATTCAAGGAACAGTCAAGCACGGAGTTGCATCCTCCGGGGAGGGTCAGTTTGGTTAAAATAGACGGAATCATGACAGCTGAGTCGTATGGCAATATCCCGCGGGAAAATCTTAAGGTATCCCTCATCAAGACGGGTCTCAAGGAGCGCTTTGTTTTCCAGCAGGATAACGATCCGAAGCTTACGGCCAAACTGATGAAGTCATTTTTCCGTTTCTGTCACATCAAACCTCTTGAATGGCACACACAAATCCTGATCTGAACCCAATCGAAAATCTGTGGGCCATCCTCGATGCTCGGATCAATAGAACTGGTGTAACTAATAAAAAACTTATTTTGAGGCTCTGACGAGCGCGTGGGAAGGTTAAAGGAGTCCATACTCACTATTAAACTGTTCTTGTTTACCTTCAGTTTGGCTAATTTGAAGCTATACTGATCTGAGCACTTTATTTTGTCCCTATTTGTTTATGAATATAAAACTGTTTTTTTTCTGTTGGAAAACCTTTTTTTACTACCAGTGCAATATTAACTTAACTTGAAAAGAACATAACAAATTAGATTTTAAGAATGATTACGGTGTGTTGTCGTTAAATTTTACCTAGAAAAATGAACGAAATGAAAAAAGTGGGCTCTCTATTTTGCCCCTCACTGTAATCGAAGTGTCGAATACTGCAGACACCCGGTCAATATCACATTAGATCAACATTTCTAGTTGCAGTGATAAGTCCATAGTCAATAAAGACTCAGCTGTAAATGGGTATTCCGATCATATGGAGGTTTTAAAAGTATGAAGAGTGCTTATGAAGAGCAGTGATTCATTTTAGATTTACGTGCGTCCTTTTGACACACTTTGAAGCCTCTCGCATCAGGATTGTAATAGAGCTCTTTTGGTATATCACCTGCTAATGAATCCAGAATAGCCTTGAGATTAGGAGGGACACTCACAGGAGTACATACCATAGCTAGAAGGACATGATCTATCGCAATCGTCTGCAGTTGCCCGGGCTATGTAGTTGTCGTTTCAGGTACATAAAAGGATGACTCGGAGCAGTTGCCTTGATTCCAGCGGAATACTTCAACATTTCACTTTTAAACTCTCGATAGTTCACCAACACTAGATAAGCTAAAACATTCACCTTTACCCTCCCAATGCCATGTAATCTCGTCTTTAACATATGATACAGAAAACGCTCTCACACATTCCATCCGGAATAGTTATAAAAATTGATAGAGTATACCAGCTAAATAATCTTTAGTTTTTCATTTATTGATAGAATGTGTTCATATTGTAGACGTGGATTATTTCTTTACATATTCACGGCTCTGAAGCCGTCAAAATAAATCTTATCCTCTAACAACTATCAAGTTTTTGTTTTGTTTTGCTAAAATCAGGCCAAGAAATTCCGCAGTTGAACTTGTGCCTGTCCCTTCCACTTGACTGGCTGACTTTCCAGACAACATAATCGTTAAATTGCAATGCGATGTACACATTTTTTATGAATGTTCATATATGTTTAATAAAGCATGTTAGTAAATGTCCCTTTAAACGAATAAAAACTAATAGTGATAAAAATATTGAAAGTACAGTACTACACTAGAATGAAGGGTCACCAAACAGTAAACTGGGAAACACTGTGTAATGTAAAATAATCAACATGAGAACTCCTTCCAAGCGATCTATTCCTGAGTGTCGCGGAATTTCATCAGCAGTTCGAACCGTTTGTTCGTTCGAACACCTTTCAAGATCTGGCTCTGCTTGTGGCGACTCTGCTCGATAATGCGACGCGCTCCATCCGAAGTGTCCTTGCTACTCGAGCTGCTGCTGCTGCTACTACAGCTGCTGCTGCTGACGACTTTTGGTTTGAATGCCGCCTGGAATTGCTGTTGTCGTTTCTCCATTCGGTCGTTGTCGGAGAGGGGCTTCATACCGCCGATTTTCGGCCGAGAGATGAATGATTTCGTTTTGACTGAAGAGGTGCCGTTTCCACTTTTAAATGGTGATTTAACGGGAACTACTGTTGACTTGTGCGGTGTGTTTGAATCTAGCGAGTGTAAGCGAATGAGCTTCAATCGAAATAGTACAAAATAGGTTTGTTTATTACCTGACTTTATTAACGAAGCTGCTGCGGGACTCTTAGCACCGCTAGTAGCAAGTACCTTAGCGCGCTGGACCTTCCTGTTGTGGAACTCTTGGATTGACTCCATGCGGTTAAACTGTTGCTGATGGATTGATCTGAAGTTGGGTAGTTTGGTTACCTTAGCCGGTTTCACGCCATCACTGACGGTCAAATCTCTATGCTCCGACAATGACCGTTTGCGTTGATTGCTGCCTGTTTCTGAAAAAAAAAAAACTATTTTATTCAAACATCAATAAAACTTTTTCGAATGCTTACTGTTGACACTTTTCTTCAACCGCTCATCGATCGTGTCTACTAGAATGGTACTATTAGCCGGACTGTGGAATGTCACGTTCTTTTTAGATACCTCAGCATCGCCGGCGGACAGGGAACGTTTGCGACTGTTCTGAATGATGCGCTCCATAGCGGTTAGTTTTGCTGGCGCGTCTTTCGCTTGTTTCAGGGGGGTGCTAGTCGTACTTTTTATATCGGTTCGCTCTGATGCATCGTCCGCCGCAATCGGGCTATCGAAAATTTCAATCACTTGCAGCGGAACGCTGGGTTGTTGTTGTTGCTCCGGTTTGTCAGGTGAAAATTTTTCCTCACTCATGGCTGCCTTAGATTCGGGAGTTTTAGGTGCTGCTGGTACAGAAGAGTTTACATTTGGGATCATTGGAGTATCCGGAATTACAATTATCGACTCGTTGTCACGATCGTTCTCCGTGTAGGTGCAGTTGATGTGATCGGGAATTTCTTCATCATCGAGATCAATGTCATTCATGTCGGGAGGTTTGGTATCATTCAGATCGTCTTCAATCTCAGGTGTAGCTGATGTTTCCGCCTGTTCTGTTTGAGCTTCGTCAAAGTTATCAACCGGTTCAACAAGTTGCTGATCATCCAAAGTTGCACTGGCCAATTCATTATCGGTGATATTCGAGTTTAACATGCCATTCGCAGATATCGGAGTCTCGCTAAGCAACTGCTCTGTTTCTGGTATTACAGCAGCGACAGAGTTTTCCAAAAATTCCAGACATTCGAAATGTTCATCCTTGCTGTTGTTAACATTTTGCGTTGGGGCTAATTCTTCGTCAACCTGTAAGGCTTCTGAGAAGCAACTTCCTGCTGATATTTCTGCTTTCTGACAATTCACAGTGGCGTTGATAGATGGTTCATCAACATCACACTCAGCACTAGGTGTGTTATCAGGTTCTTGCTGCGACTCAGTGGGCTGTTCACCAAATTCTTGCGGTACATCGAGAACATCGTCTTGTATAATTTCATCGCTTTCTTGTATCTCAGCGGTTGACAGATCTTTCGGAATGCTTCCCTCCTTTTCGCCACACGGCAAGACCTCGGCAGAAGGCTCCGGATCAGCTTCCACGGCAGGATCACTAGAATCGGCCAACTGTGGCAATAGATCCTGCTCAACTAACGGTGCAGGATCGTTTGGGGGAAGTTTTATCATCTGCTGCGGTGCCGGCGCTGTCTGTTCTATACGGGTGTCCTGAAAATTTTCCTCCAGGGCAGCTTCAACGCTATCGAATAGCTCCTCTCGGTCCAGCTTGTCTTGCTCAGTTTCGGTGACTTCCGATAGTTTTTCTCTGTAAAAATTTTGCACGAATTTATTATTAATGCGAAACAAAAAGGGATATCGGTGCTTGATGTGGCTAAAGATTTGCGAACCTCGAAGAACGATTACCATTTATTTCCGGAGCCGGGATGATGCCCCGGCGCCGTTTTGAAGTCCAAGATGACGGCTTTTGGTTTTTGGAAAACAGTCTTGAATGATGATTCACGGGAATTGAACACAGACACCATGAGCAGCGCCATGATTTTACTGCCACTAACTTTTCTCTCCGAGCTTGGATTCTAACGTACAACAACTGGTTTATTAGACCAGCATCGTACACCTCGAGACTAGCTGGGAGAACTCGAACATGAACCCTCTAAATTGCTCAGAAAATCATTGAGCGAATGTGGGTTCTAGTGGAACCATATCAAGCGGTCGACCGACTGGGAAAAGCACATTTCCCGAAACATTGACGTTTGTCATACGTGCTGGGTTATATTTAGGCTGGCTATACCGTATTTAATGAACGATTTATCAAAGTTCCCTCGTTTTTGTACTACGATAAAGAAAAACTAAGTAATCAATGTTGAACCGCGATGCTCAGGCTCGTAATTTGAAGCAAAGGCAAAAATGTTGGACAACATTGAACATTAAGAAACGACAACAGTCGTTAGTGGAGCAATGAAATTTAATGTTGTCTCATTTTTCTGCGATGATGCTACGTCGTTTCTCGCTTACATGCTATCGAACCGCTGCAGGACCACCGCAGAAATGAAAACGACATGAGCGAGTGAAGGGCATTGCCAAAATATAAATGAAAACGCCAGCAGGTGAAATTTTTTGCGCAGATAAAATGCTTTAATCCATATTTCGTAAAACTATACAAAGCGAAAGTTCGAATGAACGAAAATTATAAAAACATATTATAATCCCGAAATTAATAAAAGAGAGATCAAACTTATACTCTTCTTGAGACTGTTTTATCGTATTTAAAAATTAGACTGAATGCATAAAATTGAGCGTTAGTATCTGTATGCGGATGGATAAAATATATTGCATCGACAGCGGAAGACACCCTGGAAGGATATAACATTCCTGTTAACTGCTACCGAAAACTTACCCGCTCAGTTGTTGTTGGTGGTCCTGATCCTCGCAAGCAGCTGCTGGCATTTCCGCCTCCGGTGTATCACCCGCGATCGACACTACCGACTGGGAAGCTCCCATGACGGTTAGAATTTCATCACAAGAGGGTGCCCCTTCTATCTTTGCATCATCTTTTTTCGAAGTGGATGTTTCGTCTCCACTGGATTTCTCCTGTGCGTCACTACTAAACTCTGCCGCAAGTGTCTTGCGTCGGCCACGTCCTCCTTCTGGTTTTACTACAGTTTTTGCTTTAGAAGCAGAAACCGTGACTGCAGTTTCATCTTCTCCAAAAAACTTTTTCGGTTTGATCTTTCTACCGGAACGGCTATTGATTGCAGCTTCGTCGGTGGGTACGGGGAGTACTGTTAAAACTGCGCTGGTCACTCTACGTGACGGTGTCTTTGGAACTTTTTCAGACGGCGCTTGTTCATCGGCTGCAGGCAAAGTCTTGCGAGCTCGTTTTACTTTCTGTTCTGATTGTTTTTCCTGCTTTGAAGTCGCTTTCGCAGGAGACGTCTTGTCTTGGTTCGACTGAATACGCTCGACTGGTACTTTGTTTGAAGTGGATTCACCAGATGAAGTATCTGCCGTTTCCTTTGAACTGTTGGCTGGAGAAGTATCATCCGAATGCTTGTCCACACCGTGATGATGATCGTTTCCTCCTCGCACGGTAATTTGACGTTCTTCTGTGTTAGGGGAAATTTTATTCACTTTGGGTGATACTCTTGGCAGCGGATCCAATTTTATTTTTTTCGGAGGAGAAATTTCAGTTCTACTGTGTTCCTTCATAGATGGTGAGAGCCTTTTTGTAGGGGATAGAACTTTCGGCTTTTGCGAAGAATCTTTTTTTGCCAATGGTGACATCTTGGGAATCACCTTATTCGGTGATACTGTTTTAGCAACGATAGACACTGGTTCCTCTTCTTCAAATTCGCCAAAATATTTTTTTGGTTTGATTTTTCTTCCGGATCGAGAAATCGGTTCACCCAAGTTATCAGCTGTTTTATTTGTTTTGGTAGCGTTCTCCGGAGTAGCAACCTGAGTCGCAACAACCATTAATTTGCCGCGTTTCAGTGGCGAAAACTGCATAGTCTCTGACGATGTAGGTGTAGCTTTCTTCGGAGATATATTGTCTTCGGTACCTACATGCTTAACCAAGTTTATAGAAATAACTTTGTTAATATCTGCAGTTTTCAGCATAGACTTAACCGTGACTTCTCGTTTTGATGGTGTTAGTTCATTCCCAAGTTCAGGTTCCATCAGCGCAGAGGCTAGTGATTTTCCTCGTTTCGGCGTTTTACCAACTTTAGAAGTTTTATCGTCCTCCAAATCCAACGACGACGTTTTAGTTAGAGACACAAAAGGCTTGCCCATAGTTGATGTTTCGTCAGACTCTAATTCAGGTTCCCCACGCATGGCCAACGATTTTCCTCTTCTCGGTGTTTTTAAAGTAGACTTCTTCTCCTCCTCTGGCTCAGTTCCTGACTCCTTGCGCAACACAGCCAACGATTTACCTCTTCCAGGAGTCTTTGGAATAGTTTTTTCCTCAATTGGTTCGGGGGTATCCTTTTTCGGTATTGGTGCTGAAGATTTTCGCGATACCAATTTTTCCGCTGTCTCTTTCTTCGGACTAGCCACAACAACTTCTTCAAATTCCTTCAAATGAGCTGGAACTTTGATTTTCCGACCGGTTCGCGATGTTCCAGCTTCAAGAACAACAGCTTCCATTTCTTCTTGTTTGGTAGATTGCTTTTCAGCCGCAGTTAGCTCGGCCTTCTTTTTCGGTGTGCCTTTCTCTTGCTCGACAGAAGCATTTTTAACAGCCGATTTCAGCAGGGTCTTTTTGGCCGATTTTTTACCTATTTCTGGTTCCGGCGTTTTGTCCTTAGTCGGTGTTGTTTCCACTTGTTTTGATGCAGTTTTACGAGCAGATTTTTTATCCAACATTTGCTCGTCAACAAGCAGTGTTTTCCGGGCCGACTTTTTCGTCGTTTCCGGTTCTAAAACTCCATTCTTGCTCGGTGTATCGTCCAAACTTTTGAGTATGGTTTTCCTGGCAGATTTTTTTCCAATCTCCGCTTCAGGTTTTACTGTAGGTGATTCGACATTTTGTAGAACCGCTGCTTTTTTCGACGAAGCAGGTGCAGCTTTTTTTGTTTCCGGCGAATCATCAAAATGAGCTGGACGCTTCACTTTTCGTCCCGACTTCGTAGCCCGCGCCTGTTCCGTCAAGGATTCTACGTCTCTCTGTGGCGTTCCCATTCCTAACGGTTGTGTTTACACGCAGTAAAGGATAAACAGAACAAGGACAAAGATGAATGTTAAAAAAGATTCCAAACGACGCACAAGCTTGAATAAAGATTCGTGCAACCGAAAGATGAAAAAAAAAAATTACGCCGCCTTACCTCTGTTCATACCTGAAAATCTTGCACAACCTTCAAGCGTCAAATCTTTCGGTTTTTAATCGTAAATTGTTCCACTTTTTACGCTACAGATATAACCGATAGTCACGGAAAACACTGTTCGTTACTCTGAAGATGATAGTTATCTAATTAATGGAGAAAATCCCAGTAAATTTGTCTCTTCAACAGCGACCGAAGCTTTATGTTGTGAAGTACACTGCTGCTGCCATACAATAATGGTCGCCTTCGGCTCCTTTTTCGCCGCTGCTTTGAACGTTATTTTATTCGCCGGGCGAACAGTTTGCTTGCTGAAAAGATCGGTAGCGGCGAATGGTGTCGCTTCTAGGCAGGCATGCCAGATACATTAAATCTCGCGTGATTTTTGAAATCGACCAATCTAATTAGGTTTATTCGCGTTGAAAAGAATTTTGAAAGGTGTTCGCACTTATGTGAACTTTCATATGTAATTTCAAAAATGTGCGTGATGACAAAAGCAAAAATATTTCCTTTCTTCTTTTTCGCACGCAAAAACCAAACAATAATATCAGCTACAACGTCAACGCGAATAGCAAATTTCTTTATTCCATCAGCTCATCTCGTTTTGATCTGGAAGCAACCTAACTGCTGCCAAAACCCGGCTGAATTTGCTCGATTTTGACCCAGTATTGACCTGCCGTACTGCCCGAAGCGCACCGTAAAGTTTTTCAGCTTTAAGCTTGTAAATCGCGATGTCGTTTCTTTATTCTTCGGCAGATTTGCTCTGACGCAGTGGAATAAAGGAATTCACTATAACATTTGCATTGCAACGAACTGAGAAAATCAACTTCGGGACCGTCCACATTCCACGTGGACACAAAACCTTAGACGCCCTCGTGGACATTTACCAACCCCCTTCTTTGTCCACGTGGACATTTTTTGTGCAACTAAAATTCGAGAAAATGGTTATTTCCGTTGTTTTTATTTACTAATTAAAAAAATATAAGCAAAAGAAAGACAATAATAGTTTAAAACTAGCCTAAAACGACCTAGACCATCAAAGCCATAGATGAAAAGAACTCCATCAAAATTCAGCCTTAGAGAGCCGAGAGATGCACTAAATAAACAGAGAAGGGTAAGGCAAACGCCTTTCCAGTTTTTTACGCATCATAATGGCGGTCGCAATAATGCGTGTTCGTAATATGCGAACCTCTCTGTCAGATTTGCAATTTCTGAAAAATTGGCAATACAAATGTTGCCAGATATATTTTTCTTTTGATAAATTGTATGAAGACTTGAAGACGTAAGCAGAGTTGTCAAAAGGGTGGGTAATTTATTACGAACTTTGCATTACAGCGTCCGCCATTATGGCGCGTAAAAAGCTGTAATTCAGAAAAAAAACGAATGGAATATAATCACAAATTATGGCCCCTACTACAGAAGACGAGGCGAGCGACGAGTTAATAATCTGACCAATTTTGGTATTGCAGATGATGAGTCGACTGGATTTTAAACGACTAGCTCGTCTGCCAAGGTTCAAGCACAATGGATACGTTTGCGTTGCGCTGACTTTGATTTGAAAGGAAATGTATGGGCTAACTGTCAAATTGCCGTAAACGCAGCCGCCACGTATCCATTGTGTTTAGGCCTTCGCTCAGCTGTCACCAGCCAAGTTTCAATCGCGCTCCCTAGTACAACATTTTGCTCGTCTCGTTTATTGTAATAGGGGTAATATGCTTTGAATGATTGAAAACACTTTGAAACGCCAAAACGCCTTTGAAAACAACACAAATGGTTAAAACATCTACTTTAAAAAGATTTTGGAAATTCAATACGACTGGTTTCCGTTATAACAGTTAAAATTGGTTCCCGAATCCACTCCGCCAGACTAGTAAAACATACAGTGACTATAGTTTCAACCTTGGAGGGAGAAACGAATACTACACTCAAAACAGAGAACACGCACATGCGTCGTTTTCTGATAATTAATTTTTTACTAATAACTAATTTTTCAAGTCTGTGTTTCCTTCAATTTGCCGTTGTGTAAAAGTTTTTTTCAAAGTTCTGATTTCCATCGTGATGAAGTGTGTTCGAAATTGTAACCAAAGCCTTAAATCATGAGAAGCGTAAGTTTAATAATCGAAGTACGCTAGCATGATTATTACTTGAAGCTTATGAAATTTATTATTTTAAAAAACAAATCAAAATATTTTGTAAAACGACAATGAATACAAAAACTGTTTGCAATGAATATTTTTTCGAGCAACGCGATACCGCAAACAGACGTCCAAGCTGAGTTCGAACTTGTGTAAAGTTTTTTGTAGTAGCAATCCGTAACCAGATAGCGCTACCAGTACCGACATTTACTTTGAAAATTTACACGGAAATTTTGATCAATGTTGTTCTTGCTTGGACGTCTGCCTGTGGCAATACCTTTCAGTTATAACAATACTCATCGCAATCAATGCTTATTTTTCCTTGGTTCAAATCAACAGTCAATGACAGCTCATTCTGGTTCATTTTGACACTCACACAGCTTCATATCCGTTTCTCCCAGGCCTATGAAAAGACGCCATTTTTCTATGACCGAAAAATAACAAGCAAAATATTGGAACCACAGTGGGTTCGAAATGGAAATGAAGCCACAAAAAAGTCACATACAACCCAGTGCAAAAGCATAGGCGCGTCTAAGGCCTGGTTTCTCCCTCCCAGGTTTTAACTAGAGATACTCAGAGCGAGAGATAAGCGATGAAAAAAACCTCCAATTTGGCAAATCTCAATATCAAAAACCGCGGAGGTGTTAAATTTTGATCATTATTTTGTTGACCATACAAAAGGTTTGTGAACCACCAGTTAAAAATCACTGTAATAAAGCAATTTTGGAGCATTCTCAATTCATTGTTCAGCAATTGAACATGAAAAACGTGTGAAGACAAATATATCCTTAATTGTACCTGATTGCAACACCTTTCAATGCCTTAATCTTTCTTGTTCGTTTGGCTTGGATTTTGACATGTTCGTTTGGCTCACAACATTTCCTTCGCATATCTCTCCCTCTGAATATTGCTAGTTTCAATTAGAGATACTCAGAGAGAGAGAGAGAGAGAGAGAGAGAGAGAGAGAGAGAGATAATCGATGAAAAAACCCGCTGATTTGGCAACTAGGTTTCACATATCAGAGGTGCCAGTCTCTTCTCAAAGCGCAATGTTACTAACTTTTTTTTCGACTCGTATAACTGATGGTGACGGTGGAAGTCCTGGGGAATAATAAAGTGCATCACAAAAACCACGAAGGTGTTAAGTTTTATGTTTATGTTTAATTTTATATACTTTCATCATTATTTTGTAGACCATACAAAGAGTTTGTGAACCACCAGTTAAAATCACTATGATGAAGCAACTTTGGAGCATTCTCAATTCATCTTTTAGCAAAAGAACATGAAAAACGTGTCAAAATAAGTATATTCCTTATTGAACCTTATTGCAATACCTCTCAATGTGACATCTTTCTTGTTCGTTTGGCTTGGATTTTGACATGTTCGTTTGGCTCAATGAGTATAAAAGAGAGGTGAGGAGGAAACTTACTAACACTTGCACGCGCCCCTCTGCTCATCCTCCTCTGCCCATAGTTGATGCCAAATAGTGACGTAGTTATTTGGGTTTCCCATTGAGTTCATCTAGTTGTTTACATTTGAAGCATTTACTAATACTAGAAAATTTCACTCTCCTCCTCACCTCTCTTTTATTCTCATTGCGGTCGGCTCACAACCAAGGGGATGGCAGCCCTATCTAAACTCTACACTTTTGACAGTAGCCAACATATTAACATATTTAAACATATTTTAACATTATTTAAAAATAAAGCCCCGAGGCCGGCACCCAGCAAAACTCTTGTATACTTTTCACTTTAGTCGGGAAGACTCTTCACTCATTCAACATAGAAAGAGATAGCATGTTGCCATTCCCCTGCTCACAACACTTCAGGGGAATGGCAACATGCTATCTCTTTCTATGTTGAATGAGTGAAGAGTCTTCCCGACTAAAGTGAAAAGTATATGGAAGTTTTGCTGGGCGCCTGCCTCGGGGCCTTATTTTTAAATAAAGCCCCGATATGTTGGCTACTGTCAAACGTGTAGAGTTTAGATAGGGTTGCCATCCCCTTGCAACACTCTCTTCCAATGAGTATAAAAGAGAGGTGAGGAGAAAACTTACTAACACTTGCACGCGTCCCTCTGCTCGCCCCCCTCTGCCCATAGTTGATGCCAAATAGTGACGTAGCTATTTGGGTTTCCCATTGAGTTCGTCTAGTTGTTTACATTTGAAGCATTCACTAATACTAGAAAAATTCACTCTCCTCCTCACCTCTCTTTTATGCTCATTGACTCTCTTCGCATGCATATCCATATCTCTCCCTCTGAGTGTTGCTAGTTTTAACAAGCCATCTCGGGTTGGAAGACATGTGAAAACATTTGAAAAAATGACCTGGCATCCCTGGTGCATATCGGCCCGCATCTCTTTTGTTTTCGTTTAGCTCCAGTGACACGTGAAGTGCGAGAATGAAAAGTTATCAAGTCGATTAAGTTGCTCGTTTTAGTATTTTTTACATGTAGTGTGCGGTTGGTTTTATTACAGGTAATTCTGGTGAGTTTAAATTAATTGCAAAAGTCGGTGTTGCTCGTATATATTTCACATCGAACTGTATCGTAGACAAGTTTATGAATGAAACGTTTATGATAACGTTAGATAAAACATGGCATACATCAATCAAACCGATACTAGTCAATATTTTATTAAATGAGACATTGAACCTCTCTCAAAAAAAAAAAAAAAAATGAACCATGTACCATAATGATAAGAGCAAAAATACGGAATACTCGTGGTTTAGGGTGCTCTGGCATGATTGCTCAGCTGTTATCAGTATTTGTATGCACCGCCGAAATGTATGATTATCATACGGCAATTCATATTGTTTCAGTCCGTTAGGAAGCACACATCCCATCTGCTGCACTGGAAAACACCGTAAATCAAGATGACATCACTAGCACTGTCTCGGGTTTACCGACAGCTACTCAGTCGAACTTCTAGCGGAATTTACGTAAGTATTCAACGGTTTGTCGAATTATTTAGAGATTTTCAACTTTTTCCGTTGCAGTTTCCTCTAATACCTACTCGAAATCTCAACTTGCTAGAGTATCAGAGTAAAAAGCTGCTGGCAGAGAGTGGCGTAGCCATTCAAGCTTTTCGTGTGCTAGAGGGAAAAAAGGACGAAGCTGTGCTAAAGGACTTCAGTGAGTAACACACTGAACACACACACAGACACAATCGATTGTGATAGTAATCTATGCCGTGTTTTGCAGACGTCAATGAATATGTCGTGAAAGCACAGATTCTCGCCGGAGGCCGGGGCAAAGGTCATTTTGATAATGGATTCAAGGGAGGCGTTCACATTACTAAAGAGTAAGCGTTGGCTATGCGGTTATCATTTCACATACTTTTTTATTTGTATTTTCTTAACAGACGCTCGCAGGTGATTCCGTTGATAGAAAAAATGGTGGGTGCAAAGCTCATTACCAAGCAGACACCAAAGGATGGGATATTGGTGAAAAAGGTAATGGTGGCTGACAGTATAAATATTGTTCGCGAAACGTACCTGTCGATTGTGATGGATCGAGAAAACAACGGCCCAGTCATAATTGCATCTCCTGCAGGGGGAATGGATATCGAAGCAGTGGCAGAAAAGACCCCGGAGAAGATTAAAACCGTTCCGATTTCGATCATAGGAGGAATTTCGCATGACCAAGCTGAAGAGATTGCCCGGTTTCTAGAATTTAAGGGACCTTTGGTGGAGAAGGCAGCAAATGAGATTGAAAAATTGTACAAATTGTTCGTCAAGGTAGATGCCACCCAGATCGAGATTAATCCACTGGCGGAGACAGACGATGGTCGAGTGATCTCTGTTGACGCAAAGCTGAACTTTGACGACAACGCAGAGTTTAGGCAGAAGGAAATATTCGCCATGGACGTGCACGAAGACACTGACCCGAAGGAGCTGGAAGCCAGCCGGTATAATCTCAACTATATCGCAATGGAAGGAAACATTGGTTGTTTGGTGAATGGTGCCGGATTAGCCATGGCCACCATGGACATCATTAAATTGAATGGCGGCAGTCCGGCCAACTTTTTGGACGTCGGCGGTAACGTGACTGAAGATCAAGTACTGAAAGCATTCCAAATTTTAACTTCCGATCAGAACGTGAAAGCCATTCTGGTAAACGTTTTTGGCGGTATCGTCAACTGCGCAACGATTGCCAACGGAATAGTAAACGCCACCAAAACGATCGGACTGAAGGTGCCACTGGTTGTGCGGCTGGAAGGCACTAACGTGAACGCTGCTAAAAAGATTCTCCAGGATTCGGGGCTAAAGATTGATTCGGCAGTCGATTTGGATGATGCCGCACGCAAGGCCGTTCGAGCGATCAGTTGAAGCATGGGTGTTTACATGCAAATGAGGTTCGATTCTAATGGGCTAGGCAGTAATTTCGGAACACAGGATGAATGAGGTCCATGGGACCGCAGCCGATCAACAAAAGACAGATTGTTGGTGCATTTTTTTTTCTTGATTTTAAATACACTTTTTAGAGAACGAATAGAGTTATAAGTTTTTCCTTAAAATTGCCACTTCAAATATAGTACAAGTCATTTTTTTCTACTTTGTGGTTGTTTCATTGCATTATTGCTAACTAGTTGAACGAAACTTAAGCCTTGTTTTGTGCTGTGTGAAAGCAGGACAATCTTGTAAGAACAATGGGCTCTGTTACAAAAGGTAAGCAGACTCGACTCGACTATGTATTTCCAAGGAGACCAGTTGCTCCTCGAAGCTTCTATAATACGGCACAATGTTTGGAGATAGCATAGATGATTGAGGGAAACGAAATCTCGTTGGTTGTGGAGTGGCGTTACCTAACAACTTTAGTTCTAGCCGACGCCGAGAGATTTCCTTTGCCAATCACGTTCTCTATCGCATGGAACAGTAAAGACAGTGGCGTCGGTCCGTGCATAAAGCTTAAGATCTATGTAAATCATCAATCACATCACAATGCAATAAGATAGGTAGATATCAATAAAACACACATACTCAGAGAAAACACAAACATCCTCAATCCATAAGAAGATTCGAACTAAGATGGTGATACATCACAGCTTTCGGTGAAGGAAAACTAATTCAGTGACTCCGACCAGTTTTAGCTTTAATATTTCCAACTTATTAAAAGTTAAAAGCGAACATTTGTATTTTACGTCAACTTTTTGTTACTCCGGTTTGTGTATGCTTTAAGTTTAGCTTCGTTAGGTTAGCACATTCACAATTCTGACTATCATCTGTCCTGCCTTTTTTTCTTTACCGTTTGCCCTTTCAGTTTCTACAATATTTTCTGCGCACTAGATTTGTTTCACTTTTTTTACCTGTGTACTACTGTTTTGGGACCGCGTCTGTGATCAACAGAATTGATCAAATGCATAGTTGTAGCTTTAGAAATATAAATTTCTAAAAATTGATTTACATTTTGTCACCGCCGTTTAGGACTGCTGCTCTTGGAGGAAAGATTTCCTGAATGTACTGTAGTTATCGTTTTAGAGCATAATGGTGAAAAATACAAATTAAATTTCTGGTAATCTATATCGATGAATCTGACTTATGCGTGGTAGTGTTTTTAGATTAAATGGAAGTTCTTCAGAGGAAGTACGATGAATGATTCGACACTTCCCAGCGAGCACAGTGCGTTATTTGTTATTTCTTTTCGGGACTAAACACTACCAGGATAACAAAAATTATAAATGCAAATCTTCCTTTTTCCCCTTCCAGCACAGCCTGCAGTAGGTGCTGTTCCTTCTTGGTTCGTGCTGCAATCTTAAAACTGTTCTTATCTAAGCTTTTAATGAGTTTTTTAATCTTAATTCTTAGAAGCGATAGACACACGTACGTTCGCACGCACACACGCGCACATCCCGTAGGACGACTAGTGGGAGCGCTGCTAACGGCATTTGTCCTAGTCACGTCGGTGTTCCTCACGATCGCGGTCATCGTTGATAATACGGTCGATCATGTCCCGCGCCCGATCAATGTTGGATTGGTCACCCATTACCGAAATGTTGTTTTGCCCATTCTCATTCCGCTGCTTGTCTATGAAATTAGTTTAGAAAAAAAAAAAAGTAAAATAAACACATGTTAGTCAAACAGATCGTTAAGTGTTTGCCAGATTGCTTCAAATGAGTCTGTTAATTGCCGTTCTTTACAATAAATCTGCCTAAACCGTCCGCCTTACAACTCGCCTACCTGCGGTATCACCGACACTGGAAGGAAGCTGAAAATGGTAACGTTTATCTTTTGCAGGCAACTAACCTTTTTCAGCAAAAAACATACAATTCTACTAATCTGGCAACACACTCGAAGGTAAAATCAATGAGCAAATAAGCAAATTCATTAGGCCTTTGTTTCCCGCTATCGAACCACTATGCTTATCTCTCCAGTGACTGAACTACATCTTTTCCACCGCCCGGAAGTCTTCCTCAAGGGACCGGTTTGCTGGTGACCAACGGTGCCGGTCTCAAGTCGGTTCGATGACAGTTCTCGTGGACGCCCACCAGCATACTCCCCCCGGATCGTTACCTATTTGCACCGACACCCGGCAGCGGTCCTGAATTTCACGGATCTTGTTGCCACCGCGTCCAATGATGAACTTGACCTTGTCGGCATCGACCTCAAACGTTTCTGTCTTTGCTGTAGCTGGGTCAATTCTCGGGGGTCCACGTGGGGCTCCGCCACCATTGCGGAATCCGCCGCCACCACTGCCGGAACGGTAGCCACCACCATCACGGCTTCCTCCGTAACCTCCGGAGCCGCCACCGGCTCCGCCAGAGCGGTAACCACCGCCGCCGCCGTATCCGCCACCTCCGCTGCGGTAATCACGGCGCTCCCGGTCGTAACCTGAACTTCCGCCACCGTATCCACGGTCCGAATCGTCACGTTCCCTCCAGTCTGGCATGTTTGAGCTGTTTAGAAAAAGAAACGAATGTTAAAATTTTACCTTGCCTGCAAAAGCACATTTTTTCTCGACTAAAATGGAAGCGGCTCGAAAATCAAAGATGGTGGCCCAAGCATCATTTCATGAACAGCATTGTCGGCGCCATTAGAGAATAAAAATGATATTACTTCTAAAAATAACACTCATACAGTATTTTACACTATTTCAAACAAACAATATTAACATCGCACAAAAAATAACAAACACTTTAACCATTTTCACAGCGACTTACATGGTAAAAATTGTTAGTAAACGGAGTCCGTGGAAACTTTGCAAACTACTTCGGCGAAAGCCAGCGAGGAAAGTGCGTCAGAAAAGAAACGACTGCGGTCCGATGATGAGAACGATTGCACCGGTCGACAAAACCAATACTACTATAATACGCGCGATAGTCGATACCGGGTGCATCCTGTTGAAGTGATGTCAGATTTTTTTTGATTTATGTACTCGCTGCAAGGTGTCGGAGTCATGGTGGGAAATTTAAACTCCCAATTGACTTGACGTTTAAAACAATAAAATACATAAATATATCTATAGTTTCGGTAAACATTAAATTGTGTTGAGCCATGTCAAATGTGAAGGCAGTTTGTAATGTAAAAAAGTCAAAATTCTCGTCCTCAATAACTACTTCAAATCTTGGGGTAAGACACTACTGTGAAATACACCAATATTCAATATTACGAAGTATAAATCGTTGCATTTTTAGGCACCCCTCCATTTATATCATAGCTCATTGACGTTATATTAGTTATATTATCGTTGGAGAGTTGTCAATTAATATTATCGAAAAATTCTTCATAAAAATAAAGGTGTCTAGCCCCTGAGTTCAAATCTCGAAGAATATAAAATATTTGATCTGATATTTTTCCGTTAAGGAATGTAACTAACAACCCGTTCACATTACAGCGGATATCGTGTGGTATCGACTTTCTTGATATCATATGTCATACACCAGATTTCCCGCGAAAACTAGATGTTATCAAGATACGCGCTATTACACGATAATCGCTGTAGTGTGAACTCAACAATGTTCTGTGGTACATACAAAAAATCCGAAGAACTAGATTGGATATATGAATGATGTATTTGTTAGCACCAAAACATGCATGTAAAGTATATATATGCGTTTCTCGGCAACACTGTTGTATAAAATGCACTGGGTTGCTGGCAGCAGGGCTCTATGCTGTGATTCTTTCTCTCTCATTCATGCTCATGTTAGCCTGCAAGAGCCAAAATGTAGGGATGGGAAATATCGACTAAAATGGCTATCGATAATTATCGATAAATTCCCTGATACCATCGATAACTATCGATAATTATCGATAGTTTGACAGCTAGAACTAGATGAAGAAAAACAACAAAATGTTGCTCCCGTTGTGGACAGGAACAATATTTAAAAGTTTATTCGCACACATAATTCGCACTTAGGCGAAATCTAGTCGTTGTCCGTATAAGGTAGAGTGAGCGAAAATGAGTATCCCTCAATTTTCTAACAATTTTAAAGAGGATTTCATGTGAAACCAAACAATCATCGAATTCTCTTTAAAGGCCAAAGTCTAGGCCAATATATTTTTCAGTTCTGGCATCATTGTGGAGTATAAATGCCAATGCGAGGAAAATATCAATAACTATCGATAACGCGGAAAGCTTAACGATTCTATCGATAGCCGGCAACTATCGATATTATCGATAATTATCGATAGGTTTCCCATCCCTACCAAAATGATTGCTTATGGCTTGTTCCGTTTTTGCGGCGGTGCCACATCGATGTAGTGCTTTAGAGCTAAGAATGTTCACTTTTGGATTTTGTGCTTGACAAGAACCACATTTTCTGCACTTTTTGATAAAAGAGTAGCAACTCGATAAAACGGAATAAAAATCTAAAGGTGAAGAAAAATAGAAAAGTATTTATAGCTTCATATTTACATTAATTGAACTACACTGCAAATTTGTCGTAGTTGGAACGAAAACAACCGTTGGAAAAATCAATGAAAAAGAAATAGGGATGGATCGAGGATAATAAGAACGCGAAAAGGGTTTAAGACGCACAAAGTTTACCTGTAGGGTGGTAAGGTAAAGTCTGGGCTTAAATGGGAAATTCCACCTTTGCAGTTCAACAAAATCGATTTGGGACGATCCATTAATGATGTCACGCAAAATTTGGAAAAAATTAACTCCCTCCCTCCCCCTTGTCACAAGTTGTCACAACTTCCTTGACCCCCCCCCCCTTAATTACGTCACGTTTTATACCCCCTCCCCCTTCTTTGGTAATAATTGATTAAAAATCGAGAAATTTGTTAGGAATGCATTTTTTCTTAATGAGAACGATTTTACTGAAAGAAAAACTGAAACTAAAAGGAAAAGAAGATTACAGAAGATAACTAGAAAAGGCGTTTAGTTCTTAGTTCAAGGATGCTGCTGATCAGTGATGGAAACGAAACGAATATGATGCAATCGTCGTTTATTCATCACATGAACACATCATGAAGTGTTACAGGCCGGGACTAAACTCGAATCCTCTCAACCCATAATGAAATGATGATAGGGTGCATAGGTTTCTGGGAGAAAACAAACACATGACTAGACTACATCAGCTCTGAGAAGCGATTCGATCGTTGCGTTTGTCTCTCCATAGGCCGGTAGTTAGGGGAAGAAATGATAGCAACAGTAGAATATCATGTCGCCTGAACAGCAGCAGAGGTGTGGTGCGGTGAGAGGGAATGTGTGGGGGAAGGGACTACTTCGGCAGCGGTTGAGTTGAAGCGAGAGTAGGAGGGCATACACTGTCGTTTTCTTTCTTTTTCTGACAAAAAATCATATTCATGAGTCAAATGAATAAGGATATAACAAGTTCTGATCCCTCTGTGTAACAGAGACGAATAACTTCATATACCGAGTTGTGCACATTGAGAACCACGTGTAGTGGTGTACACTAATGAATAGAAATATATCGTATAGAGGAAAGCAAAGAGAGTGCACCAGCACCGATACCTTGTTTTTTGCATACTGACGACGATTTCAACGCATCTTAGGCTCGTTTTATGTGTATTCATTAATCGCTAGAGGTGATTTTTTTCCTTCGCTGCTGCTGATAGAGTCGCATATCGACGACATAGAAAGCCGAGACATTAACTGCAGCATCATTGCTGATTTTTGAAAAACCATCAATATTTAGTTTCTCTTATTCAATCAATTCGCAATCCAAATCTTCTCCACATGTTACAATAACCAAGCATTTTTGTTTACGTTTTGTCACAATTTTTGTATTGATTGGATTGAGAGACACTAAAAATTAATGAAATCGCGCTGTCATTCATAAATGAACATGCACGGTGAAACGGAATAAATGAACATTATGCTTTTTTAGGGAAAAAAAATTGTCATTTATTTTATCTAAAGCAAATCTTAAGCAAAAAATGGGATCGTAGAACTATTAATGAATGATGCAAATATTATAAATAGTTCTGAGTTGATTTCTGTGGTTAGGTATGTGACTTTTTTATTAATTTTTTTTTTTTGGTTGAAATGCACACTTAATTTATCTCGGCAAACTTCCCAACAGCTGATTGAGCTCGGCGAAGTTTTTAACGAATGTTAGCAGTATATTTCGACAAACATCCAGCAAATATATCGATTTACCGTAAACCAGCAAGTATTGACGTTTCGTTTGCCGAAGTTCATTAAAATTCTGCCAAGAACTTGTAGAACATTTCGCCGAGTGTATCAGCTGTTGAGTTCTCGGCAGTGAAATCTAAGTGTGTGTGATGTCACAATCAAGCTAACCCCCCCTCCTCCATATGTCACAAAATGTCACAATATTTGAAACCCTCTCCCTCCCCTAAACGCGTGACATCATTAATGAATGGTCCCTTTGTAGTATCTTGAATAAAAGTTCAAAGCCTCAATAATAGTTTTCTTTATTTTATATTATTTTTTGTACTCGATTTTTGTTCTTCTCATCGGTTGCGTATAAGTAATCTTTCCATTTATTACTACAATAGATCAAATAATGATCGCAGTGGTACAATCGCCTCCGAGAGAAAAAAAATCTTTCTATTTCACTAAGTACTTTAGTATCCTTCAATGCAGTTTCATCGAAACATTATTGCGTAGTTTTATGCGAGTCGTTGTTCCCATTTTATAAAAACAAAATTAAATGGCCACATCTTGATTTCGCGTTCCCACTTACAAAGTGTGGGTGTCTACCATACGTAAATAACGGGATTGTAGTTTTGGTGGAAAAACTTTTTTGCATAGGAAAATAGATTTTCGTATCACTGAACGTAGACTAAAAAAACACATTTAGTTTATTATAGTTCCCCAAGATGGTGCGGCTCAAAACAGTGTCTGATCTTCATGTTATAAACGGTTGATCATCGCCCTGGTGTCAGCGTGGGACTCTACACCGAGTTGACACGATGTTCCCCCCGGCGAAGGGGGTTGGGGAAGGCCCAACAATATGTTAGAAACAACGTGAGAGATAATTCGGACCTAGATAACGAAATGAGGTCTACGATTAGAAACTTGAGCAATTTCAAAGTCGTAGTAGCACTGCAGAAACTCGGGCACCGGGCGGCTACTTTCTACCACTGGAAGAACTGGATTCGTAGTACAAAGGCGATCAACGCAATGATGTGCCTGTTGAGAATAAAGGGCCGGTTCTTCAACTTCAGCATCATCAACGTGCACTGCCAACATGAAGGGAGATCCGACGACAAAAAGAAAGCGTTCTGCGTGCAGCTGAAGCAGATCTACGATAGCTGCCCGCGACGGGACGTGAATGTCGTCAATGGGGACAGAAATGCTGAAGTAGTACGGGAGGCAATGTCTAGACCGATAATCGGGTCAGATAGCCTGCACCGTGTCCTCGGAGAGCAGCTTGCCTGATCGTCTGTTATTCATGCAAGGAGTGGCTCAAACGAAGCAGACGGCTGAATTACGAAACGCGGTTTCTTGTCAGTTAAACCCAAGACGGCAGCCCCGTCGCGAGACTAGGCATCCGTAGCCCTAGTAAGGCAGCAGGCCAAAATAAAATACTACGAACAACCGAGAATTCAATACAGACCGGAACAATCGGCAACGACCCAGGCGACGAAATAAGGACAAATATTTGAAGCTCGGTACATGGAACTGCAGATCGCTGAACACCCCGGGTGGCGACAGGATTTTGTTGGATCAGCTAGAACCCCGCCACTTCGACATCGTTGCGGAGCTTTGCCGGAAAGGAGAGAAGGTTCGGAGAATTTGTGGCCACAGGGCACAGTACTACCAGAGCGGCGGCACAACCAATGAACTGGGTACCGGCTTTAGTGTTGGGCGGAATGCAGAGTCATGTGATCAAGTGACAGGCGATCTACGATAGCTGCTCACGTAGAGACATCAAGGTCGTCATCGGGGACATGAACGCTCAGATCGGTAGGGAAGACGTATACCCGGCCCGCACAGCCTGCACACCGTGACAAACGACAACGGCCAGCGATGCATCAACTTCGCAGCCAAGAAGGTGCTGCTGTAGCTGACAATCAGCGAGAAGGGGATGTCAAAGCCACTCCGGACTGGCCGTGAACGGGAAAATTTATAGTAAAAAGTGCCTGCCGAAAGTTGCGCCGTTTATCAAGAAATACCATAAGGGCGAAAACACGGTGTACTGGCTGGATCTGTCATTGCCCACTACTCGACGCAAGCGTTGGAGGAGATTGTGCGACCACTAGCTGGCCCCATCGAGATTTTCTAGGCAAAACCGAAGCGTAAGCTCTACTCCAACAATTTTGTCGCGAAAATTGGAAAATTAAACGAAGAAAGAACTTAAAAACATGCCTTCACGCATGTTTTCGTTCGCTATAGCGATTGTTCCGGTTAACTGCTGGGAGGTCACCCAAGAACCTTCCCTATTCCTTACATACCCACTCGGGAAAATAGTGTGACGTTGGCCCTGTCGACAACCATACCAGCAGAGAAATTCCTTGGCGCGTTATGGCAGGAATTCGCACATCTCCGGAGGACGCTCCGATCTAGTAGAATTTGCCGCCGCACCCAGTTGACAATCCACAGGACAAAGATCAAACAGTCCTCTACGGCCATGAGACATGAACTATACTTGTGGAGGACCAACGCGCCTTTGCGGTCTTCAAGCGGAAGGTGCTGCGTACCATCTTCGGCGGACTGCAGGAAGAGGAGGCAAATGGCGAAGGCAAATGAACCACAAACTACATGAGCTGCTTGCAGAGCCATTTATCGTCTACACCGCTAATATTGGCTGATTGTGGTGGGCTGAGCATGTCGTGAGGATGTCGAACGACATGCCAGTAAAGATGGTTCTTGAAACCAATCCGTCAGGGACGAAACGAAGAAGTGAACAGCGGGCAAGGTAGATCAATCTACGGACCCTACACAGACTGCTAAAAAACTACGCTTTCAAATCATTTCTTCGGATCAACACGGCGGTTTGAGCATATCTTTTACAAAAAGCCTCTGCTGCTCTGTGCTTAGACCAGAACGATAGTAAACGTGGGCGTGGAAGAAGGGATTTTTTGTTCGAAACAACTATCATAAACGTTGAGTTTGCGATCGAAAAATCACTATATGAAATGGAATCAAACAACTGCTTAAAACATTATTGCATGGTGTCAAATGAATGTTGTTTGAACAAAAAAAAAGAAAATTGTTCAAACATGTTTTTCAAAAGTGGCATTTTTTCAATAAATTCCGAAATCAAATTCATATTGACGGGGGCAAAAAAAGTATCACTTACAAAAAAAATTAGTTTGCTAACTGATGTGCTAACTATTGCAATAACAATTCCTCTAATCTTTCGTTCATTATAAACAGAGGAATGATTAAGTTCATACAATAAAACATAGCTGAGCCATTTTTAGAATCCGTTTACAAAAACATCGTCCCGCAAGTGGACGTCTACAAACTAACAGCGGTTATTATGTGGGCGCAGCTTTATTTAACTTCCCGTCACAACAAACGAGGTTATCTTTTTCAAAACCTGAATTTATACATTTAAAAGATGTAAAACATTGTCTGCGCAATTCCATAAACATCTGAGCGGATTTCGATGGACTTCGCGACAGCTATGCGGGTGTCGGAGAATGGCCAACACACGTCAGAGGAGACACCCCCATGCGAACTCGGCCAAGCCAATCTTCAAGGCTCTGTCGCTAAAGTACACGTGTTGTTGGTGCACATCTCGCGCAGAATAGAAATGTTTCTCGATGGACTTTCAGCTCGCCGGTAGCCACCCGCAACTACAGATCTGTTGATAAGGCGCCGACATCACGGAGCTTTCTCTACAACTGCTTACCTGTCGGCAGCTGGTGATAAGACATATGTTTGGCCAAAGTCTGTTTCGTGTTCCCTAGTATTCGTTGGCCATAAATTTTTGGTGGCATCCCGCGGGATTATATCGCTTTGATATAAAGTGGATGGGTTCAGCTTTGAGATGATAGTCATTACAAAGCAATTCATCTTGCAGGTCTGCACGAGTGAGTAAGAAAGTGTGCGATATTTATAAGTTAGTTTGCATAAATAGTTGTTATAATGGAGAACTCAATTGAAAGAATACCTGGTGAGCGGAAAATTTCAGAGTGAATGTTAACTTTTAGTAAATAACTATGTTTTCAGAACCGAAACCTGTGAACTATCAAAGAAGTGTTACATTTGACGATGCTCTCTCGATGACAAGTAGGACGATCGATTAATGTTTTTTTTAATTTTAAACTACTAACGGCAAATATGTTTATTGTAGAGTTCGGAAAATTCAACTATATTCTTATAATTATTTCTGGTACAATATTAACATCAGTGTTGTTGGAAACTCTTGGGATAAGTTACGTTATACCTGTAGCAGAATGTGATTTGCTCTTGACGACAAAAGAAAAAGGAGTACTAAGTGCAGTTGCATTCGCAGGTACGCTAGAAAACATTTCAAACGGTTGCTCTAGTATCAGTATTAAATAAGTATTTACATTGAGATCAGCTGGATATGCGTTGTCCTATTTTCCTGGGCAGTAAGTAGTAATCCGCAGTAATAACATGGTTCACTTATTTCTTTGCAAAAGGTATTATCGCTAGCTCGCATTTGTGGGGATTTCTGGCGGACACTCGAGGGAGAAAGAAAGTGATTGTTCCAACGCTATTTCTCACATTTGCTGCGACTTTTCTATCAAGTTTTACCAGCAACTTTTGGGTCTTGACAGCTCTGAGGTTCTTTGCAGGATTTTTGTAAGGATTGAAATTAAAAATACAGTGTGATTATTTCCTGCTGATTTTTTTTTTCGTTCCAGTATTTCCGGTTCATCAGCAACCATTTACGCCTATTTGGGCGAGTTCCATAACAAGCGCAATGGGTCACGTGCTATCATGGGAGCTTCGTTTGTGTTCGGAGTCGGTTGCCTGCTGTTGCCAGGGATTGCATTCTCCATTATCAACCAAGAATGGGAGTTTACCATTCCATATCTAGACATCGTCTACCGTCCATGGCGCCTGTTTTTGGTGGTCTGTGGACTTCCCAACTTAGTATGCGCATTCACACTACTGAAATTCCCGGAAAGTCCAAAGTTTGTGTTTAATCAGGGTAAACTGGACAAAGCCATTGAAACTATTCAGTGGATGCACAAGCTTAACACAAGTGGGAAGGAAACCAGACTTCAAATTGCGGCCATATTAGATGAAACCGAGGCGCGACAAACTAAGGAACGACGTAACGAAATCAGCAACACCAAGGGATTCTGCGCTCTGATGAGACTGGTGTGGGATCAGACTGCTCCCCTCTTTATGAGTCCCTATTTGAACAAAACAACCATAATATGCGTGCTACAGTTCGGCATATATCTGTCCTCCAACGGTCTATATATGTTTTTCCCAGATATTCTAAATCGAGTTGCGGAAGTACAAGAACGGGGTTCAAATAAAACAACGATTTGTAACGCTGTCTACGCAACGCAACTTTACGTATTAACGGAGGGAGCTAATGTAACGGAAAAGTTACCCGATTGCAATCAGAAGTTGGACATTATGGCATATGAGCATTCATTTATGCTAGAACTGATGTATGCGTTGGGATTTGCAGTAATAGGACTTATAATCAACGCTGTGGGGAAATTGCCAATTTTGGTATTTGTCTTCTTCTGCTGCGGTTTATCCGGTATTTTTATAACCTTTATCGATATCCCATTGTTAGCTGTGTGGTTGTACGTGATTTTATTGACATGCGGATACTGCATTAATGTAGTTAACGCCGTTACAGTGGATTTGTTCCCCACTAATCTCAGGTAAGCGAGGATGTTTTCACAACAACTTTGAATGAACGATCGTCTTCTTTGTATAACAGAGCTATGGCGGTTTGCATCTCTTTAATGTTCGGAAGACTGGGGAGTGTCGTGGGCGCAAACATCGTTGGCTTACTGCTAGACACTCAATGCGAACTGACATTCTGGATTTCCGGCGTTTCTTTGGTCTTTTGCGGTATACTATCCTTTTTCATCCCGAATATCTACAAAAGACACCCTTCGGGGCCTCGTGTTAGTGTTTCATCCGACATATCAACACGCTAAAAACGATGATCGAATGAGAACTGAGTTAGTTTGAAAGTCTGAGCTTATTATTTATAGACTGATATATTTGCAGTGTACTTAATAAAGATGAAGGAAATTTCCTATTGTTACTCCTACAATTTAGTAGTATCGAATTCATCTGAATGAAAGTTGATATTTCAGAAAGACATCTATGATGGATTATTTTTTAATCATATATATATATATATATATATATATATATATATATATATATATATATATATATATATATATATATATATATATATATATATATATATATATATATATATATATATATATATATATATATATATATATATATATATATATATATATATATATCCGATTTTGACGTTACGTAACCAGTGCTCGAAGAACGAAAAACTTTGCTGCTGATAATCGTTTTTGGGCTCCAGGTGTATTACTAAAATGTCCGTGGACTTCGAACCAAAATAACGATGTAATCCAAGATACCTTCTTCATTCTGAAAAAAAAACAGTTCTTTATATGGTGTAGAAAAAGTTTAAAAAAATTACTAAACTAAATGTAAAAAATGCAATCTAATATCATTTGGTAAGATTCCAAACTAACTTTGGTTGTGCATTCCATTGACATAATAATTCATAAGGCAGAAAATATGCTTGCAGGAAACTTTTATTGGTAAATACCAGTGCGGTTTTCGACCGGGACGATCTACAATGGAACAGATCCTTAACAAGTTTCAACAAGTTGCAGATACATCATCTGTTTATAGACTTCAAGGCGGCGTACGACTTAGTGAAATGTAATGAGTTGTGGCAGATTATCTTGTAGGAGCCTATGACCACTGCTACCATTAGTTAGATATATTGTGGTATAAAAGTATTGTGGTGTGGCAGATTATGCTTGAGTATGGTTTTCCAACACAATTGATTGGACTGAGTCGTGCGACTCTTGACGAATTCATATCAAGCGTCAGGACAGTGGGTGAAATTTTGGATGCATTTGTGTTGAACCAGGAGCAGGTGGGCAAAGGAGCGGCACCATCATCGGGAAATCTCACATGCTTCTAGACTTTGCGGACGACATTGATACCGTCAGTTTCAATCGTAGGGCTGAGGAGAAGGTTTATGCAGTTCTCAGAAGGGAAGCAGCAAGGATTAAACTTACCATAAACACTGCCAAAACGAAGTACGTGGTAGTTGACAGAGGGCTTGGTAGTCCTACGGGCGTTGGTGCTGTGGAATGATTGATGAATTTGTCTATATTAGTGCACTCGTAACATGTGATAACGAAGTGAGTCGCGATGTAATAGGACGTATTGCAGGTACTGCAGACTTCAAATCCGCACGAAATTTGCGTTCTACAGGACGCTGATCTTTCCGATGGCGCTCTACGGACAAAAATCGTGAACGTGAAAGGTGGCCGATCGGCGATAATACTGGATGGGAAACAAGAAAGCGGAGTGTAGCGTAGGTGCATAAATATGTGCCCAACAGACAATTTAACTGATTAACAGCTTATTAAGCATTAGTTCAGCAGAAATCCGTTTAATAATAGTTCAATAAACTGTGAAGCACCAAAACTGTTTGTTGGGTGTGCTGTCGACGAGGATGCCTCTGCAGGGGGTGTGAGAAGTGGAGAGGAGCAGACCTAGACCGAATTGTATGGAGGTGTATTCTGGATTTGGCATAGGATTTCTATGATCTGTCGCCATAAAAGTAAAGTAAATTAAGTAGAGCAGATTTTTAGACATTGAGAATCGTTTCTTTCATATCAACTAGCGAATTTGACATTTTTGCCACTTATGAATGATTATTCACCTCTGTCCAGCAACTCCTACCCCAACCTCCACGAGGGGCCGACCGGGATACGAGTAACCTTAGCAGAGATCGAGTAACCAGCCTCTGGTGGAAACTTTGGTCATATGTTGACTGAGAAGGGGGGTCGTACTCGGCTGTCCTCAAAGTAGGGGCGGCGTACAACAGCGTCTGATTCGTAGTAGGCGGCTGAATCTCATGAGTGCTGTATCTCACCAGCTACACCTGGCAGCCCCATCAGTAGGATGTAGGTATCGCGACCCTGGTAAGGTAGCATACCGAAATCTCTCCTTAGCACGAACAACGAAAACAGAAATACGGAAAGAATCAATCGGCAAAGACCTAGGCTTCCAACACTGGAACACAAAACGGTAAACGATTGGAAATTGGGTACTTGGAACGTCCGATCTCTTAATAAACCGGCGCGAGCTCGAGAACCACAGCGGCAGGGAGTCGAAGTCGCTACGATTCAGAAGGTTCGGTAGCCAAATTCCGGAGAAAGGGAATTCCATGCAGTAGACCCTATTGCACACACCTACGTTCAAATACCACATCTACTACAGTGGTGGCAAATCTGCAGAACGGGGCGTCGATTTCGTAGTGCTGGGAAATCAGAAAACATGAGTCATCCGGTCGAGGCCCGTAGATGACCTTATATGCGTGTTGAGGATTAAGGGCAAATTCATTAACTACAGTTTAATCAACACCTACGCACCGACAAACGATACATCCAATGAAATCAAAGATAAGTTCTATGAAAAGCTAGAACGAATGCCCAAAACACAAAGTCGTCATCGGAGATGCAAACGCACAGGTTGGGAGGGAAGATTTCTTCCGCCCGGTCATTGAAAGGCACAGCCTTCACTCGTCAACCAATGAAAACGGCCTGATGTTGATAAACTTTGCCGTGGTCAGGGGGATGGCCCTATGTAGCTCCTACACACCCACCCAGAGGCATCCGAATGGAGAAGCAGATCGATCACGTAACGTACTGATTGACGTTCGGCACTTTTCGGATGTTACTGATGTTAGGTCTTTTCGGGGACCAAACATTGACTCTGACCATTATCTCGTCGTTTGTACACGCAAAAGTTCAAGTCTTGTACAATCAATGTGTCTTTCCGATTCGCACAAGGTTTGTACTAAAATCGCACAAGAAATTTGTGAAATGCTTAACGCAACAGTACTGCGAATACATTGACATAGATTGAACATTTGCAAAATTGAATTATTTCAAGCGTATGAATGAGGATACATTTGAGTTAAAAAAAAACTACGGCCAATAAAAATTGCTCAGTTTCGTGAGAATAGACGTATTTTCGCAAAAGTGAGCCATAATTGTAGATGACTAATAACTTTCAAAAAGAGTTTCGAAAAAATCTGATTTATCTGATTCTAGAATAACGTTGATTAAAATTTCTGCACGCGGTACGTCTTGATGTTAAGTGATTGGAAAGGCAGTTTTGATAGTAACTATCTGCCGTCCCAAGCATAACTGTCCCAGCGTACATAAGGTTTGTGTAAACCATGGAACAACTATGCTTGGAACGGCAGCTATCATAGACCACAATTTTGCAAAATGGTACCAGAAAAACGAAAAAAAGAGACACTAACTTTCTAGAATTATTGAGGGGCCCCTCGGAAAAAAATATTGGGTGGAGAGGGGCAAAAAGTGACTTAAAACTAACCCCCCCCCTCCAAAGTTGGCGCCTTTGCTGCCGGCGGGTTTTTCATAGTTTATGTATAGGTTTTTGCCATAGTCTCTTCATATATGCGCAGATTTGTTCAAATTTTGTGCAGATTTTAGCAGATTTTTGCCTGAGCATTATGAATGCAAAATTTTCCATTTCAGATTTCAGATTTGAAGTTGATTGTTCCGGGTATTTGAGCAGGTTGTGTCACATTTCCCCGAAAGTCATTTTCCCGAAGCACAACTTCCCGAATGTTATATCCCCGAATGTACTGTTTCCCCGAATGTACCACTTCCCCGAAATTCATTTCCGCGAATGTATCATTTCCCCGAATTTTGATTCCCCGAATGTACCGTTTTCCCGAATTTCGATTCCCCGAATGTAACATTTCCCCGAAACTTGATTCTCCGAGTGTGAAATTTACTCGAAATTTATTCCCCGAAAGCGCGTTCTAAGCAATACTAGGGTTTTCCCTCAAGAAATTCGGTTTATTGTTTCACGATGCAGGTGCGAAATGATCTGTAACTAATTAATCACGCTTTCTTATAGGTCATAAAATTTTCGTAATACACTAAGGTCGCTTTTTACGCGGTTTTTTTTGCAGGTTTTTTACGCGGCTATTTTCACGCGTATTCCGGATTTTACGTGGTTTTTTACGTATTTTTCACGCGGGTTCTTCTGACGCGGCAAGTATTCCCCGCGTGAAAAGCGACTTTGGTATATAAGACATTTGCGCGATTCTATCGATGCGAGAGCACCGCGTGACCATCTACCCAACCAAAACCATACAACAAATGTTAACGAATTAATTCATGGCGAAACCGCGCAGCGAAGGTCGCGCGTCCATAGAGTTAATTTATGAGTATGAGAGTATGAGAGTACAAATGTTAATGATGAGTATATGTATCGCGATTTTATCGATGCGAGAGCAACGCGTCCAATCATGAGAACGTAAATTTTTTTGGACCAAGCGAAGTGGTGGGTGCGGTGGTGAGGAGCTGAAATATTAGAAAGTCATCTATTTTACAAAATCTCAAGGCAAAAATTCATGTATGTATTTACTTGAAACTTTTTAGCGTTTTGTATGCTCAAACGAACTTGAATTCTTTAACTACAAAAATAACGAAAGTTTAAATCTTGTGTTTTTTAATAATATTATCCAAAGATTAACAAAAACTAAACCAGAGCGAAAATTGGTGTTCCATTTACTTAAGACTCTTCAGCGCTTTGTTTATTTTGTTGACAGTTTGAGATAAATCATCGAACTATTGTCAAGATTCAACTAGGCAATTTACCGCTTCGTATGTCCCTATTCATAGGTATGCTCGTACCCATAGGTGTATACCTGATGCGGCTTTGCCGCATAATCGAGGGCAAGGGACTGGGGCGGCCCCAAAGGCCGGCACTGCTCCCGCAGCCCGAGCCGGCCGCCGACCCGCCGTCGGAAGCGGCGGCCACGTGCACTTAAACAACTGATCTGTTGGATTTCCTAGGTCTATTCCAAACATAGGGGTGATCCCCTAGTTTACGTCCGAACGAGCGGTAGCGAGTAAGGACAGCATTCACCCCGGACAATCGAGTTGGCCAAAGGCCACGAGTGTGTTGCATCATATGTAGTTTTTACTGTAAACTTATTTAAATGCAGAAATTGAGCTATTGAAAGTTCTCATAGACCGGAAGATGAAAATAGGGTCAGAATTCGTGAAACGGATCACTAAAAATTACGATGTCTCATTTTTTCAAATAAATATCAGAAACTTCAAGAGTTTCGCCCGGAAAGTTGATTTTTCAACTTTTACTGAATTTGAGTAAGTTTTAAAGTTGTTATTGCCTTTGAAATTTAGGCCAATATACATATCTTCAGGAATATTGCATCGATTTTAATGAAATTTTCACAGCAGATGCATCCTAAGTTGTAGTTTCTAAAAATATTTTTGTTTGGACAAAAAAATATTTTTTTAATAGTAACTATTTGAAACAATATGTTAAAAACAATGTTCTAGGGCACTGAAAAATCTGAAAAAAAATGCCAAGTATTTTCGACCAAATTTCGAAACTGTCCTGGAAATTTCGAGTTGGTGATATTTTTTGTTCAAAAGATATGGGGTTTCAAATTGGTGCCGCCCCGCATTTTCAAGCGAGACCCACCTTTCTTGAGTTTTCGTATCAAAATATGCAGCATATTTACCAAAAGCAATAGTATGGGCGCTCTTAATCCGCCGGTGCGTTTTGTAGGGTAGTCCTTTAACTAAATTTTGCATTGTTTTTTAGTAAAGTGTGTAGATAGACTTGCAAGTTGTTTGGGCTATAAAGTTTATTGTCTTCGTCGTTAAATCGGGTAACAGACTAAGCATATTTTGACCGTTCTGCGGCTTGAAATCATTTCCATCAAACTTAGTTTACAAACCTTACAGAAGGAAAACATAAATTACAGTAGAACGTTTCTGTTGTGGTTTCCGGAAAAACAGTACATAGGCGTCGTACACAAATTACGCAACGCTAAAAATCTAGATTTCAGATCAACTTCTCCCCCAATGTAACGATAGGTAACGTTCGACATGACTCCCCCTATCTAAAATTACGTAGCGCTGATCAGGCTGACCCCCCTCTGAAATTTTAAATTTCGAGCAAACATCACAATTACGTAACTGTTTTTACTACCCCCCTCCCCCTACGCAACAATAAGTAATGCAAACTCAACCCCTCTCTCCCCTTCATGCGTTACGTAATTTGTGTACGACGTCATACACACTTAGATTTTATTGCCGAGAACTCAACAGCTGATAAACTCAGCAAAATGTTCTACGAGTTCTCGGCAGAATTTTTAGGAACTTCGGCAAACGAAACGTCAATACTTGCTGGTTTACGGTAAATCGATATATTTCCTGAATGTTCTTCGAAATATATTGCTGACATTCGTTAAAAACTTCGCCGAGCTCAATCAGCTGTTTGGAAGTTTGCCGAGATAAATTAAGTGTGTAAGAGAAACATCCTCTGGGAAAATGATACATTCGGATAATGATACATTATTTTTTGGGGAAATGTTACATTCGGGGAAATATTTTTCGGGGAAGTGTTACATTCGGGAAAAAAATTTTCGGGGAATTGGTACATTCGGGAAAAAATCTTTCGGGGATATGATCTTCGGGGAGTCGGTACATTCGGGGAAATATCTTTCGGGAAATGGGTTTCGGGATAATGGTTTTCGGGGAATTGTTATACAATCATTTGAGCAGTTGCAGACATTTTTCAAAAACATCTAGCAACTCTGAAGCAAACTACAACACTTCATTTTCACGCGTGAGAAAAAGCAAAATGAATTCATTCATAGATCTTTTGCGTAGTATCCGATATCGAGTATCGATATTATTAAAACGAATACAATTCGGAATAAATTATTACAATATTGCTCGAATATTCATGAAAATCGCATAGATTAGATATTTCCTATCAATGTCTAAAAAACTGTGTTCAATTTAATCGGGACTATCTGTGCTGGTAGAAGAAAAATATCGATAAGATTAAATACCGATAAAATATGCGAGAACAACCCTAGTAGTGAATGTGTCATCCAGGGATACCAAATGTGCAGATTTGTCTGCAATACGCAGATTTTTGGAGTCCGTGTGCAGATTTTTATTGATTTGCAGATATTTGCAGTTTTTCCACGGTTTCTGCAGTTTTTTGTCAGAGTCTCCTTATATTTGCACAGATTTTCTTAAAATGTGTGCAGATTTTTACAGACTTCTGCCTGCGCGAGCGATTTTTTTTCGAGATTTTTTTCAGATTTCGAGCACATTTTTCCGGTTTTTCGAGCAGTTGCAGACATTTTTCAAAAACATCTGGCATCTCTGGTGTCATCATCAGTAGCCAAAGCATTGAATTCGCTGAAGAGTTCGCATACTGCTGATCGGTGTATTATTTCTTTTGTTTTTGCTGAGGCAGCATAAAAACCTTCGAGAAATTGTGCCCTCTGACTGGTCAGTAGTATCAAGCACGTTTTTCGTTTAACTTTTCGGTAAATCAAATAACAGGTTAGTTAGCACCCATAAACAAAAGTTTTTGCTCGAACGCGTCTTTTCTATTTCTTTTTTTTTTTGTTTTCGATAGAAAAAAATGGATGATGTTTGGGATGATGGAGTTGACGGCGAAACCGCAGTCGACCCCGGTTTTTCTCGACGAACACAGGGTGGTGGCGGCGACCGGGCGAATCATGAGCGTACCTCCATGGAGGTAAATTCACGCTGCATTCCGCGAATTATCGGCCGGCAGGGCAACGTTATCAAGAAGATACGGTCCGACACACAAGTGGACATTCAAATCGGTCAGTCTGGATTGATTTTTTCGATGATGAAACGATATTTATTTCAACTCTTCCACAGATGACGACAGGCCAGGCAATGGTCGAAGTACTCTTCTGCTCTCCGGAAGCACCAGCAACATAAATCGCGCCCGAGAGGCGATTCATGAAGTCTTGAATAACCTCGGTGATGGCGGAGGTGGACAAGGTCGTAGTAACCGAGACAGTGGCGGAGGAGGTTATCGTGACTCTGATAGTCGTCGTAATCGAGACGATGGCAAATGGGGTGGTCACTACGGCACCAGAGAAAGTGGTGGTGGTGGTGGTGGCGGCGGCAGCGGATACAACCGCGGGCGTTACAATGATGATCGCGACAGTGGTGTTCCGTTCGAGAAACGATCGAACGGTCGTGACGGTGGGCGTCCACGGGAAAAGAATTCTTTTAATTTCGATTTCGGGGCAAAGAGCACCTCACACATCAAGGACGTTCGAGATCCAAGTCCAGCTCTGATCGACTGGGACGCCCTGAATAAGCAATGCGATGAAGCCAGCCGAGAACAATGGGCCAAATGTCCCGAATTAATTAAAAATTTCTACAACGAGCTGCCGGTAGTGGCCAACATGAGTCCCGATGAGGTGAATGAGTTCCGCAAGGAAAATAATAATATAGTGGTGGATCGAACCTTCAAGGATCCGGAAAAACCGTCCGCACCGATACCAAATCCGGTCCGAAGTTTTGAGGAAGCGTTCTATGAGTATCCGGATCTGTTGGCGGAACTGGATAAAGCAGGCTTTACAAAGCCTTCGCCGATTCAATCGCAGGCCTGGCCGGTACTGTTGAAGGGTGAAGACTTGATAGGAATCGCTCAAACCGGTACCGGGAAAACTTTGGCTTTCCTACTGCCCGCCTTCATCCACATCGATGGGCAGCCAGTCCCTCGAGGCGAACGGGGAGGACCGAACGTTTTAGTGATGGCCCCGACCCGTGAGTTAGCCCTGCAAATTGAGAAGGAAGTTTTTAAATATCAGTATCGAGGCATTCGAGCACTGTGTCTCTATGGGGGAGGTGATCGACGTACGCAAATTAATAAGGTAATTTCAACGTTTAGGTTGCAAGATAAATAATATTGTAATCATGTTTCCAGGTGGAATCAGGTGTAGAGATTATTATTGCAACTCCAGGTCGGTTGAACGATCTGGTTCATGCGAAGGTAATCGACATAACCAGTATTACGTATCTTGTTCTGGATGAAGCCGATCGGATGCTAGATATGGGTTTCGAACCGCAGATCCGTAAGCTCTTGCTAGATATTCGTCCAGATCGCCAAACGATCATGACCAGTGCAACATGGCCGCCAGGTGTTCGGCGGCTCGCCCAAAGCTACATGAATAATCCCGTGCAGGTGTACGTAGGAACGCTCGATCTAGCTGCGACGCATTCCGTTACGCAGCATATCGAAGTAATTGACGAAGAAGACAAATACATGCGAGTGATGAATTTTGTAAAGAACATGGACCGCAATGATAAGGCTATTATATTTTGTGGGAGGAAAACACGTGCCGATGATCTATCCAGCGAGTTCGTTCTGTCCGGCATCAATTGTCAAAGTTTGCACGGTGATCGGGATCAAGCGGATCGTGAGCAAGCTTTGGATGACATAAAATCTGGTGATGTTCGTGTACTGATTGCTACGGACGTGGCCTCTCGTGGTTTGGACATAGAGGATATTACGCACGTGGTCAACTACGATTTTCCCCGTAACATTGAAGAGTACGTGCATCGTGTGGGCCGAACGGGCCGCGCTGGAAGAAGTGGAATCTCCTTGAGTTTTTTCACTCGCTCAGATTGGGCGGTCGCCTCGGATCTCATTAAGATTTTGGAAGAGGCAGACCAGGACGTACCGGACGAGATTCGGCGTATGGCTGAACGGTTTACGGCACGAAAGGAACGTGATGCTCGGGAGAGGAATGCATTTGGTGGAGGACGCAGCGGGGGTGGCCGCGATGGTGGTGGACGTCGAGGTGGCGGAAGGTGGTAATTCTCCAGATGGTTTAATGATCGTCGTCGATTCTGTTTTCTCAATGCATCAAACGCGAAATTTGACTGCTTCCCCGAAGCATCGTACAGATATATATTTGCAATGCTATTGCAACCATAATTTCATTTGATAGTTATTGATTTTATAAGCTGATTATCTATTGTTACCCGAAGTACGGTAATCGTTCGATTAGTTTTCTACAGGAAAATTCGTACAATATAGTTGAGAGTTGTTTCAGGAGTGTTGAGCTGCAGGTATTTTTGTAGGCGGTATTCCAAGTCTTAAGACTGATCGAATAGCAGCCAAATGAATGCTGCAATAACTATATATATAGATGATATCTCTAGAGTACAATTCGAACGTTTAATGTTCCACTATAGGAAAATGCAATGAATTCGAATAAAATTGTTCAGAAAACTTTTCTGATAATAAACAAATGTAATTATTTAAGTCGGCAACATAACATTACTTATCGAACCGAATCTTTCCACATTTCTGCTACGAAAACATAGAAATAATGTCTGTGGTTAACTTTTGGGCGCTCACTTATTTTTTAAAACGTAAATAAAATATTACTGAAATTTCTAAATTATGTATATGATATCAGCTCGTCAGGTTTATCCTTTTATCGTCAGGGGGTCGGAAAAACTGTCACAGCATCACTCAAAGTGCTGCTTAAGACCGAAAACGATGTTTAAGAGTGTAAGAAATCTCGGATCATCAAAAGTATTGGCATAAACATTCCAAGTTTATTCCAGCCTCCGGCCACTGAGCAGCTGGGCATTTCATACACAGTCTCCTACGCAAAAACTATATGCAAACGATGCAAAAACTTCCAGTATTCGCGAGAACAAGAACAATTAAAGCAAGAATACTTAGCTTTTACTCAAAACTACATTCGCCCTCTAGGATCTTATCTCGAACATCAATCCGAAACTTTTTCTCCACAATCTTATTTCCTCCACATGGTCAGAGCAGTCAAAATTTTCCTGGCTTATTTTCACAACAAATTTAGATTTCTACGATATAAATTTACATTTGACACTCACACTATAAGTGACTGAATAAATTAATCTGTATATTGTCGATATTAAGTTACTTTGTCTTCCAGATTTTTTTTAGAAAAAACTCGAAAACGAAAAACAGAAAGACGTCAACTTGTGTCCACGCTTGCTTCAATTCCTGACGATAATAGAATTGATGCCCTATAACCGAACCATATTTTATATGAATAAAACTAAATTGGTGTACGTCAAGATTCAACTGGAGAACTGACCAACGGATTTGGATAACTCTCCTTTAGTCCTTGCGTTAGGTTTATATATATGTCCTGGCGTACCGATTCTTTTTAGACAATGAAATAATTTTTGTTAAATAAAATAGAAAAAAAATCAATTTTGGTTGTAAAGTCTAGGGAAATGTTGTTCAACTTACTAGTAATAGTAATTAGGTGCTTTTTGAAGCTTTCCCTTGGTACAAGTTGTGACAATTATTGCATTGACTTTTATTAGTATTTTTTGGACATTAGGTACTGCACCTCAGATGACTACTCGAGATAATAGGTTATCTTTACATGCTCCCAATCTTGATTACAACCCTCTTCTTCGAAGGCTTTCGGTAAAACAAAAGGCAGTTTCGTTAGGTTACAAAAAATGTTTATAAATGCAACTAAAACCTACCACTGAACGCATTAACTTCGCTTATAACAATACAACTGGGACCAAGTCGCAAAGACGAAAAAATAAATCAGATTTGAACAAATAAAAATAATCTGCGACGCGAAAAACATTTAATGTTTGGATTTCTTCTCTCTTAGATGAGCATTTTTGCCTAGAATGGCTTGCTTTTTGAAGTTTAAAACCGCCGGCTCTACTGCAATCTGTTCGACTTGCCTGGGAGCAAACTTTTTAGTGCCATCTGTACTAGGTTGTTTAACGTATGGCAAGGATTTCACTAAAAATTCGGTAGCCACTTTGCTGCTGGATCCAGTTTTTACTGAGATGCCAGGTCTCTTGGGCGCATTACTGCTTTTGTGCTTTCCTTTTGCCTCGCTGACATCCTCAACCTCAAACGCACCGGATCGGGTCCATACGGGTTGTGGAAGTGATCTGACTGGTTCAATCACATCTTCTGGCCGGATGCGATTAGATTGGGAATGTTTCTTACCGGTTTTAGTGGCCACTGCTTGACGGCGCAATTCCTCCTGACCGGCGGGAAGAATGCTAGACACCCGAAATCCGATTGGTTTAGGTGTTATTGGTTCTTCCTGGAAACCGTGGTTACGTTTAAGCCGTTGCTGTTCTGGTGTCATTGGTTCTTCGACGAAACCTCCCGCCTCCAGCCGAACAAGCATTTGCAATTTTTTTCGCGGAGGAGTCATATCCACCTCGGTAACCTGTTGAACCGAAGCAGAGCCTTCCTGAGAAAGTTTCTGCTTTTTTACTACTTTGCAGATTGGCTCCGAGAGAGACGCCTTAAGTTTGGCCAGCTGTTCGTCTAAGTCGATTAATGCTGCGCCTGGCCACGATGTTCCCTTAGAAAGCTGCTGTTCGGTAGACTTAGTTGTTTTTGTAATCCCTTCTTCTGTTCTTTTCGGATTCGGTTGTTCACTCTTCTCAGATTTCTTTTTCTTCTTCGGTTGTTTGTCATTTTCGTTGGATTCCAGAACACGATCAGTAACCCGGTTTTCTGAACTGACATTCGGTTCCGTAATCTTCTGCTCTTTGTTGGTTTTATTTTCCAGTGATTTTGGCACCTCTTCACCAGTTGATGGCTGATGATTTTTTTCCTTCAACTGTTTGCTCTTCTTTTTACCAGATTTCTGCTCATTTTTCAATTCCTCGATTTGCGTTTTGTAGACGGCATAAGCAGACACCATGAGTTTGACCTCCGGTTCTGGCAGCTTAGGACAGGTCACGAGGTCAATCGGCTTGCTGACAATATCCTTTTTCTTTTTGGTTTTCTTCTCAAACTTTGCTCCAATGCCTTCCTTCGGCTGGCTGCCTTGCTGATTCTCCTTGTTCAGCTGCTGTTGTAATTTGGCAGCTTTTTTAGCTTTCTTCCGCAGTTTTTTCGCTTCGAGTAGAGCCGCTCTGCGCTGCAAGGCTTTCGCTAGTTGGTCCTCTTTTGGTTCTCCTAGTTCCTCCAGGAGGTAGTTGATTGGCTTCTTTTTCTTCTTCTTCTTTTTCTTAGACTGTTCCAGGGATTCGTCATTCGCTTCGGTCGATTCTTCCAATTGTTGTTGCTCACGCTGGCGGCGTTTTTCATCCTAGAAATAAAATTTTTAACAACCAGAAAAGAAACATTAATAAAATTACTTACCTTCTTCTTCTGCCGTAGTGTTGCAGTCTGTTTCTTTTTTTCCTTATCCGCACGAACGATTTCGTTGCACCGCGAAAGGATGGCATCGTGATCAAACTCACTAAGATCTTTCGTCTTCTTTTTAGTCACTTTGGTAGAACTCGTGTTTTCGTCAGGTTGTTTCTCCTCAACCAAGTCCTCATCTACTTCCATCGGCTCCACTGCTGATTCAGGTTCTTTATCATCTTTTTGTTGATCATCTATGGTTAATTTGTCAGATTTCTTTTTCGACAAGAAGCTCAATTCTCTGTCTTCCGATAATTTCCCCGGTAGTGATATACGTTTGTCGGTTTTACGCTCCACGTTGGTCGGGGTGGAATCCAAAGTAAGACGTTTGTTCTTTTTAGCCAGAGCTACTGCGGCCGTCACCATACCGGAAATGGATTTACGTTTGCTCGGTAGAACTTTTGATTCGTCGGCGGGCTCTTCGTCCTCGAGAGCCATTGCGTTGATCGTATTCCTTTTGGCCTTCTTTGACGACGATGAGTAGAAGTCAGCAGAAATCAATGCCGGAGCTGGCATAGACTTACGCGATGTTGGAACAGCAGCATTTTGGAACAAACTTTCCTTTCTCTTTGCCATTGGAGAATTTTGCTTATCGACAGACTTGATAGGGCTCTGCGGGACCTTTTTCTTGGGAGATTTTTCAGGTGATCGCTCTGATGATGAATTTAATTCAATCACTTTGGCTTTATCGGCATCATTAACAGGTACATCTTTATCATTCCCATCGTTATCTTCATCACTACTATCTTCTTGTTGGAGGATCCGGGATTTCTTCTTTTTGGGTGATTTTTTGGATTCGTCGTCTAAGTCGTCACCGGACCCATTAAGTAAGCTTTCCTCATCCTCATCAGTAACGATAAATGAATCTTGCTCATCTTCCTCGTTTTCGTCATCATCTTCGCTATCTTGACTGCCAATGCTTTCTCCTTCTTCAACTACAGCATTATCATCCATTTCAGCTCGCATATCAGAGTCGAGTGAATCTCCAGATTGATAATCGTCTACCTCCATCGCTTCCGTATCCTCAAAACTATTACGATCATCCACTTCATCCCCTGCCTCACTGTCGGCGTCCTCGGCTTCCTCATCGACCTCATCATCCTTTTTCGAAACATCTAGCGATTTACGTTTCAGCGATTCATTCAATTTTTTTACTTCCGCCTCTTTGCGTTCTTCTTCTTCCTGTTTGCGCACGCTAAACACGTCAATGCCTTTGTCAGCAGTGCTACCCTTGACAGCCATACTCCAAGACTTCGAGAGGCTGGAATCGTTATTCTGCACGTCGTCCTTTGCAGCTACAACCTTTTTCTCATTTTCTTCAACAACTTCCATTGCTGGTTCCGTGACAGTGGGAAGCGGAGTACTGCAGGTCCCCTCTCGTAACTGGGGTAGACGAGATTTTTGCTTGTCCACCGGGCGCGGAGTGTCGAGAACACTCATCGAAACATCGACTCGGTTCAAATTTTCCCTAACGTCCTGTACGATGTTAGCCAGCGATTCGTCCACGCTTTGGTCAAGTTGCTGTGGTTCCATTGCAGATTCGGAAGCGGCATCGTCGACTACGATTTTTATTTCTGTTACATTCGTTGCAGACGTCGGCGCTGAAGGTGAATCGCTGTCTGTTCCGGCGATTTCGAACATTTCTGGCGTCTGTGTGAAAAAGAGCTTTGTAATTGACTGAAGCTAGTTATAAATCACTAGTTGAAGCTCGAATAAAAATTAGGGTAGATAGTGTGTAATAAAAGGTAAAGGGTTTTTCTTACCGCCTTGGTCACCTCCTGTAACTCCTGCGATACACCGCCGGAATGCGAACCTCTGCGCCCATTCGTAGCGATCGGTGTTTTCGGATAGGCGCTCTGATTTTGCCACTCAAGTGTGGTTTTCTCGTCGAAGGTAACATTCTTGGATAGCTGTTTGCCACTGTCAGCTTGCGTTGAGTCGGCGGTGTTCTCCTCACCCTTGGATTCTGTGCCTTCATTATCATCGACAACTTTCAGTGAAAATTGCATGTCGCTAAGCGGAGATTTTACCGGTGATTTCTTGTCGCCTATGTCGGTAAGAACAACCTTTGCCTGTTTGGGCGAAATAATGATTTCCTCTACGTGAGAGTTATTTGAGGTGTTTTTCAAAGATGGCGATGTTCTTGGAATCGGTGAGTTAGTAATAGAGCGGTTCCGAAGCTTCCGTATATCCAGATCAGATAAATCTGCTTCTAAATTGGAGTTGTTCATTTTGTCCTCTTTTTCGTCGTCCTCGGCGATTGTTGGTGGTGCAACGCTGAGTCGAGATCGCGTAGCGATTGGAGTTGTAATGGGAGCATCATCGGAAGTAGCACTGTTGCGCCTAGTTCGCCTGGTGCTTTGCGGAGCCGTTTGTGGAGTGACGTCCTGCGAAGGACGACGACGGGGTGTTCGACGAATTTCCTGCAGCTCATCCCACATGGCTAAATTTTCTTCTGTTAAGGAAGTTGTGCGAGATCTTAATCTAGTTAGGGACATTTTTCCGGCGGTTGTATTTAATGAGGGTGTATCTTTCTTATTTTTCACTGACTCACTAACACTGACATTTTGGCTTGGAGTGCCCGGTGAAGCGTCTTTTTCCTGTATAGCATTAAGCACAGCTGCTTTTTTGCCAACTGGTTTTTTGGGGGTACCGGCACCAGCGGATGTATCCTGATCGACTGAGCGACGACGCAGAGCACCTCGAGTGACTGTGAAAAAAGAAAAATAAACTGAAATTGAACGCACACAAAAACCAAACAATTTTTCAAACCTCTAGTTGTAGATTCCTCTTCCTGATTCATATCTGCAAAATAATTCAACGATGTCGCAATGAAGCGTCAAATAATCTGCAGAATTTAGCTTTAATACGCAAATTTTAGAAATCCACGTTTTTCCCTTGCAGATAACTAGCAGACAAAACAATGCGCTCTTTTCAGTTTGACAGTTTGCTGTGATGTTTATAGCAAGGCGAGTAAAGATTTAAATTTCGCCCCGTTTTTTCACTTGCGTGAATTTACCCACCAAAATATTTGACCCACTGAAAATTGATTTAGTCTTCTAGCGGCGAATAGGTGAACTATCAACAGCGCCACTTATATGACAAATTACGAAATATTTCAGTGGCTTGGAGGGTGAATTGGGTTGTTTAGCTATATCAGTTTTTTATACCATCTTTATATCAGATTTCGAGCAGTTTTAAATCGTGATCACGATTTAGAACTGCTCGAAATCTGATATAAAGATGATATAAAAAACTGATTAAATCACGATTTAAAACTGCTCGAAATCGCTACAATGACAGTTCGCCCATATACCAACTGTCATTGTAGCGAATATAAGCGAATTTTAGTTCTTCATTTGAAAATCGAAGGATAATGATATAAAGTTTTAAAAAATCACGTTTTGCTCAGAAAATTACACTCTTTCAGATGATATATAAAAATCGGAAATCCGTGAATAGCTAAACAATCCGATTCACGAAACTTTACTAATTTGTAAACCTACCCTCTAAAGGCAACCATCAAAAAAATTTGTGGCTGAGTGTTGGGGGTAATTTCATTCATATTCCCATACATATATATGAGCGGAAAAATTCAACAAATGTTTTTTTGCATACGACTTAAGTCCAAAGTTTATATTTCCGTGCTAGTTGAGACCCTCATATATCGACCCAGATTGACTGAATGTGGCGAGTATTACGTTTTAATGTGTTAGAGCCACCCATAGTAACATTCATATTCCCATACAATATGAGAGGAAAAAATCACAAGAAGGTTGTATGCAAAGCCACGACCGCAAGGTTGAAGTAGAATACTTTTACAAGAAAGATAACCTGGCTGCTTGCGTGTCAGTCATTTTTTCTAGTAAATAAACGTTGACCGTTCATTGGCAGTATTGTAATTTATTTTTGTCTGATATTTTGAATGAAGTTCATTGAATATTTTTAAATTTTGTGCAAATGAGAAGTTGAAGTGCTGCCGAATTGTAATATGCACATTTAATACGACATCATTAAACGGGAACGGAACAAAGGCTACGGTTATGCAGAACGCGAATGCCGGCGCGATGCGATTCGCCTTACCGTGGTGAAATGTACAGCTCTTTTTAAGGCGAAGTAGAGCTATACATTTCATTTCATCGCATCGCGCCGTTATTTGCGTTCTGCATGACCGTAGCCAAACACTAAGCGACGCAAACACGTAATAATAGTCAGAGTATGCATGTAGATGAAGATAATTAACTTTGGATTAAAGCGCAAAACGAGAAAATATTAACTCTTCAAATAATCATTTGTGTTCTTCAAATTTCAGTTGTTCAATTCAATATCCGATGAAATGTTTGTTTATTATCTAATGAAGCTCTTATATAGGCCAAATGATGCATTCCCAATTTACTAGGTCCATAACTCTGCCGACCGTGCTTGGGAAAGCGCGGTATAACGACCAATCAGAGGTCGAATTTTGTTTTGACAAGGCTTAAGAGTTTCCAATAGTACAATAGTTCGAATGATAAAATTGCAATTTCATGCATTTGGTAGGAATCTTAGAAGATTTTATAATCGATTGCTGCAAAAACGAAGGAAATCCATCGAAAACTAACCGATTTATCAGCATTTGAAAATTTTCTCACTTTTTTCAGTTTTGGATTTTCATTTTACATCCCTATGTAGCCGAACTTCCTGAGAGAAGTGTTCTAATTCAAAATTAAATCTTCATTTATTCATTTGTTGTCCTTATAAGGACAATTTTTCAATTTATCATAGGATGTAGTGTTTATCTTACATCTCTGTGTTACCTTGATAGTGAGGACTAAGGCGCACGGTCAACACAATGAGAAAGGTGTTTTCACATTGAAAACTAGACACGGCTTTACTGGAGGAAGTGTTGGCAAATGCATCTACCGCTGATACCACCGCTATCATACGAAAGCGCGTCGTTTCATGTGGGGAACATCAACAACGAAAAATGACGCGCGTCTCAGCATAACCCGAACTGTTTCGCCGTGCTGCTCCCATTTACCTTTACATCGGCCTCAGGGAAGTACCGGCTGCATCTGCATCTACCGCTGAGGCTGTCACTATACTGCTATTAGTACCAAAAGCTATTAACTCTTCAAATAAGTGTTTTATTTGTTCTCAAAAGAACAATTGTTCAATTCAAAATCGGATTTACGCAATCGCATCTATGTAATATTACCGACAATAATATTCTTCTGAACAAAATGATACAACTTTCCCATTAGGCCTCTGCCATAATAGACGCGAAAAGCGACGCGAACCGATTCGCTCGGCTGTAGGTTAATGTACAGCCATCAGTAGAGCTGTACATTAACCTACGGCCGTGCGAATCAGTTCGCGCCGCTTTTCGCGTCTACTATGGCAGAGGCCTTAGAGAAAGTTGCTGGCTGATGTATTCACTTCATGCAAGCCTGCTGCTTCCGCTACCACACTGAAACAGCATTTTAGTGAAGGGAGTGTCGTTGCATCAGCTGACCCTGCTACTATCGATGCTGATATACCCGCTGCAACAGCTACGCTATGCATAGCCATGCCACAGTTGTGGCCGCTATACGCTGGCCCAACTGCTGAGCACCTGCAACGCTATCCGTAGCCATGCCACAGTTGTGGCCGCCATTGGTATCCGCTGTACCTGCATCTGCTGGCCCTGCTGCTATCGATGGTGAGATCCGCTGAAACTGCTACGCTTATTCACAGCCATGCCACAGTTGTGGCCGCTATCCGCTATCGATGGTACCCACTGCTCGCTCCCGCTGCTGCTAAAGGAGGACTGCTGTCGTCGCTGTTCAGAACTACTATGAGCGGCTTCGACTAAAACAGGCTCTTATACAGGGATGAAAATAGGAATGAATTATTTTACGTACGTGGTGGAATGATATAACTTGAAAAATATGTGTGACTTCATTCTGGTTCAGAGCGATCGTTTGATAAGCTCCACCTCTTTTTTCAGTTTCAAAAGTTTTTCCTCAGTTTCGTAGCACGGATGCACAAAAATGATTTCTTGTGAACATTCTGTCGAGCCGGACCGATAGCACTCTCATTGAAGCAACAAAATAATATGTTTTGTGTCGTGTTGTGCAGCTTGGTTGAAGAAAATGTTCCCGTCCCCATGTCGCATGTAAGCAGATTATTGCGTTCAGTAGACAGTAGATAGTGTATCCAGCGAATAAACACCGATGGTGCTCTCACACACGCAACGGTTTTAACCCATATCTTATTGCGGTTTGTAACATCAAGCGATTTCGTTTGCTCGCTGTTGCGTGTAGCATCATGTTGCAACTTGGCAGCTGGGAGACGACGAAATTCTGTTTACGCTGATTGATTGAATCGTCTTCATATTAGCTCTGCTTAGTCGAACTAACTGCTTTTGTGAATGCGTTCTAACAGGGCAGTTTATTATTCAATGTCGGTTATGCTGATCGCAGCGTTTGCGCTGCCCCTACAGTGGGGAGTTTACTAAATAAAGTAAAAATTAGACAACTACAACAGAATTTGATTGCATCCCGCACAGAATGTCTGCTTGTGTTGATGCCAGAAAATAATTAACCTTCAATTATTTTTTTATTTGCCTTGAAAAAAGGATGTTGCGGTTCAAAATCGGTTGCTAATTACAACCTTTGAGCTGCCCTAACATTGGGGGAATTAAGATACACGGACAACATGCACTGTGGAAGCTATTCCACATTCAGTAAATTAGACGGGTGCGACAAATTTAAATTGCTAGGATGCAACACAGAATACTTGCTTGCGTTGACAAAAATTATTAACTTTCAATGACTTGTTTATTTGCCTTCAAAAAGGCATTTTGATTTCCAAAATTGGATTTCCTGATGGCAATCTTCAAGCTGCCCCAACACGGGGGGGATAATGGCTGTCTGGCGACACACGCTGAGAAAAACTGCGCTGCTCCTGAGACGTGGTGACCAACCACAGGGCTAGTGCTGCTGCTAAGGAAGGACGACTTGCCGCTGTCTAGAACTATTATGAGCGGCTCCGGCTGAAACAGGCTCTTATATAGGGATGAAAATAGGAATGAATTATTTTTCGTAGGTGGTGGAATGACATAACTTGAGAAATATGTGTGACTTCATTCCGGCTCAGAGCGATCATTTGATAAGCTCCACCTCTTTTTTCAGTTTCTAAAGTTTTTCCTCAGTTTCGTAGCACGGATGCACAAAAATGATTTCTTGTCGAGCCGGACCGATAGCACTCTCATTGAAGCAACAAAATAACATGTTGAATCGTCTTCATATTAGCTCTGCATAGTCGAACTAACTGCTTTTGTGAATGCGTACTAACAGGGCAGTTTATTATTCAATGTCGGTTATGCTGATCGCAGTGTTTGCGCTGCTTCTACAGTGGGGAGTTTACTAAATAAAGTGAAAATTAGACAACTACAACAGAATTTGATTGCATCCCGCACAGAATGTCTGCTTGTGTTGATGCCAGAAAATTATTAACCTTCAATTATTTTTTTATTTGCCTTCAAAAAGCATTTTGCTGTTCAAAATCGGTTGCTAATTACAACTTTTGAGCTGCCCTAACATTGGGGGAATTAAGATACACGGACAACATGCACTGTGGAAGCTATTTCACATTCAGTAAATTAGACGGGTGCGACAAATTTAAATTGCTAGGATGCAACACAGAATACTTGCTTGCGTTGACAAAAATTATTAACTTTCAATGACTTGTTTATTTGCCTTCAAAAAGGCATTTTGATTTCCAAAATTGGATTTCCTGATGGCAATCTTCATGCTGCCCCAACACGGGGGGAATAATCTGTCTGGCGACACACGCTGAGAAAAACCGCGCTGCTCCTGAGACGTGGTGACCAACCACAGAGCTAGTGCTGCTGCTGAGAAGGACGACTGCTGTTGTCGCTGTCTAGAACTATTATGAGCGGCTCTGGCTGAAACAGGCTCTTATATAGGCCAAATAGCATGTTTTCAATTGCAATGTATATGATCCTGTCGACCGTGCTTGGGAAGCAAGCATATAACGACCAATCAGAGGTCGAATTTTTCGTTTTGACAAGGCTTGACTATTTTCAATAGTACAATAGTGTGAATAATAAAATTACAATTATCTTATTTTGGGAAGAATCTTAGAAGATTTTCCAATCTATTGCTACAAGAACGAAGGAAATCCATCGAATACTAACCGATTTATTAGCATTTGAAATTGGACATATTTTTCACTTTTTTCGGTTTTATATTTTCATTTCACATCCCTATGTAGCCGAAATTCCTGAGAGAAGTATTCTACTTCAAAAGTTCAATAAAAAATTTTCGCACACGACTTAAGTCCTAAGTTTGTTTTTCCGTGCTAGCTGAGACCACCATGTATCGACCCAGAGTAACTGAATGTGGCGAGTATTACGTTTTACTATGTTAGAGCCACCCATAGTAACATTTATATCCATACATACTAATAGCACAGACTAACAGATATAACACTTCGAACAAATTTTCAATAAAATCATCGTTCGGACGATTCCAGTACTTCACGTTAGTAACACTAGCTGCTGTGTTCGCGCTGCGTCATGTATTTCGACACCAGCGCTAGCATTACGGCATGTGTCAAATGAGGAACTACAAAATATGTATGAGATTGTATGACAGCGCCCCAAGCGGCGTTGTCGCGCGAAGACTGTTATTGGATTGGGAATTTGAAATGATCGTTTTTTTGTGACGATGGAGCTAGGTTCCAGTGTTACGTCTGTGAGTCTGTGCTAATAGTCCCGAACCGACAGTAGGAGATTACTAAGGGGTGGGGAGGCTCAAACACTTGTCCATCGAAAGACATAAGTACCAGCACATAAGTGGAATGACGGCAAGTACGTCGTGTACACACCGGATATAAAAGACAGAGCTCTATGCCACCACGGGTCGGCACGTGGCGATCGCTGAGGTCATGCAATATGTGCGTGACCACTGACAGTACCCGACAGTCTCGGAGCAGCAGCGGGAGATCGCCTAGGGGTTGTGAGGGTCGAACACTGGGTAGTCTGTGGTAGTAGACTACTCGCAAAAGCCACAAGTACCCGGAAGCATATCCGACGGAGCTAGTAGTGCCGCTCCCACCATCCAAAATGCCAACCCGCCCATTGAGGCCGCAGAAGAAGGCGGAGACGGATGCAGCAAAACCCGGTGGCGGAAAAGTAAACATGTCAGTTTCCACACCGGATATAACGATCGATGGTTCCTTGCTAGTCAAAACAGTGAGGAGCAGAGAGAATGCCCTCATACTCAAGACTGACGGCTCTAAGTGCTCTAAAGTCTTGAAGAAAATGAGGAGCGAAACCCAGCTCAACCATCCGTCGATCTTGCACTGGCGAGATGATTCTTAAGCTCCGAAAGGATGCGAAGAACAAGGGCGCTTCCTACAAGGCAGTAACCGAGCAGGTGCTCGGGCACTCACCTCGGGGGGGACTCTCCAGCTTAAAAAACTGGATGAAATCAGCGAAGGGTACGATGTTGCACAAAACCTCAAAAGGGTCCTGCGGGGACCCAGGTGGCTACCTTCTGGCTAGCATCGGCAGATGCGAACCTCGCACTAAAGGAAGGCAAGCTAACGGTCGGCTGGTTAGTATGCCTTCTGAGCATACTCCAACGACGGAACGTTTGCCTACGGCGCTTTGGAACCATTCAAATATTACATAACGCGAAATTTGACAATTTTCAATACCCACCCATGCCCATGTAACGCAATTTTACATGTTTGCCACATGCAATATAACGCTCCGCTAAATACCCCCCCACCCCCTAGAGCGTTATGTATTATTTGAATGATCCCTTCGAGGAAGGATATAAGTCCTGGACCTGCAAGGGGCCCGACAGGAGCCAGCTATACAGGCGTTGCGTAGGTGGGAAGTCTCCAAAGTGCATGGTATGTTCCAAAAAAACGGGAGAGAAACACTTTTAAGGCCCAGGTGCCCAGCCGGTAAACCGGCAGCGAAACCACGTGCATAAGGGTAACGCAATTGAACCTGAACTACTGCTACATTTTTTTTTTTCGAAAAGCACACACAAAGAAAATATTACCAAGCGAACACGTAAAAACAGCGTAAATTTACGTATACCTGAATGTTTTCACTGGTTTAGGTAAATAATACGCAAAACAATTGGTGAAATCAACGCAACAGCTCAATAAAATGCGAATACCTAATTTTGGGTGATAATTTGTATGGAGATTTTGATATTGATGTTTCAAGGTATTCAATTTTACCTGAATGATGATTTCCGTACAGGTACTTAAAAGTAGGTAAATCACTTTTACCCAATAGTACCTTTCCGCACAAAAGGGCTGATTTGTGTCAAAAATACGCATATTGGGTGATTTTATTTTCTGTTCAGCCTTTACAAAGTATCGAAACCGGTGCTCTTCTCTCGAGCTGAGTATCGATGCCAAAATACTCGATACTGCGACCCTTAGTATCGATACAGCACAATAAAACAAATAAACGCGGCATTTATTGTTTACATTTCTACTAGTGATGGAAATGATACATGATTTATGTTGCGATCACTTTAAGTTGAAATCCTACGAGTAAAGTAAGTTTAAAAAGTAAATAAATGTTTCCATTATCCATTACAACGTTTCCTTTCCTTTACAGTATGGCGAAAAATGATGATCCACAACCGGCTCATCTTGCAGTACTTGCGTCCCACTTCGGCCACACTTGCTTTCGGCCGATGCAATGGACCATTATACGCTCAATTGTGGAAGATCGGCGAGACAATTGCGTCATCATGGCCACCGGATACGGAAAATCCTTAACCTATCAATTCCCGTCCGTTTTCCTTGAGCGGGTAACGATTGTAATTTCTCCATTGATCAGCTTGATGGAGGATCAGGTTTTGTCATTAAATTTAAGTAATATACCGGCTTGTTTGTTAGGATCGGCTCAACGGGCTAATCCCCTGCCGGATATAATAGCGGGGAAGTTTCGTGTGGTTTATTTGACGCCTGAATATGTGACCGGTGACACTGGGAAGTATTTGCTGGAGCAGGTAATGGATCAGCTGGTTTTAATAGCCATAGATGAGGCACATTGTCTAAGCAAATGGGGTCATGATTTTCGGCCTGCCTATAGGAATCTCGGGATCATACGGCAGATTTGCCCACGGATTCCCATTTTAGCCGTGACAGCAACCGCAACGCTTAATGTAAGAGAGGACATTGTAAACAGTCTCAAGCTACGCAATCCGCAGATTCTTTGTACGGGATTCGACCGACCGAATCTAGAATTTCACGTTAAAATGAAAGGCACTCTTGGGGTGTGGGAGGATGTTAGAGCATTGCTTAGCAAACACACGGAGGGTAGCATCATAATTTACTGTCTGACTAGAAAGCAAACAGAAGAAATTGTGGAACTTTTGAAAAGTCAACGGATTGAATGCGAACCGTACCATGCCGGTCTGAATCTAAGTCAGCGACGCAATGTGCACGAGAATTTTGTTCGAGACCGAATCCAAATTATTGTGGCAACAATAGCCTTTGGCATGGGAATTGACAAACCCGATGTACGATTGGTTATTCACTACGGCGCTTCGAAAGACTTGGAAAGTTACTATCAGGAAGCCGGTCGTGCTGGGCGTGACGGGCAACCCTCTAAATGTGTAATGTTTTGGAGTCGCGCAGATTTCAAGACGCATGCAATATTGCGTGAACATAATCCCGGAGGTGTTCAAAAAAATCTAGAAGCTTTGTCCAAGAAGATGCACGAATATTTGGACACACGGGAATGTCGGCGAAGGTTCATTCTGAAGTATTTCGAAGGCAAAGACATCGTAGCACAGCCACGAAAACATTGCTGTGATAATTGTGACCGAACAGTCGGAGGAGTGAAGGATAGTGACCGTTACGAGGGTATTGACGAGAATGGAAACTACGACTTTGGCAAGGATAGTGAACATTTATTGAATGCTATCGATGCCTTTGGAGGTGGAACCGGAATTGCACTACCGATCGCTCTGCTGCGTGGTTCTAAGAGTAAAAAATTACACGAGCGCTACCTGAGGCACCCGCTGCACGGTGTCGGTAAGTCGAAGGATGACGAGTGGTGGAAAGCGCTGGCCGCATTACTCGAACGGGAAGGATTTCTGAACAAAATTAAACTACAAAACAACTACAATAAGTTTGCACTGATTTACAAGATTCAGCCGACAGCTTTGGCGAAAAAGTGGCTGTCAACACCGGACCGAAAGCTGTTGATGAAACCAACGGCAGAAATGTTCAAGTTGTTGCGAACGGTAAGATATTTCATGAAATAATAGAGATAATTTCTAGTCTGTTTTTTTTTTTAAACAGGTTCGAGTCCAGCCGTTGTTTAATACGAACACCGATTTTCAAAGTCATAATACTCTACCGGGCAGTAGTACTAGTACAAACAGCTCTCGATTGCTAGAACCAGTGGTTCTCAAGCAGGATATGGTGCAAGATCTAGTAAAAAGCTTACTGAAAAAACGTTCCGAATTGGCTACATCCTATGAATGTATGCCGTATATGATCGCGTCCAATCAAGCTCTTCACCAAATGGCAACCATTCGACCGTTGAATTTGGAAGAGATGAAACGTGCCCAGTTGGATGGGTTCTCTGACATTAAAATACAAAAGTTTGGCAAGAGTTTTCTATCCTGCATTCAGCAAAAACTAAACTTTTTACCCAGTTCTGCCGACAACTCACAGAATTCTACTATGCAATCCGCTCTACTGCGGTACCCGTTCACAAAGAATAAATTCTCATCGACCCATCAAACGACTTGGAATCTTTGGCTAGAAGGCCGGTCGGTTGCCGATATAGCCAAATTCAGAAACCTGACCGAATCGACGGTTGTCAATCATTTATGTGAAGCGATTAAACATGGCTTTCCGTTTGGATTTAACGATTTCACTCGATTGGGTGTCGACACGAATACTTTCGAGCATATCAAAAAGAAACTTCCCACAGCAATGGAAGAGTACAAATTGACTGAGATTAAGAATCAATGTTTGCCCCACGTTACATTCGATCAGATTAAACTAGTGCTCAACTACGTTTTTGTTAGACGCCATCTCGAATCTGCGAATATCCAATTTTCTGAGCCTAACCAACCAAGCGGTGAAGAGAAAACCAACGATAAAAGTTCTGCAGATCTTTGGGGCGAAGACGACGACGACGAAGAACTCATGGTTGCCGATAGCAGTTTGGTTGAAATCGACCGAATGTGCGAGGAAGCAATTTGTAACCAAAAGGAACCATCCACGGTAGAGTGCATCAATATTGATGACGAAGACGAAGACTTTGATCTGGATGAGATTGCGGCCCTCGAGCAAGCAGTGATAAACGAGTCATGCTTGGAAAGAAGTACTACAGCAACTACGGCGGAAATTGAAGCCGCCGATGCAGGACCAAGTCCCGCGAAACGAGCAAAAACAGAACCAGTGACTCACGAGGCACCCAAACCATCATTTAAGTTCAAAACAGCCAGTAGCGCAGCGATAGCTAGCAACAGAGCGTCGAATAAAAATATAATATATGAAGATAGCGATGCCGATGATGATAGTTCCGGATTCGCAAACCCATCGTTGAAATTTAAATCAACCAGCAGCTCCACAACTTCCGGAAGGAAAGTGACAAACAAAAAAATTGTATATGAAGATAGTGATGATGACGATGATAATACTGGATTCGCCCAGAAAGACGCTCTCTTGTTACCGAGGCGAAAAGTTTAATTGTTTTAAAAATTTAAAAGCTTTCGCCGGACGTGCTCTTTTTGACTTAATCTGGACAGGACATTGATTCCCAACATCATACCACAGATAAAGTTGGAATTTTTGTGTCATTCTAAAACTGTTTAAAATGGTGTTATATTTAAAACCTATTATCTATGTGTTAAAAACCGTCAGTTGGATAAAAAAATACAATCTACGTGTTAGTTTGAAGTATCGCATCAAGTAACTTAAAGCTAGCCGAATATCGACTGTCCACATTTTTTGCATGCTCCTGCCATTTGCGGCGAACCTGACTCCAGCGAAACATGTGCTCGGCCATCAGAGTTGTTTTGGCAATCGGTGGAGCCGCTAGGTCAATCCTTGCCTTCGAAACGTCCGTCTGAGAGGGTAACGGAGACGGGCATCTTCTTGTCGTAGCGTAGCTGGCTGGTTCTGGTTTGGGCATTGCTCGAATCTCTTTCAATTCTTTGTTGCGATATTGTTCAACCATTTCGGTATTTCGTTCTCGTTTGATCGGAGTGACCATCAACAAGGTACGGTTCGGGTTGAGCCGAGGTTGATTTTGCATCCATGCACGGCAAATCGGGTATAAAGGGGTGGACTCATCAAATCGGGCTAAATCGACGCTCCGATCAAACAGCTTCATAATGTACGACTGATGCGGTATGGGAATCGAATCGGTGGCAGAACTTTTCAATCGTTTGGATGCGCGATCAACGTTATCTAGCGTATCGGAATCGGATTCGTCAGTTGCATCGTTATCACTCTGTGGGACAGCATGCTGGAGTGCGCCTTTAAGTCGCCCTCGAGCCAAAGCTACATTCTGCAGAGAGCGTCCTAATTTGATGATTGTTATTATTACAGGTAAGTGATAGAACTCAAAATTACTCACGTTTTTCCGCGGAATCTAACTGGTTGCGGCGTTTAGACATTAATATGCCTAATTCAAACTATTCTGTGCTAAAATAAATCCAGTACCTACCTATTAATAAATAACGCCGCTTGTCTTGCTTTTTTACCAGCTTCTTTCCGATTTTGTTTACAACAGTTAGTAGGCGTTGACCCAAGTATGATGACAGTTCTACAAGGTATGCTATTCACGTCGATGCATTAGTATTAGTGATCGTTATGAACTTTTTCCAATTTTGTATGAAATTTGAAATGATTTTGCATTTTAAATAAAACTTATAAAACATACTCTCCTGAAAAGTTATAGAAATGATGTTGAAACATGTTTTATTTGTGGGGAATACATAAACATGCTGCGGTTTAGGTAAAATATGCTGTTTTTCATCAATTTGCCGGTAACCTTTTTGCACTTTTCGTTTTTTTCTTGTACTCTAATAGCGCTTCTAAATAGAGTCGCTTATGTTTCATACAGTAACAAAAGTCATGAGCTATGACAATGACTAAGATTATGCTCCAACTATTAGAAATATAGCATTTTTATATACTTTATTTCGACATATTGTCGCAATTAATACACACTACATCTAAATTAATATCAATATCAACTGGAGATTCACTCTCCAACCAAAAAAATCAGATATAAAACAACATAAAACGAGAAATTTCCAAAAATGTTCTGAATTCCATACAAAACGCGAAATTTTTCATAACGAGATTTGTTTGTGTGCGTGGATAGACAAAAATTTAGCATACCTTGTAGAACTGTCATCATACTTGGGGCGTTGACAACCGAAATCAGTAATCGATAGATCGGATTAAACGATATTATCGATATTAAGAGTTATGAACATCGATACTAGAAATCGGAACCAACAATGCAAAGGGGCGTAACTGACAAATATCATTCTGTCCTACACACTTAGTTTTTTGCCGAGAACTCAACAGCTGATAAATCCAGCAAAAATCATTAGTCATTTTATATTCTACAAGTTTTCGGCAAAATTTTCAAGATCTTCTGCCATTGAGTGTTTCCTCTATTTTGATCTTTCTTATGAGCAACAATGGAGGTTTCCCATCGGACCTTACACCCTATTTTTATATTTTTTCTTAAAAGTACATTGCATTTAAAAATTAATAGCGCTAAAATCAGTTTTTTTTATAAGTATTGAATTTACTATGATTTTTTGAAAAGTTGAAAATGCATGAATGTTGAATGTATATTTTCACCTTGCATGAATGTTGAGTTTTGAAATTTACGTTCTAGCCGAGGGGTAAGACAGTGAGTAAATTTGAGTTTTTCGAGTTTTTCTGAGAAAACCTAAAAAATAAAGAGTAAATCTCGTGTCTCTGAATATCCATCCTTAAACTTTTCTCCCACTGCAAATATACACATGAATGTTGCTAACTCCCACCGTTCATATATATTTTTTTTGCTCTCAAGGTAATCAAAGATGTTATTCAACATTGCGCTACAGGGTGTAATGAATCAAGCGGACATCAACACGATTTTCAACAAATCCAGTCAATTCGTTTGCTTCGCTGATAATATGGACATTGTCGGCAGAACAACTGTGGCGGTGGCAGAACAGTACACCAGACTAAAACGGGAAGCACCGAGGATTGGGTTGCAGATAAATACGTATATAAACGAAGTATATGCTGCGGTCCCCGTGGCTCTGTGGTTAGCGATGTCGGTCGGCTAGCTCTCCCACACGGTTGTGATATCGGGTTCAATTCCCGATCGAGTCGAGGATCTTTTCGAGCTGGAAATTTTCTCGACTCAGCACTGGGGCACGGTGTATCGTTGTACTTATCCTACACATACAAAATGTGCCAAAAACAATATCGATAACGAATTCTCTCAACTAATCTAGTTGATCGAGACCGCTATTAGCCCCAAGGCTAAGCGTGCGCTATATATATATATATATGCTAGCCGGCGGAACCGAAGCCGACCGACAACGCCTAGGCAGTAGTATTACGATCGACGGAGATGAGTTCGAGGTAGTCGATGAGTTTGTCCGAGCGATCCGGAGCCGAGAGATCCGGAGGCGTATTATCAGCGGAAGTCGTGCCTGCTATGGGCTCCACAAGCAATTGCGGTCGAACAGACTGAGCCCCCGTACGAAGTGTAACCTGTACAAAACGCTCATAAGACCGGTTGTTCTCTACGGGCATGAAACGTGGACAATACTCGAGGAGAACCTGCGAGTGCTCGGAGTTTTCGAACGGCGAGTACTAAGGACGGTCTTTGCCGGCGTGCAGGAGAACGGAATATGGAGGCGAAGAGTGAACCATAAGCTCGCGCAACTCTACGGTGAACCCAGTATTCAGAAGGTGGCTAAAGCTGGACGGAAACGCTGGGCAGGGTATGTTGCAAGAATGCCTGTGAAGATGGTGTTTGCCTCGGAACCGATAGTAAGAAGACGGCCAGGGGCGCAGTGGGCAAGATGGGTAGACCAGGTGGAGCTAGATCTGGCAGAGAGTACACGGTGTCCCAGGGATTGGAGCGGCAGCTAATAGTTGAGTGAATTGGAGAAACTTTGTAAATCAGGCCATGTCATTATGACGGAATGCCAAAAAAAAGTAAATAAATAGTAATCAAAGATGTGAATCATCTGAAAGATTAGGAGTAATGTTGAGTAAACTAGAGTTACTCCCAAGCATAAGAGTAACTCAGATGAAAGCTGTCTTGCTCATCGATACCCAGCAAATCAATTCATCCATAGGGGCCAGAAGACGAGACGAGCGGCGAGTTACTCGCCAGACAAATTTTGGTATTACGCGTGAATCGGCTGGATTTTGGATGAGCAAACCGCTCCTCTCGTTCGTGACTCAGCTGTCATCCAAGCCAAGTTTCACCTGCGTGCCATAATACCCAGCCTTTGGCATCCCTATACCGAGTAACAGCGAATGACAATGAACTCATGTCATGGGCTCAAATTAATTTGTGCCCGCTGTCAGCAATAAGATAAAGATGCATGAAAAGAAGCGGTGATATGCTATCTCGTTTACACATATGTTGAGATGAAACATGGCCCAATGCCAAAGGGGTGCATAATACACAATTTTCAGAGGGGATTCACTGCTGTCAAATTTCATATATGTGTGCGTTATCGCAGATCAGCTCTGGTCCATGACGTTTGTTGGTCCGTGACGTTTGTAACTATGAACGATAATGAGGAAAAAATCACTACACAACACATTCATAAAAGTTTTTCCGCGGTTTCTCGAGTTTTGATAAAAAAACTTTCCAATTCTATAATATTTCACATCGATCAATTTCATAACCAAAAAGAACAAAAACCAAAACAAACACCATGTTGCCGAATATGTTGGTTACACGATGTTTGACAGATCGATCCCCCCTGACAATTTTGCTCGCCTCGTCAGTGACTAGGGGCGAGGCGAGTTGCTCGCCTCTTCTTCTGTGGAAGGGCCCATAACCTGTAAAAACCAGCGATGTCAGCGACACTAGGGACTAAATAATGTTATGTCAGGAGGCATTAATTGATTATGTTAACGGAGAAAACCTACAACCTTAAATACAAGCACAATTGACACAAACTTACCTCACCTAACCAGTCACCACCAGGCCGAAGTGTCCCTTGCTGCTCGAAGAGCAGCCATGTCATCTGCAGACGTCCCACAGGTTCCACTTGATCGAGCTCCATCTTGCTCGCTGCGCAGCTCGTCACCTTGTTTCAGGCGGATCGACATGCGCAGCTCACCGTAGCCTCCTGATTTTCACCGTTTGAACGATGAGTGGTTCTCCCAGCAACTGATGCAAGTCATGGTTTATCCGCTTCCGCCACGATCCTTCTTCCATCCGCACTTCACCGCAGATTGTACGCAGCACCTTCAGTTTGAAGACCCCAAGGGCGCGTTGTTCCTACGCGAGTATCGTTCAAGTTTCGAGAGCGTAGAGGACTACCGGTCTGATCAGTGTTTTGTAGACGGTCAACTTCGTGCGGTGGTGGATTTATTCGAGCGGAACATCCTCCGAAATCCAAACCAGGTACGATTTCCTGGGATGAGGCTTCGTCAGTATTCACCAGTAAGCCCAGGTATACCAACTCGTCTACCACCTCGATTTCATCACGGCTAATCTGAATTCGTGGAGGGCCGATCTTTCGTTGGAAGCGTTGCTACCTGCCTGCCACAAACCGTGTTGCATATTAAAAATTAATCTGTTCTCTAACCATGGTTAACAGTTTCATTTTTCGGAATTCAAGTAGAGTAGTTAAACACTAATCGAATTTACATGTCAGGTAGGTAATGCCAAACGGCATCATACCTGGAGATTTGGTTAGGAGGTATCCATGCGTTTCGAGACATAGGCTAATGATTGTTTCGTGTTTTATTCAAAAATATAATTTATTTCTACATATTTGGATTGGCTAAAATTTAAAATACCAGCTAATGCCATAGCCATTGTTTATATTACTGTTTCAATGGTTTCAGGAATCGTCAACGTCGATAGATTTAATCGCTCTTATGGAGCAAAATTATTAACGACAAATCGTTATTATCGTATGTTATAAAGTAAAATCACAATTAGAGAATATATATTCGCGTTAAGTTTAGACCGAACGCTATACCATGTAACCATGTGATGCCGCCTACAGATTCAGATAACAGCACAACCACTTTCAAATCCCACGTCGACGTCTTAGCGTAGATCAGTTCGGTTGGTCCGGATTGGGCAGACCAGCGCCAACAATTCCACCCGCGACAGCCGCTGCCGCAGATTGGTTGAGAAACGCCACATTAAACGGTTTTAATCGAGCAGCGCTAGCCGTTCCTCCCACTGAAATCGTCGATGGGCACGGTGACATACATGGTGTTGAACAGTGGCTATTACTGAGATCGCACTGATCTAATAGTCTTATCAGTTCGTCTGCCGTAGGACCTCCAATTAACTTCTTGTGTTGATCTTTCTTCTTGAAAATCTCTAGTGCCGTCGTTAGATCCCACATTTGGATTGCACCATTACAGTGTCCCGACAGTATGAATCTGCGGGGACGAGATCCCATTCGAGACGATCCTTCACACTCGTGTACACAGAACGAGGTTACAGTGGTTCCATCTACGGAACGGATTAGACAAACACGCTCGCCATTCGATGCAAGTCGCACGTACAACTGATCGGTATCTGGAACCACCTTTTGCACAAAAATTTGCTCGTCGTCTTGCTCGCCGAAGGGCCCAAAATCGTTACCGGCCGAGTAACTGTAAGTGGAATCCACTGCCTCCAAAGAAACGATCTAGTGGACAAGTATAACGAAAAGACTACAGATTAGATTGTTTTTATACCAAACGATTATAATCCATACCTTAAATGAAGCCTCCGGTGTCGAGCCCGGTTGGGTTGAGATCATACCGCGGAACCGCGTAACTTGCCAGGTGCGCACGTGATTGTACTCACTACACACCGAGATGAGAAACTTCTCCGATAACGTTACCTTGGTAACCGAGCTTTGGTGCACGGTGAAGGTTTGGAACAGCTGGGGTCCGTGGCCAACCGTTTCCGGGTGCTGAACGATTACCCGCACCGAGCCGGATTTGGTTCCATAGGCGATTTCGATCCAATTTCCAGATAGACCTGAAATAGAGAACGAAATATATTATTTGACACGATTATGATTCATTTTACTACAAAACGATTACTTACTTGTTGTTTTCGGTGTTAGGTAAACTGAAATGGCAGTAATTGAATCGTTTGATGGATCTTTATACAACTCAGTAACAAGCAAATCATTATCCTTCATTCTAAGTGGAAACTTTTGCATATCTGAAAAAATATTTGATTCAGTTGCATGTTTAAATCCCTGACCAAACGAAAACACAAACCAATATAATAAATTGAGCCATTGTTGCATCCGAGTAATAGAAACGAACCAGCCGTATCAAATGCCAAAATAGGAACCAAGTCCTGGATTTGCCAATGCTGTGTCATTGCATGCCACACGCCAATTTTACCAGATGATGAAAGTGCCACCAGTTGGCTACCAATAAAAAACAAGTACTCAACGCGTACATTAAGATTAAAAATTCCAACGTCGCTTTTACTTCCGTCCTCCGAGATTCCCCACAGTCGTATCTGACTGCCGTACGAGATTGCAACCATTTTGCTGTGCGACTGTTCGCCAGCGGATGTCGCCAGGCTCATTTTAGCATTTATAGCAATCCGCTCGATCGTCTGCTCTACATAAGGTGAAACGAAAATCTGCTGCCAACCACAAGAATCTTTCAGGCGATAGCAAGTAACAAAATGTGCATAAGCAACCAAAATCCAATTGTGATGAGCTTTTATAATTTGCACTCGCATCGGATCTGCCCAGCCAGACGACTGGCTTGGGCCGAATACCAATCCAACCTCATTGCGAATGTACTTATTCAAATCAACGGAAGAATTTCGAGAGTGATGTCGCATCATGTCTAACGAGGCAGTTCGCGAATGTCCTGGAACCCACTGTGAGTTACGTCCGTTACCAGTGTACGACACGCGAAGATCCCAAGAAGAATTTCGTGAATGACCCGCATGGCGAGATCCACTAGTTCCACCTGCGCTACTCCCAGAAGAACCTGAACTTTGTGAAAATTCTGGAACTCGAACCATCGAACCAGGTCGCGGATTAGAGGATGTGTGAAATGGTCCTCCAACGGAGGACACTGCCGTCGATGTACCAGCTGATGGTGGTTGCGAAGTAGATGGAACTGAAAACGTATCCGTTTGCGGTTTCGAGTTGCCAGACTGAGTTGAGCTATTCGATACTACACCAGACAGTGAGTTACATGCCGTTATTCCGCTGACCGAGCTGGTTGAAGACGACGGAATAGCTGGTTCCTGCGTAGGAATGTCTACAAGTAAGTAAACTCATTCACAATCAAAATATCACAGAATTTAAACAAATATTTACTTGGTGCCGGGAGATATCCGTAGAACAATATATCACCGCAACTCGATTGGTCCATCTCTTCGCACAACATTAACCGTTTGATCAGTGGAGATATGTTGTAGAACTCGGCCTCATGGCGAAGTACACGAATGTCACAGGATTTGATATCTATTTCCTTAGTTCGCAAATAGTTGAGAATTATGGAGAAAAGTTTGGGATCTCGATCGATGAAAATTGCGTCGGTTTCATCGCGTAAGCTATAATAAATGTGATATACAAATTAGTTACGCACAGACTCAATGGTAACACAGGCGGGCATCGATGATCGCTGCGAAGTTAAGCACAAATAGCAAGCTAAGAACTTCTATAACTATGCCTTACGATTCTTAACTCAATAATTGTTTTTACAATTCACAGTAAATTAAAACTGTATTTGTGCCACGACCAAAGTTGCAGATTGCCTATATTCAGCTGAAAGTGTACCTTGATATTCGACCGTTTCGTTCAGAATTGAGTAATGAAGTAAAGAATGTGTCCGGAACCCATGTAAGAGTTTGACGTGATGTGGAAAATCTGAAAAACACAAAATTATCGAGGTCTTATGCTTCGCCAAAAAAAAATCGAAAACAATTCCATACAAGAAGTATTTGTGGGCTATTACGTGTAGTATCAGTGCCACAAAAAACTTACCTAGTTCCACCAACGTTTAGGTTGACGATATCGCTGATGTGGCTAGAATAGGCCATCTTATAATTCGCTAGCAGTTTTTCAAATCACGTCTGCAAATTATCCACTATAACGATTACAAAGGGATTTTTGTTTTCAACATTGTTCTGTTGGATTTTTAAATTCACTTTCACTAATTCTATTTCACTATGTTTCTAGTTATCCATTATTTTATAGAAAATATCTTTCACACGATTAGGTTCATAAATTTCACAACAAAGATCAAATAAATCTGGCATAAATCAAAAAAAGGGCGTGTGAGAAAACGTATACGCTGACAGATTAATCATTCAGAGGTGGCTATGCACGGTAAGAAAAGAAAACTCATTCATGGGTACTTTTCCAAGCATTTCTCGCGAAATTTTTCAAAAGGACCTGAGTAACTATGACAGATTCTCTCCTCTTTTACTTTGTTTCGTTAATTACGTCGTCATTAAAGACATTTTCCAAGCTTTCTTCCCCTTAATCGAGAGATTGTTATACTGTCTTGCTTACTATGCATTGAGTGTTATGAAATATGGAAAATATAACATACACGCAGAAGAATAGCGAGTTTTAGAATTTATTGTAAACCATTTTTAAATTAATCTCGATCCTTGATTTTAAATGCAAAAGAAATATTTTAATTTCAACAATCAAAATCGTTTCATTCTAAAGTGCTATATTAGTATTAATAAATACGAATATAGATTCTACAATAAATTTGTTTAAAAAAAACTGATATTTGGCATCACTTATCACACTGAGCATGTTCTTCTCACCTCTGGCATCACTTCACGAACGGGATCGCCATTTTACCTATTCAAAAAAGAAATATGGATTCATTTGAAATGGAAATTGAGGCTCTCGATATCGATTTGTCGGAGCTGCTAAAATCTTTCGGTGTGACAGATGTGGTAATTAGTTGTTTTCTAGGTAAAAAAATAAATTGCATGAATTTACCAGGCATAGTTACATAACTTTTTCTTTTCCAGAAAACGGGTACACTAGAGACACATTAAAATTTGTTGAGCGCAAGGAATTAGAAGAGCTTATACGGCCTCCGTTTTTAGCAGACAGGACGAAGTGCATGGAATGGAATCAACTCTTGGAGAAAAAGTTTGGTCAGTGTCTTGAAATTTTAATGCATTGGTTATTTGTATTCGAAGTTTTTTTAACAACGGAGAAAAGAATAATGGCAAACCTTCATAATCTACAGATTGTTACGATAAATCTTCACAAGGTTAATGATTTATTGTATTATCGAAGTTGTAATTATCTTAAGATAATAAATATTTGATAACTCAAACGATGAATGACTTTTATATAGTAAAATAAAGTAAAAGGAATTTAAAAAATAATAAAATTCTTGAAACTACTCGCACGTTTGTTAAAAAATATTTTTCAATAAAATCAATATGCATTTTGCTTCAAATGATTGTTTTTGTTTGAATTGGACCTTAAATTTCTTTGAAACGAACAACAATGGAAGTTTGGTTGTTGAAACAACAAACAATATCCGGAATACTTCGTGATGAGGGCGAATCTAACAAACTGTAAACAAAATGAGATTATACCGAAAACGTATGAAGTGAACTACTATCTACCTTAAAACTTCGAGAAAATAATGTATCTCTTTAATTACTATTGAAAAGTTCGATGTTTGTTAAGGGCGAAAACTGCTTTATATCAAAATAAAATAGAACGAAGAATAAGCCCTTTTGCTGTTTACGTTAGTGAAAGGCGAAACTTGACTTCATCTTGATGAATGGGCGAAAACAAAGTTGTCAACAAAATAAACATCAAAAGCAAAGGGCGTACTCCGATACAATAACGTAAACACGGCCTATAGTAAAAGGCGATACTGTCGAGCAGATGAAAACAAGGCGCATAGTAAAGGGCGATACTGTCGACCAAACAAAATAAGGCGCATAGTAAAGGGCGATACTGTCGAGCAGTTCAGAATAAGGCGCAAAGTATAGGGTGATACTGTCGAGCAGATCGAAAAAGGCGCATAGTAAAGGGCGATACAATCAATTCTTGAATATACCATGTAAAGCGACTAAAATTCAAGTTTTAGGTTTACCATGTACAAAGCTAGAGCAGTTTTGCTTTTATTAGAATATTTGGATGACAAACATATTGTTCAATATTAAATTAAATTCAATATTAAATATTAAACAATTGAAAACTTTGTTTGCCTTTTTTGAGTTTTGTTGTCATTGTAAGATTCGCCCTAATCACGAAGTAGTCCGGATATGTTTGAAATGGCTGGTGTAACTCGTTGGAACAAAACAAAATGCTGGTCAGCGCTGTTAAACTCGCTCGCAAAAAGCATGCGATACTCCAAGTGGCGTTCTCGCCGCTACCAAAATCTCACACTAGAGATACTCCTGTCGTACTTTTTCTTGTACTCTTTTACTTTTTTCATTTCACACTACCGAGCGTTGATGCTTGCGAGTTTTCTCACACACACTCTCGCTCGTGTACTTTCCCACTCGCGAGTACCTCCCTTTCTCGCGAGCACAACCAGCGGAGGTGATTATTAAGACCGTCAAGACGCATTATGACGGTACGGAGTGACAAGGCACGACGAAGCGGAGTGGCGAAAAGAATATTTCGACGAGTAGGCAGGGATGCCACATATACAGATTTATCAGTACTTATACAGATTTTTTGTGTATTTTTCATACAGATATCTGTATATACAAATTACAGATTTTCTAGAAAAAGTACAGAACTATACAGTTTTTTTTTTTTGATTTTCATGAGGTCGCGAAATAAACTTTTCGATATAGTTGGAAATCGAAAATGAACTCAAATGCTATTGAGCGTGTTAGAGTTTTCATTATATTTATATGTTACGCGTAAACGTGTGCATAAATGAGTCAATGAACAAACTATGTTGCGTTTTTTCTTCTAAGGGATATGTTGAGTAAATATGCAGATTTTTATACAGATTGAAATATCACCAAGGAGATTTCCTGAGATTCGAAATACAGTGAAAATGTGACATCACTGCGAGTAGATATTCCGATACCCTACACGTTCAAGCATGCGATTCTATATAGATTTATCACCCCACTTTCGGCTGTCGGTGCACGTTGCAAAACTGCTTGGCATCAGTTCAGCGTTTGACAAACCGCATGCGTGAGTCGGTGAACGAAGCATTTTCGTTTTCGGGCACATTTTTTCAAGCACTCCTAGTCAAGTACTCTTATTCGAGTACTCGCGTACTCGGCGTGAGTAAAAAGATAGAAGAGAATTTGCGAGCGGTTGTATGCTGGCTGCTGCTCTGGCAAGTGCGTGAATGATAAAGAGTGTCTCGAAGGTGTGTGTGCGAACGACTGGAGAAGCGTAGCACACATCTCATTCTCAAGCAGAAAGGAGTGGATATGTTATGCTTCTCGCTCGTTCAGCAACGCTGATGCTGGTAAGCCGTGATTCTACAATATATTTTGTTGAATTCAATGAGGTTTATTTTTGAACTTAAAAATCATTTCTCTGCGTGTAGTTATTGATCAAAGAGAAAGTAAACAAAGAGAGTCTCTCAATGTTAGATAGGTCCTTCTGAAAAATTAAGCGAGATTTCGCCAAAAAGTGAGCCAACCCATTTAATGGGTAAACTCCTGGGAGGAAGAAACGAATACTACACTCAAAACAGAGAACACGCATATGCGTCGTTTTCTGATAGCGTGTAACTATCTTCTTGCTGTAACGCATGCATGACTCAAACGAAGGAATACTGAATGTGCAAATATTACAGACTAATTCTTCAAGTCTGTGTTTTTTTTTAATTTGCCGTTGCATAAAATTTTTTTCAGAGTTTTGAATTTGACCTTGATGAAGTGTTTTCGAATTTGTAACCAAAGCCTTAAATCATGAGAAGCGCAAGTTTATTAATCGAAGTACGCTAGCATGATTATTACTTAAAGCTTATGAAATTTATTATTTCACGTAAAAACAAAACCAAAATATTTTGTAAAACGACAATGAATACAAAAACTGTTTGCGATGAATATTTTTTCGAGCAACGCGATACCTTTCAGTTATAACAATACTCTTCGCAAAAAAATGCTGTTTTTTCCTTGGTTCAAATTGACAGTCAATGACATTTCATTCTGGTTCATTTTGACACTCACACAGCTTCGTATCCGTTTCTCCCTCCCAGGTAAACTCCATTTACCCATTAACGGGTACACGCTCGGTCGTTTTTACTCTAAATTAGGTAAAATTTGACTTAATTTCGTTAAAAGTGGATCTACCCTAAACAGAGTAACCACACATACATAAGACATACGTAACACTCAGGAAGAAATCTTCCAAAAAAGTTGGTATAAAATGAACTACTCGAAAGTACCAACCTCTGTAAAAAAACCTCTGTTTGAGTAGTTTATGGAGGTTATGTACCTGCGCAGCCCTGCATTTGTCTCGTTCCCACTCGAAAAATGCAGTATTGATTTTGTAAACAACTTTTTGACAGTTTCATAAGGGACTTTGTTGAGGGCTCGAGTAGAGTCCGTTCATTTTCGTCGAGAAGTTCATACTGGTGTTGGTACCGGGTGATGTGGGGCAAAGAGTACCGAAAAAAAATCGCCAGTGTTACGTATGTCTAAGTATGTGGTATCACTTTACTATACGCCGTGTTTACGTTATTGTATTGGAATACACCCTTTGCTTTTAATGTTTATTTTGTTGACAACTTTGATTTCGCCCATTCATCAAAACGAAGTCAAGTTTCGCCTTTTACCAACGGAAACAACAAAAAGGGCGTATTCCTCATTCTACTTCGTTTTGATATATAGTAGATTTCGCCCTTAACAAACATCGTACTTTTTAATAGTTAGAAAAGAGATACATTATTTTTTCGAAGTTTGAAGGTAGATAGTAGCTCACTTCATATTGTGGCGTCAGGACTAAATTAAAGTTCGGAAGTCGGACTTCCGACTTCCGAACTTTCTTCCGACTTTACAAACACATAGAGCAACTGCGTGTTCACACAACGTGAACTGCGGGAATGATTTCAATGTATTTGTTTTTGTAAGTCGGACTGACAGCGCAGTGGCGGCTGAGATGGTTGCAGTGTTGCGAGAACAACACAAATAAGCATCGGAAGTGTGCCTGACTGAGTTTATCAGCGACGTTTTGATAAGTTTTATTTAAATGCACAATACATTTTCAGTACAATCTCTATTTGTACACAGTTTGTAAGATTCGCCCTTATCACGAAGTACTCCGAATTTTATTAAAAAGGCATATACACTTAATTTATCTCGACAAACTTCCCAACAGCTGATCGACCTCGGCGGAGTTTTTAACAAATGTCAGCAATATGTTTCGACGAATATTCAGCAAATATATCGATCTACCGTAAACCAGCATGTATTGATATTTTGTTTGCTGAAGTTCTTGAAAATTTTGCCGAAAACTTGTGAAAGTTCTGCGATTCACTAAGTATTTTACATGTTGGTTCTTTTTATATGTTCATCTAGAAATGTTTGTTTTCATCTAAGGGACGACATCTGGCTTCTTACTCTTCTTCCTCATCCACCGCGATGATCCCTGTTGAATTTTTCGTAAGTGATGCCATTCACTCGGAAAATACTTGAATGTTTTTAATGCTTTATGCATTATGTACAATTCCTCCTGCAGGCGATAATTTTACCGTCTGAGGGTTACCGGAGATTCTACATCTTTAATATACTTAAAATCGTACGTGTTATCCATCAATGATTATGATTCATTCATTGACCCATCTGAATTGTACTAATAGAAATAAGCTCACACTACACTATTTACTCTCGACATTGAGCAGCGGTATGCTGTTCTTATGCTTCACGCAAAACCGTCATAACTCCTTGTGCACTTTTGGATCTTTTGGTAAATGATATTAATGAAGATCAAACTCGGATCTCTTACTACTCTCGTATTTGTACTTTTTTTTTAATGTTCACTTGAAATTATTTTAGATTATAACCACATACTTAGACATACGTAACACTGGCGATTTTTTTTGGTACTCTTTGCCCCACATCACCTGGTACCAACACCAGTTTGAACTGCTCGACGAAAATGAACGGAATGAATTTTCTTCATCGCGGCTCTACTCGAGCCCATAACATAATCCCTTAAGAAACTGTCAAAAAGTTGTTTACAAAATCAATGCTGCATTTTTCGAGTAGGAACGAGACAAATGCAGGGCTGCGCATGTACACAACCTCCATAAACTACTCAGAGGTTTTTTTTTACAGAGGTTGGTACTTTCGAGTAGTTTATTTTGTACCAACTTTTTTGGAAGATTTCTTCCTGAGTGTTACGTATGTCTTATGTATGTGTTATAACTATAATTATAACAGGTGACATCATTAAAAAACATAAATCAAAACAACGAACAATGTTGTTCAGCAACACTGCCAGCAAGCCTGATGATAAATTTTAACGCACTCGGGGTTTCCATTTCAACCAATTAGCGAGTGGTTCCCAAAGTGGATGCAAATCTATACCCAGTTGTCTCCCCTTAGGTTTTCATTACAATCTTTTAACCATGTACATAGCAGGGATACCAGATGTGCAGATTTGTCTGCAAGACGCAGATTTTTAGAGTCCGTGTGCAGATTTCTATTGATTTGCAGATATGCACAGATTTTCCATAGTTTCTGCAAATTTTTGTCAGAGTCTCCTTATATTTGCGCAGTTTTTCTCAAAATGTGTGCAGATTTTTAAAGACTTTTACAAGCGCGAGCGAAATTTTTTCGAATAACGAATAGATTTTTTTCAGATTTCAAGCAGATTTTTCCAGTTTTTCGAGCAGTTGCAGACATTTTTCAAAAACATCTGGCATCTCTGGTACATAGAAGCAAATTCTCGCCAAACATGTGAAAAGGGCCCATGTGCCATATGTAAACAAGCCAAATTTTCTCGTTTTTTGATCAATACAAGCGAAATCTGCTCTTACCAATAAGATTAATTGATAAAAGAATTAACTCTTAATCAAACAATCTTATTTGTACGAGTAGATTAAGCTTGTATTCATAGAAAAACGTGAAATTGTGGCTTGTTTACATATGGCACTTGGGCCCTTTTCACATGTTCAGCGAGAATTGTCAAAATCAAAACAAAAACTGACAACTGTCCTACTTTCTACATGTTATCTTCATCGCAGAAAGAAAAATACCAATAAATAGTAAGTTTAGGTAACATTAACTTTACCACAAGTATGGCCCTGCTAAAAAACTGTTACGCTCTAAGAAGCGTTTTACGTGCAATCCCCAATCGCCCGGTAGGGCACAGCGCAATACTCCTCAAATCAGAAGACCGCAAAAGCATGCTTTCTTCGTTGCCCACTAAAGACGAAGGTACTGTTGGAGAACGTTTAATGGGCATGGACGCCCTAATATCCAAGTAAGTTTACAGTTATTTATATTTCAAACCTATTACAGTTTTATTTACTTCGTATTTTAGACGAGATCGCTTCTTCCCAGATGCCAATACACCAACCGCCCTCTTCAACGGTATACCATTTAATGAGATTCCTATTTGCAACATTCGTGTTTCGCCAAACAACACTATAATTACCATTTGTGACGCCAAAGGAACTCCCCAGTTGATCCGGTCATGCGGAATCGAAGGTTTCAAGAACACCCGTAAGGGTACGAACATCGCCGCGCAAGCCACCGCAATCAGCATTTGCACAGTAAGTCCAAATATATCCGGTTTTTTTTTCTTCTGTATTTTTTACACACTTGAATTCATCATGTAGAAAGCCATCGAAAGAGGATACAAAAATGTGCGAGTGACAATTCGTGGACTGGGACCAGGACGAATGGTATTTCCTATAACCGGTTGGGAAATGATATTTCTAATATTTATTCTTTTCAGTCGGCAATCAAAGGATTGGAAATGGCTGGTATAAATATCGTCTCAATCACCGATACAACTCGTGTATCTTGGAACCCACCACGGCCACGCAAACAAAGAAAGCTTTAGGTTACGCAAAATCTACTAGATGAGGTTAATAGGTTTTAAATTTGAGGGAAAAAAGGAGACGGTCGTAGTTTATTTTGCAATGCATTGCTGAAAAAACAGTTCGAAAGCCTAATTTAGCAGGCATGATCTTTGTCTGCATTCGTACAAGAACATGCAACATAGACATGTATTTGATGGTCAATGCCAATGGAATAAGATAAATCCTTTTCTGCTAAACTATTTTTTTCTCTACTTGGTATCGTTTACCGGTATTGAAGTCGTGTTTGCTACATTGAGGTTAAGATACTTGAGTAAAGTATGTTCTATGAGCAGAGTTCCTATTTGAAACCTTATTTGTATTTTATAACTTGAGTCTAATTTAACTTGTTGTCAAATTGTACAAACGTAATTAAAATGAAATATTTTTTTTTTAACTCAGGCACTGCTTAGCAAATGAGTTTTGTTACTATCAAAGACTTTTGATTGAAATTTGTTTTTGATTGCCAACAGCTTATTTTTATGTGGGTAAACTACGGAGTTAGTGTCCGGTATGGTAGCACTTGGGCCTTAATTTGCAGTGATCAATTTGTTAATAAAACTGTCATATCTTGTATAAAAATCTGTATTTTTGTCAGTTGGTCGATGCATACGATAATAGGAAAACCTAACAAAACATGACGTACCCTTACAGTTGGTTGCACGAAGGGATCGACATGTTCAGTATACCGAATATGTTCAGCACGTTATTTGCAGTTTTTCGAGTAAAATCGCTCCTAAACATCTATCGGCGCAAGTTTTCTTTTATTTACTACATTCGTCTATGCCTGAAGCGATTTCGCCAAATTTATACATGGTATAAATTTGGTTCTATTACTAAAAACCCTTCATCTTAACGTTATATTAATTTAAGTCGACGGCTGAAGTAATTTTTCGCTTTCCCTCTAAATGTTACTAAGTAACAAACGAAGAAAATACCTAACTCTATGTACATAACTTTTTTACAATAGGAATGCAGCTTTCTGTACTCTATGATGATTTCATAGATTGAAATTGAATAGTTTCCAGTTTCGGATTTGGTCAATTAAAAATCCCATGATATGGCCAACAGTGGTATACAATACAACCAACATTTAGCTGCATATTTGTTGATGCTATTTTGCATGAGTGGAGTCATTCATAAGCGTGTTAGGTTCTCAGCTGATAATCAACTGTTTTTGTTTGTGATTAAATCGATCGTAATGTTAACTGTTGTCTCGAATATGTTAAATTGGAGTGACTCCAAGTTAACCCTAACTATCCAATGTCTTCATGTGTTTGCTGTTTAGTAATCGGCACGTCTAGGGAGCCTCGACTGGTTTTGGCTTCGCCACACTCTGCAAGTGATTGTTGACCGGGATCTGCTCTTGCTTCGTTGGCAATGTTGCTATTACTAGTGCTCCCAGTAAGGCTATTGTTTGAACTTGATTGATTCACTATGGACGATACGAAGCATGTAATTTGCCTGATCAGAGGACAGTTGTCTTCGTTCCACCCACTAGAAGCTTTTCTTTTGGCCTTGCAGTTCGGAGCTGCTCCACACTCATCATTTTCTGGTGAACTGGAAGCCGTCAATGTAAGTTTTTTAGTCCTATGAGTGAAAAACTTTCGAGTGATGCTGCATGGGACAGGTACTGCAATTGGAGGCACTTGGTTGTCAGGCATTGCATCCGTTGGCTCGTCTTCGCTCGAATCAATTTGACTAGAATCAGTTTCCATGGCATTTTCTCGTTCACTTGGCTGATCAGCATGAAGATTTTCGCCCTCTTCAACGCAATGGCTCGTATAACAGCCATTCCCATTCCCAAAGTTTGTTCCCCTGGATGTGGAAGCTTCAAAGTTTACCTTCTGATTGTCATTCGATGGACCATCTCCGTTTCCACCTCTTTCGTTGCCGCTTCCTTTAGAGTCTTCACATATATTCAAATTCTCCATATAGCTCGAAATGCAGGAAGGCGTATAGATTACTGCCGATGCGTGTCCACTTCGACCAGAGGTAAGTGGTGTGCCTTCTACCCACATATTGGTTACCGGATCATAAACTTCCACAAATGCTAGAAAGTTCTGTCCATCATACCCACCCATCGCATATAGTTTGCCATCCAATACAGTCAAAGACAATGCACTGCGAGCGATTTGTATAGGCGCTACCATTTCCCAGATATGCAGTTCCGTGTCATACCTTTCTACCGAATCTAACTGTCGGGTTCCGTCAAACCCTCCCACAACATACACATACTGTTGCAAAGCGGCAACACCAGCCCCAGAGCGTGCATATTTCATAGATGGAAGTATGGTCCACTCATTGTTCTCGGGGTGGTAGCATTCTACCGATGAAAGCCTTAGTTGTCCGTCGAAACCGCCAATAGCATAGAGCAATCGATTAACGACCGCCACACCGACGCCCAACCGTTTCGAATGCATTGGTCTCACCAAAGTCCACCGATCATGTTCTGGGTCGTAACTAAAGCAGATAGAGAAATCAACTTAACCCTGAACCCAAATGTTGAAGATTGTACTCACTATTCTACAGTGTTGTGATACTCCACACCGGCTGAACCTCCGACGGCGTAAAGTAACTCGTCCATTACCGCTACTCCGACGCGATTTCGTGGTACCGACATTGGTGCGCACGGCCTCCAGCTCTCCGCCACCGGGTTATAGCGATCAACCCAGTCCGAATCGTACGAAGACCCGGGTGCATTATTTCTTCCTCCCACGGCGTAGAACGTTCCTTTCAAGAAAGCAGCCCCTAGTCCAGATCGCGGCACCGTCAACTTTGGCAGTGTGATCCACACTTTGTCATCCACGTTGTAGCCTTCTAACACGTCCAGAGAATGTTTAAAGTAACCACCGGCAACGAAAATCATTCGTGTCGTGTTTGGCTTTCGTTCCTTGACTGCTGGTCGCTTATGCAAGGTAAGATCTTCGAAAATTTTCGCTAGATATTCTCGACAAGCTGGGGACCTTCGCAAAACATCGCAGTTTTTCATCTGATCTTTCAGAAAATTTGGTGTGAGAAGTTGACATCGAACGGCATACAAAATATGTTCCATTTTCGGAAAGCGATTGTCCTCATCAAACTTGACCCAATTCAGTACCGCATCATACACATCCCGTTCGCCTTGCACGTTCAGTTCATCTTTTTTGATCAAGTAAATGAGCTGAATGGCTGACAACTGTAGGAACTCTTCCTCTTGGCAAATCTAAAAACAAAACCAACGTCATAATCGAAACACAAATCAAACGGAAACTTGCAAAATACCTTGGTGAAGTTGCGTTCAATGAACTGGTTGGCTTTCTGTTTGAGTGCCTGGCATCCGTGCTGTTCCGCAAAAGTGGCAATACCTATCGCATTTGTAGGATCAAGTTGACGCTCCAGAAAGTCACAGCAGGCGTCTATCACATTCGGTACCTGGAACATAGTTGCAGCTGGCAACAGGGTGCACACCGTCACCTCGGTTACCCGTATGTGTCCTGTATACATAAAAAACAGAATTCGACCCATCGCTGTTGGACACACCTGAGGGTCATCTTCTAAAGTTGCGATTGTAGTGGATAGATTTCATTGCACTTAAACTCACCCCTTTTAACCGGACTTGGGACATCTCGCACTCTTTAAGGCCTCCAGTGAACATCGCTTTGAAGTAGGGACTAGCAGCGGACAGCACGATTTTGTGCGCATAGAAAGTCTCCTTTTCCACCTGGAGGGTTACGTCCGTTAGCATGTGGTGAGAGCGCATCATAAACATCATCTTGAGCACTTCTTTGGCATAGTTCGACATGTAGAAGGTCATATCGCCGAGCTCATCCTTGCCATTGAAGTTCTCACTGAGCTCATCTGGATGATCCATCAACTCCGTTTCTGTATCCATGGCCAACGGCTTCTGCAATACGGAGATTATAAAAAGTTTACAAAAAAGTTCTTTCAATATTTTTGTTCTTCAATATGTATCGATCATGACGAGCAAAACATTTTTTTTCTGGTTAGTAAAGCGAAAAATCGAACTTTTTAAATTTTTATTCCTCCAAGTTTAAACAACCATCCATGTGTGCTTACAGTTGCAGTTTTCGTTAAATAAAATAGGATTTATAAGAAGTGGTCATTTTAGGATTTTTAATTTATAATTATTTTTTGAATTTTTTTTCCTCCGCAAAGATATCCGCATTCCATCTTGAGATCACCTAATCTAATCGATGGCAGGTTCTTCTCTGACATCATCAACGTGCGAATATAGATTCGGACCACTATCTAGTACCTAGCTGTGTGCATGCGCTCAAAACTCTCGACGGTGTATAACACCCGCCGAAGTCGAACGCCACGACCAAACATTGAGCAACTGCGGGACACCGGAATTGCACAGAAATACGCTCAGCAGCTGGAGACAGCTCTGCTTGGCTCTACGGAAGCGCAACTTGGGGCAGCTACTCTTGAAGCATTCAAGCCACCATATATGGCACCGCTGTAGCGCTACTAGTACAAAGGCTCCGAATAATAGAAACGACTAGTTTGACGGTGGACCAATAACAGAACCGAGATCACGTAGCGATGGAAGGGATGTACTAAGCTTATGCACTCGGAAGTTCTACGAAAAATTGAACAGCTCCCGTAAAGGCTACGTGCCGGAAGCCGCTATGTGTAGGAGTTTAGACGGCAACCAACTTACAGACGGGTGTGAGGTGATCGGAAGGTGAAAGCAGCACTTCGATGAGCATCTAAACGGTGGTATTGTAGAGCGTGAATACGCTATGGATCTTGGAGCACGAGTAGAACACAATAGGATTCCAACCTCTGACCTCCTGAAGATGAAGTAGGAGATTGGTCGGTTGAAAAACAGCAAAGCTGCTGCAGCGAACTGTTGAAATATGGGGAAGAAACACCCGCTAGAGCCGTGCACTGGGTCATTGCCAAGTTTTGAAAGTAAGGGATGGATGGAAGGTATTCTGTGCCCCATCTACAAAAAGAGCGACAAACTAGAGTGTTGCAATCACCGGGCAATGACTCTGCTGAGCGCCGCCGACAGGGTGCCCTCCCAAATACTCTGCCGTCAACTATCACCATTTGCGAAGCAGTTCGTGGGGCACTGCCAGTCGGTATTCATGGGTGACCGCGCGGATCAGATATTCGCGGTTCGGCACTTGAAGTTTGATACGTCGCAAACCAGGTTTCGGTTCCGTTTTCAATTTAGCCTGTGTTCCTGGAAGGGTACTTACCCCACGGTTTCCCTCAATAAATCTGGAACAACGAATAATTTTGAAATGCCCTCTACTGTCCCAAAAAGAATGATAAATTTGTGATCTTTTAAAGTGGTCGCATCAAATTCGGTTGAGTTCTTACGGAATGGCAGGTAAAAGAATTTTCATTTTTTCGACTCTGAAGGGGTCGGGTACGCAAGTGTAATTATTGCATTGGAAGGTGTTATTAGAAGAGCGGGGATCAACAGGAGTCGGTTCAACTGTTTGGCTTCGCCACTGGTCAGAATGGTAGTCCTTTACGGCCATGAGATATTGACTATGCTTGTGGAGGACCAACGCGCGGAAGGTGTTGCGGACCATCTTTGGTGCACTGCAGATGGAGAACGGAACGTGGAAATGGCGAATGAACCACCAAGTGCAGGAGCAGCTTGGAGAGCCATCTATCGTCCACACCGCTAAGATTGGTAGGTTGCGGTGGGCTGGGTATATCGTAAGGATGTCGGACGACAGCTCGGTAAAGATGGTTCTCGAGACCAATTTGTCAGGGACGAGACGGAGCGGTTCACAAGGAGCAAGGTAGATGGATCAGATGGAAGACGACCTACGGACCCTACGCAGACTGCAGAGCTGACGAACTGCAGCCATGGACCGAGTGAAATGGAAACGACTCTTACGTACAACAAACGACACACCATGGCTTGGGACTGATTAGTAAGGTAAGGTATTTTACCCTTATAAAGGTCAGAAAAGGCTGAGAAAGGAAATGATCCCAAATTAAGCTCAGAATGGCCGGAAACCCCTTCTAAAGGCCAGAAAAGCCCGAACAAGGAAATGATTCTAAATTAAGCTCAGAATCGCCGAAAACACCTTCTAAAGGTCAGAAAAGGCCGGAAAAAGAAATCATCCCAAAGTAAGCTCAAAATCGTCGAACCCCCTTCTAAATGCCAGAAAAGGCCAAAAAAGAAAATGATCCCAAATTAAGTATTGAATCCCCAAAAACCCCTTCTAAAAGCCAGGAAAGGCCGAAAAAGAAAATGATCCCGAAAAAAGCTCAGAATGGCCGAAAACCCCTTCTAAAGGCCAGAAAAGGCCGAAATAAGAAATGATCCCAAACTAAGCTCAGAAAGGCTGAAACCCCCTTCTAAAGGCCAGAAAAGGCCGAAATAAAAATTGATCCCAAATTGAGCACAGAATAACCGAAAAACCCTTTTAAAGGCTAGAAAAGGCCGAAATAGAAAATGATCCCGAATTAAGCATAGAATCGCCGAAAGCCCCTTCTAAAGGCTAGAAAAGGCTGAAATAGAAAATAATCCCAAATTAAGCTCAGAATCGCCGAAAACCCCTTCTAAAGGCCAGAAAAGGCCAAAAAAGGAAATGATCCCAAATTTAGCTCAGAATGGCCAAAAACCCCTTCTAAAGGTCAGAAAAAGCCGAGAGAGGAAATGATCCCAAATTAAACGCCGAAAAGTGCCTCTAAAGGCCAAAAAAGGAAATGATCGCAAATTAAGCTTAGAACCAAAAACCCTTCTGAAGGCCAGAAAAGACCAAAAAGGAAATGATCCCAAATTAAGCTCAGAATGGCTGAAAACCCCTTCTAAAGGCCAGAAAAGGTCGAAAAAGAAAACGATCCCAAATTAAGCTTAGAATAGCCGAAAAACCCTTCTAAAGGCTAGAAAAGGCCAAAAAAGGAAATGATCCCAAATTAAGCTTAGAACCAAAAACCCTTCTAAAGGCCAGAAAAGACCAAAAAGGAAATGATCCCAAATTAAGCTCAGAATGGCTCAAAACCCCTTCTAAAGGCCAGAAAAGGTCGAAAAAGAAAACGATCCCAAATTAAGCTTAGAATAGCCGAAAAACCCTTCTAGAGGCTAGAAAAGGCCAAAAAAGGAAATGATCCCAAATTGAGCTCAGAATGACCGAAAACCTGTTCTAAAGGCCGGAAAAGGCCGAAATAAAAAATGATCCCAAATTGAGCTCAGAATAACCGAAAACTCCTTCTAAAGGTCAGAAAAGGCCAGAAAACGATCCCAAATTAAGCTGAATGGCCGAAACCCCCTTCCAAATGCCAGAAAAAGCCGAAAAAGGAAATGATCCCAAATTAAGCTCAGAAAACTCCTTTTAAAGGCCAGAAAAGGCCGAAATAAGAAATGATCCCAAATTAAGCTCAGAATGGCTGAAAACCCCTTCTAAAGGCCAGAAAAGGCCGAAACTTAAATTGATCCCAAAATAAGCTCAGAATGGCCAAATCCCCTTCTGAAGGCCGCAATAGAAAACGATCCCAAATCATGCTAAGTATGGCCGAAATAGGAGATGATATCAAATTAAGCTCAGAAACGCCGAGAACCCTTTTGGAGGCCAGAAAAGGCCAAAAAAGAAAATGATCCCTAATTAAGCTCAAAAACTCCATCTAGAGGCCAGAAAAGCCGAAATATAGAATATATAAATATATTCATAGTCCCAGCTGGTCTCGAGGTGCGATGCTGGCCTAACATGCCAGTCGTCGTAGGTTCGAGTCTCGGCTCGGGAGAGACTGTTAGTGTCAGTAGGATCGCAGCGCTAGCCCCGCAATTGTCCTGTACATCAAACAGTTGGCTTCGAAGTCTGTGTATAATAAACAGAAGGTCGAGTTCCGATACGGAATGTAGCACCAAGGCTTTGCTTTTTTATATTCATATTGATACAATAACTTAGATAAACTTATATATTTGTGTTGTGTTTCTAGCCAGCATCCCGTTGAACCAAAATGCCATTGTTCTCAAAGGAACATTCTAGATACAAAAAAAAACTGTAAAAACTATTTTTTCTCATATAAGTTTGAAAAAAAAAAGAAAAAAAAAATAATTTCAAGTTGTTCCTAATTTTATTCATTATTTTTTATTACTAAGATAACGGATTTTAAACGCACATTTAAGGTCATGAAAGGATTTTTTTCATGAGATTTTTATCAGGATTGAAATACAATAGCACTTTTTATGTATAGGTCTATGTAAACTTTTTTTTAATAGTGAGTGTTCGTCTAGCTTCTAAAAAAATTAGGTATGTACTAAAAATGGTTAATGTTTTGATTATTTTCATTTTTCAACTCCCTTGGTTGGTTTTGGTTTTAAGGCGACAGACCAATTATCGATCCAGTGCCGAATCCAGAATACGTCGCCATGTCCCTCGGTCTTGGGCTGCTATCCTCCAATCGCCCCTAACACCTATTTCGCGTGCATCCTCGTCGACAGCACACATCCAACGAGTGCGGGGTCTACCCCGAAGCTCATTATGAGCCATTCTGAGCTTATTAGCTCATTATGAGCCGTAGCTCATTTTTCTTAACTGAATCGTACGCTGCCCTGAAGTCTATGAACAGATGGTGTGTCTGCAAGTTAAGTTTTTGACTCTCTATTAATCTCAAATTCTTCTTTTTTCCGATTTTTTTCTGAACGATCAAATATTTTTGAATGTTGGCTCATATGCTCAATTTTTTAGTCTTAAATTGAATATATTTTGTATTTTCTATCAACCTGAATCATAAATATTATCAACATTTTTTTATTGCTGAAATGCCAATGAAATTCGACTTTTCTAATTTCGTTCACGCTAGGGTTCTAAAGTTAAATCTTGAAGATTATGAAAAATTTCAGCTCAATCGGATTTCGGGAAGTAGAGCCTCAAAGTGGTCAAAGTTGAAGCTTTTTGATCGTCGAAAAAAATTTACAGGGAACTGGAAACTTTTCTTTAATTCCAAAAAAAGCGATTCATTTTTTTCCAGAACTTCGATTGTCTGGAATTCAGAAAATGTTCGAGATAGAAGAGTCTTTTGCGCAATCACCTAGCGCAAAAGTTTCCATGTCCCTGAAGTTTGTTTTTTTTTTTTCAAACAATTTTTTTCATGAGATAACATCAGATCTTGACATTTCATGCATTTCTAGGGGCCGTTCCTAAACCACTTGGTCATGTTTCGATCACTTTTCATACCCCTCGTACTGAAATTTTGCATGGGGACTTCTTTCGAGAAGACCAAATTTTTGAGCCCAACTTTTAAACGAAATTCGAAAAGTCGATTTCCATTACCCTATGTTTACCCTAGAGACTGTGTTATAAAGAGATACGCAAAGAGAAAAGCAGTAAATATGGCAACACTTTGCTAATATTTTTTTTTAAACAGTTCTGGCAACCACATTCATTTTTGCATGACTTTTCATACGCACTAGAAAGTGTAATGAAATTTCGAAACATTGTAAGGATATATTACTGAGTTTCAGTGCTTGTTCATACAATTATAATAATTTCCAATGCATCACTCATAACATGAGCATGACGAACACATTTTTCGTTGAAACCATAATTGCACGTGATTCACAGAATTTAAACTGATCGCAACACACATTCTGTACGAAAAGTAACAGGCATGAGTTTGTTTACTTTGCACACTTGGAGCCTCGATTTGACGGTTCACTTGGAGTTTTCGACCTCACTCTTTGCGTATCTGTTCATAACACCGTCTGTAGTTTACCCTATGTTAAACCTGTTTTTGTGCGAATTTTAATTTGTGATTTTTTGTGCGTTTTTTTCCCTTGTAGGAGCCTATGACCACTGCTACCATTAGTTAGATATATTGTGGTATACTCCGCGTTACTTTATATGCACTGTCAGTTCGTTCCATCACTATGGGTATCAGTGATAGCCGCCCCCAGACTTTGCATTTCACCCCAAAAAGGTATGGCTTCTTTGATGTAGTTCCTTACCTTTGTTAGTTCAGCAGCCCATATCTCGTTAGGCGTAAAGACACCTTTTCCAAGAATACGCAGTCTTCGCTGAATCAATGCGCTGCATTGGCATAGTAAGTGTTCCGAGGTTTCTACTTCAGAATTATAGAAACGTCATCTGTCAGTTTACCCATTTTTTAAGGTGATACCTACTCGGACAGTATCCAGTCAGTAGGCCAGTTAACGTACTCAGATCAGCTTTATTCATATTGAGTAGGTTCCGTGTGGTTCTATTGCATGGCGTAATGAATAGTTTAGATTGTCTTGCTTTGGAGTAAGCCCTCCAGTTGGCATCAATCATCATTGATTCCCAGCCTCTGAGCTCAGATTTCAAACAGGATGAAGACACCCCACAGAATGGCTCCGGCCCGATGAATGCAGCTGAAGAACCAATTCTTGCTAAGAGATCGGCTTTTTCATTTCCTTCTATACCACAGTGACCAGGCACCCAGTATAGATTAACAACGTTTTTTGCAGTTAGTTGTCGTAGGGATTGAATACAATCCCATACCAACTTCGACTGACATGTGTATGCTTTTAATGCATTGAGGGCTGCTTGACTATCTGAGAAAATACAGATATTGGCATACTTAAATTTCCTAGCTAAGCAAATGTTTGTGCATGTTAAAATAGCATTTATTTCAGCTTAAAAAACAGTGAGCCACTGTCCCATTGGAATTGATACATTTTATTTTTTTGTGCGGTTTGTGAGAAACGAATATATCCAACAAGCTTTCCGATCACTTTGTTTTTCCGATCTTTGACATAAATTTCAACGCATTACATAAGTATTGCGTCGGCCAATTCGGTCCTAAAGCTATATCGGTTTTTATATATCATTTGAAAAAGCCGCGTTTTCTGAGTAAAACGTGACTTTTAAAAAAAACGTTTATCGTTTTCCTTCGATTTTTAAATGAAGAATAAAAAAACTGCTCGAAAGGTCTTAGATGACGTTTTGCCCATGTACGGTATATGAAAGAACTGTCAATTAAGGCATTTCGAGCAGATTTTTATCCTTCATTTAAAATTCAAAGGAAAAAGACAAACATTTTTTTATAAATCACGTTTTGCTCAGAAAATTGCACTCTTCTAGCTGATATATAAAAATCAGAAAACCATTTAAAACTTTAGGACCCCATTACTATTTAAGCCAGTTTTACGCTAGGAAAGTCACATATTGTTAGTCTATGAAGATAGAACTGGTCAACATAGGTGTAGATTATAGCTTTCTAACCATACCTGTGAATTCTGGTGCCCCTAGCAATCAACATTTTCTCCAGAGACTCAAATGAGTTTTCTCGTAAACATAACGTTGAAGCAACAAACCCGGCGAGCAATTACTGTGCGACACTTTGTTGTAAGTTGACGCATTTCTACACTGGCTAGAGGCACTGAATTTCAATGGGATGGTTGAAAAGCTCTAATGTTTCTAGGGAAACTATTTTGAGCGTTAGGGCAGTATGGTATATTTGTATATTTGTATGGTATGAAAAACGAACGTATCCGATTGGCGGAATTTCAACAATGTCTGATTATTTGGGCAAAGGAGAGCTCATTTTGTTCGTTGACGGAAACTTCAATAGCAGAAAGGTTCAAGATGTTGCAAAAAATGTTCACAAGAGGTATAATGACCTTAAAGGAGGCAGGGAGAGCGCTGAAGGCTTGAAGTTTAGGGAATAAAACTTAAGTTTTGAGTCGACTGGAAAGATTCAAACTGAATCGAGAAGGACTTTTTGGTATGCTTCGAAGACATACAAAAATGTTGGCACAAGCACGTTGGATCGGCTGGTAAGTCTTTTGAAATTAACTTGAGAGATTGACCATACAAATAAATTATCCTAACTTTAAATCTTAACAATAGATAGAAAAAATGTTTTGCCATAAGCTAAACACTGAAGTTTTCCGACTAAAATAATGAATACAAAAACATGGATTTTCCAATAGGTTAGGTTTTCCACGCAAAAATGGAATAAAATTTAATTTTATTATTTTTGCGTGGCCGTAGAAAATAAAGTCAAACAATTTCTTGACAAACTAATCAAGAACCGTACTCAACATGTGAGAGGAATCCGGTTGATAACGGGCGGGGCTCGACATGATCGCACAGACTAAATATTTATGCAGGTGTTTTCAAATTTTCAGAAAAAAATATCAATATGCAAGGTCAGTTCCTAACAGCGCAATTTGCGTTCATGTTTTTCAAAGACGAGCGTCACCGATTACGATAATGTAATCTTTAACGTTGAGCAAGTCATCTCTAGCCAAACGATAAGAAAAGATTCCCTCGCTTACGGATGGTGACTGAAATAGCGCCGATATGTTTTATTCATTTCATTATAAATGGTCTAAATATAACGATTAGACCATTGAGGGGTAACGTGCCACGATGCGTTAATAATAATCTACCACTCTTAGCGAGTTGATTGCACATTTTGTCTCACCAAATATGTTGTTGTAGAGAACACCCCTCACAACAGAAAAAAAGAAACACTATGACAGCTGTGGAGTTTTCCCCGGATCGAACACTTGAAAGACCATTGAAACAATACGTCCATCAATGATTTCTGGTGTACTAACTATATAATAAAAATCCACCGCAAAATCTGTCACAGCCGGCAGTTTTGTGTCTGATGCACAACGTAGTAACAAAACTTCTGTATCGCTCCGGTTCCAGCTCTGCCATAACCACCTGTGAGTAGTCAGCATGAGTCTGCAAAACAGACGCGGATTTAATCGTATAATGTTCACGAGCGCGCAAATACTGATCGAGGGAGGGCAAGATATCACTACCGGTTGCTATACCAACAGTTTAACACATGCAGCACTCAATTGGGTGTTAGTATCGAGACGTTGGGTATGGAAAAACCACGATTCTAATGAAGGTATACTAAACAAAACATCTATCATTTTTATTTACAAAAAAAAAGATCCTTTTATTAGAGTTAATTATTACTGGATCAACGCTGCAAATGTAATCTACGTTTAGTAATGTTTTTTTCCATAAACAAATGCTACTTTTTGTTTGTACGCTCAGCAGTGTCCACCATTCTAATGAAGAAGGCATTGTGGTGTGGTTTTCATTAGAACAGTCGTGTCAATGCTTAGAGGGGACAACTAGTTGTATATGAATTATAAGGAAAGGAGTACAAAAAAAGGAGAGGCCGAAATGTACGATCTCCATAACTTAGAAATGGATCGTTCGATTTGAGCTCTTTTTGGGCTGCATTTGTCTTCATACAAGGAATATTTAACGGCTGGAAAAAATTGAAAATTATAGAGGGGGAATTCATTTCTTATAGAGAGCATCAACATTAAATTTTGTACACAGGGCTTCAATGATTTTTTCCTATCTCATTAGCGTAAGCAGGGGCTGGGTCTACTTGATTTTCGTATTGCGAGTATGTTTTTATGAGTTTAATGTGACTTTATATTATTAGCATGGGCAAGGCGACGTTAACAGTCCTATGAGTTGTATGAAATGGTGACGTAGGATATCGAGTTTCACTGCGCCGCACTACGACGAGTGACCAGCGCTCTACTAATATCCTTGCGGTACTGTTGCCCATGTCAACATGTGTTCTTTTAAGACATCAGTCTTTATAACATTTTAACAGCAGATCGGCAAATTGTTGCGAACTCCTCGAAAAAGTTTTACCTTCGAGACATCAGAAAAGTCTAAGCTCATGGAAGCAATCATTAATTGACCTATTGGGACGAGGAGGTTCTGCTAAGCAATCTGCTTTTTCAGCCACTGATATAAAGGATATCACAGCAGAGCAAACCACAAAAAATGTCCCAGTTTTGATATTTTTTTTGCAATTGTTATTTTTGATTTTGTTGAAACTTTGCATAGATGTTTCTATGGGAAAAGATGCCATTTTGTGCGCGCAAATACTGATCGAGGGATTGATTATTTTTTTGAATCAAGACTCATTTTTGAGAAGCTATGTAAAATGCTATGCAGGAAAGCCTTTTTCATATATTTTTAGAGTTAGAACGGTTTGTTTGATTGGTGTGACGTCTTCGGCAAAGTTGTAGATAGTAATTTTGTCTTTCTGAAAATAATATACACTCTGCAAAAAAAATAGGAAAAAAAATAAATAAAAAATTTTAAATAAACTTTCTAAAAACGTTTTTTTTAATTCTAATTTTATAGTTTTTTTTTAATTTTTTTTTAAAGACGTTATGCCAAACAAACCAAATGTTTAGGTTTTATTTTTTTTGTTTCTTGGAAAAATTTTATTTTTTGGTTTCTTATTTCTACATGATCGGACAGCCATCAATGTTGAGCTAATCGTTAATAATTAAAAAAAATAGATTTTAAAAAATGAGCTTTTTTTAACGTTTTCTTTAACAAAAAATTTTCAGAGTGTATATTTTTTCCAGAAAGACAAAATTATTATCTACAACTTTGCCAAAAACGCCTCACCAAAATAGCGTTTTTACATAGCTTCTCAAAAACGAGTCGTGATTAAAGAGAAATAACAGCAATTTGCCCATAGAAACATCTATGCAATGTTTCAACCAAATCAAAAATGGTCGATTAAAAAGCTCGCCGGCTTCGTCTCTTCAACGTTAGCTTTCAAGAAAATTCATTCAAGTCTCTGAAAAAGTTATCTTCACTAGGAGCACCAAAGGGAGGGTTGTTAGTAGCTTAAGTATTCATGATAAATATTAGTAAAAAATGAGAATGCGTATCCAATCACAAATGGTGACTTCTCAACACTGTTAGAAAATTTTTAACTGCTAAGATTTGTTTGCTTTCGCAGTTAGGACTTATCACTTATCAGTCGTAGTGATTTAAACTTACTTGTCAGAAAAGAGGAAGTAAACTTACAACTAACTTAATTGCTAACTTATTGGCTATAAAGAGAGCTTATCGTAGCAATTGAGGATTGCAACGATTTTTGTCGAAAATTGTTAATAATTTTATTTGACATAGCTTCTAATGGTTCAACACCAGTAAGTCTATGTAATTCGAGTGTACCAAACCAAGGAGGACGCTTCAAAACCATTTTCAAAATTTTATTCTGAATCCTTTGAAGCGTTTTCTTGCTTGTTGAACAGCAACTTGGCCAGATCGGTACAGCATTAAGCATTGATGGTCTAAAAATTTGTTTGTAAATCAAAAGTTTGTTCTTTAAACAAAGTTTAGAATTCCTGTTAATGAGAGGATATAAACATCTCGTATATTTGATGCACTTTGCTCGTATACTCTCAATATGCTCTTTGAAAATAAGTTTTTTGGCGTATATTAGTCCCGAGTACTTAACATTGTCAGACCAACTTAAAATAACCCCATTCATCTTGATAACGTGATTGTTATTTGGCTTGAGGAAAGAAGCTAGAAGAAGACTTACGGGAAGTTATCATTTGAGTTTTAGAAGCATTGGGAGAGATATTTTTCCTTTTACGGAAATGCTAGTGTCATCGCAGAATAATGACTTCGTGCATCCTGGACGCAAATCAGGAAGATCTGAAGTAAATATGTTGTACAAGACTGGACCCAAAACTGAACTTTGAGATGAAATTGCCGCCTATTTTTGTAAGAAGGACACTGCAATCCATTTTTGTAAGAAAAATACTACAAATCCACGCATTTTGAAAGTATATTCATAAACGAATAAAATTTTGGTGGTTTTGTAAAAATTTCGACTGAGTTATATTATAAAAAAAAATAATTCTTGGCCTCACATCACACAATTATTTCACGGTGCTAGAAATGTAATAAAAATCAAGAACTTCTGAAGTGAACTAGTGTAGGCTGTAGTTCTAGTCGGGTGTTACTTGCGCCCATACATAAAGTTTTTCCAATACCCCTGAAATTTGAAGTTATGGTCAAAACCTCGTGTTTGGTCCTTAGCTCATATTTTTATTTTCAACTTTGTCATTTTTCAACCGTTTCTTCATATTTTGACCGTTTTGGAAAGATGAAAAATATGCCTTTCAAAACATATAGATATGTCTATAAGTTTTACATATATGTAATGAAGAAAACTATTAAAATAAATAAGATAGACTGGCACATTTTGGCACTGAAAAGCCGTTTAAAAAATAATCGCGGCTTGGTCAAAATGCTTTCTCTGATTGTTTTTCAGGTTTCCCTGATATTTCCTGATTTCCATGATTTAAAAATTCCAGTTTTTCCCAGGTTTTCGACACCCTGCATAATGGTTGAAATAAAACTGGTAAACCGATTACACTGGTCAACACAGGTGTTGCCCCGAAGATCAAACTGAGAAAAAATGAAAGATTATAGCTTTATAACCATTCCTGTGGATTTTGGTGCCCCTAGCCACTAACATTCGGAGACTTAAATGAGTATTCTCGTAAATATAACGTTGAAGGGACGAACCCGGTGAGCAATTAATATGCTAAATTTTGTGCGTTGACGCGTTTTGACAATGGCTAGGGGCACCAAATTTCATCGAAATGGTTAAAAAGCTATAATCTTTCTAGGGCAACCATTATGAGCTTTAGGGCAGCAATTTTGTCGATTTTGTCGACCAGTGTTATAATCAAATAAAATGGGTACAAATAAGGCAACTTTACCTTTAATTTAAAACTAAGATTGTTGAAATCAGTCCAGCCATCTTTGGCAAAAGGAGTGAATTTAAAAAGTTATCTGAACACGTTCCTTTTCATAACCTTTGAACCACATGTTCAATCATCATAAAATTCGTTAGTTAAGGGTTTTGAAGACAGCCCGTTCCTTTGATACCTATTTTGTTCAAATCGGTTGCGTGATTTCTGAGATAATGGAGTTTTATATTCTTACATATTGATACATAACAGACAAAGTTACAGTCAAATTATAATAGAATTAAGCAGGGTCTTATGAGGCATCTAGACCTTCCATATGACACTAACTTTGTGGAAATCAGCCATCTCTGAAAAAAGTGAGTGAGTTTAAACAGTCTTCGAAACACGTTGCATAACTTTTGACTACATGTCCAACCATATTAAAATTAATTTACAAAAGCTTAAAAAAATTCAAATATTTTACATAAACGTAAACAAGTTAAAAGATGTAGTACGAAAGTTTATTGGAAAATTTGCTAGTTGAAATGGGATTGTGCGGGGTCAAGAAAGCTTGTATGGGGCTATCCACATTTCTCGTGGACGAGGAGGAGGGGAGTAGTTAGTAAAATGTCCACGATCCAAACAAACTTTTTAGAATTTATGGGGCCGTGCACGGAGGGGGTACACAATGGTTAAAAATCTGTCCACGTAAATTGTGGATGTCTCCTAATGAGCTAAAAACCTTAGAACAACTTTAAAGGATGACATTCCAGCCGAACTTTTCAGTGGGTAGAGAGCAGATAGTGCGTGCAAACCAGGAACCATGCATCTTGAAAGCGTAGGTCGCCAGTAAACTCTTAGCGGACTGGTTAGGCGGATGCATTTTCTCAGTCTACAAAAGATGCCACCGACTCGAGTGCGAGGTATGCCACTTCTCGATTATGCGTACAAAATTCTCTACCGCATTTTGTTCCAAAGATGTTTTCGTTTGAGAGTGTCAAATGTTCATCATGCATCAAATCCTTGACAAGTTTAGAGAAACCAAAGAATTCCTGACACAGTACAGGACACTGATTTCCCTACAGCCACGATTCCTGATAAAGACAAAACGTAGACTACAGTGAACTGGCCACATGCCACAAATATCGGGGGAGCGACTAGTGAAGATCCGTGGTATATCTCGTGCTCGTTGGATGTGTTGTGTGGATGAAAACAATCGACCGGCGGGACGAGGACTAGTCTATGATCGAGTAACGTTGGGTAATATTTCAAATTTAGAAAACGATTTTCCATGCATAACACGAACAGACTATGGCCAAAACTGACGGTTTTACACCTAGCATTAAACAGTTTATAGCAACCAATCAATTCAATACCAATTAGGAAAATCTAGTTGGACGTGGTTTCGGGAGTTTTTATATCCGTGGATGCTTCATGAAGACTGTGTGGCTGCGTATTTAAACAGGCGTAGCGTTCCATTCATTTACACTACGTTGCCACAATCACAGAAGTTTGTGCAAGTAGAAAGTATGACCTAAGAATTACTGTTGCCTGTTCCAAAGCATAAAATGCATGAAATAATTCCTACAATGAAATGTAAGTGTAATTAAGCTTTTAAAGCATATCCGAAAATAAAAAGTTTTTATGGTGGCTCAAAGCATCGGCTTATCTGAAATAAACGACGACTCTCATTTCGTCTCTAGGCTCTTCAACAGTTGCACACCCGGGTTAAATGCGCAAGGACAAATCGCGCAAGGACTTGCATGCAAGTCAGCTTTCAAGTTACGTAGTGAAAATAAATAAAAAAATTTCTTTCAATAAAAACCATCTCTAATACATCAGAAAACTGTTAAAAACCCAATTTCACTTTCATCTGCAGAATTTATTTAAGGAATTTCTAGTAGACACAAACATTGAGTGTGTAGGTCACAAGTAGAGTAGGCAAATTATTAAAAAAATCGAATTTCCCAAGATCGGCCGGCCTAGCGGAAAATTGTGAGTATGAGCGAATGTTGGTCTACTGGTGGTTCACCATTCCTGAAAATATCATTTTTGGGAATTTCCTTATAGTGGAGTAGTAGTCGAATAAGTGGCCTACATGCGTGTATGAGGCAAATTATTGAAAAAATCGAATTTCCCAAGATCGGCCGGCCTAGCGGAAAATTGTGAGTATGAGGGAATGTTGGTCTACTGGTGGGTCACCATTCCTGAAAATATCATTTTTGGGAATTTCCTTATAGTGGAGTAGTAGTCGAATAAGTGGCCTACATGCGTGTATGAGGCAAATTATTGAAAAAATCGAATTTCCCAAGATCGGCCGGCCTAGCGGAAAATTGTGAGTATGAGGGAATGTTGGTCTACTGGTGGGTCACCATTCCTGAAAATATCATTTTTGGGAATTTCCTTATAGTGGAGTAGTGGTCGAATAAGTGACCTACATACGTGTATGAGGCAAATTATTGAAAAAATCAATTTCTCAAGATCGGCCGGCCTAGCGGAAAATTGTGAGTATGAGGAAATGTTGGTCTACTGGTGGGTCACCATTCCTGAAAATATCATTTTTGGGAATTTCCTTATAGTGGAGTAGTGGTCGAATAAGTAACCTACATACGTATATGAAGCAAATTATTGAAAAAATCGAATTTCTCAAGATCGGCCGGCCTAGCGGAAAATTGTGAGTATGAGGGAATGTTGGTCTACTGGTGGGTCACCATTCCTGAAAATATCATTTTTGGGAATTTCCTTATAGTGGAGTAGTGGTCGAATAAGTGACCTACATACGTGTATAAGGCAAATTATTGAAAAAATCGAATTTCCCAAGGACGGCCGACCTAGCGGAAAAATGTGAGTATGAGCGAATGTTGGTCTACTGATGGGTCACCATTCCTGAAGATATCATTTTTGGGAATTTCCTTATAGTGGAGTAGTAGTCGAATAAGTGGCCTACATACGTGTATGAGGCAAATTATTGAAAAAATCGAATTTCTCAAGATCGGCCGGCCTAGCGGAAAATTGTGAGTATGAGGGAATGTTGGTCTACTGGTGGTTCACCATTCCTGAAAATATCATTTTTGGGAATTTCCTTATAGTGGAGTAGTAGTCGAATAAGTGGCCTACATACGTGTATGAGGCAAATTATTGAAAAAATCGAATTTCTCAAGATCGGCCGGCCTAGCGGAAAATTGTGAGTATGAGGGAATGCTGGTCTACTGGTGGGTCACCATTCCTGAAAATATCATTTTTGGGAATTTCCTTATAGTGGAGTAGTGGTCGAATAAGTGACCTACATACGTGTATGAAGCAAATTATTGAAAAAATCGAATTTCTCAAGATCGGCCGGCCTAGCGGAAAATTGTGAGTATGAGGGAATGTTGGTCTACTGGTGGGTCACCATTCCTGAAAATATCATTTTTGGGAATTTCCTTATAGTGGAGTAGTGGTCGAATAAGTGACCTACATACGTGTATGAGGCAAATTATTGAAAAAATCGAATTTCCCAAGATCGGCCGGCCTAGCGGAAAATTATGAGTATGAGCGAATGTTGGTCTACTGGTGGTTCACCATTCCTGAAAATATCATTTTTGAGAATTTCCTTATAGTGGAGTAGTAGTCGAATAAGTGGCCTACATACGTGTATGAGGCAAATTATTGAAAAAATCGAATTTCTCAAGATCGGCCGGCCTAGCGGAAAATTGTGAGAAATGTTGGTCTACTGGTGGGTCACCATTCCTGAAGATATCATTTTTGGGAATTTCCTTATAGTGGAGTAGTGGTCGAATAAGTGACCTACATACGTGTATGAGGCAAATTATTGAAAAAATCGAATTTCTCAAGATCGGCCGGCCTAGCGGAAAATTGTGAGTATGAGCGAATGTTGGTCTACTGGTGGGTCACCATTCCTGAAAATATCATTTTTGGGAATTTCCTTATAGTGGAGTAGTGGTCGAATAAGTGACCTACATACGTCTATGAGGCAAATTATTGGAAAAATCGAATTTCCCAAGATCGGCCGGCCTAGCGGAAAATTGTGAGTATGAGGGAATGTTGGTCTACTGGTGGGTCACCATTCCTGAAGATATCATTTTTGGGAATTTCCTTATAGTGGAGTAGTAGTCGAATAAGTGGCCTACATACGTGTATGAGGCAAATTGTTGAAAAAATCGAATTTCCCAAGATCGGCCGGCCTAGCGGAAAATTGTGAGTATGAGCGAATGTTGGTCTTCTGGTGGGTCACCATTCCTGAAAATATCATTTTTGGGAATTTCCTTATAGTGGAGTAGTAGTCGAATAAGTGGCCTACATACGTGTATGAGGCAAATTATTGAAAAAATCGAATTTCCCAAGATCGGCCGGCCTAGCGGAAAATTGTGAGTATGAGCGAATGTTGGTCTACTGGTGGGTCACCATTCCTGAAAATATCATTTTTAGGAATTTCCTTATAGTGGAGTAAAATGATATTTTCAGGAATGGTGACCCACTAGTAGACAAATATTCGCTCATACTCACAATTTTCCGCTAGGCCGGCCGATCTTGGGAAATTCGATTTTTTCAATAATTTACCTTGTATACGTGTGTAGGTCACTTATTCGACTACTACTCCACTATAAGGAAATTCCCAAAAATGATATCTTCAGGAATGGTGACCCACCAGTAGACCAACATTCGCTCATACTCACAATTTTCCGCTAGGCCGGCCGATCTTGGGAAATTCGATTTTTTCAATAATTTGCCTCATACACGTATGTAGGCCACTTATTCGACTACTACTCCACTATAAGGAAATTCCCAAAAATGATATTTTCAGGAATGGTGACCCACTAGTAGACAAACATTCGCTCATACTCACAATTTTCCGCTAGATCGGCCGATCCTGGGAAATTCGATTTTTTCAATAATTTTCCTTGTATACGTGTGTAGGTCACTTATTCGACTACTACTCCACTATAAGGAAATTCCCAAAAACGATATTTTCAGGAATGGTGACCCACTAGTAGACCAACATTCGCTCATAATCACAATTTTCCGCTAGGCCTGCCGTTGTGAGAAAATGCGAGTTTTTTTTTGTGTTTTCGTCATACAAAATAAATTCTGCTGTGCATTTTACCTGTTGCTGCTGCTTCAGGCAACATTATTAAACGAAATTAAAATTGAAGTTTTTAGCATGCATTATGATTTATTTGGGGTTTTCAATTTTTTTACACGTTTTTTCGGCTAAAAATATTCAACTTGCGTACAAGTTTCACTGACTTGTGTGCAAGTCCTTGCGCAATTTGTCCTTGCGCATTTAACCGCGATAGTAAAATGATTAGCTCATCATTACGTTCACATTATTAAATAGAACTTTGAGAGTAAATTGGCATGTTGTATAGTCATTTTTACCACTAGAAACCTCCATCGAAACGATCAACAGCACAAATTAACCACAACAATTTTTACGACAGTCCGCTTATTATATATATTTCATTTCAAATTATCATAAGAGCATATCAGAATTTCAGCGTATTGTAGTTAAGCTTAAAAAATGACAATAATATGCATTTACAAACAGAATAAGTTTCCATAAAACAGCCCAAAAAATACGAGATATAGTTACACGCTGTAGAAATAACTACGTATCAAAAGCACGCTTAGTTGAAATAAATAAGAGAAAAAATATGTAAATAATTATTTTGTGAAACTTCCAATTCTTATTCCCAATACAAATTGTTGTATGTGGAAGTTATTCGTATATATAGGTATATACTTAAAAATGATTATTCGTTATTTTAAGCAAAATTTTGCTAAGTTGCTAAGTCTGTAATCACATCTATTTAGTAAGGCGTTTTATTTCTACAGCGAACAATATGTTCGATAAACCTGCAATTACAATTTTTAACATTACAGTAACAACTTGTAATAAATGCAAACTCTTTGGGATTGCCTCTCTATTCATTCAAATTTGACGCCAAAAAATCCACGTCCTCATCGAGGTCTACCAATTTTTCTGACCAACATGTCAATTCAACTTTACGGTCTAACTCACCCAACTTTTAGTTTTCAACATCACAAACAAATTCAACACCCACTCTTCAATAGGAATGCATTCCTATTGAGCACCTATGTAGGCAAATTCAGTTTGATTTAAGCAAATCTAATATTTTGTTATCGTTCACAGCTGTACTATATAAACGAACATTAGATAAATGCTACATAAGGGCATAAAAAAGAAAATGGTGCTATACAAAACAAAAGAGTTCTAGATGAATACACAAGAAAGTAGTGTCGCTTTGTAAAGTTGTGTTTTATATCAAATCAAGGAATGTTTTCATAATCCATGCACTAACTTGGTGACTCTTATCCACGAACGGAAGCCAGAAGTTAGGTAGGCTAGGATCACGATTGCGTTTACTTCTGTTCTGATACTGCCGAGTCATGCGTACGTGCGGGACTTAAAGATTACGATATTTATGAGTGCCCATACAATCCAATGAGGTAGGTAAATTTACCTCATTGCATACGATCTACGTAATCACAAAACACTCGACTTAGTCTTTATTAAACCACCTCTTGCTGCTGCTGTTATTGTTGGCAAATGCAAATTTTGCCTTCGAGCTCAAATGGCTCACGCATAGAAATCTTCGATACATTCCTATCTTCGCTTATACCATGATCGAAAAGCTGCAAGCTACTTACTGAATCAGATCAAACGAAAAGAGTGATAGCTGATTGGATAGATCCAAAAAAAAACTTGCTAAATATACGCCAAGCACTTCTGTTTACAACTTTTTCGCAACACTGAAAATATCGAACTGAGTGAGACGGACACTCATCTTTCTCAATTCCGGAAAGAGTGTGAATGTTGCTAGATTTGCTAAAGATAGTTCAAAAGGAAAAGAATGACAGATAGCATAGGAATGTCAAAAGAGCGCCAGTCCACTCTGTGTCTATTATTCGATTAGGTCCAGCAGATGTGTGCGTCAAAGTATACACTGAAAATAAATCGCACGCTAATCCCTAATGCGCTTTACATATGAATGTCAATAAACGAGCCTACCCTAATAAATAGGAACCATAAACGGACGATAATCCATATGGTTTAACGATAACCCAGACAGTTTGGACTATACCCCGTTCAACCTGTTTTGGCATTTGACGCGTGTAAGCATTGGAATCTGAGTGTAAAACGATTGATTTTGGTATGCATGGCATGGCAGGCCGAAGTGTAAAGCAGGTATTAGACGAAGCGAATATTTGCTATTTTTGGTACGATTTTTAGTTGCACAAAATAAAACCTGTACCAAAAATAGCAAATATTTGCTTCGTGTAATACCTGCTTAAGGCACTTGATTTTGTGATGTGAACTGAAACGCAAGTGTATTCCACTTAGATATGAAATGTTTCATCTATTAGCACAGAAGTAAGTGGAATCCACTTGGCTGTAACCACGACGTGTAACGGCAGTAACGTGTCGACTTTTTACAGTGTATTGCGCACTTCCTACCAAAATGGACTGCGCACAGTTTGAAAGGGCAACAACCAAGGGGATGGCAGCCCTATCTAAACTCTACACGTTTGACAGTCGCCCACATATCGGGGTTTTATTTATGCTGCCATCCCTCTGACAACAACAAAGAAGTGTGCATTGACACTAATGAATTCGTTTTAGCACCGCATACATAAGACGCACCACATACATAAGACATACGTAACACTGACGTTTTTTTCTGTTACACTTTACCCCATAGTACTCCGTACCTCGTCCTGTCAAACTGCTCGATAAATAATGAACAAAATGAATTTTCTTTTTCTCGGATTTATCGAGCCCCAAAGAAAATCCCATTAGGAACTGTCAAAAAGTTATTTACAAAATCAATCCAGCATTTTTCGAGTAGGAACGATATATATACAGGTCTGCTCAGGTACACTGCCTTCAAAAACAACTCAAACAGTGATTTTATTCAGATGGTGGTACCACATAAATAAGACATACGTAACACTGGCGTTTCACTCTGGTACATGTTGCCCCATAGTACTCCGTACCTCGTCCTGTCAAACTGCTCGATAAATAATAAACAAAATGAATTTTCTTTTTCTCGGCTTTATCGAGCCGATAAGGAACTGTCAAGAAGTTATTTACAAAATCAATGCAGCATTTTTCGAGTGGGAACGAGACAAATGCAGGGCTGCGCAGGTACACTGCCTTCAAAAACAACTCAAACAGTGATTTTATTCAGAGTGTGGTACCATTCGAGTAGTTCATTTTGTACCAACTTTTTTGGAAGATTTCTTCCTGAGTGTTACGTATATCTCATGTATGTGCTAACAGTCTCTCCCGAGCGGGACTCGAACATACGACGACTGGCTTGTTAGGCCAGCATCGTACCTCGAGACCAACTGGGAGATCATCCATGAATTACGTAACGCAAAAAACCCAATTTTCAGACCCCCACCCCCCATGTGTAACAAAACGTAACGCCAACATCTACCCCCCATAGAAGTTACGTAACGCTGTAGAAGAATTTGCTGGATAAAAATGCTCGTTTTTGGAGAGTGTACATATATTCTGACTGTTGAAACTTGTTTGCGCCGCAAAGAGTTTGTACTTTTCCTGTTCAGTTAGGTCGTATTTATATGTGCAAACTGAAATTGAGTAGTACTTCAACTTCATTTGCACAGAATTTCCAATACTGTCAATGAGCGGTCAACATTTATTTACTAGGAAAAATGACTGAAACGCAAGTAGCCGGGTTATCTCTCTTGTAAAAGTATTCTACTTCAACCTTGCGGTCTTGGCTTTGTACACAACCCTCCTGTGATTTTTTAGAATGCATAATGAAAAAGTTTATATGTGTACCTTAAAGCTTTTTTAAATGTCCGTGACCACCTTCCCAGCGATTTTCTCATTTTTTGGAATCACTCAAACAGCCACAAGAACAAATAACACGGCCGCACAGGCTAAATAATGGCGCGAAAAACGCCTTTTTAAAGATAAACTCTAGTGAGATGGCGCTGCTGTGAAAAAAGTGTTGAGCAATTATGAATCTGTCAAATTCAGTGCAGAAATTTGTAAATATTAACTTGATCTGCATTCATCGCTTAGTGCACTCGTGTTTTACTTTAAAAAAAACTAAAAAATCGAAATAAAACATAAAATATGGTAAAGCAAAACTGCTAGTAAGTTACAAATTCACGTAAACTCTTAACAAAACTTATCTTCCAAGTAGCAAAACTAAAGAATGTGAAATTACGTTGCGTAATTCATTCTTGCCGGACCCGAGCTCCAGTTTTGTATCCTGTAACAATGGAGATGCAAAAGATCCTAAAATTAGAGCGTAATCCAGCGCATCGGATATGCAAAAACCATTTCTCTCCAGATGATTTTATTACATATAAGCGATCAAAGTTAAACGCACAAGCAACACCAACGATAATTTCGAAAGGATGCATTGCCAAACAGATAGTTCCTAAAGAGGGATGCTGGGTGGTTGGATGCAATGTAAAAACCAAGAAGCGTTTGGTCAAAATTCCTCATGATGATGCCATTCGTAAAAAGTGGATATCATCGCTACAGCTTACCAATAATATTGAAGACAAAGTATTGCGTGAATTGATGATATGCCATAAACATTTTCGTGAAGATGATTGGTCGTTAGGTAAATTTTTATTTTCTAGTAATGCATAACTATGTTTACGTATATTCTAGTATGTGTATGTTATTTATATATATTATAGTTACAACGAAGTACTTTAAGTCAACTGCTGTTCCACGGCGAGCTATCGGTGCGAAGATCAAGAAACCTCTACACAAGGCCAAAATATATGTACACTCAAGCTGTAATGACGATAATGTGACACCGGAGCATGGATACTCTTTTCCATTTACACTTCCTCGCAGTAGAACTATGTGTTTTGTTACTGGGTGCACTGCAAAAGCTGGGAATGGAATAAAATTACACATGTTTCCTTTCAACGACAGAAATGTTTGTAAGCAATGGAAGCATGCAATCCGTAGAGTCACGACCCCGACGAAATATTCCAGAGTATGCAGCCGACACTTTTTACCCTCAGATTACAGAGCAGGTAAGATTACTGACAGAAAAATAAGTTATGTTTCTTTCGTGGCTCTTTAATTTTTGTATGATTTCAGGAGGAAATCGCCTGAAACCGAGTGCGATACCATCGAAACATTTACCTTCACCAAGAACCACACATGATATAAAACTGAGTAAAATTGTTCGTGTGTCTTGTAGGAGACGCTTCAACCATGATCTATCCCCTTCAGGCATACGTGATGATCTTCGATCGTTCAGAGATTTCAGCGGTAATGGCGATAGAGAATTAAAAGAACATTCGAGTACTTTGGATGGGTTTCTGGCTAATAATGCTTCGGATGCTGACCGCAACAGTTTTGCATTAAATGCTACGTGTAGCTCGAGTAATCCAACATTGAACGACGGTCAAATATATGCTGATGCCTATGGTGAAATAAGCCATGTTCACAACTCTAATGAACAGGATAAAATTTATATCGACGTACAATATCAGCAGGACGATCCAGTACTCCACTATAATCCGATCGATTTCATTGAACAGGCTCGCGAAAAAAACTTCAAATTTAGCAAACAAGCCACACTCACGAATCTAATTAAATCAGATCGGGACGCAAGTGTTTGGACAAGAGTTGCTTCACTGAAGCAATTAGATGCCATTTGTATATCTGTTAAAGCATTAGAAGATCAAGTATACCAGAAGCGGTTCAAGGCACACGTTGTTGACCGGGTTATCTTAACTTTATCGAAGCTAAAGCAAAACATCTCGTTTTCAGCACTGTAAACTCTGGTTGATATATCAGCAGCAACTGCTTCGTATTATTTTAATCATACTTTACAAGTTTTAGCTCAAGTTTTGCGACAATTTATTTACGGGCCAAGCCGTGAAGAAATTGGTTATAATATTCCACTATGTTTTAGAGCGGGTTTCGAAAATGTTCAATGTATTTTCGATTGCACAGAAATTCCTGTAGGGACACTCAAGTGTATCAACTGCCATATCGCATGTTTCTCTAATTATAAAGGAAGGAGAACAGTGAAATTTTTCAATTGGAGTAACCCCTGCGGGAGTGATAAGTTTTGTTAGTGAAGCATACAGTGGAAAAGCTTCAGATAAACAGATATTCAATGAACAAAACGTTGTGTCCTTATTCGATGCATTCAGAGATGAGATTATGGGGAACAAGGGCTTTAATATTGAAAATGAGTGTTTAGCTAAAGGTATTCGTCTACATATCCCACCTTTTCTGAGAACCGTGCGTCATACTCCTGCTGATGCCATATTGAATGAGAGAATTGCCAAAGTAAGGATTCACGTAGAGCGCGTAATTCAACGTGTTAAACTTTTCGGAATATTTCAAAACTCACTTGAAACATCCATGTTGGGTCTCGTAAATGAAATAATGACCGTTATATGTGGATTAGTAAATCTTTCAGCTCCTATATTACAAGATGATAAGTTTTAGAATGATTTATTTGTAAATAATTTACGACAATACAGATCAGCAATGTTCTATATCTCAACAATTTGTCTTATTTAAAAAATTACAGCTTTTAGTCGAGTAACTAACAACCTTATGTGTTATGTGCAGAGCCGGATTTACGATTGTGGGGGCCCGGGGCCCAGTTTACAGTGGGGGCCCCAGAATAAAACAAACCCGTTTTTTTATCGTACGAGTTAAAAACACTTATTTCTCATTGAAAAGTTACCAAAAATTTGCTAGAATTTTTTCTTACGAGTTTTTTTTTGCAGAGAACTTATTGATTGAATAATCAACATTCAGCTCCTTCAGAATATTGTACTCTCAACTTAACAATGCTAAGTTTGACAGCCTTTCACTCTTTATAGTCGTACGCAACCTATTTTCAATCAGTTTCATCTTCGATAAAGACCTTTCTCCAGTTGCGTTCGAGATCATTAGGCTCAAATAAATAAAAGTATGCAACTGCTCGAAATCCTGAATTTTTTTCTTGATATCTGAAAAATAAAAACCTACCGCAATTCGAAAAAAATGCGATCCGCAAGCAAAAATTTGCACACAATTTGAGAAAGACTGCGCAAATATAAGGCTACGCTGGCAATAATCTACAGAACCTAGGAAAAAACTAGGGGTAAGCGGGGTAAAACCGCCCCCTTAAGCAATTCTGTTTATAGAAAAAAAAGTTGCGGCTGCAATTTCATGTTTTCTTCGCTAAGAGGTTCTTCTATTCAATACCCGCATTTAAAAAATAAGAACTGAAATATTTTTGTTTATTTTCCAGTTTTTTTTTTCAATTTTTAAAAATTCATTGAAAATGTGCAGATCTTTTTCATGCGGGGTAAGCCCGCCCACCAGCGGGGTAAGATCGCCCACCATTTTTTGAGGATAAACAATATTTTTAGGGCCGAAACGGTTGATTTTATTTGTATAGTGTCTCTGACAAAGTTGTGGATGGTATTTTTTTTCTTTTTAAATGAAATATACACTGTGAAAAATCTGAAAAAAAAACTTCTAAGTTTCAACTTATTTTATTTTCTGATTATTCAAGTTCAGATCAATGTTTAGGTAACTTTTTTGGTTTTCAAAATAAATAGATTTTTCAGAATTGGGGGTTTTCAAGATATTGAATTCATAATATACCTATCTTTAAGCTAAAAATTAAAACTCATTAAACCTGTCGGTTCTTTTGATGACTTATTTTGTATAGAAAAATACTAATAATTATTCTTTCGTTCATTTATATTTTCAATTTTCTATGTTTTTTTTTTGAAGAACAAAATTATCAACGACTCTATACACCAAACAAACCGTCCAAAAAAAAAAATTCTTCACAAAAATTTAGCTATTAATATTTCTATTACTCCATGATCCAACAACCATAAAATTTTAGCTTACCTTTTGTAGATTTTACAGGCAAAAACATATTTTTTCAAATAAATTTAAAAAAAAATATATTTTTAATTCTATTTTTATATCTTTTCTTCAAATATTTTTAGAGTGTGTATTTTTTTCGGAAGTAAAAAACTACTATTTTCAATTCTGCCGGAGACGTCATACCAATCAAACAAACCGTCATGGCTCTAAAATTATTTTGGTTCATTAACACCATTTTCACACAGGTTTACTTTTTTCAAAAATAAGTCTTGTTAAAATATATTACTAGAAAAGCTTCAACCAAATCGAAAATGGTCGATTACCATCGATGTCTTATGTGGCTTGAAGTTGCTTTACTGATCCTGTAAATATTCCCTTTGTAGTGTCGAGGCATTTGGGTCTTGAAGTAAAACAACAAGCAGTTGTATACGTGGCGGTTTTACCCCTTGTATAGTGGGCGACTTTACCCCCAGTGGAACATTTTCATATTTGACCGAAAAAGTAGTCAAAATTACAAGATTACTCACGGCCTTCGATATTCCCGAAAGAAGATAGATTCAGGCAAGCGATTGAACGTATGTTCACGAACAAAACAATAGATTTTTAGACTGAAAAACCTTAAGTCCCGTTGCCGCAAAACAATAGCGCATTGACTGGTTGCCAGCTGAAAGGTTGTTTTTGATTATTTCTGCGACCGTTCGCGCACTATCAAAACAGAAAAACGTGCAAAATGTTATGTAATTATACTGTGATAGACACATTGAAGAAATTTTTCAATTATTTTATAAGTTAGTAGTAAACTACAGTGGGCGGTCTTACCCCGCAGGGCGGTCTTACCCTGTTTACCCCTACACACTTCTGCAGGTCAATAAAATCTGCACACGGACTCTGAAAATCTGCATTTTGCAATGCAAATCTAGTATCCCTGATTCGGACAGGTAAACTTATTTTCGGAATCAACAGCAATGTATTAAAAAAAACTTGTGGATTATCTTCTTTCCTGCTTGATTTCCCATGCGCGCTGGTTCGCTTCAAATGGTGTGTTAATGTGTGTCATTCCAAGAGAATCGAAGGTGAAATCTTATGGATGTGGTTGTGATATTGGCGCTCGCGAAAAAATAACACTGAAGGAAAGTTTCAGATTGAAATGGTCTGTTCAAATTTTCTTACTGTAAATTGAACTTTTGATTGAATCTCATTTTTCATAGAGAAAAGAACTTTTTCTCGTTTTGTGGGGGCCCCAAAAATGTGGGGGCCCGGGGTCCGGGCCCTCTGGGCCCCCCCTTAAATCCGGCTCTGGTTATGTGACATGTGTCATCTACACATTATCCAGTACCTTTTCTCTGCTCTACTAGTATAGTATATAAATTAAAATTGCATTCACTTATAATTACACGAACATGACCTCAACAATGAATCTCAACTCCAAATTCCAAATTTGTTTTCGTCTCGGTCTTTGTTCACTAGTTTCTATTTTCTATCCAGTATTTCAATGTTCATTACATTAAATTATCAGTTTAACCTGCACAAACATTAGTCACTCTACCCACTATTTGTGATAACATGTATGAGAAATAGATGATTTTCAATACACTTACTAGTTGTAACGCATATTCTTCATCGTAATCAACTTCTGTAATTGCGAAATCATCTTCGAACTTTGAGTAAATAATAAAATCACATTTATAGCTTCAACACATACATAGCAAGCTGTACTTGTGCAAAATATTTATGATTCCTATTCAGCTGAAGCCCTGAGTTGGTTCTACGTAAATATGTTTTTGTGGTTTTACATTCGTTCATTACCCATTCTATATTATGGTCAGCTCCAAGCAATGGACATTTAATCTCGAGCAGTACTCCATTCATAGGATCTACACCATCAGGGCTTACACCTATCCATGGTTCTATAAAACTTATCACAAAACCGCACCTTTTGATCAAAGGGTTACGTTTCCTCATATAACAATCTAATGCTAACTGTTCTACCTGTTTACCATACTGAATAGCTTTTGTATGCAAAGATTTGGGACATAGGTATAACTGTATCTTTTTTGTCCAATCTGCGTTTTTGTTTTTGTAATAAGTATATAACTGATAACAAGAACTTCCAGTTATTCTTATTGATCGATGTAACCTCCAGCTGCTATTATCTTGCAACTTGGTATGTATACAAATCCCTACAATTTCTGATAAGGTTTTGACTATATGTTTTTTATAAAACATTTTATGGTCATCTGAAACAAATTTTATATCTATTGAATGCGTAGGATGTTGAAACGAAATTTGAATTAAATCACGAAGCTCATAGTTTGTCAAAAACTTGTCCAAATTATTTGTTTGCAGTGGTCCTATTGGAAATCTATTACATGTTTGCTCTCTTCCGGTGATGTGTTTCTTGACAGCGGAATCGGGTGAAGCTGTAAAAATTCAAATAGGTAGTCATATTTCAACTACTTCAGTACCATCCCAAAATAATTTGAAACTTACCATCCATAATACGATCAAAGCCTTGTTTAAGCAATTCCCTCATGTTGCCAAGATCAATCACCGCAAGTTGTGAATGCTTCCTGGCACAGCAAAGATTCCTGACAACTTTGGCTTTCCATAAATCAGTTTTCTCGCTTTTACTAATTCCCCATGCTTGGCGAGAGCTGGTACATGTTAAATATTCTACAAAGCGAGTGCTGGAAATAGCGATTTAGATTAACTCTTAGTAATTATCAAGTATGTAGAAATATTACTTAGCGAGATGAAGCAAACAGGCGACAATATGTTTACATCTAGCGGTACCCGCTTTGCATACACATCGAAGAATCCAATGACGGAAATCGTAGCCAATATGCAGTTTAACTTCATGAGGAACGTCTCCTGGGTGGGAACTTTGGAGCACAAATCCACAAATATCAATCATGGAATCACTTTCATTTGTATAACCGATGCACACAACATGACCTGATTCAAAAACAGATTGCCCTTCTCGAAGCGGCCTAATGGAATCTCCTATGTAGTCCAAAATATCCCCTAATGTAATGTTCACCGCTTTTGTCACCACGATTTCTCCTGCAAAGATAAACATAACCGCAATGAGCTAAAGCAAAAATGAAGAGTTATTATAAATGCGATATCCTACAACACTAGAATTACATACCAGTAGAATGGAAAATTCGTTTACTTTCCGATGACTTCATGTTAAAGCAAATCACCGACCGTAAAACTCAATAAAAATCGAAAAAAAACACCCGGTCAAATGCACAACAGCAAGAAAACAAGTCTATGACACTTTTTAGTTAGTTCTTCGAAAATTAACCAGGTGGCGCACATGCATTACACGTTTCGATTAAATAGGCCTAATGTTGATCGCCAATCATGGTGCCGCTTTTTCACTCGTGTCAAATAATGGTGTTGTTTTTTTCATGCTTGGTACTCAAAATTGAGTTATAGTGGTAAATTCAAAAATGAATTATTCTAGATTAATTAGGGAACCTATATATTAGAGAAATGACAAGACACTCACCGTTAAGGCAACTGTCAACATCAAAACGGATAACGGCAATGCAAAATTATACAAATAGCCCGTTTTGATGTTGACAGCTGCCTTAACGGTGAGTGTCTCGGCGTTTCTCTTGTGTATAGGCTGACTAAGATTAATCCAAAATCAGTATAAAAATTACACAGATTCACGAAGTGCGGTATTCATTTTTTGACGTTTCCATGCAACTTATGAAATTGAATTAAAATCCATCCATTCGCAGCACCTCCCTGACACGTTCGTAGCCTGTGCTTTTGAATACGCGGGAATGAAATGGCATGTTACATTGCTGTGCTGCACACTGCTATAATCAGCGACATCGATAGATTGGGAAACACGGAACGGGAGTAAAGAGCACGTCAGATATCTTCCCTTTGCGGCCATTGTTGTTTGGGGCTCGGCATCGAGGGGTTCGTCATAATGGGGGTACTGTCAAACTTTAGGTAATGAGATTACGGTGTCAGGATTCGCAGTGTTACTTCTCACGAGCGTGTGGGCTCAAATTAATTTGTGCCCGCTGTCAGCAGTAAGATAAAGATGTATGAAAAGAGGCGGTAATATGCTATCTCGTTTACACATATGTTGAGATGTGAGCCCTCGAAACATCGCGCGATGCCAAAGGGGTGTCCGGAATTATTTTAATAATATCGATAATATAAATATCGATTAACTATTGCATGAATTATATGAGCTGGCAGCTCTGAAAACAGGTCATCAAGAACGAAACGTCAGAGGGCAGAAATTAAATAGTAGAAAAAATACGTGAATTATTCCTGTCGAAAATTTTAATGTTTGACGACACAAAACGTATAACTTGGAGGATAGATTGTTTAAATTGTAAACTATAAACAAAAAGTTTGTGTAGGCACTTTCCATATTGATCAAGGTACGTATCAATTTGATTGTGTTCAGTTCGTCTTTGTCGAACATTTGAAAGAAAAGTTTTACGCATTTCGTTAAGAATAAAAATTTAATTATTGCTGGAATTCGGAAACAGAATGTCCTTACCACAAGGTGACAGCTTATACGGAAACAGAAATTAGGAATCACGTCCAACAACACATCGCGTTGAGTTTCAACAGCAGTGCTAGGTTTTTGGGCAAATTAAATAGTATGTTGCCACTTTTTAAAGAATCGGATGAATTTATCAGTCCGTTGACGATTGGAGTGATCGCTGTAATTATCATTTACTTCGCTTGGCGCTCAACATACGTACGGGAAGACCGCCCCAATTCGTCTGGTACAGTTCTAGTCATCGAAAACAATTTACGAAGACTAAATCATATCACTCAGCAACCGGTCACCATCAACATCCGTAAGTAATATGCTGCTGAACGAGAAAAAGTCATTTGTTTACATAAACAAAAGTAAATTGGAGAATCTTTTATCTATTTTTATCTCTATCAGTTCGAAGCTCATCACAGCAGTCAAATATTTCCAACGTCACGGAAACAGAGGAACTAGATCTTGAAAACGACAGCATAGCTTCGTCTATCGACAACATCACTCAATCAATTCTGACAGAGGCATCTGAATCAGCCACTGGTCTGGATATAAGTGACTCCGAAACTTATCCCAGCACTTCGGTTGCTAGAGGCAATTTGGATGATATTGATCCCGGTCCAGAGGAAATAATTCGACAAATGGATCATCGTGATTCAGATTCTGAGAGACTTTCCGAAATCGATGGAGTAAGACATCGGGTAGTGTCTCAGTCTCCTACAAAAAATAACTGTTCTAATGGTGAGAACAGTGAAGTGAGACCAACTAAGGAAACGTTGCAGGTGAAACAAATAAGAATTAAATTAAAATACTTGAATGACGATTCTAGGCTGGTAGAAGGTGATCTGAACGAAAAGATTGGGGATTTCAAAAAGTAAGTGTTTTAATAGGTATTCCTTACAAATGATTGTAGCGTATTTTTTTCTGCAGGCGTAATTTTTCTATCGACCTGGCAGCGAAAAAGCTTGTTCGATTGGTGTTCAACGGACATGTCTTGCAACCGGATTCGAGAACTTTGGCTGCATGTGGACTATTCGACAATTGCGTTGTGCACTGTTTGATTCACAACCCGAAGCCACAACAGAGTGGCACTGATGGTAACGACTCTGGCACCAATTCCATCAGAGATACCGGAGGTAGCGAGAGTGGCACGCAAAATGCAGTCAATCCCGAAGGAGTTGAATTCAGGAACACCGGTCGGGATAACATGACACGTTATGGAACGTACTTCATCTACATAGGCACATTTATCCTATCCGCAACCATATGCTACTGCTGGTACTGTAGGTTTCACTACAGTCACTTGTTCAATTTAAATTCAACGATTGGCCTGATTGTTACTACCACAATTTTCCTTATAATGATGCCAACAATCATTCTTACTGACAGCCATTCAGCCAACTAGACCCTTACTGTTAAATCATTCGCGATAGAGGTGAGCACCAAAGCAGCGAAGCACGGTGAGCCTTACTTTACTGAAATTGACTATAAAAATCGTCGCTTGCCGTCACTGGGAAGCCTAGTCCAAGCATGTAAGTAGAACGGCATTTTATATCAACTGTATTGCTGACACGAGAGAAAAAAAACACCGATCGCTTTTATGTTTACAGTGAAACGTTTTGTTCCAGTATCCGAACACGCCATGTTCGTTACGCGTGTCGCTCTACGTTTTATGTTTGCCAGATCGGGTTAGTCAGAATCATAAAACGGGTTCATAAATATTTTTGCGAAGTTTATTATCTTTTAATTTTTTTATTTTAAACTTTACATCATCAATCCTCTGACGGTTCAAGTGAATAATTCAAAACCAATCAGCACTTTCTCTACTGTCGGAATCGCTGAAACTACGTTTTTCTTCCTGGATCTGGTTAGCTTTTTCATTATCATTTTCGCCGTCATCTGTGATAACTTTTCTGCCGGACTCATGACTATGACGCAATTTTTCCGCATCTATTATTCTCTGATCGGACAAACTTTGAAACAGCGTAGATCTACAGCGGGCAGCACTGAAACATCTCCACACGCGCCAACCGTCCTTATGAAGATAAAAATGGCAATACCGATTACCCTTGTATGTCAACACTTCATGACCATCGCAATTAACGGTTAGGTCATAATCCATGGTACCCTCCAACTGCAGTAACGTGAGCCGACAATCCTCTTCATTTTGCCTCATTTCATGTGTGTGAGGTTCTTGATTTTCTCGGATTACACCAGAATCTTCGTTGCACGTGATGGCCGCATTGCATCCTTTTTTACGCTCAACGCACTTGTAGTAGAAAGAGGCGTTTTCTCTTACACACTGCCTTCTATATAGATATCCTTTATGAAATTTATAAAGCGGTCCCCTTCTTACTACGTGTTTAGTTTCGATCACAAAATCGAACTCGTCGATGCTTTTTTCATGTTCAGGTAACGGATGGCTATGTTCATGTTTACCGACAAATTTTGTCACGACTCCACTTGGCAATAGGTAAATATACGCGGCACAAGTATCATCCTCTAAGCAACGACAGGCTCTGGTTCCATCTACTTTAGTGTTCATTATAGTGTAACGAAGCCCTTCGAATATAATGAAATCAGTTCCTACTTGATTTTTAGCCACATGATAATCCATTGATTCAATCGGTTGTGCTCCTTTCTGACCCGCCACGATATGTAAACCTTTCTCCAGGTTATAATCGTCCGGTCCATGAGTATGAGGTAATTTAACATGATGTTTCGATAGTTCAATAACATCGTCTTCCGTCGAGTGGATTACGGTTTGGCAATTGTGTGATTTTCGTAAATAACAGTTCCAAACTAATCTTTTATTCTCCAGTCTCCTGCCACTGAACGTGTAATAGTGCCCCTCAAACGCAAGAATTTTTTGCGATCGTCGGTAGTGGCGCTCAGAAACACCTTCGAAGTTACTACAGCTACTTCCGCTGTATACCTTCATATCGCCATTTTTAAAGAAATAGACTATCGCACGACAGGAACTTATGGTACATCCATAAATTTTTGTATCGTCGGACTGTAAAAGGAATATTAAAGAACACAATTTCAAAGTATCAACATTCAACTATCGTATTCGAGTAACAACAATTTTATTTACCCTTGTTGCGAGAAGCCTATGTTGATGATCTCCGTAGACTAGCACAACTTCACCCGAGGACAGCTTAACCATGCTGTAATTGTATCGCCCACGGCCACTCGAAATTACTTCTTGATCCGCGTCCGTGTCCTGTTCCACTGCCTTCAAATCCGCTAGTTTTGCCGTGACATAATCGTCCAAGCTGTCTCTTAGATGATTATGCTGGTTGGAATTTTCACGCCAGAAGATCTTGTTCTCGGCAGAGCTTCGTGTGTATATTTGAGCCTCACATTTGGGCTGGACACAACGCCACCCGAACCGAACTTCCGAAGCTGTTTTATAGTATCGAAATTTAACGTAACGGTGACCGCGAAATACGACATTGATGGTGCCGTGGCCCGCATTGTAAAGTTTAAAATCAGAAGAATTACACATCTGAAATTTTTCAACTTTTATTTTTGAATCAATCGTTTAAAACTAATACTGCTCACCTTTGCAGATATTTTGGTACTACTGGGTTTAGCAAGCGAAAGCTCATGGGGTTCTGCTTTCGGTTTGCGACTTCGTTTCTTTTTGACTAGTACCAACTCTTCCAGCAGCCCAGTTGATTTGCTTCTTGTTTTCCGAGCGGGTTTAAAGCTGTCGTCAGATTCATACGTTGGTTCTTCTGTGCTTGACGCATCGCTGCTACTCGAAGTCGATTTTCGAAATCGTTTGGGCAATTTTCTTTTTCTTTTCATTACTGGAGCCTCAGCTGTATCAATGCACTCAGAATCCCAAGCCAATTTTGATTCCTCGTCGGAAATGGTTTTGTCCTCAAAGGGATCAATATCAGTGTGGGTAATCTCGTGCGATAACGGTTCAATTGAAGGAACGTTTACAAAGCTGTCCGTTGATGGTAAAAGTTGATTTTTTGCTTCAATAAGCAAAGTATTGTTCATTTTACATTGTCGTCGGAATTTACTGAATTCTTCCAGCGTCGCTACGCATCGGGAGCAAACACAACAGTCAGGTTCCTCAGTATTATTCAGCTTAACCAGCGCAAGTTCAGAAATTTGACGAAACAGGGCATTATCTGGATTATCACCATAAGGAAACACGCAGCGTAATTTGAATGCCTTGATAAAACAAAGCCGACAATAGTTATCCTCCTGGCCACCCGCAGCATATTTGTGTATATTAACGCTGACATAAACAGAAATATAATACAGTGATTGGTGAGTTACATTTTTGATTCAACTTACTTGACAGTGTCCATGCTTATCAGACGGATTGAGCATTTAATATTATCCCAATATTTAAATAAGCAATTTATATAGCAACTTCACTTTCACCACCAACATAACAATTACCGTCAACAGACTGCATTTGAAATGGCACTAGCTGACTATATTATTTGCATTATTTGCGTCGCTCTTCTGCGGCTTATGTTACTGCATCGTTTTTTATAGGACAGGACCTGACAGTTGTCGTCAGAGATGCCAGATGTTTTTGAAAAATGTCTGCAACTGCTCGAAAAACCGCAAAAATCTGCTTGAAATTTGAAAAAAATCTATCCGTGATTCGAAAAAAAATAGCTTATGCAGGCAAAAGTCTGCAAAAATCTGCACAGATTTTGGAAAAATCTGCGTAAATATGAGGAGATCCTGACAAAAATCTGCAGAAACTATTGAAAGTCTTCAAATATCTGCGAATCAATAAATATCTGCACACTAACTCTAGAAATCTGCGTTTTGCAGACAAATCTGCACATCTGGTTTCCCTGGTTGTCGTTGAAGTTTTGTGATTATGGCTTGAATGCAGAGATGCCAGACGTTTTTGTAAAAAAACTACAACTGCTCGAAAAACCGGAATAATCCGCTTGAAATCTGAAAATGTAGAGTAACATGTCAAAAGGATCTATCTACTTTCATCGATTTTCTTGACTGACTTTTCATTTGTTTAATAGTTCAGCTAAAGTAACTATTCCCAACGTGGTTTTACCTTTGTTATACTAAACAAAGGTTATAAAATCGGTCGAAAAACGCGAAATAGATCCAAGGCCCGGAGGGCCGAACCGTATATACCATTCGACTCGGCTCGACGAACTGAGCAATGTCTGTTCGTGTGTATCTGTGTGTGTATGTGTGTGTGTGTGTATGTATGTTGTCTGTATGTATGTGCCGAAAAATACTAACGCACCTTTCTTATAGAACGCAATATCCGATTTTGATGATCTTATACGCAAACGAAAGCTACTGTTCTCCCCCAGAATGCTACCGAGTGGATTTTTGATTAGTGGCTTAGTTCTCGAAATATTGATCAAAGAGTATTTTTTGCATAAGATATTTAACTTTTAAGGGAAATTGAATGGCAAGGAGAGCCATCGACTCAGATCGACGAACTGAACAGTTTCTGTATGTATGTGTATGTGTGCCTGTATGTATGTATGTGTAAATATGTTGTTTATATGTATAGTATATTAAAATCGAAACAAAAAAATTACAAGATAAGCGCTCATTTTACAGAACACATATTCCGATTTTAATGTTCGCATGCTCAAATAAACGCCCTAGAGCTCTTTAAAAATGATACTAAGTGTAGCTTGAACTGTAAAAATTTGACCGAAGTATATTTCAGACATGGGATATTTTACTTTTTGGATAATTCATCTCTCTCTCCCTGCTCTCTCTTCTTCTCTATTCCTCTATGTCTTTTTTTTTCGTATCACTACTTATTTCTCAAAAGAAAACAACAATCTTCGACAACTTTGCATAATTTTTACACTCTTCGTTGTGCGTCTTTATTGGTGTGAAAAAATTACCCTTTAGCTTTTTCTTAAAAATTTGAATTAGATTTTGGAGGAAACCGCAATGCTCACTTAGCTCCTTTTCTGCCTTGCGAAGCTTTCGTCCTCACTTTCTTTAAAATATATATATTAAATTGTACGTTGAACCCAGATTTAAGAATAAGAATCTTCTACAGCTACAGCCAAACATTGTAGCAAAATCTGATCTCACAGTGTTCAAATGTAATACAATTAGCGTATACAATTAGTGTATTACAATACAATTAGTGTAAATACAATTAGCGATGCAGATATTTTGAAAAGCTTTACCAAAAATTTACAGACCTATTTACGTACGAATATGTTAGTGCTACCCGTTTGCAATGCACATTTTGAACAGCTGGAAAACTTTTTAGTTGTACACTTATTCTAAGTTTTAAATTCAGTTCTGAATATACTTTTCACTCGTGGCCAGGAATCTACAGTTGATGGTGAACGTAATTGGCAAAATAAGGAAAAAGTTTTGAGAAATTGTGAACATCGAGATGCGATGATTTACAGTTTGGATGAAACTGAAGCAACTTCACATGGCTATACACGTTTACTAGTGTGCGCAAGTGAAAAGTATCTTACCCCTATGATATGATACACTATTCTCATGTAAGATATAAATATTGCTTTCTAATTTAGGACTAAGTGCAAACAGAGTATCCATGTTATTCCGCTCTGGTTATCGCAGCAAGTTTTATAAAGTCTTCATTTCGAATTTTATCATACAGCCTAGGCCTTCGAAAAGAATAATGTTCTCGACTACACTCTAAAAATCCATAATTCACAAATGCCGTATAAAAAGATAATGCATTTGAGATAGAACTAAATTGACAACTTTCATGAATAGTTTTTTTTTCTGTATAATTCTTAGGTTTTTAGAAATTTGCTTCAATTCGTAAAAAATATAAGATGCTTATTCATAAATCTAGGTCCTGCAATTTCTAAAAATAAAGCGAAAATGATATTCAAACCTTGTTTATGAGGATTTAAAAAAACTGCATTAAACTAACATACATGTTTGCTGTTCTAGTATGAAATCAGTATCATTGTTATCTGTTACTGTTTCCTCACGTTCGATTATTTCAAGAAAAAATTTGAGTTGCTTCTAGCTAGCATTTGAAAATTAGTTTGAGATCGAAAAAATAACACTCATTTACTCCAATGACAACATAATAATTTTTTCGAAACCCACGTCAAGCTTTAATTCAATGATCGTGTTTGGTTCACCCTCTGAAAACTGTCCTTTAAATTCTTTTTATTCTTTATTGAAATTGGATTTACGTTGGTATACGATTTGTGGTTTACTGATCTTATAAGTATGAAGTAATAGGTAGTTAGTATAACAAAGGTTTCTGCACCACTAGGTGGATTAATCCAGGTTTTTATTTAAAAAGCTAGATTAGATTCTCCGCTATCAAATGGTGTAAAGGACATATCATGAAACGTGTTTAATCAGCCGTTGCGGTTGAAAGAAACCGATCGATCAAAAAATCGATCAAAGCAATAGATCCTTTTGACATGTTGCTCTACAAATTTAAAAAAGAAGAGTGGTGACGCGAGGGAATGCCTTTTCCTATCCCTCGCTGTACATTTGATAGAGTATAGGCACCGACAAACTGACATGAATCCTTGAACAAAAATGTAAGATTATTCTGCTCAAAAATTCAAATATAAATACGTTACAACACTAGCGCCATACATACTTGGGTTCGCGCAACAACTCTACCGTACTACAGATGACCAGAGATGCCAGATGTGAAGGCTTGTTTTTATTTGGAAGACATTTGAGCTCGTATGAAGACGTGAAAGCCTAATTGTCGGCGGATTAGTTGAACACAATTTAGTGTTTACTATGATGTTTGATAACTGTAAAAATTTCAGTAGAGATGTGTCCACATAATAATAATGTGTGATGACATGTTTCGTGATGCGTGATAACATTTGAAAAAAAATGACCTGGCATCCCTGTAGATGACTGATCAGCATTCCGTCATATCAAACGTCACGTCGGTTGACAGCCAATTTTGACATAAGCGATCGCTGCATTTTAAATTGACGGTTTTGGATTTTTGATCAAATTTCAGAATCTAGTTTCATGTCAGTTTGTCGGTGGTATAAGCACATACATAAGACATACTTAACACTGGCGTTTTTTTACGGTACGCGTTGCCCCATAGTACTCCGTACCTCGTCCTGTACAACTGCTCGAAAAATAATGAACAAAATCAATTTTCTTTTTCTCGACTCTATCGAAGAAAATACCATAAGGAACTGTCAAAAAGTTATTTACAAACAGAGATGCCAGATGTTTTTGAAAAATGTCTGCAACTGCTCGAAACACCGGAAAAATGTACTCTTTATCGAAAAAAAAATCTATCCGTGATCCGAAAACAATTCGCTCGCGCAGGCAAAAGTCTGTAAAAATTTGCAAACATTTCAAGAAAATCTGCAAATCAATCTGCACACGGACGTCAAAAATCTGCGTTTTGCAGACAAATCTGCACATTTGGTATCCCTGTTTACAAAATCAATGCAGCATTTTGCGAGTGGGAACGAGATAAATGCAGGGCTGCACAGGTACACTGCCTTCAAAAACAACTCAAACAGTGATTTTAACTAGAGTGTGGTACCATTCGAGTAGTTCATTTTGTACCAACTCTTTGGAAGATTTTTTCCTGAGTGTTATGCCTTGTTCAGACTACGCCGGACGTTTGTTTTGGTAATTGAAAAGAGAAGAAAACAAAAACAGGTCAAAGATAAAACAAGACAACAAGAGCAATCGGATTAGGATAGAGATGTCAGCAAGTTGGCTCGCACCAACGCGAACTCTCATATGCAATTGTCTACATGTGCGGGATGAAAATAGCAAAAATATTTCCTTCCTTTTTTCTCGCATGCAACGCGAAGTTCGAAATTTGTAGGGTTGCGTCAAATGTCTGTTGGCCGTGTTACCAACTGTTTGAAGTGTGGTTATTATTGGTTTTCGAACATGATATCCGCGATAGCATGTAGCCGAGGTGATATCCGTTGACAGCTCGATTGTATGGGATATCAGGTATTTAATATGGATGGTGGTATGGCCTCGATAGCACGAATCGCCTGATATCAGGTGATATGCGGTGTAGTGTGAACGGAGTATTACGTGTGTCGTTACGTATGTTACGTGGTTCCATTCGAGTAGTTAATTTTGTACCAACTTTTTTGGAAGATTTCTGCCTGAGTGTTACGTATGTCTTATGTATGTGCAACGTTGCCAGTATGCCAGATAAATCTGGATTTTGCCAGATTTCTGTTTGCGAGCCAGACAAACAGATAAACCTCAGAATCTGCCAAATATTTGAAAATAAGCCAGAATTAATTCGCGTCGTCTCGCAAAAAGGTCATTACTGCTAAATGGGCCGTGGTTGGCCTTTACCTACCTACACCCGGTGAGAGCAAAAAAAAGGTCATCACTTTCAATTCTGCCAGGAATTTAATCCAAAAATGAGTGCCAGATTCTTGCCAGACTTTTTATTTTCGTTTTGCCAGATTTTATTTAAAACTTAGTGGCAACGCTGTGTATGTGGTTCACCCATATACCAACTGTCATTGTAGCGATTTGGAGCGATTTTTATTCTTCTTTCAAAAATCGAAGGACAATGATATAGAATTTTAAAATATCACGTTTTGCTCAGAAAATTAAATATTTTTAGCTGATATATAAAAATCGGAAATCCGTGAATAGATAAACAACCCAATTCAGTATATTTATTTTGTAAAGTATACGCCGGAAAGCTACGCTGAAAGAAATCGACACGACATTATAAAGTGTTTTGCACTTGAATTCGCCCTACTGGTCAAAGCATATAGAAATCATATGCGAAACACTTTAGAATTATTTATCGTGCAACACCTCATTTTCAAAAGGAAAACACTTTAATTGTCGTGTTATGACATATAGACATAAAGTGTTTAAATTTTGTATCTAAAATGAATGCTTACTAAACTTCAAATGATTTTTATTCGATTTCAAAATGAAAACAGTTCTACATGGAAATGATTGCATATAATTACGTTATAAAATTTTAATTTGAAGAAGCCTGTAAAGCAAACAAAGAATTTAATTAATTTGATTAATTGATTAATTTGATCAATTGACGATGTTTTAGTAAACAAATAATTGTCTCTAGCGAAAGATGCTTTCATCAGAATCTCTGTGATCTTGTGCTGGAAGAACGAAATAAGATTAGAATTCGATTCTTTTACGTGACATAAATCACTCACCTTGCAAAAATTCACAGATGTAGTCCGGAAAATCGTCGAACTTCTAAGCCGTATGACACTAGCTGACTTTTAGTCTGTCGCCATTTTTCTACATCTCAGCACAAACGGTACTTCATTTGACATATAAAAACAAAACAAATCAACTGAAAGTGTTTCGCACGTGATAATCACTGTGATGAAACAGTGGGGCAGATTCAAGTGCAATTCACTTGAAAGGGATGTTGGAATCATACGTAAATGAAGTGCGGCTCATAGATGTAAGTTGATGTGTGCGACAACTTGAAACGAAAGTGGAAAATGATTGGATTTGATAAAAAAATTCATCAAATATCAATGTAGATCTGCAGATCGAGTCATTTTCATATCCAATTGATGAAACACTCGGATGGAGCGTGCGCAGTTTTTTTAGTGTACACTGTCATTCCCTTGTAAACGATTTTCTTTATAAATGCTCGCCAAACATGTGAAAAGGCCCCATGTGCCAGATGTAAACAAGCCAAATTTTCTCGTTTTTTGATTATTACCGGTGAAATCTGCCCTAACCAATAAGATTTGTTGATAAAAGAAGTTACTCTTAATCGAACAACCTCATTTGTACGGGTAGATTAGGCTTGTATTCATTGAAAAACGTGTAATTGTGGCTTGTTCACGTATGGCACATGGGCCCTTTTCACTATAGACACTATATATAGACCTGCGGACTGAATCGCAGCGAGCCAAAATAACTGTCAAACGTGCGAGCCAAAATGAACATAACGTAAAATTTGTATCAAACAAATAACAAGAATATAAAAAAACCAGCGATTCCAGTGCTGCTGTCATTCACTACGCAGGTCTATATACATATATAGTGTCTATACTTTTCACATGTTTGGCGAGGAATATCCTAATCATGGATATTTTAACACCCCTTTGCCATCACGCCATGTTTCAAGGGCCTAACATCTCAACATATGTAGAAACGGGATAGCATATCACCGCTTCAGCCCAGGACATGAGTTCATTGTCATTCACTGTTACTCGGTATAGGAATGCCAAAGGCTCGTATTTTACAAAATTAAATACACTAAGGTCGCTTTTTACGCGGTTTTTTTACGTTTTTTACGCGGTATTTATTTATTTTGCGCGGATTTCAGTTTCTCTTCACTCGGATTGCAGAATTAACGCTGTTTTTTTTTACGCGGATTCCGGAATTTACGCGGTTTTTTTCACGCAGGTTCCGGAATTTACGCGGTTTTTTTACGTGGCACGTATCCCCCGCGTAAAAAGCGACTTTAGTGTATTTATTTCGATCGTTTATTATGGAGTGCCAATTTTACTCCATTCACTCAAACTAAAATAACATAAAAGCATTTGGCATCCCTGAATATGATGGTTTTTGATATTCGAATTCTACCATTCTTGCGGTGCTTGCTTGTTTATGCTCCGCAGTCGATCGGTTCTGTTCGGTTCAGGTTACGACGGTTCTCTTCGCTAGGAGAGGTTGTGTTTTGAGTGTTTGCGGTTCTCTATTTTCGGAAGATTCGAGTGCCGCTGCCTACGGAGAAAACGCATACTTTCGCACAAAACGGATTTTATCGCCCAGCGTACGGTTTTATTCTCGAGAAAAACTTTATTTTGTTTGCCACCATAGAAATAAATCGGAAAAGTCCTCCCGTATCACGTGCTACTAATCGACAGTGAATATTTGCCGAAAACGTGTGTTTTGTTCTTGATAATTATATTTATCGATCCGCCTACGCAGTGCTAACAGCAATTTTTAACATAATGCAGGTAACGAAATTTCGCTATTAGTGTCGTGAACAGTAGTACAGGAAATGGATTGCTCTTATCAGTAGCATGTGGCAAGCTAGCACGAGGTTTGATTACATATGCTTCCAACATGATTGAATGAATTAATATATCTTGTTAGGAAAAGCCTTCACTTCCGACTCGAATTGATATGCAATTTTGATCAATGACTGTTTATTCTGAAAGTGAAATCAACAAGCTTTTAGTCGGTTCTAGAGTGGAAAGCAGATGTGTGGATTATCAAAAGCATACGGCTTTTTACAAGATGTTTTTTTTTATCTAGACATTCGGAATGTTCTTGGTTTTCAGCTGAATTGAAACGCATAAATTACCTCTGATAGTTGCTCTCAGCGAGTCACCATTTTCGTGCCGTGTTGTAATGCGAAAATAAAAGCGAACAAGAAATAGCAAAATGGGCTAGTTAGTCATACGGGTAGCACCAAAATTAGCTTGGTTCGAACAAACTGAATTTATCGCGTCCCGAATCATTTCAGTAATTCATTGGTCGGTCGAATTGATCTTTTTGTACGGAAGTCGGATGCGACTGCAAACAAAAGTAGTCCTAACTCATTCTGTTGATTACCCACGCCTCATTATTTTGTGAGATTTTAAATTTGTGCAGTGAACCTTTCAAAGAATTCTGGTCTCCAAGTGTCTTTTGCCTGTACGGTATACCAAGCCTCTGCACACACGTAAATCTGACAGCTCACGAAGATCCATTTTCCCGGATAACACTCGATTTCAAAAGTAATACAACATCCACTGATAGCTGAGGTGGTGAAGACCTGGAAAATCAGGGAATGTCAGAGAATTCGTTCTACGATCAGGGTATATCAAACAAAACTAAAAAAAGAGTCGCCCAAAAAAGTTTAACCGAGACGCGTTAAAACGGATTTTTTGAAGTAGAATACTTCTCTCAGGAAGTTCGGCTACATAGGGATGTGAAATGAAAATCTAAAACCGGAAAAAGTTAATAATATGTCCAATTTCAAATGCTAATAAATCGGTTAATATTCGATGAATTTCCTTCGTTCTTGCAGCAATAGATTGGAAAATCTTCTAAGATTCTTCCCAAAATAAGATAATTGTAATTTTATTATTCACACTATTGTACTATTGAAAATAGTCAAGCCTTGTCAAAACGAAAAATTCGATCTCTGATTGGTCGTTATATGCTTGCTTCCCAAGTACGGTCGACAGGATCATATACCCTGCAATTTAAAACATGCTATTTGGCCTATATAAGAGCCTGTTTCAGCCGGAGCCGCTCATAATAGTTCTAGACAGCGACAACAGCAGTCGTCCTTCCTTGGCAGCAGCACTAGCCCTGTGGTTGCTCACCACGTCTCAGGAGCAGTGCGGTTTTTCTCAGCGTGTGTCGCCAGACAGCCATTATTCCCCCCGTGTTGGGGCAGCATGAAGATTGCCATCAGGAAATCCAATTTTGGAAATCAAAATGCCTTTTTCAAGGCAAATAGACAAGTCATTGAAAGTTAATAATTTTTGTCAACGCAAGCAAGCATTCTGTGTTGCATCCTGGCAATTTACATTTGTCTCACCCGTCTAATTTACTGAATGTGAAGTAGCTTTCACAGTGCATGTTGTCCGTGTATCTTGATTCCCCCAATGCACAGTGGTTTAAAAGTCGATTTTGACGCGCTAAATTGATTTCCCACGTACGTTACAATTATGACGTCTTTGGCAAAAATGGTGGGGAAGACCTCCTGCATCTTTTGGTGCTAGGAGATTTGTGATTAATCTCCCCGAAAGTGAGATGAAAAATTTATTTTTTTTGCTCCATCGAGATACAGAGTTGATGTCTTCGGTAAAGTTATAGGTATAACCAATACGACCAACATTGCCGAAAACAAAAAATTCGTATCTGCTACTTAAATTGACTTAGAGAGTTTTTATTGAAAATAGACATGTCAAAACACATTTTTCAATGAAACATATTTTTTTCTATTTTCTAGGCCTTCACTATGTTCTTCAAAGTTATTAGTAGCATCAATATACACAACTGTCTGGAAGGTACTATATTCGTATTGTTTGAAAAACTATGAGTTATGGGCTATTTTTTATTTTTTTTCGCCATATTTCAAATCACTGTATCTTTCTTAGGGGCAGATAGATGCAGATTCGGTAGTAAGCATATGAAAGTATAACAATAGAACTTTCAAACGCTGGTGGTTTCGCTAGTCCACGAGTTTCTGCTGATGAGTTGTGTTCATAACAAAAAACCTCGTTTTTACCCTCTTTAATGATTTAACCAGGTAAAATCCGAATATTTTAAACCAAGATACCACGTAATAAGTTCGTATCTATGGTGACCATCCTACCAAGCGTGGTTCAAGTATTTCAGAACATGTAAATTGCATATGCTTGTTTTTGGTTCACATCGAAGGTTCTTAATCAAAAACTATGAAAGTGCTATTATAACACTAAGTTGATAACTGTAGAACAAGCGAAGTTACCATTAACCTCTGACACAGTGGTTCCCAACCGGGGGTCCACGGCCGGCAAGGGAGCCGCGAGGCTCATCTAGGGGGCTGCGAAATTGTTGGTAAATTTGATAGGCATTCAAAATTTCTTTCTAGGTATCTTTGGGAAAGCGGACTTCCAATTATATTGCCTATTAGGACTAAGACGTGGAACAAAATAGACTTGCAGGACAATATGAGACTGAAAAACGCAGCCTCGTATTGCAATCTTGTATCTGAAATTCTTTTTGGGGGCCGCAATGCTCTCTGTACTTCGCAAAGGCGGTCGCGGAGCTTTTTGTGTTTAGTAACAGGGCCCGCGGACCCAAAAAGATTGGAAACCACTTCTCTAACATATTGTGAGCCTCTTCGGAAACACTTATTTACTGTTGTACAACTGTGCATCTGCTGGTATGTTTGTACCCGCGATATTATCTACCAACAAGCGTCCACAATGTATTAATGCATGGGTTGGCCGTAATCATCCATTTCAATGTTTCACTCCGCCAGCTTTTTGAAGAGGCTCAGGAAGTAACGAACAAGAATTAGGAAAGGTACATGAATTTACCTTACGAATGTGTCAAGTTATTTTCAAAGCTTTAATTCAACAGATATCGAGAATACAATACTCGTAAAGCTATTGGATAAACTGGCTGCTTGCTTCATCAGACCCCGTCGTAACGTTCATTCGCGGATGGCCAAAAATCACGAGAAACTATTACTTGATGATGTTATGATGCTGCTAGTTCGAATGTGTCGAAACCGACGACTGCATGGTGGTGGACAATAATAATTAATAGTTACTACTGAACGCAATAGTATTAAAAGAAATAAATACCACCAAACAAAATTCAACAATACCACCAAACAAAATTCAACAAGAGGCCTGAAAATAGAAAAAAATATGTTTCATTGAAAAATGTGTTTTGACATGTCTATTTTCAATAAAAACTCTCTAAGTCAATTTGAGTAGCAGATACGAATTTTTTGTCTTCGGCAAAGTTGGTCGTATTGGCTAAACCTATAACTTTACAGAAGACACCAACTCTGTATCTCGATGGAGCAAAAAAAAAAATAAATAAATATTTCATCTCACTTTTGGGGAGATTAATCACAAATTTCATAGCACCAAAAGATGCAGGAGGTCTTACCCGCCATTTTTGCTTAAGACGTCATAATTGTATATCCAACGTATGAGGAGTTATCAATTTAGCGCGTCAAAATCGACTTTTAAACCACTGTGCAATGTTAGGGCAGCTCAAAAGTTGTAATCAGTAACCGATTTTGTACCGCAAAATGCTTTTTTCAAGGCAAATAAAAAAATAATTGAAAATTAATAATTTTCTGGCATCAACACAAGCAGACATTCTGTGCGGGATGCAATCAAATTCTTTTGTAGTTGTCAATTTTTCACTTTATTTAGTAAACCTCCCACTGTAGGGGCAGCGCAAAGGCTGCGATCAGCATAACCGACTTTGATTAATAAACTGCCCTGTTAGAACGCATTCACAAAAGCAGTTAGTTCGACTATGCAGAGCTAATATGAAGTCGAATCAATCAATCAGCATGAACAGAGTTTCGCCGTCTCCCAGCTGCCAAGTTGCAACATGATGCAACACGCAACAGCGAGCAAACGCAATCGCTTGATGTTAAAAACCGCAATAAGATACGGGTTAAAACCGTTGCGTGTGTGAGAGCATCATCGGTGTTTATTCGCTGGATACAAAAATAATTTGTGAATTGTGGAATAATTTGTCTGAAGAACATTAGGGAATGGAACAACTGAACTGAAAGGCGTGGCCTATTTGTAGCACCCTACGAATATAAAAGAGTGTTCCTGGGAAAACTAGCTACATTCATTAGTCGGAAGGTGAGCTGGATGGACCGTCCGGTTTGCACCTGTGGCTGCCTTCAAATTAAACAAATCACTTGCCCTGTGGTTGGTCACAACGTCTCAGGCCTCTGCCTGAGAACGAACGCCAACGCAAGCGATCGGGCGAGATTTTTGCCGTACATCACCCGGCACTTCCTCTAATGGAAAAGTTGGATCATTTTGTTCAGAAAAATGTTACTGTCGGTAATATTACAGAGATGCGATTGCATTATATCCGATATGGAATTGAACAATTGTTCTTTTGAGGACAAACAAAACACTTAATTTGAAGAGTTCATAGTTTTGGGTACCAGTAGCAGTATGGTAACAGCCTCAGCGGTAGGTGCAGCCGGTACTTCCATGAGGCGGATGTTATAAGGAAGTAAATGGAAGCGGCACGGCGAAACAGTTCGGGTGTGCTTAGACTCGCGTCATTTTTCGTTGTTGATATTATTCCTCACATGAAACGACACGCTTTCGTACGATAGCGGCGGTATTAGCGGTAGATGCATTTGCCAACACTTACTCCAGTAAAGCCGTGTCTAATTTTCAATATGAAAACACCTTTCTATTGTGTTGGCCGTGCGCATTAGGCGTCTGCCAGGCTAAACGCGAAAAGCGGCGCGAACCGATTCGCCCGGCCGTAGGTAAATGTACAGCCGTAAGTAGAGCTGTGTAAAAGTATTCTACTTCAACCTTGCGGTCGTGGCTTTGCACACAACCTTCCTGTGATTTTGTTTTTTTCTCCATAAAAGACTAATGCAGAACCCCTACTGTTTAGTTCCATATCCGATCGAATACTTTATTCACTGGATTTTTAGAGTGACGGTAATCTACCGTGTGCCATGAGACTTACCGTCACCTGGAGAATGGAGTTAGGAGTTGTGGATGCGAAAGAGTGTTGGTTAGCTACCGCCTCATAAACCATAAACAGCTTTGATTTACAGCTGATTCTTAATGAAGGTTGTTTACCATATACCTAAGTGTAAGCTCGAACAATCGATCAAACGGACAATAGCTGCAATTTGAACTAATGACTGCGATTTAGAGATTTAAATGTTTTGTCTTATCTGTTTTATAACAGGTGATAAGAAATAACAATGGAGCTGGAACAATAATAAAAATTTCAATAAATTACTCAGTCATTATGTACGATATTATTTCTCCCCATTGATATTTCCAGCACGGGAGTTTTATTGCCGTAGGAATAGGGATACCATCTGGTCGGAATTAGAAATCAGGACACCTTTTCTCGGCACAAATTTGACTTAGCCATTCTATTCTTCGGTGTATGAGCAAATATAACACGTAATATGTGATTTACCTTTTAACATACAATATAAAACTCTTTTATTTACTGTACATTTGTTAATTAGTTTTTTATTTTGTTTTTTTTTACGCGTTGATATGTACCTCATGGAAAGACCGCGTGAAAAAATAATTCGAAAATCTGTGTAGAAAAACACATAGTAAAAAAGCTGAGTGTATCTCTGACTAGTCACTTTCATCAAACCACTTTAAATTGTTACGCATTAGTAGATATTTCAAAAATTCAACAAACGTAAACCGTTTCAACTTAACTCAACAAATGCCAGATGCTTAATGGTAACGGTCAACGCGTGAAAGATTCTTCTTATTACTCTGCTGAGATTCAACAAATGAAAAAAATTTGATCGCAGTGAGCGTTGCGACCTGGAATCGAAAACACTTATTGAGCAATTTTCAAGAATTCTGCTCATTACCACACAACAAAATTAAATATCTTAAGAAAATCAGAACAAATGCTAAAATATAAAAAATAAATCAGGACGCCTAAATAGAACTTCAAAATCAGGACATGTCTCGCTAAATCCGGACGGATGGTATCCCTACGCAGGAAGCATAAGTATCACATATGTTATGGGATTCTGTAGCATATACCTTCAAAACTAAGTCATCGAAAGTTTCAAGGGAAAATTGAAATCAAAAGTTAGAAAACAGTATTGTGAGAATTGTGAATTAAGCTTCAACTTATTAAAAACTAGAAACATCATATCCCAATTCGCTCGATTAGATCTTTTCCTACGGAAGCCAGATACGGCTGTAAAGGGTGATACAGAATCCAATATCATAATAGTTCGTACTAGTCCCAATTCCTTCTGTTAATTTCCCATACCTCATCCCGCATGTTTGTACAGTGATCCGTTCAAAATTCTGTTATTCAATGGGGCCAGCTTCTAGACGTTGACGTGTGCAATGATGAATGTATGGTCTATCCATATTTGATTAGATAATGCGTCCTTGCCCGCACACATCTCATCAGTCATGCCAAGATGACCTTCTAATTGATTGTGTTATCGCTATTCTTCTAATCTTTTTCTCTTGCTCTCGTTCGTTGAAACAAAATCAATGATTTTTTTTCACCAGACCCCGAGTTGATAACGAGATTCGCTATTCCCACAACACTTTAATTTCCAGCTACTTTCTCTTAGTGTATTTTGCTTAGTTTATAAGCAAACTTGTGTTCACGTCTAACGGCTCTGTGTATGATGGATTTCTAATGACCAGTATTTCGATTCTCTATTTTTAGCTTCACTAAAACACTGCTGGCACAGCGTTTCCATTCACCACATCGTACTTCCGTCAATCTGTAACTGGCGGAATTTGTTGGTGAATATCAAGCATGCAGCATAAGAAAAGAGTTTGAACAGCGACTGAAAACGTGCATGCGAAAAGTGAACCTGTTTGTTCGTTTAGTTTCTTTTCTTATTTGGCTCCATGTGATTTGAATGTTTGGCAAAATCAACTAGTAACCTTAGTACCACAGTGAACGGCTGGTTTGCAGAACAAAACAAGTGCAGGTCTGCTGACCTTCCAAGTTACTCTTCTACTGTTGCGTGAGCCAAGGCTTTGGTAATGGCTACCAATGATAACCAAAATCTGCTCGATACCAGAAAAAATGGTTCCATCAGTATCGTTGGCAAAGGTAAGTTAAGTGAAGAAAGCAACAGTTTAATTATCAATTTTATTGACACTGTTTGTAGATAGCATTGGAGGTAATCCGATTATCTAACGCCTAAAAATGTTTTGTTTTCGAAAGATAATCTTCTGTTTCTATTCTAATTAACCTTTAAGCTAAGATTAGAAACATTACCTGCGTCTCTAGCAGATCATAATCATGATTTATTTAGTTAAAGCATTTCCTCATTCTCAACTAAATGAATGTACTTACCAGTCAGCTCCAGGCCGAAGTGTCCCTTGCTGTTCGAAGAAGTCGTCTCCATTAAACTCGGTCCATGGCTGCAGCTCGCCAGCCATGTCGTCTGCGGAGGCCCCGCAGGTCGTCTTCCACTTGAAACGAAACTAAATGAATGTACCATGTTTTAATAGTCTTTAACTAGTAATCTTTGAATTTTGCTACACGATTCGCACGCTGTCAACACGGGGTACTGGCTACATTTTTCGGAACACTTCAGGTCAAGAGCATATTTTTTCATAATTATTTTTGGATGAAGAATCGTTTTGAGAGACGGATTACTTTAAAATCGATTTTAGTCGGCTAAAATGATTTCATAGATGTGCTTGTATTAACCTCCGGTATACGCAAGACAGTCTCGTGCAGTACGTTTATGACCGACATTCGTTTACCGTGTCTTTTTATCCACCGCTCACAACCATGGGTTTTTTCAACTTGTTCGTATCACGTACTGCTTCCGTTTTTTTTTTAAACATAAACCACATAAAACTACTAGTCGTTGAGTGAAGACGCTTCGCAGAGAAGAAGAAATCAAAGGGGCCTGTTAAGGTATCCGATGCATAGCGTTGTAAAAGTAACCATAAAAACGTGATGTTTTATCCTTTATCGCCTCTGAAACAGGTAGTTTCAGTACATTGTAGGATATCAACAGATATTTGTTACATTTTCTAGAGTTTGTTGTAGTAAAGGAACGTTTAGATGAAATTCAAGTGGTAATCTCCCCCAATAATAGACAAAAGATAAAGACAATTCGACTAATTGGCCGGAAAATGTGATATAGACTTGGAAAAATGTCCCACGCATCCAGACGAGACTAGAACACGAAATCTCCCTGCCTCCGGCATGGTGTTTTATCCAATTACCGATAGTCGATGATACACAAATATGTGTACTCTGTTTTTGACGTAGGATTACGTCTTACTTCAGGTGGGTGGCATGTCGTAAAAAGCGTACCGATAATGCTTGTGGTAGTGAAGCAGTGTAAAGTCGTCTTTCTGTCTCGATTCCATTTCATATTTCCATTTCGCAAATGTGCTGAAAAAAAAATTACCTGACGCGTGGAACGAGAACCAAACAAACCAGTTTGGACACATACGTGTGAGTGTGTTGGTAATTCCCGAATAATTCCGATAATGCTTCTTTCGGGTGTCGTCCGGGACAGAAAAATTGTAGTCAGAGACAGAAAAAAAGTGTAGTGAAAAAAACATTTTCGGGGTAAAAACTATAGTCCGAGTGTAGGTACACCGCGAAAACTAATTCGACATATGTTAATGTATTCGTAGTACAAATGTTGCGTTATGCATTTCACACATTTATTGTGCGATTTTAGTGTAAAATTTTTGCGAGAAGACACATTGATTGTACAAGACTTGAACTTTTGCGTGTGTATGTAGAGAATGTTACCACAATATATCTAACTAATGGTAGCAGTGGTCATAGGCTCCTACAGGGTGTAGAGGATGTGCGAAAATCAATCTCATTTCGTTTTGGTCGCCATGATACGCAGATAGGCCGTTGAAATGTAGCAACCAGAAGACTAGTTACCCAGCACCGAATACTGTATTGATAACACATGGACAACACATGGAAGTATTATCGAGTTATGATAGTTATGATGAACGTCACGCCACTGTAAAACTGCAACGGATTTCAATCACAGTTACAGTTTGATAAAAATCAGAATCAAACATCCTTCAAATATATGCCTTGAAAAAAGCCGTGTAATGCAATCAACATTAGTTATCCAATGAACCATGACCATGACGGTCATGTCTCGTACGCTTACTGATATTACATCACCCCGCTGGCCCGCTTTGTGATGCTTGTTATGTCATGTTATACCTGATGATTTGTATTCATACGTATTTCGTATTCTCAGCATTATCCGCATTCGCAAATCCGCAAACATGTGCAGTGGATTCTTTTTAATTAATATAAATAAATGCATTTTGAACAGACCGCATATGGCATTCGCCCGGAGATAATAGGCCGCAGGGCAAATTGTTTATTTTATTATTAATTTAAGAATTCCATCTGATCTACAACGATCTACATGAAATGTGATGTGGATGTGCTAAAGCTCATTTGAGGTGGTCACAAGGTTATCCTTCTCAAATGTGCGTAAAAAAACCCCAACAAACACAAAAATAACAGTTATTCTTTTTTTTTTTTTTTCAATTGTATGACAATCACAAATCATTTTCTAAGATTCTACGGCGAAACACAGAGGAAGGTATATGAAAATCAAATAGATCACTGTATTGATTAAACTGGCGTGCCACTGATGAAATCGGAGCATGAGCAGCATATTGCGTCGATTGATATTCAATTTGCTGCATAGTTCTCGATTGTAGAACTCTGAAGGTGCATATACCCTAATTTGTGATAATAATTCAGGCGCATCGGCTTCAGCAGTAATCAACTTCGATAAATAAATACAGCTTGTGTTGCGCGTCTACGTTGGGCTAGCGTTTTAATTCCTAGTAGATGACAGGAATCTTCATGAGGCGGCAGATTTTGCGGATCGTTTCATAGAAGATGTCGTAGCGCATAGCGGACGAGTTTTCGCTGAATGCTTCCCAGTCTATCAATCCAATTGGCCTGGTAAGGATTCCAGACGACACTGGCAAACTTCAACTTCGAGCGAACAGTGCAATGTTTTAAAGCATAACGGATCATCGAACTCACGAGTAATTTTAAATATGAATTCCAGTTGTCGGCTTGCATTATCAATTGTCGAAGATAGATGAGACTTAAACGATAGCTTCTCATTCCGTATCACTCCAAATCTTTAACTCAATTGACTCTGGTTAACTTGGTTCCAACTACGGGTGCGGTGGTAACTAATAACGAAGCATTTATCAATTGATCAATTGATTTTTTATACACCAATTGTAAAACAGATTCAATAGGTTCTGCAATTCTCTGGAATCCTCGAGTCGGCGGATAAGCAGAAATATTTTTAAATCGGCAAAAAATAATCTACCACCCCGATTGAGAAAATTGCCGCATCGTTTAAAAATATTGAGAACACTAATAGGCCTGGGTTTCTACCCTGTGGTACGCCAGAAGAATTTGTGAATTCGGCGGAGTTACAATTTTCAATCTACACACAGAGTTGTCTGTCAACTAAGTAGGATTGCAGTCATTTGCAAAACCTTTGAGTACAGACAGGCTTAGTATGGTTAACGGTGTCGAAGGAGGCTCTCAGATCAGTGTAACTCGTATCCACTTAGGCTTTGGGACTCATATTTTTAATACATAAGGATACGAACTTCACAAGATTTGTTTCAACGGTACGACCACGAAAAAATTTCAAAGAGCCAGGTTAACGGTGCAGCAAGAATATCTGAGCACTGTTTCATAACAGCAGAAGGAATTATTCCTGGTCCAGGTGCAAAAGAGGATTTGAAACTACCTGCGGCAGAGATCACTGATTGTTATCACGCAGAAAAAAAAAACGTCCAGATTGAGTACTGCTATTGAATACGCTAGCGAGCTGCTGTACGAATAGATTGCATTTATCAGCGGGTGAGGTGGCAAACACATCGTTGAGAAACATAGTCGAAGGAAGGCCATTTTGTTTTCTTTTGGTGAACTTTTTGCGATACTTATTGTTGGCATCGGTGAAGTAACGTTTTAAAATGGGCAACGCTGGCTAGTATAAGCTCGCAGAGTCCTTGCTCGAGATCTTTTCAAACAGCACAGTTTGAGGTTGGATGGACCAGTGAGGTTGACGAAGAGGTACAGCAATCAGTACACAATCTAACAATATCTGATTGTGAATAGCTACGGCATTATCGATATCAGTAAGCTACTCAACTGCGCTCCAATCCACTTGCGTCAGAAGATCCCGTAACGGTTCAACGTTCGCTCTACGGAAGTCAAGCTGATTTATACATGGTTCATCAGAGAATTCCATAAGGTGACGAGTAAAAAATTCCGGAGAAACAATCGTTTCCGGTGCCTCAGAAACATGGCAACTGGGGTAACAATCGTCATTTACAAAAACAAGATCCAGGCGATTAGTGGTTGCAAACATAGCTGATTTGCCTGAGGCCATAAAAATTACTATTTTTATCACGAGCGTTACAAGCTTGGCCGATACTTTTTCCGTTATTTGACAGCAGACAAATGACGTCGAAACAGCAATCCGTACGCCGCCATCACGCACAGAGTATGGTATGGCGGGACAAAAATCAAAACTACATAATTTTGTCTACTAATCACATTGAGTAATAGGGAAAGTTTTTCATCAACTTTAGAGCTACTATTTGCATAAAAGTCTTATAAAATTCGCTGAATCGCAAAAGTGTCCCAAAAGTTAATTTTCTAATCTAATACCGAAAACCGTTCGTTATTCGGTGAAAGTTGCCCATAGTGATGAAAACTGCGTTTAAAATTTAGTATTCAATTTTACATAATTGCTAAAGTGACTCAAATGCAATTACAGGCGAACTTCACAACACACTTTCATTGCATACATACAACTTTTTTCCCAAACTATTTTTTTTTCTTGTAACTTTTTTTTGGTACGATGTATAAGAACCATAAATATCTGCTCACGAATTGAGAACTTTTCAATAATTTCCTCGTTCTTCAGGGTTTCGACATCTGCATTTTCTTTGTTGAATTCTAAAATGACCGTTTGAACTCAAATTTTTCATTACACATCAGAGTGGTGCAAAAGTGTACTACGTCTCAAAACCTGAGGGCTCGCTCCTCAAATGAAAACTGTGGGTGCAAGAAAGAATCTTTACTATGGCAGAAACTTTGGGAAATGCAGCTTAGAGGGAGGGTGAACAAGTGCGGTTTAGAAAACACTGATTTTGGAAGTTTTTTTAAACATTTTTTCGAGGTTTCAATACAATTTTGTATTTTAAAATTTCCAACGATTCTTCAGTGATCAAACTTCAAGCCATTTTTTTTATCAGCTTCCCGCTCATATACATGTTAAGCCACAAGTTTTTCCAGTAACATTAAATTTTCGCACGGTTTTTCAAACTTCCGCTAAGTGCAACATAATTTATGGACACTCTAAATGATCAATAGACCATTTTACGAGACGTTTCTGAACTTAACTCATAAATGAAATTTTGACAGAAAGCTCGGAACCGCTGACATAACGCACGTAAAAGCATCATCAACAGCAGCGGGATCCGTGGCACCTGTCAGTTCGTGAAATGGTCTATAGTAACCTGAGATGTTGACAAGATGACCAACATATTGTTTAAAAGAGTTTCAATACCAATTTCGAAGTTATTTGAAACATAATAAAAACATGTACCTTATATCGAGATAAAATGTACTATGGAACGGGGTGAAATTGATCAATTTTCATAACATTTTCCAATTAACTAGCTTCATGTACATTTTTCCAGAAATACACTATGGTCGCTTTTTACGCGATTTTTTTACGCGGCTTTTTTACGCGGATTCCGGAATTTACGCGGTTTTTTTACGCGGATTCCGGAATTTACGCGGTTTTTTTACGCGGATTCCGGAATTTACGCGGTATTTTTTTTTGCGCGGATTTCGGTTTCCCTTCACTCGGAATGCAGAAATAAGGCTGTTTTTTTTTACGCGGATTCCGGAATTTACGCGTTTTAGTGTAGTAAATATTTAAAACAAGTACTGGTATGTGCTTTAGACATCCTCTATGGCTGTTGGTGAAATTTCTATCGTCTACTTCATGAAATAAATTTGAGAATTCTATAAGGTACTATGAGATACATGGGGTGAAATCGATCACCCTCGAAATCCATACATTTTATTAAAAAGTTGCTTTTTCTCGATATGTTCAAGATAAATGATGATTTGTGAACTGAAAAATATCATTCACAGCTTGTTTGGAAACGAAATTAACGTTATTTTAGGTTAAAATTTATTCATTTTGGTTCACGAGCTGCAGTTTGCTAAATTTTCTCTCATTTGATCATCGTTAGATCTATTTTAATTCGGTTTGTTGCAAAAGCGCAACAACTAGCTCTGAGATTATATCTATGTGGTTTCATGCAAATTCATCAGTATTACTTTGATGGTATGGAATAGTCATTGTTGAAAATTATATTTTTTGAGCTTTTATCAAATTCTATTTAAGTAAATTCAATACTTTTTTTGTTAATTAGAAACTTGTTCAATCAAATTTGATTGAGTTTTGACTGAGTTAGAAGAATTTTCAGAAAATATGTAAAATGTAATGTAAAAATACCTTTGACAGGTATGTGAATCTTTCAAAAGTTGCATTTTAGGACACGTAAGCATTGCCTAGTGTTGGAAGATCAGTATCTTTTGATTAGTATTTTTTATCACGAATTTTCAGGTGATCAATTTCACCCCACTGATCAATTTCACCCCATTCCACGGTACCTTATACTTATCAAAACGATCGTTCAAATACCCGGCACACTTCTAAACTAATAAAATAATATGAGTTTTTTGATTTCAGTTGATCCGCTGCGTCGCTATCGTAAACACCGCAAACCTCTGCCAAAAAAAGCGTTATTATGATAATATTTTATTTTATGCAGGTTTCGTCTGCTAGTTTTTGGTTTTTGGTGTTCTTGTTGTGTAAGGGTGCTTTTTTAACATTTTTTGGCAATAACTCGGTTTTTGTGGAAGCTATCTATTTTGTGTCTTCTACAAAGTTGTGTTTCAATGATATACAAATATATGTCGAACATTATTACCTTCTAAATGTTACAGTTTTTTGTATATTTTAAAAGAGAGGAGGTTGTATCCAAGACACGCCGCTTAACCGACGTAGAACTACGCACAGTATTAAGGGGGGACCGTACTTTGGAAAGTTGAAAAATAATGAATTTTCGTGATATTTTTTTCGGATGTTTAGAGAAAGGTGAAGTGTTTGGACATTTCGGCTATTGATTAAGGTATACTTTAAGATGTATTTTGTGTACCATGGGTGCAAATATAGTGAGTAGTAGCCTATTGGCAGTGTTTTTCTCGAAACCATGTTTTTTCAACAGGTGGTAAGTTTTTCTCAACATCTACCAAACCGATTTGGCTAAACAATTTTCTCAACGTGTAGAAATGGATTGTCTAACTTGTTCCATAGACTATCTCATCGAATCTCTTCAACCTCACTTTTCTGACAGTTGGTGGTAACTTTGTTTACGTTTTGGATTTTGTGCTTTTTTTCTGGTAGAGCAATCATGTGCGTAGTGGAAATGCTGCTCAATTTATAATTGTTCTTAGTGTACTGCACCGCACGCACAACATTCAAAGGGCATTTTTGTCACAATAGAAATGATCTGCTATAATTGAGAACAAAACTGCATCACTCAAAGGTAAACAAAGTTACCAGTAGCTGTCAAACTCAGGTGCGTGAATTCACCGTGCGATGGTCTGTAGCCGTTTTTCGATATCTGATTTTTTCAATGTTTTATGAATTTTTAAATAGTGATTTTTCATGAAAACCAAAATTTTGTTTTACCAAAATAGCCGCAATTTTGGCAATTTCTGGAATTTTCAAAAACGGCCATGTAACAAGTTAGATAATCCATTTTTACAAGCTGTATAAAAATTTCAGCCAAATCGGCGCGGTAGATGCTGAGAAAAACGTACCACCAGTTGAAAAACATGGTTTCGAGAGAAACGCTGCCAGCAGCGTAGTACTCACTATATTTATATCCAACACATGCAAATTATATCTCCAAATAATCTTCAATCAATAGCCAAAATATTCGAACACTACTCTAAACATCCGAAAAAAATCACGGAATATTTCATTTTTCAAACTTCCAGAGTTGAAATCTGGCGCTCGAGATCTTTCGAAAATACGATTAATCTTCATTCACTTGATTTTTTTTGCATTAAGAAAGGCACAGTTTGCTGTTCAAAATCTGTAGGGGAATAAAGGCACTCTGACAACACGCACTGTGAAAGCTGTTTTCACATTCAGTAAATTAGACGGCTATGACAGAATTTGATTGTTAGGATCCAGCACAGATTACTTGCTTGTGTAGTCAAAAAATTATTAACCTTCACCTTGGGGGAATAACGGCACTCTGAAGACACACGCTGAGAAGAATCGCGCTGCTACTGGACATATGACCAACCACCGGGCAAGTGATTTGTTTGATCGTAAAGTAACTGATTTGACTAGGGACACTCTTTAATAGCCGAAGGTTGCTATGAAAGAGGCCACGCCTCATTTCTAAGTTTTACCATTCTCTCATGTTCTTCAGACGAATAATTCGTTTGCTCGCTGTTGCGTGTTGCATCACGTTGCAACTGAGCAGCTGGGGGACGACGAAATTCTGTTCATGCTGATTGATTGAATCGACTTCAAATTGTTTCTGTAAAATCAAATTAATCACCTTTGTTAAGGTGTTCTGACAGGGCTGTTTGTTGTTCAAAGTCTGTTATGCTGATCGCTGCATTTGTGCTGCCCCAACAGTGAGGTAATTAGATAGATAAATCAGAGGCGACGCGTGACCAAGTGGGCTACCTGTTCAATCAACATTTGCAACACTGAAACAACAGTATCGTGATAACAGTTTCGAAAACTTTTAACTCTCTACATTTTTATCTCTCTACATTTATCTGTATGGCAAAGAAATTCTACGGTCTATTATGACCGCGAGTTTCCCGATAATTTTCTCGTAGAATAATGATATCTGCATCATTTCATAGAAGAAAACTCAATGATCGGTTTTAGTCGTAAATGATTCTGGATCCGTCGAAGAACTAGAAAAGTTCGCTCGACGGATGGCGTTGTGATATGCAATGTCAGTATCATTCAGGTTTTGTCCAACGATAATTAAAATTATGTTTATGATCTATTTGCCATGAGTAAAAAACCTATCTTTGTTCAATGCTAAAGCGTTTCCTTTAACGATGTTGAAATTTTAAACTAAATGAAAGCAGCGCGTAAGAAGACAAACGTATACTATGCGGACTATGCGAGGTTCAAGTTTTCGAATGAACACAATGGGTGTAGAGGTTTGAATGAAACTATACATCGACGGAAGAATTCCACCACATTGACAGAAATAATGAATGAATTTGCTCGTTTTTCATTTGCACTACGAGAGCTCTGAAGATGGATCTGCGAACTCTCGCGGCCACGTGGTCTCTCTCAAATTTTAATGACGTCGAGAGAAGAAACAGAAAGGCATAACGAAACAGATTACCAGACACTGAAGAGAGGTGGTGTGTAATGAATGTTTTCTCTCGTTGACATCGGTTTTGTTCAGCAGAAAGTTTGAACCAAAAATGTTATTTTTACGCGAGGTGTCGCATTAGTAGTGGTGAGCATAGCGGACTGCGTCTACCCTGCCACACTTGAAGGTGCAGAGAAGTGTTGAACGACGGTTAGTTCAGGTGAAAGGTCTGAACAAACGGTATTTATTATTGCGTGTGGGTTGCGTTGCGTGTGAGTTGTAGGGCGTAATCTGAAGTGTAGCCCATCAGGTTACATTCTTCACGGTGCATAAATTTCCACTATGTTGAAAATAAAATAAGGATGTTCGGGATAACATTGAAATTACAAATAATTTACTCCGATGATTTTTCATACACTCTCAAATGTGAAAAAATCACTTTTTTTCTGAGATTGTCTACCTGTCCTATGAACAGGTTGAACAGGTGGACGAGACGCCTCTGAGATAAATAAAGTAAATTAGATGACCGCGACCGAATATGATTGCTAGGATCCAGTACAGAATGCTTGTGTTATTGCCAAAAAATTATTACCCTTCAGTTACATGTTTATTTGCCTTGAGAAAGGCATTTTGCTGTTCAACATCTGTAAAAGCTGTTTTCGCATTCAGTAAATTAGACGGCCGCGACAGATTGTGATGGCTAAAATCCAGCACAGAATTTCTTGTTGCCAACATAAGGCAAAACTTCTTCGCGGGAAGAAGGCCGAAGCCCTTAACTGGCAAATCGAGACGTTTGGTGCTACCTCACTGCTGTTTAGATATGCGATGTGACTTGTTTACTGGCGCAACCCGCTATGCTGCCGCTAACTAGGTATACTCTTCTGTCGACCTTTTTAGGGAAAGGCAGCAAGCGACCAACAGAGGACGTAATTTGCGTTTCAACAAGGCTTGACAATTTTCAATAGTTCAATAGTTTGCATAATCAATCAGCATTTTACTTTATTTGGGCGGATGCGTGTATAATTTTCCGATCAATTGCTGCAAGAATGAAGGAAATCGGTTGGAAACAAACCGATTTGTAAGCATTTAAAAAGGGACAAATTTCGTCCCCTTTTCGTTAATAGATTTCCTATTTGCATCCCTATGTGGTAGGCTAAAGAAAAACGTAGTTCTACGTCAAAAAAATTCTAATTTTAAAGACAAGTTTAATATGAAACGTTATACATATATCCAAAACAAGAAAAGTTAGGAGAAAAGTGTCTTCAGCAAAGTTTTTTGTAAGAACTTCTATAACTTTGCTGAAGACACCATTTCTTTAAAGTGTAAAGCTAAAAGGTTAGATTTTGCAGCGCCTCTAGCGGTTGAGTTTCGAACTAAAACTCTTTGACACGATTTGAGCCTTTTTATACACTAAAAAAATCTTCGGTCTGAAGACAGTATGTCAATAAAACCATTATTTTAAGCTCTCGTACCACTGTGCGGTGCCAACTGTTGGCGACAAATTGGTGTGCATTCCAACTATAACGTCCCGGTTATAACTGGGCTGGTCTGCTCGGCGACGTTTCTAAGATTGACGGTAAATTGGCCAGTTTTTACGGGAATTGCGAGGAGTGATTTCATTCTGTTCAATTAGACTAGTGACTTTCATGGTTTCTTTACGCATCTCAGCCTTCAATTCATTAATTGCAGCTGTTTGCTGCATGATCAAATTGGCAGTAGCGCTTCCTAGTGCAGCAACCGTAGGACAAAAAGTGGCATTAATTTCAAACACGCGTCGCAAAACCCTAAAATATTATCCGAGGACGCCTGGAGCTTTGTCTAATATTGGTTCTTTATTCCAGCACATTTAAAGTTTGCCATAGTTTCGCAGTAGCCCTAGCATATCATATGACCGGACTCTTTCGTAGGTTTGACGTACTTATCACAAACAAACTCCATTGTTTATCACACGCACTGTTCGAGGCACAAAATCAATCGAAAGTAAGCACTAAATAGAGTGATGCTTCACGTTTTCACAACACGGAAAGTTTTTATCAAACGATTCGTCAACGTGATAAATAAATTAAAAAGCACAGAGAATTTAAGCTAAAAAAAAAACAAGAAAAACGGCAGTTTATACCCAGTGAAAGAAATGAAATGATTTTGAGCTGATTGTTTTTTCATCTTGAGTTGTGCACATCATGAAGTGCACAGTTCATGACTAAAATTGTATCCTCTCAATACGTAATAAAATGTTGGTGCCTTGGTCACTCGGAGATGACAAATACAACAGTTAACTACATACAACTCTGAGAATAGAGTGATGCGCGTTGCTCCGTTGTAATTCTCTCTTCGTACGTGGCGCATCGTAGGAAAAAAACCTAAATTAATCCACCTAGCGGTCAGACTCAGCCTTTCTCATTCAAACTTATTATTTGTAAAAATAAATTTACATGAATGCTTAAATCCAAAAAGGTATATTCACTCTTTGGGTCCAAAAATATTAATGTTGTAATTAAAGTATAAAATATGAAATTTGACGTAATGTTAGTGCTTCTGAAATAGCGAAATATAAGAAATGACTCTTAATTTCGAACAATTTAATCACGAGCGATACCAGGAACGTTCAAATAGTACGATACCACATTTAAATCATGTTGAGGCCATATATATTGATCAAAGCAGCTATAGTGTTGAATAGTCTTTGAATTTCTTTTCTTTACAAAACTTTTGAACAGTATATAAAATTTTTATTAAGTTTGTTATTTATAAGTTTGAGAGATGACTCGTTCGTATGACACTAGTTATGTTCAAATAAGTCGTGTAATACTTGAGATAATAGATTTTCGTTGTTTCACAAATTAAAACATAACGGTTGCTTAAGTTTGATTACAATCAAATGAAAAGGAAACGTATGGGGGAGCCAAACTTTGAAACCAAGTGTTCAGTCATAATTCATCAGTTAACCCTTAACTATCCCGTTCATTCGATATCAATATTGTTCAAATCTGTTGTGTAGTTTCTAAAATAATGAAGTTTAGTGATTTTCACATTTCGATACGTTACAGACAAAGTTACATTCCGATTACAGCGAAATTCAACAGGGTGTTATGAGGCAGCTAGACCTTTCGTTTGATACTAATTCTGTGGAAATCGTGTCAACCATCTCTGAGAAAAGTGAGTGAGCCCAAGTAGTCATCAGAATATGTTTCTTTTCATAGCTGGTGTTGCGAACAGCCCCCCGATCGGGCGAAAACGATACATTTGGCAACACTAGGCGAGAAAGAGGCATTGAGAAACAGGAAGAGAACATGTAAACGTCACTTGGACCCGACCGGGATAGAAAGAAGAATTCGACCCATATTGGAGAGGGAAACAGAAGTTAAAGAAAATCCTAGTGTGAGCTGGAGAATAAATTTAGAAAATTAAGATCAAAAGTAAAGAGAAGGTGAAGATATAAGTTCAAGTAGGAAAGAATAGTGAGCAGAGATAATAAGGTATGGAAAATAGCGGAAAGCTGTTCTAAATAATTTGCAATAAATAAAATGTTCAAACTTAACCTACTATCACAGGAATCATCACAGTCTAAAGGTCGCGCATGGCTACGCACCAGACTAGGAGGAATTTAAGAGAACACCTAAATTGTAGGCATAATTAAAATATTTATAGATGTATCCTAAACTAAATAAAATATAATTCTAGCTTTGATCTGCTAACAAGCTGATACAAAGAGTGTTCTCTCGTGACAAAACCAACAAAATCAAAGAATTTAGAGGATCGAACATAACCTCAAAGAATGGAGGAAGATTTATCGCATAGAAACTGCATGCTATGTCAAGAACCGGATCATCTTGATGACATGGTGCAGTGCGATACATGCCAGTTGTGGGCACACTATTGTTGCGCCGGGGTGACATCTAATATTGAACACGAAGATTGGAATTGTGTTAAGTGTTCCAACCAGTTGCGCTTACCGAAAAATGCTACGAAGTCCACGAAAAAATCCGGTGGATCGAAAAAGACGGGAGCCAAAAGTGAAGTGGGATCTATCCGTAGCTCAGTATCGGTGCTCGAATCATCATTTCAACAGTTGGAGGAAGAGCAAGACGCAATGGAGAAAGGTTTAGAAGCGGATCGCTTGATTCGAGAGAAACGTTTGGAAATGAGCCGTGCAATTCAAGAGAAACGAATGCGACAAGAGAAAGAGTTTCGTGAAAGGGAGCTTCAGCAGGAGCGTGAGCTCAGGGCAAAGAAATTAGCACAAGAGCAAGAAATGTTAGAAAAACGTCTAAAGGAGGAATCCGAGTTTTTGAAAAAACAGCAAGCTTTACGTGAGATGTTTCATGCGAAGATGGATTTACTTAAAAACACCGCAAATGAAAACACGTCTGGTCGAAATGAGGATACGGGCAATGATGCCGATCCATCGAAAGGAAAAGTTCAAAATTGGTTGAATTCAAACGATCTACAAGGGACGAGTTTACGATCGTTAATAGGAGAACATAGTAAAGTGAATGAAAAACAAAAGGAAAAGAACAGGGAGTTGCTGCAAGAGACAACGTCACGGAAATTTAGCACAGAAAACGATGCAGTCACAAGTGAAGATGGGGATAGCGAGGACGGTGATGCTTTTAATGAACAGATGAAAGGGATTGCAGAGCTACTAAAACGTCACGGACCGGGGAAAGGTCATGGTTTGGGGCGAGGCCACGTGGGACCTACGAAAGAACAATTGGCTGCCCGGCAGGCAGTATCAAAACATTTACCGATATTTAAGGGAGAGCCAGAAATTTGGCCATTATTTTACAGTAGTTACGAATATACTACGAAGGCTTGCGGATTTACTAATTTAGACAATCTGAAACGGTTACAGGATAGCTTGCAAGGCGAAGCATTAGAGGCTGTGCGTAGTAGACTAGTACTACCAGAGTCAGTGCCCGATGTGATGAAAGATTTAAAGGACTTGTTTGGTAAACCAGAAAAACTTTTGAAAACTCTGCTTCAAAAGGTACGCTGCGCACAACCGCCGAGGTACGATCGACTGAATACGTTTATTCACTTCGGAATCACAGTTAAACAACTATGCGATCATATGGAGGCGGCGCGAATGGAAGAGCACCTGAACAACCCAATGCTCGTTCAAGAGCTTGTGGACAAACTGCCACCTAGCTATAAAATAGACTGGGTACGTTTCAGGCGAAATACGGAAGGCAAGCCTTTTCGCGTTTTTACTGATTTCATGAACGGTATAGTTTCGGACGTTTCCGAAGTAAGCGAACTACCCACACTTGATATGGGAGATCGAGCCGGTAGAGGAAGTTATAAAAAAAAGGAGTTTGTGCACGTACATGCGTCGTCTAGCAAAAATTTACCACCAGTAACAGCGTGTTGGTTGTGCAAGAAAGCAGACCATAAAATAAAATTTTGCGAAGAATTCAAACGTTTCAACATTTCAGAACGGTTCAAAGTCGTTAACAAATACAAGCTCTGCCATCAATGTCTGAACAATCACGGTAAAAGTCGATGCAACTCAAAGTTCAGATGTACAGTGGGTAATTGCCAACAAACTCACCACCCGTTATTGCACCGAACGTTAGAGATGGTACAAGTCATGAAAGCGGAAAATGTAAACCGGGAAAACTGTTCCGTCCTATTCAGAATGCTACCAGTAACATTATACGCCGGTAATTCCAGCATGAATGTAATTGCATTTTTTGATGAAGGATCATCGGTTACGCTTCTCCAGAATGTGGTAGTAGATAGGCTTCATTTAACTGGCGAAAAGGAACCGTTGGTGGTGACCTGGACAGGGAACGTGAGACGGTATGAGGACCAGTCGAGAAAAGTTAACCTAATGATTTCAGCAAGAGGTTGTAGCGGTAGAATGGCGGTGCACAACGCTCGTACAGTTAAAGAACTCGTACTTCCAAAACAAAGTGTAAACTTTCAGGATCTAATTAGCCGATATCCACATTTGAAAAATCTTCCAGTTGCTGATCAAGAACGCGAGGAACCAAAAATAATGATAGGTCTTGATAACATTCATGTATTTGCACCGCTAGAATCTAGAATCGGCAAACCTGGGGAACCAGTTGGAGTAAGATGCGCACTAGGATGGACTGTTTATGGACCGCAACCAGAAAGATGCACAAGCCAGGCTTACGTGAATGTACACGAAGAAACCCCAGTTAGCAATCAGGACATTTACGACATGCTGAAGGGCCAGTATAGTTTAGAGGAAGCCGGTATTGCTATCGAAGTACCTGAATCAAATGAAGAAGCACGAGCACGACGAATTTTAAAAACAACAACAGTAAGGATAGGAAATCGGTTCGAGACGGGGCTATTGTGGCGGAATGACGTGCGTAAATTCCCAGATAGCTTCCCGATGGCTATCAAGCGGATGGAGGCGCTGGAAAGGAAACTGTCCAAAAATCCTGGACTCAAACAAAATGTTGATCGACAGATTGATGAGTATGTTGCTAAAGGATATGCACACAAAATTACAGCTGAAGAGCAGCAAAATTCGGATGCGGCTTCGGTATGGTATCTTCCTTTAAATGTGGTATTGAATCCACGAAAACCAGAAAAAATTCGTCTGGTCTGGGACGCAGCAGCATCGGTCAACGGTATATCACTTAACTCCGAGCTTCTAGCAGGCCCTGATATGCTGACGAGCCTTCCAGCAGTGATCCATCATGCGTATCAGACCTGAAGACAAGCAGGCGCAGCGTTTTTTATATCGTAAGGAGAAGGGACCAATACAGATATTCGTCATGGACGTGGCCACCTTCGGCTCGACCTGTTCCCCTTGTTCAGCGCAATTTATAAAAAATCTAAACGCTGAAGAACAATCCGCGCTCTATCCAGACGCAGCAGCAGCAATCGTTAACAAACACTATGTTGACGATTACCTCGACAGCGCCGATAGCGCTGTAGAGGCAATAGAACGTGCGAGACAAGTAAAATTGATCCATGCAAGAGGGGGATTCGAGATAGGGAAATGGGTCTCGAATTCAGAGGAATTTTTACGAGCGTTGGGTGAGCAGAACGATGATCAGGCGGTACATCTCCATCAAGACAAAATGACACAAAAGGAACGAGTGCTCGGAATTATTTGGGACTCTAAAGAAGACGTGTTCTCGTTTTCTGCAACCCCTAGAGCGGACCTAGGACAGATGTTTTCCAGTGGAGATCGCCCAACGAAGAGATCCGTTCTCAGTTGTGTTATGTCAATGTTTGACCCACTGGGTCTTCTTTGCCCATTTACGATAATTGGAAGAATCCTTGTACAGGATCTGTGGAGAGCGGGTTGTGAGTGGGATGAGTTGATTGACGACGAAGCCTATAGTAAGTGGAAGCAATGGATCGGGTTACTACCAGAGGTGGGCGCGATTAAAGTACCTAGATGCTACTTCGGAGATGCTACGTCAGACAAGTTTAGAGGTCTCCAACTACATATATTCACTGATGCAAGTGAAAAGGCATATGGGTGTGCAGCCTATTTTCGCATTGTTATTGATGGTGAGGCACGCTGCGCGCTGGTGATGAGCAAGAGCAAAGTAGCCCCACTCAAACAGTTGACTATCCCAAGGCTGGAACTGCAAGCAGCAGTACTTGGCGCTAGACTAGCACAATCTATTAAATGCAGTCATAATTTGGTCATAAGAAATCAATATTTCTGGTCAGATTCACGTAATGTGTTGTCTTGGATCAAGTCAGACCAACGACGTTATCGACAATTCGTTGGCTTCCGTATCGGGGAAATTCTTAGCCTCACTAATGGATCAGAGTGGCGCTGGGTGCCGTCAAAGTTAAATGAAGCGGATTGCGTGACTAAATGGAAACAAGGGTGGAAATTGCACTCAGGAAGTTCTTGGTTTACAGGTGCAGACTTTTTGTCAAGTAACGAGCAGCACTGGCCGGTGCAGCCAGAAGTAAAATCGAATACAAACGAGGAATTGAAAGCTTATTTATTGGTTCATGATATAACGTTATCAAATTCTCTCATCAACGTGAACAGAATATCTAAATACAATGTTCTCGTCCGAACTATGGCCTGTGTGTTTAGATTTGTCAGTAACTGCAAAAAGATTATAACAGGAGAACCTATTGAACTCGTAAAGGCAACCGCAGGGCAGCTGAAATTAGTTATGCCGCACACAAAACCGACAAAGCGTCTGCCTCTTACGCAGGAAGAACTACTTAAAGCAGAAACATATCTTTTTAAAATGATACAAGCAGAGGCATACGGTGGAGATCTCAAGGTACTATTGCACAACAAGGAGAAGCCAGTTTCTCAGTGGCTAACAGTAGAAACCTCGAGTCCCTTGTATAAATTGGCCCCCCTAATCGACGAACGTGGGCTGGTACGAATGGAAGGTAGAACGAAGAATGCTTCCTTTCTGCCGTTTGACCTTCGTTTCCCGATAGTATTGCCGAAAGATCATCCAGTGACAGCTAAGCTCATCCATCATTACCATGAGAAGTTCGGTCACGGTTACAGGGAAACAGTAAAAAACGAACTTAAGCAACGGTTTTATATTGCGTCGATAAGCAGATTGGTGCCGAGAGTTGCAAAAGATTGCATGTGGTGTAAAGTCAAACGCAATCGTCCAGTGACACCGAGGATGGCACCGTTACCCATCCAGAGATTAATCCCGTTTCAACGTCCGTTTAGCTTTGTTGGGATCGACTATTTAGGGCCTTTCGAGGTATCTGTCAATCGACGAAAGGAAAAGCGCTGGATTGTTTTGTTTACGTGTATGGTGGTGAGAGCTATCCATCTAGAGATCGCACATAGCGTAACCACCCAGGCTTGTTTGATGTCTGTTAGAAGATTCATTTGTCGCCGGGGACCACCTCTGGAAATTTTCTCCGATAACGGCACGAACCTGAAAGGAGCAAGCAAAGAATTAGCGAGAATTATTTGTGCAATAAACGAAGATTGCGGCAGCGAATTAACAACTACTCGAACTAAATGGAACTTTAATCCTCCTGCCGCTCCGCATATGGGGGGCGTGTGGGAGCGCTTAGTGAGATCCACTAAAGAAGCGTTGGCGGTAATCGACGAAGGAGGCCGATTAACCGATGAAGTTCTGCTAACATCGATTTGCGAAGTAGAAGATATGATAAATTCACGGCCATTGACCTACGTATCACAAGAAGCCGATGAGATTGACACGCTGACACCAAACCATTTTCTCAGAGGTGTAGCACCAAATGAACCTGTGTTGACTCCACCGCCACCCTGTGCTGCCGAAGCACTCCGGAGCAACTATCATCGATCGCAGCAATTAGCAACGGAGATGTGGAACCGATGGTTAAAGGAATATATACCTTCCGTGAACCGAATGACCAGGTGGTATGGAGAAGCGAAACCGTTACGAGCAGGAGATTTAGTCTATATAGTGGAGGGGACTAAACGTAAGTTATGGGTGCGCGGGGTAGTTCAAGAACCGATAATCGCCAGCGACGGGCGCATTCGACAAGCATGGATCAAGACGAACAGTGGCGTTTTTAAAAGAGCTACAGCTGTGTTGGCTGTTCTAGAGATAGATGATGGTAACACCGGGCCGACAACAGAATCGGACCCAGAATTACGGACCGGGGAAATGTTGCGAACAGCCCCCCGATCGGGCGAAAACGATACATTTGGCAACACTAGGCGAGAAAGAGGCACTGAGAAACAGGAAGAGAACATGTAAACGTCACTTGGACCCGACCGGGATAGAAAGAAGAATTCGACCCATATTGGAGAGGGAAACAGAAGTTAAAGAAAATCCTAGTGTGAGCTGGAGAATAAATTTAGAAAATTAAGATCAAAAGTAAAGAGAAGGTGAAGATATAAGTTCAAGTAGGAAAGAATAGTGAGCAGAGATAATAAGGTATGGAAAATAGCGGAAAGCTGTTCTAAATAATTTGCAATAAATAAAATGTTCAAACTTAACCTACTATCACAGGAATCATCACAGTCTAAAGGTCGCGCATGGCTACGCACCAGACTAGGAGGAATTTAAGAGAACACCTAAATTGTAGGCATAATTAAAATATTTATAGATGTATCCTAAACTAAATAAAATATAATTCTAGCTTTGATCTGCTAACAAGCTGATACAAAGAGTGTTCTCTCGTGACAAAACCAACAGCTGGATTTCACATTTTTAAACATAACAGGAAAAATAATAATCTGTTCGCAAAAAAAAAACATTAGGGTCTTATGGGGCAACAAGACATACCATATGACACTGACTTTATGAAAATCGGTTCGGCCATCTCTGAGAAACATGAGTGAGATTAAACAGTCTCCAGAACACGTTTCTTTCTGTAATTTCTGAACCATATGTCCAATCTTCATAAAATTCAAAAGTTAAGGGTTTTTAGGTAGACCGTTCATTTGAAACCAATTTTGTTCAAATCGGTTGTGTAGTTTCTGAGATATTGATTTTTCGTGATTTTTACATTTTGATACATAACCTCTAAACTAGAAATCAGATTACAACAAAATTCAATAGGGTCTTATAGGGCAACTAGATCTTTCATTTGCAATTGATTTCATTGGAATCGATTCAGCCATCTCTGAGAAAATCGAGTGAGATTGGGAGAGCGTTACACACACACATGCAAAAAATGCTCAGCTCGTCGAACTAAGTCGAGTGGTATACGACATTCGGCCCTTTTGAGCGCTTTTATACCTTTAGTTTTTGCAGTGATTGCTATACCTTTCTAGGAGAAAGGCAAAAAGTGAAATGATAGAAATGACTTTTAATTCCAACTTAAATCCTGAGCAAGGCCGCAACATTGAAATAGTACAATATTGAATTTAAATGATGTTGAGGCCACATATTTTGATCGTAGCTATAATTTTAAACAGTCTGCGGGTTTAGTTTCGTTCTATAACTTTCAAACCACATGTTTAAACATTATGAAATTCATTGTTTAAGGGTTTGAAAGCCCATTTATTTAAATTCAACTATGTTCATAGCTTCTAAGATATAAGAGCGTTTTTCACATTCTGACGCAGCGCCAAAACTAAAAGTTTGATTACAATGAAATTCAATAGCAACCTAAGCGGCAAATAGACCCTTCATTTAACACCAAGATAGAAAGAATCGGACAGACCATCTCTGAGAAAAATGAGTGCGAAAGAAAAGTGCAGATATACACGTACACACCCACAAACAAACATATACACCTATACATGCATATATGCAGAAAATGCTCGATTCGTCGAACTGAGTTGAGTAGTATATGACATTCGGCCATTTCAATCATTTTTCTACCTTTTGATTAGCCAGTGATCGTTAGGAGAAAGTCATTATGTTTACTTTCATTATGTGATTTCACATTTTTATGAACAACGGACACAGTTACAATCCGATTGCAATGAAAATCAATAGCAACCTATGGGGCAACTTGACCTTCCATTTGACACTAATTTTGTGAAAATCGGTTCAGCCATCACTGAGAAAAATGAGTGAGTTTAAACAACCTCAGGATAACTTTTCTTTACATAACTTTTGAACCATATGTTCAATCATAACGAAATTTAAAAGTTAAGGGTTCTGGGGACAGCCCAATCATTTGAAACCAGTTTTATTGAAATCGGTTGTGTGGTTTCTGAGATATTGATGTTTCGTGATTTTTACATTTTGATACATAACCTCTAAACTAAAAATCCGATTACAATGAAATTCAATAGCAACCTATGGCGCAACTAGGCCTTTCATTTGCAATTAATTTTATGAAAATCGGCCCAGCCATCTCTGAGAAAAGTGAGTGAGAAAAAAAAGTTGCACATACATACATACACACACACACACATACATACATACATACATACAGAAAATGCTCAGTTCGTCGAAAGAAGTCGAGTGGTATATGACATTCGGCCATTGGGACCACTTTTATACCTTCGGTTTTTCCAGTGATTGCTATACCTTTCTAGGAGAAAGGCAAAACGATAGCTACAAGCAAAAGAATAATTGAGAGTCCCATAAATGTTGGTTGGATTGCATCCCGCATCGCAGTGACGCAGCAGCGATGATGCGGTGCGGTGATGATGGGAGGGAGAGTAAGTAGTTCGGATGGTATTTTTTTCAGCAGGTTTTCTATAGCAGCCAAACAGATACCAAAATGTGCTATGTTTGTTACCGAGAAATCATACGCTTGTTGTATTGCGTTGCGATTTCGTCAATGACATTACTCACTAGTTTTTGTTATGATTAGTGAATGGAATATTTTCCTCATACTAATTTGGGTAGTAACGTTATGGAAGAGTGAGCGGGGATGGGGTTTTGAAAATCTTTGAATAATGCTTGACTTGCTTTTGAACTGGTTTTGGATGCATTATTGCAGATTTTGATACTGCATTTTCACGTTTCAGTGCTGCGATTTTCAGGTTTTAGTGCTGTATGCCAATTGTGTTGAACCGAATATATTTGTACAGAAGTACAGAAATAACACCGAGAGGTAAAATAAGGCTTCTTTAGCAAAATCTTTAGCAAAAATTTGTAGAGGTTTGTAGAATTATCATTCTTATTGAACATATGCTGGCAACGACATTTTTATTATCACTGGACTTGTTTATTCATACTAAATTCAATAAGGAACTTGGAATATAAGCATAACAACTCAGATCTTTTTTTCCCTTCCTTTTCAATTTTCTATATTTCTGAGTACAAATGACATAAAGTATTTACAGATCAAATTTGTAACGGCTAATTTAACAAACATATTTACCCTAGTAAAAATGTTATGCAACTTAAATCCAAACAAAATATGGCAAGTGTTTTTTACGTCTAATGCCTGATTAATACCTGATAAAATCTGCAATATTTTGCAAATCATTAAAACTTTTTCTATCTTTCACAACAGTTCGAAAAACATAGAGGAGAAACAATTGGTATGATAAAAAGCTCATCGAAGCTTTTTTCCTGATTGGTCTGATTTCAATTAGTCGAATGTTCGCGGAATACCAGTTCAAGAAATACTAGTTAGGGCCAACAATAATGGTCTTAAAAGGCTTCGCCCTCATTCCACAGCCCTCCGACCGAAAAGCATTGCCACAACGATTATAAGGTTAGTTTCAGAGCTATATGCTCTGTACTGAAAACAGTTACAGTTTGAACCTTTGTTTTTATTTGTTTTGTAAATATTCGAACTGTTATTAAAATTTGTATACACTTGTAACAGTAAGGAAAAAATTCTTAATACATATTTAGAAGAAATTTGTTTTGTAAGTTCTCCGTACGTCACAATTGAATCAGTTGTAACACACCCTGTTGACACAGTGCGTCGATGGTTCGATTTTGGTAACATATTTATTTGCTTTCATTGACCACAGGGGATTTGTTTCTGAAAAGTTGGTTGGGTTTGTAACGACAGATGTTGTTTGGCCATAATGGGTCAAGTAGGAGAAACATGCTGTTAGTGATAAATCAAACGGGCCCGTAACATCAAAATTGCACAAAAGCTTGAAAACTCCGAAATTCAAAGAGTAGTAAATCTAGAATTTGTTTATATTAAAATGTTTATCTGACTTAACACCAACTAATTATATGTAAGGAATTACCCATCGTGAAAAAGTTGAAGAGGTTGTTTATTAGACACGACCGCAGAGTTAACCTAGAATACGACAGTCTGTCTTAAGTCAATGTATTTCTTGCAATAGGTTTGGGAATACACTCAATGGGGTTAATCAATTTAATGGTCTCTCTGTTCCAGATGACGTTTACCTCTACAGACGGCACCGGTAACGACAAAGAACAACAGCAGAAGCTATGTGCAGCTAAGCAGTTTCACTTGACGCCATATCCAAAACAAGAATGAAATTGTATTGTTTTGTGGCTGTCTTTTGTATCAAGTTGCACTGAGAAAGCTTAATTTAGGCAGTGGCTACGATGAGGGCCAATAGTGCATTCCGGGTAACCTAGGTTTAATACGAACAATTTTCTGCAGTTTGCAGTAGCGTAGATAATTTTAAAACTGATCGCTGCAAATAGTAGGACTTGAGCGAAAAATTATGTGATTCAGGTTCACTGGCGCAAACATTCTTCAAATAAATGTTAAAATACACTCAGTAAACTTTGAGGCTTAGCTGAAGTCAAAAGAGGTTAATAATGTTTGTCAATGCCATTTATTGACAACTGAATATTGTTTTTTGACATGGCAAATTTTTGATTTAGTTCTGAATAATTTACTGTGTAAAATCAACATGAGATGATTTATTTGAAACTATATATGATAATTTTTATCGCTATACTGCTAGTCACGCACGCTATATAGCTAGCCACGCACGCTGTAGATATGCACACACGCTATATAGCTAGCCACGCACGCTATAAACATGCACAGACATGCTATAGACATGGACAGGTACGCTATAGACAAGCACAGAAACTATATAACCATGCACACGCAAGCCACGCATGCTATAGACATGCACGCGCTATATAGCTAGCCACGCACGCTAGCGACACACGCTATAAATATTCACACACGTTATATATGTGCACACACCCTATATATATACACCCTGGAAGATGGTGGCTTCTCAAACCACCTGGCGGTGCGAGTCTCATTTAATTTCTGGCTGTATTCACCCAACGATATCTGAATTGAATTACCACTGGTGGGGTCCAACTCAGATCAAAAGGAAGCCGAACTGAAAAAGTTAGGTTCTGCAACTAACCACTACCGCCGCCGCTGTTGCCCGCTGCTGCTCCGCGCCGCGTTTGCCACTGCCATCGCTGCTACTGTCCGCCGCTGCTGCCTGCTGCTAGTAAACTGAGATTGCTTGAGGAGAAGCAGTCTCTTATATAGCCCAACGAGTGCATTCCTGGCTAACTAGGTACTCCATTCTGTCGTCCTTTTCAGGGAAAGGCAGCAAGCAACCAATCAAAGGTCGACATTTACGTTTCGACAAGGTTCAACAATTTTCAATAGTACAATAGTTCGAACAGTCATTTTAATTTTCTGCATTTGGACGGTTGCTTAAATGATTTTCCAATCGATTGCTGCAAAAATGACGGAAATCGGTTGAAAACTGACTGAGTTTAGAACGTTTGAAATTGGACAATTTTCGTGACGCTCTCCATGTTTTCGGTTTTCGAAATTGGATCCCTGTATTGAAGTTGAACCCCTATATATGTTGCCGTAAGACGTATTCTACGTCAAAAAAATCAATTTTGTCAATGATCAAGGAACAACTTTATTTGAAATAAAAAAGTCTCTCTCTCTCTCCAGCTCGGGGAAAACTAATAGTGTCAGAAGGATCGTAGCTCTAGCCCCGCAATTGTCCTGTACACTCAACAGTTGGCTGCGAAGTCTGTGTATAATAAACAGAAGTTCAAATTTCAAGACGGAATGTAGCACCAAGGCATTGCTTTACATTATCAATGCACAAAATTTAAAATTGTTAAAAAAGTTGTTTAAGTTAATATTTCCGAAATCTCATTTTTTGTTATGAAAACACTATAAACGGTTTGCTAAATATTTGTTGTCTGACCATGGCAAACTGAGAGAGAAAAAGTTACGATGGCAGTTCGTAACGTTAATGACTTTTGGCCGCTAGCTACAATTTTCCACCGCCGTGCATCGGAAATTGCCATTCTCCGCCACAAACATTTGCCGAACTTTTTCGGACACATTATTTTTTTTTAGCCCTTTGTCCATCTTGACGCCTTATACCGACAAAAGCTTCTAACCAACTAGCAACTTGCACTTGCGCTTGCACCTACCAGCTACCACCAAAAAAAACCCCGTTGAGTTGAGTGAGAGTAGGAAAAAAAGAACTCTCTTTCTTGAAAAAAAAACCCCATCATTGAGTAAATATTTACGATCCAATTTCTCTCATTCATTACTTGTTCATAACGCGACTAACTTTATATTCTCAGCTGTGCACATAGAGAATAACATATATTGCGTGCTCCCACGATGAAAAGTACATCGTAAGAAGGAAGGCGGAGAGAGTGCACCAGTAACGATTTTTTTTATATGGTGCTCTTTTGTGATCTTCGTTATTCACCTACCATGGAGGTCTGTTTGCAAATGTTCGAAGAATAAGAATAACTCGCACACTGACGACGATGTCAACGCATCATAGGCTTGGTTTATACGTATTCATTAGTCGCTAGAAGCGATTTTTTTTCCATCGGTGTTTATACCCATGCTGTAAATATCCACGCCTTTTTTCAAATTTCATTATTCTTCAAGTTGCGTGGTGTTAGATGTCATTTTATTCCGTATATAATATGAATAAACGAGAATTAAATATCTCGTTTCAAGTTAACAACTGGCAGAGCATGACCGAGTGAGCATGCAACAGAATATATCAGGTTATTATATGATGCATCCGCGGCTGCGATTTGAAGGCAACCCAATTCATTTCAAGCCTGCTTTTGTGCATATTTTTTTTCTTTTCGTGGAAAAATTCATGTAAAAATAAAAATAACAAAAATCGTATATTCGCAATTGGTTCCAAACGTTCTGGCCGTTTTATTCTGCCAACGTTGCTGGCGTTGTTTTGGGTTTCACGTGTTAATAAAAGGGAGATTATTATTTTGCCCTATGTCATCATCATTCACGCGATAGCAGAGCCGATGACTGTTGCGAATACCGCAGTAAATAAATTGTAACATTTTTTATTACAAATCGTTTGGCACTTCAATATATTTGTCCTGCGTGGCCATTTTTGATGTGTCAAATAGCAATTGAAGATATAAGTTGACAATTTTACAAGTTTTTAATTGAGCGGTTGTTGAGTAGTTACCTCACTCGAAATATCAACTGGATTTGCATTGGTTTAGTAAATGCGAACTATGATGAAGATGTTTTCATTGATGAAATGTATTATTATGGGACAAACGGTATCAACTGTAAGCGGAATAGTGCAGCACATGTATTTATAGATCCAACAATTGACGGCTCGCCATTAGCCAGCTTCTCTATATATACGGAGTCACAAGCTCGATAGTGTTTGCAAACCACGAGAGGCAATCGTTTGCGTTATTTCCGATGAAACACGCGACCTCTTCTGAACGAGGTCGCGCAGCAAGTCTCCCCGTACACGCTTCCGACGAGTGATGAAAATAGACAGGTTGATTGGCCTCCTTGAGGATTCGTTCGGGAGTGATTGCAGCGAATGAAATTTCACTTTAGTGTAACAACTAGGTATATCGAAAAATGAAAGTGAGTAACAAACTCCCAAATGTGTAACTATATTTAGAAAAAAAGGTTGAATACATTGTATTTAGTATAACTTATTTCATTCACAGATCATAAACCGGTATAGTCCTAAGATATATCACTCAAAGATTATTCTTCAATACTAATTTTTGGCTGTTTTGTTTCCAACATGGATCACACTTTAAACTAATTACTATTTAGATACGAATGGTTCATTATATCAGGAACCCGAGTACTCAACACTGCGACCGTACCGCCTTCGATAGCCTCGCGGTCTCCCGTAATAATAGTATTTATATCCAGGATAATAATACCAATAGCCTCGCTTTCCGTACACCTTGACGACCGGAGGTCCATGACGATAGTAATCGTATCCCGCTTCCGCAACAGGAAGCATTGCGTCAAGTGAGAAAACCGTTAAAATAAGCAAAATTGTTATGCCAATGGCCGGAACACGCATTGTTGGTTCCTGTCGAAGGCTTTGAGGTTGAGGTCTAAGCTTTTATAGTTTGCTCCTGTGTTTAATCGGAAGGTCACGTTCGAACTGCATCTTGAATAGATTTGTCTCACTTTAAATAAAACGAATAATGCGATGTTGTTAATATACATCAAGCATGTGCGGCTCTCACAATCATCTACTTATGATGTGAACTAACAATAGGGTAGGTGTTCTCATTCATGTCGTATGGTAAAATCTCACTCGTCGATCGGTGATTGTTGAATGAACGATTCGATTTATGTTAGGCTCTTGTTACGGACACTTTTGACTACCGTTACCTTACGAGGGGAATTATAATAGTAATGTGTGAAATATATCTGTTTGACGCTGATAAAATCATTGTAAAAAGCGTGTTTTAAATGGAAAATGATGCTGTTTTGTGACGATGCTGTTACAGTTCTACCATGAAGCATTATGTAATATCTGTAGCTCCATTGATCAATTACTTTGGAGATAGTGTAGCACTTGAGAATGGAAAGTTTTCTGTATCACTGGGTTAAAGTGCTACTAGAAGTGTCTCAATACAAAAGTTTTTTGTGTTCTTTGCTCCAGAATGATAAATTCTCCTGAAAGTAATCATCAGCAGTATTTACAACATATAATCCGATTGCTTTCGCAGCGGATGTGGTTAACGTTATTCATTCACTTTTCTTCATAAACTAGTTGCTATCCTCCATGTCGTATGACGCGGTAATTTTGCTAAGACAATGAACGAAAATCTATATTTACACACGTGATGCATCACTGAAAGCTTTCGGTGTGTTTCGTAAACTATTTTATTCCAAAAATCATAAGTATGCAGCCAATTAGGTGCAGTAAATCACAACACCACAACGGTTGAGCAATAATAATAATCTGTACCGACAGCGATCGTCAGTATTCGTGCCAAAAATGATTAATCCGTCAGTGCATCTTTAATATTTCATTTATAATTAGTGCAGTTCATCATCCATGTTAGTGGATTTGGCTCTCAGCCGTACGTTAATTTCGACCAGTTTATTCCCTTTTTGGGGGCATACTTGAATGACGTAGCAATTTGGTTACATAACCTCAACTCTCCCTGACAAAAATGTAGCATCAGATTAACCCCCGCCTCCGGTCTAAGTTAGTGTATTTTTATTGTACATTTTTTCTGCAAAAAAAATTGGTCACCCCAAAAAAATGCTACGTTGTTTAAGTATGCTTCCTTTCGTTGACTAATTCTTACTAAGCCAAGCGTGAATTTAGTTTGTTGCTCTAATTATCGTGGTAAATAATCAAGACCGTCTAAACCGATCCGTGGGATTGGTTGGAAATTATTGAAATTTTTTTATTTCTGTCACATTCAATTGAAAGGTCCGGTGATTACCGAATTATTTTTTTCCCAACTCCAGTAACACAAAGACCAGTGCTGTGATGTCTTTCGTCGACTTTGAAATCAGTTTTACTGACAGTGACGGGGCCAACGCGGTTGGCCTTCGTAACTGATACTGAATTAACCAAAATTGCACACGGAATCTGTTGATTGTACTTGGGCAATGTTATGGCAAATAACTCTGTTCGATCCACGTACATACATCACAAGAAGGGATGTTTTTCTTTGAATACTCTTTCTGGCGGTTGGATCCATTTCACTGTTAGGTTGTCCCGAGCGAGCGTACTAAGCTAGGTACATACGGTTAATGAATAGATTGATTGTTTGCTTACAAGAGGCCGCCACTCCCGACGGCGGGACGGCGTCAGAATGAAAAATACGTTGCATCATGGGGGTTGAATAGAAAGATCAGAAATACCTTATAAAACCTGCAACTAACGATAAATAAAGCAATAATTTAGACAATGCTACCTGGATGAATAATATTCAGTAGTTCTACAATTAAACATCATTGTCAAACAAAATCGAAGTAGAGCAACTGCAGTCTTCATATTTTTTTTTTTTCAAATATCGCCAAAAAATATTTCCATCTTTCATTGTTCAAACAGGCTTGAGAGTTTGTACTTAATAAAATGGTTTTAGTGTCAATTTTTTTTCGATCGTGTGTCTTTGGAAAAGTTGTAGATAATAATTTTGTCTTTAAAAAAACGCAACGTACTTTTTTTATTGAAAGAAATACAGGTCGGACTCAATTATATGTGGGTTATTCCTTATAAAGTAACCACGAAAAAACACAAAGGGGCCGTCTACATTCCACGAGGACAGTTTAGAGGGTACGCAAATGTCCACGGTAGGGTGGAGGGAGTAATGATATTGTCCTCGAGGACACGATATTTTTTCCAAAAAAATGGGAATCTACCAGGAAAATATACTGGCCTGCAATAATTCTACAGCTGTTTTGGTTTTAGCGTCGTTTTCAGCTTTTTTTTTATATTTGGCATCTTAGTTTTTTTTTTTTTTTGAAAAGTTCTTTAGACATGTCGAGCAAGAATTTCAGGTAAAATAAGATGTTTTTTTGCGTTTTCTTTTGTTAGTCGAGACATTTTCGAGAGCAACTAAACTCAATTTGGACTCAGTTTTTCTTCAGTTTTATCCATCTATGGATCGGTTATTAGCTAAATTTGGAATCAATTTCTGCTTCGCTTTTTTCATTGACTCCCTCACCCCTTGACTGAATTAAAAACTAAACAAATTTTAAGATCATTTTTTTAAATTTTATATTTTTTTCGAGATTCCAGGAGCGTTGCGAAGCATTTTAAATTTGTTCGGAGTTTGCTAATTTGCTTTATCCGTTTTTATTTTCAGAGAAATTTTTAAGATATATTTTTTTAATGTAATTTTAAATGAATTTGTTTTCTTTCGTTTCTTCTCTACCTAAGAGGCATTTTACAGCCATTTTATGATCATCATTTCTTTTAATTTTTTCTATCTAATTAGAGCGTCTTAATCTGTTATTTCCATTGTCGGTTGTTTTTTGTTTCACCTTCCAGAGATTTTTATCAGCTTTTTTAGTGTTCTCAGATGTTTCAAGCTATATTTACTAGAGATTGCATGCATTTTAAACTAAACTTGATACAGTTTTTCTTAAGGTGAAACGGGATTGTGGCCTTTTCCTATACAATTTTGAGGTTAGAGTTCTCTTTACTTCTGTATTTTGATCGTAAAAAAATCGGCTTCCACTAAATAAACAGCACTCAAATTGTTACTTCAGGCATGCAACAGTTGTGAAAACAATTAATCAAAGTTTCATGTACGTTGTCTTCATAAATCAAGAGAAAATTAGATTGCAAAATTCGAGTTGATCGCGACCACGTCCCGTTTCACCTTAAGGTTGATATTTTTTTCTGTTTTATAAATTTTCGAATTATTACATACTAACTTCAGATCATTTTTTAAGTTGTTCTTACGGTTTTAGAGGCATTTCATTGTTCATTTGCAGGCAGGCATTTTAGCTGAATTTTAATCATGTAATATTCTGACAGTGCTGTTTTTTGAAAGTTGGAGATATTTTCGAGATTATTTAGTTAAACCCCCCCCCCCCTTTCGTGTTTTTAGTAGCTTAAAGTTATATTTAAGATTATTTTCTTTTCGACTTCTTGTGGATTTTAGGGATTTTTTACAGCGTAATGTTTTGTAGCCTTTCATTATAGTTTTTGACACTTTTTTAATTTCCTTTTTTCCTAGAAAAGAAATGAAACATTTTGCCCCTTCTTTTTTATAATGTTTTCAGTCAGTATGCTACTCGGAGCGTTCTCATGCATCATCAGGTTAAACTTGGCGTATTTGTTTTTCATTCTTTTATTTCTTGCAAAAGAGATTTTATTTTTTCAGCTTCTACCGAAGCTTTCTGCCATATTGAATCCTTACTGTTTTTGTCTCTCATTTAGCCTTATAAAGCCCTTTTCGGCGATTCTGAGCTCAAATTGGGATCATTTTCTATTTTGGCCTTTTCTGGCCTTGGAAAGCACTTTTTGACGATTCTGAGCTCAATTTGGGATCATTTTCTTTTATAGCCTTTTCTGGCCTTATAAAGCACGTTTTGGCGATTCTGAGCTCAATTTTGGATCAATTTCTATTTTGGTCTTTTCTGGCCTTATAAAGCACATTTTGGCGATTAGCTCAAATTAGGATCATTTTCTTTCTTAGCCTTTTCTGGCCTTTAGAATCACTTTTCTGCGATTCTAGGCTCAATTTGGGATCATTTTCTATTTTGGCCTTATTATGCACTTTTTGGCGATTCTGAGCTCAAATTGGGATCATTTCCTATTTTGGTCTTTTCTGGCCTTATAAAGCACTTTTTGACGATTCTGAGCTCAATTTGGGATCATTTTCTTTTATAGCCTTTTCTGGCCTTATAAAGCACTTCTTGGTGATTCTAAGCTCAAATTGGGATCATTTTCTTTTCTGGCCTTTTCTGGCCTTATATATTACTTTTCGGCGATTCTGAGCTCTATTTGGGATAATTTTCTTTTTAGCCTTTTCTGGCCTTCAGAAGCACATTCCGGCGATTCTAAGCTCAATTTGGGATCATTTTCTATTTTGGCCTTATAAAGCACTTTTTGGCGATTAGCTCAATTCGGGATCATTTTCTTTCTTAGCCTTTTCTGGCCTTTAGATGCACTTTTCTGCAATTCTAAGCTCAATTTGGGATCATTTTCTATTTTGGCCTTATAATGCACTTTTTGGCGATTCTGAGCTCAAATTGGGATCATTTCCTATTTTGGCCTTTTCTGGCCTTGGAAAGCACTTTTTGACGATTCTGTGCTCAATTTGGGATCATTTTCTTTTTTAGGCTTTTCTGGCCTTATAAAGCACTTTTTGACGATTCTAAGCTCAATTTGGGATCATTTTCTATTTTGGCCTTTTCTGGCCTTATAAAGCACTTTTTGGCGATTAGCTCAATTTGGGATCATTTTGTTTTTAGCCTTTTCTGGCCTTTTCTTCTGGGATCATTTTCTATTTTGGCCTTCTCTGGCCTTGTAATGCACTTTTTGGCGATTTTGAGCTCAATTCAGGATCAATTTCTATTTTGGCCTTTTCTGGCCTTAGAAAACACTTTTTGACGATTCTGAGCTCAATTTGACATCATGTTTTTTATTTTGGCCTTTTTTAGCCTTATAAAATGGGATCATTGTCTATTTTAGCTTTTTCTGGTCTTTAGAAGCACTTTTTGGTGATTCTGAGCTCAAATTGGGATCATTTTCTATTTTGGCCTTTTCTGGTCTAATAAAGCACTTTTTGGCGACTAGCTCAATTTGGGATCATTTTCTTTCTGGCCTTTAGAAGCACTTTTCTGCGATTCTGAGCTCAATTTGGGATCATTTTCTATTCTGGCCTTAGAAAACACTTTTTGACGATTCTGAGCTTCTCCTCGAGCGGGGTTACCAACTATTTTAGGAATAAAAGTCTCTTCAGAATAGATTTTTGTGTAGCTTTTTCTGGTTTGTTTTCAATCATTCAAAGCATAATTTGCGATCATATTTCTTTCGTTTATTTTTTTCAACTATAAAGGCGTTTGCTTAGGGATCTGAGAGATGGGATTCTTTTCATTTATGACTTTTCTTGTTTAACTAGTTTTGGGCTGCTCTTGGTAATTCTTTTGCTGCCATTTGATTGTTTAATCACCAAACAAAACCACAGAAATAAATATTTTTCAAATTTTATTTGTAAAAAAAGGGGGGGGGGGGGGCATCTTGAATAATATTCACGCATGTCCACGAAGAGAGAGAGGGGAGGTCTGATATGATGAATTTTGTGTCCTCGTGGGGAATTATTCATCTAGTATCATTTGAAAAAAAAATTCCCAATTTCAGTGTCGATTGGAATACCCCTAGCTCCTCTTTGTTGCAAAATAAAACGCATTTTTTGGTCAAAACCTCTTTGTTCTCTTTTTTACAGTTTTATAGACGTAAGACGTCCGAAAAATACTTATGGGAGATTTTTGAAGGAAATAAACCAAGGAATCCTATCCATCCTGAAAGCTAAATTTGCATTTTTCGGCAAATGCACCCGATTTTATTTTAAATTTGATAGTGCTATCGTGTTCGTCGGAAAATTTTACCAAGTAAGAAACACTTATCACCCTGAAGTAAAATGAGTCATTCTCGAGTAATAACATTTTTAAGAAAATAGTTTTGAATTTCTTCATTAATGTTTTGTACAATTTATAGAAGTTAAAGCTTGGTAATACTGGTAGGTGATTTTTGAAGAAAATAAACCAAGAAATCCAGAAAAAATATTATTTTTGACCGGAAGTATTGCCAGATAGATTTTTTTATTTTTTTATAAACTTAATTTACATTTTTCGGCAAATACAGCTAACTTTATTTTAAATTCAAAATTTTCAATTTTCAAATATTTTACGTGAAAATGAGAAAAGTTAAAAGTTGAAATAGAACTTTTTTTAAAGCCACAGAGGATTTTTTAAATTTCTCGCTTATTCAACGTCGGTCTAGCTCAACCACAACGGTTTGTTTGATTGGCATGATGTCTTCGGCAAAGTTGTAGCCAGTAGTTCTCTCCTTCCATGAAAAAAAAACATGGACTGTAAAATATTAATAAAAACTTTGAGAAATAAACCTTGAGAGTCTCAGCAAAAAAGAAAAAAAACAAAAAAAAAATTCGTATAGTTTTTTGGATGGACAAAATAATTACCTACAGCTTCGCCGAAATAATTGAATGGTAAAAATATTTTTTAATACCGTAGAAAATTTTCTTTAATAAACCTTCCTTTTTTTCCTTTTCTTCCTTCAAAAATTAGGACTTGATATTCAATTTACAAAACTATTTCTGGGATTTTTTTAAAATTTTGTTGTCTTCGGTATTTTTTTTAAATTTTTTTTAAAATTTCCTCTTTTCAACAAATTTCGATTTGTTGTTATTCCTTCATGATTGAACTCTACCATCAATGTTTAGTTTGGTAGTTTTCCAAAAAAAGAAGATTCCTAACATGAGTTTTTAGAGATAAATAATTTTTAATATTATTATTATCTTTAAATTATTCAGCTTATTTATCAATTTATTCATACACAACTTTGCCAAAGACGTCACACCGATCAAACTAACAAGCATTATGAAATCGCTGCAATTTATTATTAGACAGTTTTTTTTATTGAACCTACATCGACTCCGAGCTATGAATAAATTGTATATTAAAATGCATACGCCCTTTTAGAAACTTACTCTCGAGAATGAAAAATTTCTCTACTCAGGGAATTTAGACAGTTTGCTGAACCAAGTATGTATGGAAATTTCATTCAAAACAAAGCCACTAGAAATTCCTCAGTAAGAACATTAAAAAAGCAGGAGAAAGGTAAAGAGGATGCTAAATTCTGTTTCCACCGGAATAGTTTTACAATTTATATTTAATTAAAAATGCTTGTATAAATATTATGGCAATAGAAATATTGTCTGAGTTTCGTACTGCAATTGCTTATAGGCAATCAGAGTTTCGTACTATAATTTATTTATCAACATTTATTAACATGATCAAGGTCGGCATTGTTTTTGACTATTCCAATTAATCTTCAATGGAAATATAAAGCACTCCACTAACTAATGGCGATTCTATAATTAGAAATGTTTTGCTTTATGTAGTATGTAGATAGTATGTAAACTCATGTTGGAAAAGACTTGCTTGAATGAACAATGAGCTATCTTTGAATGTATTTGTTCAGGCGAAATTTCGTTTTCAATTGAAAATATAGTAATTTATAAGAAAGAATAAAACAACATCGCGCGTCGAAGCCACAAATCTATTGTCCAGGGGGGCCAAGAGTACTGAAAAGGTAACAACTGCTAAATGCGTGTACACGTATTGAAAAGTGCTAATTGAAATGAATTCAATTTACATACAAGTGAAATCCCGAACAAGACGTTATAAGCAATCAATCGTCTCATTTGCAATAGCTCAATCTCGTATTGTTTTGATTTTTAACACGGCTCGGGATAGGTTTCCCACCGAGAACGTGCAATCGCACAATTTAATTGTGTTTTATTGCGCTTGGAGGAAAACAATTCATGCATTTACATCACCGACGGTCACCTACTCATTTGATCCACAGTTTTAGCGGGACGAGACAACCAGAATAAAACCTGTTTTGTTCAAACGTCATTTGCTTCCTCTGAATATACTATACTGGAATAGTGTTTCTTGCATTCGACAACGAATGCTATGATTACATCGAGATCAAAACCAATATCATAAATCATAAATCACGGCCCCTTGAGTTAGCCTAATTCAATCAATGAACCTGAACCTTGCCATACCAGTTGCTTCGTTGCATATTACTTAGTCGTGGAGTGATGCTGCAAAGAAATCGAAAAGTGTAGAGGAAACGTGAGTTCGAGCGAACCTCGAAGCTGTGTGGTTTTGGTTATGCGAACGATAATCGAACAATGTAGGGATTCATGATATTACTTGATAAAATGTCACATACTGTAAACAAGTTCTACTAAGTTATTCTTTACTTTGCCATGCGGGAAGTACCATGATTTCACCTATGAATGTGAACTTCTTGCATTGCTTTGTTGTGGCCGCTTCGCCGTCTACAGTGTTAATTTAATAAGTCACAAAATGTCGCATTGAATTGTCGACATGAATGAAAGCTTTTAATAAACTCAATTCACTGGGTCATTGTATGTGTTCATCTATCAAGTTGTTTAATGTGGGAACCAGATAAATGATTAACAATTTGAAGTACCGTTTGAATCGCATCGTTATTTAGCGACGAAACGACATGCCTTTTTGAATTCTCCGGTTTGAGGGAAAAATCAGGTTCTCATTAACTATGAATATGAGCATTACTTTACACATCGTTTGATCGTTTTGTATCGCGTTTTGTAAAGATGCAAACCCTGGAATAAATATTATTTCTTAATCGAACCTAGATTTCAGATCAACAAGTAACACTGACCAGTTTGATGAGTGACAGTGTGTGTAGTCCTACGTCAATAAAACCCTCCACTTTTTCGCCAACAGAACCTTATGAAAAGGGTATATTTGATCCTTTCTTCACTCTGAATGTTTTTTTTAGCCTAAAAGTAATGTATTGAAAAAAATCGAATATTTTTTACTATTTCATTTTGGCCTTTCCTGACTTTTGGAAGCACTTTTTGCGATTCTGAGCTCACTTTGGGATCATTTTCTATTTTGGCTTTTAGAAGTACTTTTTGCCATTCTGGGCTCATTTTGGGGTCGTTTTCAACTTTGGCCTTTCCTGGAAGCCTTAAGAAGCACTTTTTTGTGATTCTGAGCTCAATCTGGGATCATTTTTTGTTTTGTCCTTTAGAAGCACTTTTCGGCAATTTTGAGCTCAATTCGGGATCATTTTTTGTTTTGGCCTTTAGAAGCACTTTTGGGGGTTCTGAGCTCAGTTTGGGATCATATTCTATTTTGCTCTTTTCTAGATCTTAGAAGCACTTTGCTGCCATTCTAAGCTCATTTTTAGATCGTTTTCTATTTTGGGTTTTTCTGGCTTTTAAAAATACTTTTTGACGATTCTGAGCTCATTTTGAGATAATTCTCTATTTTGGACTTTTTGCGATTCTGAGCTCAATTCGTGATCATTTTTTATTTTGGTTTTGTTAGGCCTTAAGAAGCACTTTTTGGGCGATTGAGCGCTCAATTTAATATCATTCTATATTTTGGCCTTTTCTGGCCTTCAGAAGCACTTTTTGGCGATTTTGAGCTCATTTTGGGATCATTTTCTATTTTGGACTTTAGTGGCACTTTTCGGCGATTCTGAGCTCAATTTGGAGTATATTCTATTTTTGGCTTTCAAAGCACTTTTTGACGATTCTGCGCTCAATTTGGGATCATTTTCTATTTGGACCTTTTCTGAGCTCAACTTGGGATCATTTTCTGTTTTGGCCTTTAGAAGCACTTTTTTGCGATTCTGAGCTCAATCTAAGATCATTTTCTATTTTCGCCATTAGAAGCAGTTTTCGGCAATTTTGAGCTCAATTTGGGATCATTTTTTGTTTTGGCCTTTTTTGGCTTTCAGAAGCAATTTTGGAGGTTCTGAGCTCAGTTTGGGACCATTTTCTACTTTGGTCTTTAGAGACACTTTTCGAAGATTCTGAGCTCATTTTGGGATGATTTTCTATTTTGGCCTTTAGAAGCACTTTTCGACGATTCTGAGCTTAATTTGGGATCATTTTTTGTTTTGGCCTTTTCTGGCCTTCAGAAGCACTTTTTGGTGATTCTGAGTTCATTTTGGGATCATTTTCTATGGCGTTTAGAAGCACTTTTCGGCAATTCTGAGCTCAATTTGGAGCATATTCTATTTTGGTCTTTTGGCACGTTTTTTGACGATGCTGCGCTCAATTTGGGATCATTTTCTATTTTGGCTTTTTCTGGCCTTTAAAAGCATTTTTGGCGATTCTGAGCTCAATTCGGGATCATTTTTTGTTTTGGCCTTTTCTGGCCTTCAGAAGCACTTTTTGGCTATCCTGAGCTCATTTTGGGATCATTTACTATTTTGGCCTTTAGAAGCACTTTTCGGCGACTCTGAGTTCATTTTGGGATCATTTTCTATTTTAGCCTTTAGCATTTTTAACAATTCTGAGCTTTTCTGTTTTGATCCTTTCTGGCCTTTTAGAAGCTCTTTTTGAGATTTTGAGCCTAATTTGGGATCAGTTTCTACTTTGGTCTTTTTCAGGCCATTTGAAACATTTTTCGACGATTCTGAGCTCAATTTGGGATCATTCTTTTATTTTGGCCTATTCTGGCCTCTAGAAGTACATTTTGGTGATGCTAAGCTTAATTTGGGATCATTTTCTATTTTGGCCTTTTCTGGCCTCTGAAAGCACTTTTTGGCGATTCTGAGCTCAATCTGTGATCAATTTCTATTTTGGCGATTCTGAGTTTAATTTGAAGGGGCGATGCAAAACCATTTTTTTCTAGCTGGAGAACAAACATTGTTGACTAGTGCCGAAATAAGGGTTTTAAAAAATAATTATTTTTGGTGTTGAGAAAACATGTCGAGGAATAAATATGTGTTCTTTTAAAATCAAAAATTATAAATTATTTCTTTAAATTAGCGAGGCTACAAACAACCTTTATTTTTGTCCACAAAGATAAGCTAGATTTTCGATTTCATCGTAAATTTTGGTCACCCTTATATTTAATAATACGGAAATAAGGGCTTCATCGTATGTCCCATCTTTGGAGAGGGAAGTTTTTCTCTTGATAATTATCGCGCTCAAGATCCAAGATTCCCTTTAAATTCGCTCTATGGACCACTGTGCAATGAACCAAAAACCCAAAAACATGCTCAAAGTTAAAGAGTGTTCATATTTCAATCCTCAATATTGTGAGTTCAATTGAAGATGAAGTCACTTGTCAATATAATCAAATTGATGTGATGATGTGATGACACAAGCATTTTCGTAAAAGGAAAAGTCAGATGCAGTCGACTACAGAAAAGCTAAGTTATTTCCTCTATCGCATTTCAAAAGTGAAAACTTTCTAATGTTTCTAAAACTCAATTGATCATTTTTCTAATAAGCCTGGAGCTTCTTTTCTCAAACTCAATAGCAATCACATTATCAAGATAAATGGAGTTATTTTAAATTAGTACTGGGGACTAATCTTCGATTAAAAACATTTTCGAAATTTAACCCGTTGTTTAACAAGGAAGAAAACGTTTCAAAGGATCTATAGACTGTTCCGAAAATTATAAATACATCTTATTTCTTGAATGAAACAAAAAATACAGGATTTTTCGGGTCATTCTATTCTGAAATAAAGATAATAAGTGTTTTCTTTCCAGTTTCAATTCAAGTTGGAATTATTTTTCGTAGGATACGCGAGTTCTCTAACTTTTCTCTTAACACTACTCTTAAGCTTTTGCACAGTGTGTTCTCCGACCATTTTTACCACTTTAAGCCAATCTTTTTTAAAATTTTCAACATTGTCCGCTGGTTTGACATATTTCCTCAGATTTGCCTTGGTCAAAGCCCAAAAAGTTTCAATAGGGCGAATTTCAGGGCAGTTTGGAGGATTCATCTCCTTTGGGACACATGTGATATTATTTGTTTTATACCATCCTAGTGCATCCTTAGAGTAATGGCAGGAAGCAAGATCTGGCCAAAAGATTGGAGGATTGTTATGCTGCTTAACCATGGGTAACAACCTTTTCTGCAAACACTCTTTCACGTAAATTTTACCATTCATTGTGTCATTCGTAATGAATGGTCGAGATATTTTCCCACATTCACAAATGGTCTGCCAAACCATTACCTTCTTGCCGAATTTTTCGGTGTAAATGGCTTTCACTGGTCCAAGGACATCCTTTCCCTTCGGTGATGTATAAAATTGCAGTCCTGGCAGAGTCTTATAGTCCAGTTTTATGTAGGTTTCGTCATCCATGAAAACACACCCCATTTTTTTGGTCAGAAGTTTGTCATAAAGCTTCCGAGCTCTCGGTTTCACAGATTCAGCTTGTTTTGGATTTCGTTTTGGCTGCTTCTGCTTCCGACGGGTCTGCAGACCCATTCTTCCCTTGGCACGCATAACGTTACTCGCCGAGGTTCCAAGCTTTCTCGCCACAACTCGTACTGATACTGAAGGATGCCGCTTGAAGTATTCCTTAACCTTTTTGTCCATTGTGGGATCAACAGGCCCGGGTTTTCTACCACGTCTTGGGACATCAGTAAATGTGCACTCTTCACAATACTTCCGCAATGCGGTTTGAACTGCTCCGACACTTATACCTTCTTCTCTGGCTAATTTTCTTATAGAAAGACCACTCACGGTGCCCCATTTGTGCACAATTCGCTTTATTTGCTCGGGAGAAAGGCCACGCATTTTCAAAATTTCGCACTAAATGTTAGAAAAAATGACAGCATCTGTTTCTTTTGGATGTAAACAACAGGACGCAGCCAACGTTTGGTTGAATACTGCACGTTATTTGAAATGACGGTTGATCGTAAGTGTATTTATAATTATCGGAACGGTCTATAGCATAAAATTCGTTGCAATCCTCAATTGCTACGATAAGCTGTCCTCATAGTCAATAAGATTATTTCCCTTTTCAGGACAAGTAGTTTTAAATCCCTACGAATGATAAGCCTCAACTGAGGATTGCGTATTAGAGAGTCTATTTTGCGTTAAAAGTACTTTCATTAGCACTACAACCATTAACCTTGCTGTCACGTTTTATGGACTTCAATGTGTAGTGGTTTCTCTTTCTAGTAGATCAATAATAATGATTTAATATTCAATTTTGTTGTCCTAATAAAATGATTCAAATGAACCTTTTGTGAGATTTTCACTTTGCTTGTAACTCTAAACAAGGCTTAATTCGGCGCCAACGATAAGAATAATTCGTCATAAATTCTTACCATCAGTTAACAAAAAGTGTGACGCGACTCGCTACAGTATGACGGGACATATTGTAACATTACATGCCATATCGCGAATGGACATGACGGTAGTGACAGGTTACACACTATATGAACCTAAGGTATCGGTTTTGAATCTACAGCTAAATCGATGACCTAGAAACGCTCTTACCTCATTGGTTTTCAAGGATAAAGAGGATATGAACTTCACATAAAAATTGTAACTTCAATCGAATTCTTCTTTTTTTTTTCATTTATACTGGAATACATTTTTAATTTATTTTTTTCAGGCCTCGGCCAAGAAACGGAGAAAACGCCATTTCTTCCATCGGAACCAGTTCGACTTACACCAGCGTGGGAAGAAAACAATCTGCCCAATGATGAGCTTAATTTCAAAGGTGAGTTTTGTCACAGGTTAAAATTGCTAAGCAATAATTCAACTAATCAATCACTTTTACCACAAGGAAATCGGCAATTTGATAGTTTTCGAAAAATATCGGGTTGATAATTTTTTCACGCTTTTGTATTCCATCGAGTTCTAATTTCATTCTGTTGTTTAAAGTTCATATATTGCAACAACGCCTTCAACTACAAACAAAAATTCCAAGCTGGCTTCGAAATTTTAACCATTTTCTAGATTATAATTCTGCACTGTGCTCATTCTGCTACTGAAGTCAGTGTTTCGGGTTATAATTGCTTACGTTTCAAATTAGCTTCTGCGTGAAGTTTTTCGCAGAAAGCCCTATGTGGTCGTACAGCAACTATAACTCGATATTAGCAGCAGGCGTCCGTCGAATAAATTAAAATTCGTACAGGATTTTTGAAGTTTACGAAATTTCGTGTTCATTTTGCTCCCCGTTTTGTGAGAATTTCCAGGAATAAAGATCCTACCGTTAGCAATCTCAACGCAGCAGAGATGGGTAGGTAACAATTTGATTGTTTTTTTGTTTTTGATATATCAATATGACTTGAATGCTCACCCCAAAAAAATGTCAGTCGATGATCATAGCTTCGAAGAAATGTTCGTTGCATATAATAGCATCGGAATGTGCCAATAAATTATTACTTAGTCTCACACGAATTTTCTTCCGTTGTCTTATGAATCGGAACGTATGGAAGGTAAGATGCATTTCATACACAGTAAAAAATAACGATTTTCGAAAAATAATTCCAGTGACAATTCCGTAATTTTAAATGTTACTTTAATTATTTTACCTAGAATATATATTTTATCATCAATCTTTTTTGAAGATAAAAAGTTACAATTTAGCGTGCATGCAATTTTCCCTTTGTATATACTCCATACCTTCGTGTCTACATAATTGGAATCATCCGTCCTTCCATGCCTCCCATGTCCAGCTAACAAATGCTCCCGGTCGCTTGGTTCGCTACAGAACATTTTTTGTCTCTCATCTTATCTCTTTTCGCGTAACGGAGGATCGGGCATTTCGAAAACTGCAATCATCCTTGCAGGACGGTTATACTGGTTTTCTCGGATTTTGTCAGCTCGATCGAGAAAATGATTTTCACGGTGTACTATTTGCTAATCAAACTCGGCTTTTTTCCAGGGGTCACCATGGAACGGGCCAAAATGGAGCTGCATCCGCCCCGCGATAAGCTGCTGCTCGTATTCCTGACGCTCATGATCCACGGCGTGGGTACGCTGATGCCATGGAATATGTTCATTACTGCCAAGTCGGTGAGTTTTTGCATGTTCGTCAGCACTTGCTAGATAACTTATATCTTTTCCGCTGCAGTATTTTGTAGATTATAAACTTAGTCAAAACTACACCGGAGTGGAATCCGAATATGGAACATACTTCCTGTCATACGTCGGATTTGCTTCGCAGATACCTAATCTGTTGTTCAATTGGTTGAACATCTTCATGAATCTCGGGTAAGTGTTGCTATTTATCGAACCAGAAACGTCCATTAAAGATTATATGTTTACTGAAATTTTGGTGTTCTGGTCGGCTTCTTATCAAATTTTTGAAGAAATTAACATCTAAGATATTTTACTTAAAATTTCTTTCGAACCCTTCTAAACCACAAAAAAAACGGTTTATATCCTACTTTTCTCGTAATTATTGTTATTTGAAGTACAGTTTGATATTTTCCCTTGAAAGTCCCATTAATTACCTTGAATTTGATGCCAAAAGCTTCAAAATCAGTAATACGGTTCAACAGTTACAAATTTTTGCCAATTGAACATATCGGATAGGATTTTTTTCGCATGTAATTGCTGTAAAGATGTATAAATTGACTGTCACTTGGATTAATACGGTTTTATCTTTCCAGAGGAAACCTAACCAAACGCATCGTCTACAGCATCCTGATCGAGGTGATAGTATTCGTTGTGACCGTGGTTCTTGCCATGATTGATTCATCCGAGTGGCCTGGAGCTTTCTTCTGGATCACTATGATAACGGTGGTAATTTTGAACAGTAAGTAAAATGTAGTTTCAAACATCGCACTTTTTTTTTAATACCATTCATACTACTATTTACATTCACGCAGTGGCTGGGGGTATCTACCAGAACACGGTTTATGGAATGGTCGCCAAGTTGCCTTTCAAATATACCGGTGCCGTCGTGCTCGGATCCAACATTAGTGGCACGTTTGCATCGATTATTGCGATCCTCAGTTCACAGTTTGCTTCCTCGGTTCGGACGGCCGCTATTTACTACTTTATCACGGCGATGTTTGTGCTGTTACTTTGCTTCGACACCTACTTCGCATTGCCTCTCAATGTAAGTATACAAATGGCAACCACTTTCACGTAGTTACGATACCAAAAAGCTTATTTGTTTTGTAGAAATTTTATCGGTACCATGAAATGCTGAAAGAAAAGGAACACGAAACGCACAAACGGGCCGGAATCAACGTTGACGGACGGCCTCCCTACTGGACCATATTTAAGCAAGCGTTTCCGCAGCTGTTCAATGTGTTTTTCGTATTCTTCATCACATTGTCCGTGTTTCCGGCCGTTCATTCGGATATCAAGCGATCCGATGCGGACTTCCTGGTTGGCGATGATCTGTATGTGAGTATCACATGTTTCCTCACCTTCAACGTCTTTGCCATGCTGGGTAGCTTGACGACCTCGTGGGTAACCTGGCCCAAGCCGAAGTATTTGGTGTGGCCGGTCATTCTTCGTGTGGTATTCCTGCCACTGTTTCTGCTCTGCAACTACCGACCACTTGGAATTGAGCGAATCCTGCCGATCTATATTGATAATGACTGGGTATACTGGGGAATCGCTGTGGTGATGGCATACACCTCTGGTTATCTCAGCTCGCTAGGCATGATGTATACCCCGCAATCTGTAGAGTCACAACACGCTGTAACAGCGGGTATGTTTGCCGCGGCTATGCTCATTACCGGTATATTCACCGGTATTTTGTTTTCGATGGTTTTCCCACTGGTCGTGCAGTACAATTTTCTCGAGTGGCTGCACTAGGGCTGGCGCTGGGGAGTTGGTTTGTTGACGCTGATAAGCTAGATCAACTGATCATGGCGTCTGTCACCAGGCGGTCTTCTACTATACTAAGTGTGTTGAAATGTTTTCTTTGGTTCATAGGAAATAGTATAAGCAAGCATGACCTCTTAAGCACAATCAAGTGGGGTTGGAGAATATTCTGTATACTACTTACTAGGCCAGATGCAAAACCCAAATTAATTGCTCATCGTCCCCGAAGAGTATCAAAGATTAAGTTTACGTTATGTTAGACTATGTTGTACTAATATTTCTTCAAATTAAATTTTGAAATGAAAAGAACTTGTAGCTGACTGATAGATTTTTTTAGGTGTTCCTCTCCATTTTTTTCTACTAACATGTTTGTACTAGCCTAGGCTATTAGGTTAAGCGGATTTCAAGCGAATGCTGTCCCACGCTCTTACATTTTACTGTATTTCTGGACTGCTCTCATCTAGTGTAATATTCATTCATTAGTTAAGCTTTCGTTATCACTTAGGTTCAGAAAAGTTTCAATTGGTTTGTAATAGAGTTAGTATTTAACAAGAAAGTATATTTTTATATAAACAAGTGCTTTTATTTAAAACTTTTGAAGAATATTCCTCCCGTTGCTTATGATTTTTCTTAGCTATTTCCCGTTTCGTCTATTCCTTTTACATTTATGATACCTTATAATTCTTTTCTCAAGTAGTTAATTTTTTTGTTTCAAGATCGAAAATACTCGTCTTATTTGCAATGTATGCTATACCGCCCTATTTTAAATTTCTCCTTATTCAAAAAAAAAATTAGTTTCGTAGATTGATTTGTTTTATTTTTTTTTATACGAATTGAACGATGATTGGGAAATCCATCGATCGAGCATATCCTATGTAAACTGTACATTACCTAGGTATACTTCTTACAACTTTTTTACAGAAAATAGACTCAGAGACAATAGTTGTTCGCAGGAAGCAAGCAACCTGTCGAACATATTCTAACTTTCTAACTAACGTTCGGAAATTCTAAAAAACTCCCAATTGCTAGATCCAAAACCAACTTATCTGGCTATATACTTATTTATCTATTATTAGATAGGTACAAACATATCTCCTAGAAATATCATAAAATAATCTAACGTAGGAAAATTTTCTATTCGAGTATAAGAAGTAGTTGAATATTCCCTCTTTTACGTCATTCAGAGTTCCATTCACAGTTGAAACTGCCAGCTCTACGATCATACTTACAATAGACAAGTGAAATCTTATCCTATTGTTCTTGTGCATTTTACAATACGCTTCGTTCAACACTACTCAACTAAGAACCCTTCGCCGAACTACATTTATTAGGATGATAGATATTCTTTATAAAAAGCAAATACAACACGAGGAACCACACTAAGACAATAACCAATTTTTGGAACCCTCAAAAATTTTGCACACTTGTGCTAGTTTTTTGATACATTTATATCAAACACACGTACCAAATAACCAAGCAACGTTGGCCGCTGTTTGTGTCCATTTTTGTATGTAAAGATAAAGCAAATAAAAATAAATTATCCAGTAAACGCGTTTGCGGACAATAAAACTTGAAATTGTAGACTTAACGCGATGGCACATAAATTGCTCAAGAAAATACATAACTGTGAGCTTGTCATCAGAAAGGTGAATAACATAATTCAATACCGTTGTAATCAAGTAAAATCACCTTCGTTTGTTTTTTGCTGTACTTGTGTCATTCCGATTCACTGTCTACTTCACACATACGTCTTTGTAATCTTTTATTATAGTGATTCTATATTGAAATCAGTTGAGTAATAATTTTTGAATTAACGGAAAACGTAAACTAAACGTTGAAGTTGCAGTTGTGTGACGAAATGTGACGAGAGGGAGGGTGGGGGTTCAAGCCAAGCTACGTAGCAAACATGAAACTACGAAAAAAATTTGTATTTTTTCTAATTGTTCTTTTTTATCACTGTTTTGTCTGCTTATGGTCATTTTTATTCCTTCCTTGTCTTTTCTTGTTCATTAATGACTCAAGGTATGTTTTGGATATAAAAATTTGCAAAACAAATTGTTATAAAACTACGTAATTATCTAGAGGGGGGTCCTGACTTTGTGACGAAATGCTACGATGGGGGAGGAGGGGGTCAAAAAAACCTCAAAAAAGCTACGTCATTTATGGATGTTCCCTAAGTGAAACTACTTCAAACGAACGAAATTGAAATTTTGATTTGTCCAGCATCTTGGTTTAAATCGCAAGGGATAAAATTAATCATTTTTGGATGAAATAATCAAGCTAGTGTCACACTATAAAGCTGGCATCACACCAATGAATATCGATCGATAATCCTAATGACAACTTTGAAAGCCAAAAGAAGCTGGGAAAATGTGATCAATATGACGACACTTTCGACCGGAAATTGTTAAACATCTCTGACCACAAGCTCTTAAGAGGCGTCGCCAAAGTCTATTCTAAGCTTTCTAATTTATCTAAACATTCGCTAGATAAAATTTCATTATTAATTGCGCAAACTTCTCTTAAAAAATAGGGAAACAGATGATCTGTTCTAAAGCCAACAAGCGGTTCACAGTGTAAATCAAGCTGTGAAGTATTACATACATGATCCACGTATACACTGTAAAAAAGCAATTATCACAAGTAGGCTTTATATACAGTAGTCTTCTATGCGGCTATTGACTAGCCCTTTTGTGACATAAATGTCAATAACAAACAAACTCCGTGTTTTTGATACCGTGATCATAGCTGGAATCATCATATCGCAATCTAAAGCTAAATAACGTAGTAACATATAACTTGTTGAACAATGCAACCAATATTACGGAAGTTTACTGAAATAAAAAGATCATATTCGTTAAACATGTTTTCCATTTTAAGTACTTTATGTTGCGCTCACTGCTGTTTATCTAAAACTCATTCGAACGAAACTCCTGAAAATTGGATGCATATTGAGTAGATGCATGGAAAGTCGTCCTGAAAGTTTCCTTGTATGCGACTCATTAAGCGACGGACACTTCTTTTGATTGTGGGATTAAGCACTTTTTGATCGTTTCTCCCTTTAACACTCTCCTAAGCAGTTGTTGATCGTCTTTTCCACTCCGTCGTTAGGTTTGCGACTTCCGAATCTATCCCCTAACCATAAAAAAGAGAATATACTTTTACTCTACGTTGCTTCGCAGTAGGTGTCTGAAAGTGCTTCGTCCCCTGAAGTTGGCACCTTTAAGTATCACCAAAGCTTGCGGAAACTGTAGTACGATATTTTATCCCGTGGTATTTGAACTAACTAGTAATGATTAGGGGGTATCGCGGTGAAGACATGATTTGCGGTCGCAAAGCAGGGTTAGTTAAGATGTCTGTCTTTGGTAGTGGTTAGAATATGAATAACTGATTTCTGACATTTCCGAGATGGTCTCGAGGTACGATGCTGACCTAACAAGCCAGTCGTCGTAGGTTCGAGTCTTGGCTCAGGAGAGACTGTTACTGTCAGTAGAATCGTAGCGCTAGCCCCGCAATTGTCCTGTACACTAAACAGTTGACTGCGAAGTCTGTGTATCACAAACAGAAGGTCAAGCTCCGAATCGGAATGTAGCACCAATGCTTTGCTTCAGCCTGAACACTCCCCCTCAAGCCGCAGAAAGTCTACTTCTTGATACGGATCGTCCTTCATAGCGGTGGATTCATTGTCATTTTTCGGGCTCACATCTTGGGTATGCTTTCCACTACTGTTCATCGGAATTACTGGTTTGCATCGTTCCATGTTGAACCGCTTCAGAATCGACTCTGTGTAGGCTTCCTAGTCCAAACTGATGGAACCATTGGCTCTTCCGATTCGGTGTTGCGCTTATCCCAGATCTTTCATCTGGAAGCAGCTGGGTGAAGGTTTGGTTGTCCACCAGAGCGTCAAATCCCTTCTGCATAGCACGCTTCCACGCATCACTATCGTCCCAGACTAGCGCTTCCTGATGTGAGACGGGATCGTCGCCTAATTATAAAAAAATTAACAATTCATATTCGATGCCACCGCCACAAAACCATCGCTGGTGCCTTTATCATCTGGAAAACCAGAGAAGTCACTCGAATCTCCCGTCCTCTGCGCACAAGGGCGGTTAATCGTCTTCTGACTCCGATTCATAGAGTGTTGAGTCGAAAGTGTTTGATACGCCGCGCTTCGGGGCGCGCTACTTCGAATGGAACACCTTCGATCAGTAAAACGAATCCACTCTTCATTGTGGTCTTCTTCTTTGCATCGTACAGACGATAGCCCCTGGTTTCTTCATCAAATCCCGCCTCTGCCCCAAATCTTTCCGAACAAGAGACGCTTTCTCTATAATTTTCGACTAGCGCGCTCTGCCAATCCGGTTTGCTCGGGTGTGTAATCGTTGGTCTTCTCGTGTCGGATGCCTTCCTTCTGTAAGTAACCTTGGAAGCCTTTGTTTAGGTATTCCTTACCGTTGTCAGTCCGGATCACTTTGAGGTTTTTTCCGCTTTGCCGCTCTGAAAGTTTTTGAATACCACTAGCTAGCCCTTCCACTTCTGATTTGGTTTTTAGGAAGTATACGAAAATACGTCTGGTCTTATCGTCGATAAATTTGTTGTAAAAGCGGTTACCACCGATCGAGTTCATTTCCATTGGTCCACTTATATCAGAACGAACCAGCTGTAGTATTGTACCTCCGGCACACGAAATCCACCTTTCGTGAATGGCAGCATCGATTACTTACCCATCGGAAAAACACGACAGTCCGCAGCATTGGATTCATCATTCAGTGAAATTCCAGTCACAAAGCCACCAACAAACTTCTCGAAATTTCCAGCAACGGTGCACGACAAAACCTGTTTGCTATCCACCGCCTGGTCTAGCTTGAATTGATTGTTGGAGTGGCTCCCTGTAGCCACCAGCTCGTCGTTGAGATTAAAAAACCTTGCAGCCATTGTTGTTGAATACCACGGAATATCCACAATTGCACAATTCAGCTAATCGACAGAAGATTCGCCGTCAACCCAGGAATTATCTACACGTCACTCACCACAACTCCATCCTGAACACTGGTTAAAATTACACCATTAGCCGAGACAACCTTGCCGTGCGCTTGTTCGAGCTTCGTTAGGCGACCTCCATTAAGTACTTCACGCAAATTTTGATCAAAATGTACTCCCTCTCCCTTCCTTGTCACGGTTTGTCACACGAGCCAATCGTAGAAATCACCGTGTGGAATGTTTCACTTTTCCTTGCGTCCTTGCAGTCCCTGGTGATGTGTCCGAAACGAGCACATTTCCACATCGGGCCCTTGGATAAAATTGGTTGCTCCTGCAGAAGTTTGGTATTCATCTGGGAGACCAGCCAGCAGAATCATACCAACTCAGAGCTCCGACAATTTGAATCTGATGCCATTCTGCTGATGCGCTGTCGAAATCACCTGATTTACATATTCGTCTATCGAGTCGCACAAATCCAAATTTGTCTTGATGAACTTATAAGGTAATCCGAACTGCCGGGAGAGTCCTTTGTCCTCGAATGTCGTTTCCTATTTGTTCCATGCCGTACGCGCTGACTCCGCGTCTTCGCTATGGACGTAGATTGTAGGGTCATAGGGCAGGATCAGTTTCAATCGGGCTTGCATATCCTTTCGCTCGTCCACCGCTTCAACGGTTCCGTTTTCTTTTATCTTCGGCTTGATGGCTTCTCAAAGGCCATTAAGCTGGAGAAAAATTTTTGCAGCAAATTTCCATGACGGCCAGTTTCCACGTCCCCTCAAACGTTCGAAGGCTGTAATGTTGGACGATGCGGAAACTCCGTTGGAACATAAAAGTGCTGTTTAAACTCGTAATCATTTTCTAGCATTGACTGGGGCCATAACCTAATGAGGCAGAGTTAGTTAAGACGTCTGTCTTTGGTATGCAATGCACGTTTGCTGTTGCGATTACTGGAAAAAATGCATTCAGGAGCATTGTTTTTCTCTTTGCATCAATTCCTCGTGGCTTTTTCATTTCGATTCAGAAGAATTTTAGATTGCACCCACAACCAACTTGATGTAGCGGATGAGCCGACTTGCACTCTCCACCCTCGTTAGTCCTTTCCTTTTTTTTCATTTGTTCCGGAATTTACTACAAACCAAAAAAATATTACCTCTAGTAATCGAAGGCATTGCATACTGTAGAAGTAGTTTCATTTTCCTAAGACAGAAATAAATTTACACTTTGATAGCATAATCATATTCCTAATCTCTCCATGTTTTTGAAGTAGAATACTTCTCTCAGGAAGTTCGGCTACATAGGGATGTAAAATGAAAATCTAAAAGCGAAAAAAGTTAAAAATATGTCCAATTTCAAATGCTAATAAACCGGTTAGTATTCGATGCATTTCCTTCGTTCTTGCAGCAGTAGATTGGAAAATCTTCTAAGATTCATCCCAAATGAAGATGATTGTAATTTTATTATTCAAACTATTGTACTATTGAAAATAGTCAAGCCTTCTCAAAACGCAAAATTCGACCTCTGATTGGTCGTTACATGATTGCTTCCCAAGCACGGTCGACAGAATCAAATACCTTGTAATTGAAAATATGCTGTTTGGCCTATATAAGAGCCTGTTTCAGCCGAAGCCGCTTATAATAGTTCTAGACAGCGACAACAGCAGTCATCCCTTAGCAGTAGCAGTGCAGTGGATACCAGCGATAGCGGATAGCGGCGGAGCAATGGATGGCGCACTAGTTTATGCAGGGACAGCGGATACCAATGGCAGCGTATAGCGGCCACAACTGTGGCAAGACTACGATTAGCGTAGCAGTTGCAGCGGGTATACTTGACCATGAAGCATTTATGCAATAATTGAATGAAAATTGCAATTGCAGCAATCGACCTTTTTCAAGGCTACTAAATGTTTTTTGAAGAGCATAATGAATGGTTATTAATAAACCGCAACTTAGGTTTTATGCTGCTGCAAATACACAGCAGTGTGATGTTTATTACGATTTGTTGATACTGTGCTTAACAAGCGGTATATACGAAACCAATCCGATTTCAAAATGACTGACACGCAAACAGCCGGGTTATCTTCCTTGTAAAAGTATTCTACTTCAACTTCGCGGTCGTGGCTTCGCACACAACCCTCCTGTGATTTTTTTCCATATGGAACATTTATGCTCTCGTAGGCAGTAAGGGATGTTACGGATATCCGCATCTGCATGAAAATTGACATCCGCATTCACATCATACCGTGCGGATATTGAAAAGAAATATCGCTTAATAAAATTTTGTAGAAAAATTTTCCTTGGTGTATTTACAGCTCGCTTAAATAACTGTTGCACTAGGGAGAGACATGGTGGAGTGAAATAAGCAAAATAAAACACAAGGAATGCTACGGATATCCGCATCCGCGAATGCGGAACATCCGCATGAAAATTGACATCCGCATCTACATTAGAATGGCCATTTTTGTAACAACATGCGATTTCGAAGAGCGCCGGGCGGAAAAAGTTTCCTTTTTACTCCAAAAATAAGCCATGAAAATTTGAAGTTGATCCGAGTTCATTTAATGGACCCACAAAACGCTTATATTAAAAAAAATAGATTCTCATAAGAACTGTTGTTTTTTATCTCTTTTTGAAGTTTTTTGTCTTAGTTTCTTAAAATAGTTGTATATTTTGCGTCGAAATACTCTTCAATTATAAAATCATATCATTAGGGACATTCATATATTGCGTAACGCTAAATTATAGCAACTTTAAACACCTCCAACCCCTACCGCAATTTTGCATGAGGGCCTCGCGCAATGGAACTCTTCGTTGAATATCCCCTTCTTCTTGGTACGTTACGTAATAAATGCATGACCTCTCATATTCTTTAGAGGTTTTGAAACTGGCATTCAGTGATTATATCCTCAATCGTACTTCATTGCAGCAACTGCGGACAATCGGATTGGTGAAGCAAAATTATCTAAATTATTAAGAACTTTTTGTATGGATTTAATGTTATTTTTAGTATTATTATTATTATTATTATTATTGAAACAGGTCAGCACTAGTGATCTGAATACACTAAGACGGTGAATTTTATCAAATACGATCATTTCCTGTTGATCGAATAGCAATTCTCATGAGTTTCAATGAAAGTGCAAAGTTCTTGGGCGCGCTTAAAATTGATTCAAGCTACGGCAAAAATATCGCCTAAGAAGTTCATAATACACTAATGGAATGAAATATTTCGGCAAAGTTTCGAAAACTAACCAATATTACTTGTCCTCTTAATTTCTATGAACTTTAATGCAAAATATATTACATGGCAAGAGCATCGGACCTTAAACACTTGTCTGTTTTACAAGAGCATCAAACGAAATCAACTCATTCACAGCCAATCAACTCACTCACAGCTTCAATGATCCAAAAGTTCTGATCATTGACCATAAATTGCATTCAAGACATGTCCCTGTTGGTAGTCAAACTTCACATTCTGGTGTTTTTCGGATGTCAAATGTATTAATCAAGTTATGAATTCTCTACGTGATTCTTTCGCTTATGCCGAAATTGATAGTAGTCTCAGACGCTGTAACTGAAAAGATGAAGAATCGCGGTATTTGAGCCCAGAATAAGTTGGATTGGCCTGATATCCCGTTTGAAATTAAACAAAAAATGATCGGGCGATCAAAAGGTCAAAAGGAATGGTCCTTAAGGTGAAACGGTAATGAAACCACAAACAGCCAATTTCGAATCACCACTTCGAATTTTCAGAAGCACATGACTCGGAAATAGATGATGCATTCCCTGTGAAAACGCTATTTTATGTTTGCTTCACCGCAGCAAACATGAAATAGCGTTTTCACAGGTGACGCATTTACTGTTACCAATTCTTGGGCCTTTGAAAATTCAAAATGGTGACTGGAAGTTGGCCATTTTTGCTTTCAATACCTAATGTTAAATTTATGAAAAATTCTAACCGTGTTTCAACACATAATTAAGACGAATTTCAGTTTATACTGCATGTTGGTAATTTATACCTAAAAAATACATACCTCATTCAACATACAACCGTTTCAACAAACACCGAAAGGTATAGATTTTTTTTAAACTTAAATTGGGGTGATAATATTACTGTTTTATGAAAATACAAGTGTATTTGAATAAGTTTATCGAGAGATATATGTTAAAAAAACTTCATACAATTTTCATGTAAATCGATTTCTCAAATATAAGCGCTTTGTGGGTCCATTAAATAAACTCCGATGAACTTTTAATTTTCGTGGCTTATTGTAGAGGTCAAAAGGAAACTTTTTCAGCCCGGCGCTCATTAAGATCGATAGTTTCAAAAACGGCCATACAAAATATGGCCACTCTAATCTACATGTGCATCCGTAATCACATATCCGCATCCGCATCCACATCTGCAGATGTCTAAAAAATCACATCCGTAACATCCCTAGTATAAAACATCGAATGTACATAATTGGGATTCGTTAGATTACCCAACGTCACTCATTCTACAACACGAATTTCTTTTTTTAATTCTATTGAAGAAAAAAAAAGATCCACCTTCGCGATATGACAATTAAAAACTTATACTTATGCATTGTATTTATAATGTCAAAGTTGGCATAAAATGGGTTCTTCGGTGTTATAATCATGGAATATATGAAACAAGTAATTTGGATTGCTCGAGAGATACGTACTTAAACGATAAATAGTGGATCATGCCAATTATCGATAAGAAAACCCCTTTTTTTCTATGATATTATAAAATATCATAACAATTCTTTTCGTAACTTAGTATATGCATAATTTAATGTTATGATTTATTATATGTTTTATGATTTTATATTTTCTCATGTGTGTAAGATTTGGGTTTTTCCAAAATTTTACCAAAAGTAACTGAAAGTAAAAAACGATTGAAGAACCCATTTTAATAATTTCTATCCGTAAAAAATAACAAATATTGAATTGTTTGCTTCTAATATCAATGAAAAGTATCAAAATATATATATTTTTTCTCGTGAAAATAATCCAATCTCTTTACATGTTAGGGCTAGTCGATCAAAGCGTTTAAAGACTAAACGGCAATTAAGTTGCATAATGTTTAGTGAAAATAGACTGCGTACAAATCGTAAAGAGATGGCATGTTTTTGGTATTTAACATTTTCACGTTTAGTTTGGTTCCATAGAACTTCAACGACGCTTTGATGGCTGATCCACGTATCTTAAATTGTAGTTTCTATGCTAGGAAATATTGATATACGTACGCTATTGCTACATTACACGTAATTTGAAAGTAATCCAAATCACTCAAATTTTGAAACGTATCTGCAGTATAAGATTATTTAAAAAATGTTAACGAAAGTTTAAAAAAATATTCAAAGTGACTAATATCGATGAGGGCCACTAGTATTGCAAGCTGATCGTGATAAAACCAATTATCACCTTTTTTGATGAAGGATTCAAAATAATATTGCTTGAACGTTTTGCCAAAAGGGCAAAATAATTGGTACAAAAGTGCCCGAGAAAAATTAGAACTGCGTAGTAATACCGTAACCTGGTTTGCCGATGATGCACACGATGACAATGGCGACTACTCCTCTACTACATGACAAACACTTTCTCGATCTTCGGTGAGCGAAATTTGTCGTTTGTTTTCGGACACACGATAATGTCGTTTTCGCGTCGCATCTGTTCGATTGCCTGCTGGCCAAAAATCTGTCCGTTGGGCAGCATCATTGGAAGGTTATGTTCGTTCAGTGGTTTGCCGGTTATTCTGTAGGGAAAAAAGATAGAAATTTTAACTTGGTTTTTGACATAGAAAGATTATGCTTACCTGCAAATTAACCTGCTCTGGGCGCAATGAGAGAACGGTAAATTCTCTGCAATTTCGTTAATGTTCTTCTGGCAAACAGGACAGTTCATGTTCTTTGATGTTGTCGAGTAGCATTGGGGTGTTTTAAGCGCCGAGATACCGGCCTGAACGGCCACGCTCAGTACCGATTGAGCTGGGAGTTGGAACAGACGATAATTTTCGAGCCGGAAGTGCAGTACTAGATCATTCCAACGCTGAGGATCGAAGAGAGTTTTGTATGGTTCGATTTCGGTACTGACTGGAAAAGCCAGCAGTGCCATACATTGGCGAATTTCTTTCAGTTGTTCATGCTCGAAAGCAGGAAAATATTTTTGGGCATGCTTTACCGCCATCAAGCGTTTATCATCGCGAATCAACTCCACAAACTCCTGCACTCGTAGTTGGAACTCGATGTTCGAGTTGATTTTTTTCAGCTTGGATTTGTTGTCGTTGCACCAGATAATACACTTAGCTGTGCTTCGGGCAGCCAAATCGCGTTCGACCTCGCGGGTTATTTGAAATATGTCCAAATTGGTGAGATCTCGAATTCCACTGCGGATGGCTAACCGTTCCGCTGTGTCGTAATAACCTAACCGTAGAAAATGCTCTACGATCATACGATCCAGTCGAATCTTCTTCCACTGATTAGTGGCCGCTACCTGCAGCTCCATCGTAGTTGTATCCGTAGATGAATTTACGTTCTGTTTGAGGTGTTCCAAGCGACGCTTGCATACCAATCCAGCAGATAGCTCCTCAGAGATGCTCTCTTCAGCTTTACGTTTCAACATATGCAAGCGCTCCACGACACCTCCCAGTAAGCGAGAAATTTCCGATCCGGCCGAACCTTCCGATAAACCTTTCTCCAGCTCAGAAGCAGCGTTCTGGATTTGACTTAATTCGCGATCCAGTGTTTTCTGAGCGATGCGGAACTTTTTGTTAAGAATTTCATATGGCACCTGGTTAGGGGAAGTAAAGTAAAAAAAAAAACTAGTGAAAAAAATTATTGCAAAGGGTCGGAACTACCAGAAATACCAAAAATTTCTTCGTTAAGGTGAAACGGGATTGTGGCCTTTTCCTATACAATTTTGAGGTTAGAGTTTTTTTTTACTTCTGTATTTGGTCGGCGTGCGACCAGACCGAACCAAGCGCCAAAAACATTATTTCGAGTAGTCGGCGGTCAAAGTTTACTCACCCCGTATGCTTCCTGCAAGCTGCTGCAGAAAAATTTTGTTATAATACCATTATAAACTGTTCAAATGATTTCGTTTTTTCACGAAAGATAGATTATCAATTTTATCATCCACTAGTGTTAAAAACTCAATTTTTAAAAAAATGGCGCTTGGTTCGGTCTGGTCGCACGCCGACCATTTAGATCGTAAAAAATTCGGCTTCCACTAAATAAACAGCACTCAAATTGCTACTTCAGGCATGCAACAGTTGTGAAAACAATTGATCAAAGTTCCATGTACGTAGTCTTAATAAATCAAGAAAAAATTAGATTGCAAAATTCGTGTTGATCGCGACCACGTACCGTTTCACCTCAATGATTACAGTGCAAAATTGTTCGCGTTGACGACAGTACTTAAGAAGGTTTCATGTGGAGTAACTTTTGCAATTTTTGCTACCATTTTTTCTTTAGTAAACATTTATTTGTTAGAAAAAAAATTGTAAAGCAGGTAGAATTAGGGGGTGATATCACAGTCACTACTAAAACAAAATGCATTGTATTTTAAGATATTTTATTTAGATTCTCTTACTTTACTAATACTTCATGCGTTGCAGGGTTTTTGTCGATGCGGGATCTACGGGGAAGAATGCACGCCATCTTTGTGCCGTTTGTACTTAAGCTTCGATGGTCTGTTCTTGTGTTTCGATGTAGTCATTTTAGCTTCCACACGTTGTTTGCTGTTTTTTAGTACCCGCTTGAAGAAAACTTCGCACTCAACTTCGGTAAAGTCCTTGTCGGCGAGCTTAACTAGGCGGAAAAATAGGGTGCGGAATCGATTATAGAATTTCAACGGTATCTTTCGTTTAGTGTCCGACCGTGCATTTTCCGCTGAACTGGCACCATCGAGATCTCTGGCGTTGCCAGTCCAAGAGCAATTCAATAAAAACGATCGGGTGATGAATGAGTCTATCAGGCGGTAGCAGCAATCAATTCCATTAGCCTTACCATTAGACCCGCATATGAAACTCATTCCAGCTAAATGCTTCCGCATGTAGGCATCATCTTTCAGTGACTCTTCGATCTGGTTTAAGTCGTCAACTGAATTCACCGGTTGAATAACACACACAGACTCTAAATCATTGAAGTCTATCCGCGGGGTTTGCGTGCTTGGAGCCGCTCGGTTGACCTTTACAGCCTGTGTGAGGTAATCAATGCTGGTCATCATCGAGGTCATCATCTGTTGCATTCTTCTCTGGTTTTCCAATATCTTATTTTGATTACTCAGCAGCGTTTCTAGAATATGCGGCTGTCCAGCATCCGGAGGCGTATAAAATGGCGGGGCCGAGTCTTGAACGTCGGGATCCGCCCGGAAGAAACCATTTTCTTCCGCGTAATGTTCCATCTAAAAAACAAGCAAAAAATAGAGATTGGTGTGAAACATGGTTGCATTGCACTTACTTATCGATGTCAGTGAAGGCTTCATGGCAAATATTGGTTGGGTGTCCTTCCGCTTCCACGTGTTTCGTCCAACGCGAGTTCATTCTCACGACAGGCAGTGTGATAACGCGACTACGTTCTACGATGCGTGTCGCTTACTGTTATTTTATCTCTTTTTTCATACAGTACATGATTCATTTTGTCCATTCATTCGGTCATTTTGACATGCACAAAATGTTGGACATACATTATGTTTTTGACAGAAAGCATTGTAGCCTGCTCACGAAACGGAATATTTGTGCATATTTACGGAAAAAAACGAGAACAAACATTCACCGGAGGCAAGAGAAACAAATTACAAAAAAAAAAAAAACAAGTGAAACACAAGAGAGCTGTTAAGTGAATAAAATGTTTGGCTTTCATAGGAAAATACAAAATAAAAAAAAAAGAATATATATATATATATATATTGATACCAGAATGATCATTGAGTGTATCATATTCTTATAAATGTTATTATTTAAGCTTTCAGAAAAACGTGTGGTTATGGACCGAAAAATAAGCATAACAAAAAGAAGAATATGAGAAAAACTCATTATTTTAAACTTTGTTGGTCGGCATCTTTTCACTCCGAGAAGTTCTCAGGCTGGGTGCTCGTTTATTTTTAAGGTTCAGGTATCTGCTAACAAGTCCTGAAGAGCTTTGCTGCGATCACCTGTGACCAAGTTGGAACGCTTTGAAAAATGTTTGCCCTTCTAGAAAACACACAAAATCAAACATATTGTCACCCTAATAAGCAAATAAAAAAATACGAGTCTATTTCTTTTGGTTGGTGACCGACCTTTGCAACTATGAGCCAAATTGAAGCACTTGAAAATAATATTTTTTCGTCCTAGCATCGCTGTATGTACATATTCTATCATATCTCCGGAACGCCTTGGCCGATATTCACCAAACTTGACATACATGTTCTCTACACATTAGAGGTATTCAAAAGCGTATGAGAAATGGGAGTGCAGCCACTAACATGGGAGAGGGGCTGAATTCGGAACAAACCCATGTATAATTTTCGCTTTTTATACTAAAAAAACGCCTCTGTAAAAATTTGACCGCAATACAGTCACAAACGATCTTAAGCAACTTGTTTGGATCATAACAAGTAGAAAAAATACCGAAAAGATTGAAAAAACTTTAGAATATGGGGCAATCATTCTTCTCGAAAAAGATAGGATAGGCTTTTCGAAAAAGATAGGACAAATATCCTATACTTCTATTATCTTCTAGATTATCTCACAGATTTCTAGATCGGTTAAAAAAAATTGTTATCGCATGAGAGATCTGTTTTTCAAACCCTAAATTTATGAATGGGGAAGGCTTTAATGTCATGACTCTTGCAATCTGAAAATCTGTAGAGTAAATACCTGTTAGCTTCAATCGAAAGTCAACATAATTCAACAAACATAAAAACTAAAAGGTTTATAGTATTGCTTTTTCATGCGAAATTACTAAACATTACGTAGAAATTTTAAATCCAAGATAAACTTGTACAGTAGCACATTTCCACTGAGTCTAAAATTTTCCACTAATATTTGGATGCTGCCTGCAAGCAGGTTTCCCTGAGCTAAGTGCGAACGTCACTAATGATTAAATTTTTTCTAACAAAAACAGTAAAACCGGTAACCAAAAAGGCAGTAAACAATCATTCAAGGTGAGCTATATTGCATCATGCTCATGAGATAAAGCATATTAACAGCTGCTTATGTGACTGTCAGTGTAATAATTGACATCCGGCTGCATTTCCGGATAGACTGCGAGTTGTTCTACCAGTATCATAAAACTCCAATTCGACAAGTGAAATAATGAGACACAGGTAGAAATAACAAAAAAAAACTTGTTATCAGTAATTCTCTTTGCTTCGTACGGTAGACAAACAAATTTGAAAACTGCAGAGCAGCGAACTTCTACCTATGGTTTGCAAATACACAACCTACCTTGAGATTTGTGAAAAAGTTTAAAACTCTTCTTCTTAAGTGTAATCAAATATTTGCTCCATTCGAAAAAAAATGAAAAAATTAACAAACCTAGGCGGAGGCATTGAAAGAGTAGAGAATAGTTGATCAAGAAAACCAACATAATAAAAGTTTATTTGTTTTGGAATTGATATGAGTTAATTTTTAAAGTATAATGCTTCTTGTTATATAATATAAAAATATGCACTTTTTTATAAGCCAACACTTTTTGCTGAAAAAAAGTATAGTATACCTATCTATATTAAATGTTTCCTCGCAATTTTTTTTGTTCAATCATTTACGAGCAGCGAAATATGTTTATCTGTGATCTCATATCCTGACATTTTTTTCTTTCAAGAAAGCAGCAAAAAAACTTAAAACACCCATTTATATGCCTATATTAAAATATTGCATTTCAGCCATTATTCCGATTTTTGCGACGCAAATGCAAGTTTTTGCAAATCGAAAAACGATTCAGTTGATTTGATGTCGCAAGCACTTTGGAGTAACAGCAGCAAATGTGAACTAATTTTACATGGAGCCTCCAATGACAAAAATTCGGTCCCATCTAGTAATTCCTGTACAACATATTGAACAATAGAAACCAATGAAGTAGCTTACCTTCAAAGTCGGGTGCTCCATGGCCTTTATTTCAGTCATTAACCCGTACTCTCACAATATAATCAGGTAGAAATGTCCTTGCGATGAGCAAATTCTCGAGATTGATTTCCGGAATATGCGTTTCAACTTGAGTTAATAATGTCTATTTATTGCAAATGCATTAGTTCACTGCTGTCTAATCACCAAATTGCAAGCACAGTTCTCTGTCATAAAAGTAAATTGACGAAACGACGGACGAACCCCAGCAAATAACTTTTTGTCAATGGTCGTCTCACAGAACATACTTTGTTTTATGATTGCCTTACAGGGTTGCCTGTATCTCCAAGAAAAATATATTGTTAATATTTTATAATCACATTGATAATTTGTAATAAAATTTGTAATTCAACCATAATTTAAGGCACTAAACTATAAAAGGTCTCGAAAACTAAATATTGGTTTCATAAACTCTGTAAAGCGGTACTTTCTACCTTTATATACATATTCGTACGGCACCTCAGGCCAACAATCGTATCGGCATATGTGGCAACCCTGCCGTGTCAACCATAACAACAGATAGTGCCGTTCCGTTCGTTAACACTGGAAGGATGTTGAAGCCTGCTCGCACTCATATGAAATTATGCAAGCAAACGTCAACACATCTGCTGACAATAGCAAACATAAGCTGAAGCAAAAACGGCAAAAACCAACACATTACCAGCGCTGGTAGAGCAGGCAAAAGCGATCTCGAAACTGGAAGAGAGAAAAAGATGACCCAATCGAAGCGCCACACATACACGAAGTTTTATTTATTCGTTTTATTCGCGTTGACGGTGTTGCTGATATTTGTTTGGTTTTTGCATGCGAAAAAGAAGGAAGGAAATATTTTTGCTTTTGTCATCACGCACATTTTGACAATTGCATATGAGAGTTCACGTAAGTGCGAACAGCCTTCGAAATCTCTTTCAACGCGAATAACCCGAATTGCGATTTCTAGTGTGATCCAACAAAAGGGCGTACGTCGCAAACGTACACCAAATGAAAAAAAGGTTGAAAATTAGGGGCAAGACACTATTGATATGGTGCGAATAATTTCCAATATTCAATATCACAAAGTATTTATCGTTGCATTTTTGGGAAACCCTCTATTTATATTATACCTCATTAATGTTATATCATCGTTGGGGGGGTGTCAATTTACAGGTAAACGATAAATATCAAAATATATCAACCAATCGTGTAACATTATCGAAATATTTTTTCATAAAAATCAAGGTGTTTAGCCCAAAAATGTAACGATAAATACTCATTTTTATTACTTTGTTGTCTTTTATTGTTCATTTATGATACAAGGTATGTTATTTTTGATAATTGAAAAAAAAATTGTCATGGTGGGAGGGGGGGGGGGTTGTTATAAAGCAACGTAATTATCTGGAGGGGAGTCTGACTTTGTGACGAAATGCTACGATGAGGGAGGGTGGAGGGATCGGTAGACAGAAAACCTAAAAAAGCTACTTAATTTTGGATGTTCCCCAAGCAAGATGTGATAAGGGGGTCGTCTTTATAAATTAATCGTTCTTTCGAATTGCTGATGTAGTGCAATTCCCTAGCATTCAACTGTGATGCTTTTCTAACATTTTTTCCCAATAAATCACGTTGCATGGGCGGCTAGCAACTTTTTCCGTTATCAAGGGCAGCTGTGTTCTTTCAAGCGCACTTCAACCTTACGGCGAGTTTGCCCAATGTGTACTGAAGGGCAATTCAGGCAAGGGAACCTGTAAATGCCGGGGTTTTTGTCTGAGGGAACCTTTTGTTTCAAATTGCACTGTAAATGACGTAGTATTTGTCACTTTCGTGTACAACCTGAATCCCTTGCCGTTTCAATGTTGCTTTGATCGGGTTTGATTGTTTTTCATGGTAAAATTATGTCGGTGGTGGATTCAACAACCAAAAACGTTGTTAAGGCGGAACGGTGTTGAAGCCAAAACTGGCTGACTTCAATCAACAGGATCGGATCGGATTTGCGTAGGCGAAAGGCTCGGCATTAGTTAATGCGATACCTGTGAAAACGCTATTCTATGTTTGCTGCGGTGAAGCAAACTAGTTACTCTCAATGAGTATAAAAGAGAGATGAGCAGGAGAGTGCATTTTTCTAGTATTAGTAAATGCTTCAAATGTAAACAACTAGGCGAACTCAATGGTGAACGCTATTTGGGTCGTCACTATTTGGCATCAACTATGGGCAGAGGGGCGCGTACAAATTTTGGTAAGTTTCCTCCTCACTTCTCTTTTATGCTCATAGACCTATTTACGTACGAATGTGTTAGAAGCTGCTGAACATAATCGACCAAAAATGGTAAAAAGTGATAAAAAGTCGGAGCAACGAGATGCGATGATTTAGTTTAAAGTCACCTATCTCTATTGAGTTACTCTATACGGTTTGACCTTGCGGGTTTGACTGACGTGCGTTCGCCATTGCAGCCAGATAATTTAATAAAAGTGTAATTATCAAACAACCAAAAAAGGTCAATTTTCTTACAGAACCAACATGTTCTTAATTTCAGGATAGGTACAGTTTTAGTGTCTCAATCATTCAACATGGAAAAAAGTAACAACACACAAATTCTCACGTTGCAAGCTGGATATTTCAGTGCTAAAATAAAGTTAGAGAACTTGAAACTGTCCATGAAATAGAGAAAGCAATATACGAATTAAGGAACTTTTTGAAAAATACTGATAACTTCTGCCAGGAAGACCATTGCATTGGAACTTAAAAGTATTTTCAAAATTTGATTTATGTATAATTCAAAATTTTATTGACAAATGCAAATAATGTTAAGTAGCGCACGTTTTTGCTTCAACGAAATCAATCAAACCATATCAAATGTATAGTTTCATCAATTGTTTTTGAAAGGAGAGCACAGAAAAAAGTGGCAAAAACAATGAAACTTGCGATCTTACGAAATACTGGGAAAACTCGAGTTACTCACTGCACTGCCAATCTTGCAATTATGAGAAGTGTAGCGGGGGCCTTAGTGTGGTTGGTAACGTCTCCGCCAACCACGCTCGACGCCTGGGTTCGAATCCCACCGCCGACATAGGTGTCGATGGTTGTGAGGTGGCGTGATCCACTCACAACCAACCCAACTGGTCTAGATTCAATTCTAGCCGACACCGGGAGATTTTCTGAGGCGAAAAATCTCTAGGATCACGCCTTCCATCGCATGAGGAAGTAAAGCCGTTGGCGCCGGTCCGTTAATAAACAGGTCGTGAGTTAGGGTCCTGGGTGTGGAGTCGCCTCCCTGGGCGTCGGTGATTGGCCACAATAGTGGCGGAACTAGACCGACGGAAAATAAGCGAGAATAAAAAAAAAAAATTGCTGAGAAGTGTTTTGGAACGTGGTCACAACTTCATGCTTTTATAACGCAGTTGTATTACAATTTTGTCACATCATGTCAGTTCGCAGTTATTTTTTGAGGAAATACAACCATACAATATATAAAAACTAATGTACATGCTTATTATCCGAAATATCTTCATTTGAACTGAATTTTTTTTAAGTTTTTGCTCGATTTTTTTTTAATCCCACGATGATTAGATTGACCTAGTCCTAGGTTAACCAAATTTTGATTTTACTATATGTATTATGATATACAACCAAAAATATGGTTGAAACAGCTACACTTTGTCATTGAATTTTGACAGCTCGTCACAAGTTTTGTAAATTCAACTTACAATGGTCGTTGAATCAACTGATGCAAAAAAGGTTGTTTCAAATACAATGCTTGTTAACCCTCTAGTGCCCAAGTTAATTTCTAGACGGGCTTCGGTAAAATCACTATGAATCATTATTAACATTTTTAAGCATTTATTGAAGCTTTTTAGAGGTTTGACTGAAGCCCGCCAAAAGGCGGCATTGGGCACTAGAGGGTTAAATCAACAGATTCAAAAAGTTTGGTTCAACCATTTTATATGGTTATTTTTATTTCTATAATTTATTTACATATGTCTTTTATTCAACCATAATTATATATTGTAATTATTATTTATATTTGGACGATCAGAGTTGTTTATTTGACGAATTTGTGTCATCTAATAAAAGTAGCTGCAACACAGCTTCTATTTTTCTCGTACGATTATTTTCGGAGATGCGACTTCATAGCCGCTGGCTGGAGAAAACAAAAAATCATAACCATAATTTAATGGAATTCTCCAAAAAAATTTACCTTAAACTTATATAGAGTGTTTCTAATAATACCATTATTCCTTCAGGCCTAAACACAATGGATACGTTGCGGCTGCGTTTGCGGCAATTTGACAGTTAGCCCATATATTTTCTGTCAAATTAACGTCAACGCAACGCAAACGTATCCATTGTGTTTGGGCCTTTCGTCTACCACATAATCCGCGAAGATCTTCTCGTTTGCCTAAACGAATGACACCAGAAATTTGTTGTTAGTTTGATGTTATTCATGGTTGTTTCAACTATACACATTGAGCGGGGGCCTAGTGTGGTTGGTAACGTCTCCGCCAACCACGCTCGACGCCTGGGTTCGAATCCCACCGCCGACATAGGTGTCGATGGTTGTGAGGTGGCGTGATCCACTCACAACCAACCCAACTGGTCTAGATTCAATCCTAGCCGACACCGGGAGATTTTCTGAGGCGAAAAATCTCTAGGATCACGCCTTCCATCGCATGAGGAAGTAAAGCCGTTGGCGCCGGTCCGTTAATAAACGGGTTGTGAGTTAGGGTCCTGGGTGTGGAGTCGCCCCCTGGGCGTCGGTGATTGGCCACAACAGTGGCGGAACTAGACCGACGGAAGATAAGCGAGAATAAAAAAAAACTACACATTGGTTGAAATAATACGCAATTTTGTTTTTGTGTAACATATAACAGATTTGTGACACCGGTGGTGATTTCAACTATGTAGAAGTACACTAAGGTTTCTTTTTACGCGGGTTTTTCTACGCGGTTTATTCTACGCGTATTCCGGAATTCACGTGGTTTTTTACGTGGATTTCGGAATTTACGTGTTTTTTACGCGGATTTCGGAATTTAAGCGGTTTTTTCACGGGGATTCCGGAATTTACGCGGTAATTTTTGTCATACGCAGATTTCGGTAATTCTTCACTCGGAATGCATAATTCACGGGTTTTTTAAGCGGATTCCGGAATTTACGCGGATTCCGGAATTTACGCGTTTTTTTTTACGTGGCACGTATCCCCTGCGTAAAAAGCGACCTAAAGTAAGCTAGTAAGGACGGCATTCCAGCCGAACTTTTTTTTTAGCTAAAAAAACTGTAAAAATGTTCAAGAAAAAAGAAAAGATACCAAACGCGCCTTTAAAAAATGCCGGTTGCAAAAAAGCAAGCTATAAGGAGCCATCCACATACCACGTGGACAGATTTTAAACGACTTTGACTCCCCCCCCCTTCCCGTGGACAACTGCTCATATAAATTATTTTTCTTTTGTATGGACCTTGGACATTACACATACCCCTCCCCCCATGCTGTCCACGTGGTATGTGGATGGCCCCTAAATCATGTTTCAACAATTCATCATGAATACTTCCCTTATTATGAATATCTTATGTTTACACACAACAACAATTAAAGCAGATCAGCAGTACCGAAAGAAAATGTTCGCGTGTCGCACGGTTGCACGTATGAGAAAAATGGCCGCGAGATTTACAATTTGGCATTTTTACAGATTATTCGGTAAAAAGTTATACAGATTTTGGAGAATGTGGAGTTAAGCAAATATTTCGGTAAAAATTGATGAAATTGTAAATTATAATAACAATTATGGTCGTTGACACTTTACCGATGGATTGTTGCAAAAAAATTACCGAACGATTTTATTTTTGATTAGGTGTGTATGTAACAAAGTTTTCTGCTTGGGTTCCCAACGATGTCGATGTGAACCACAGTTTTTAGAGAATTTTTTCGGTATTACGTATATTTGTGATATAAGTTATCTTATACACTCAAAATATTTTGCACGTTATTGTTACGTGAAATTTCCTGTACTTATTTATTTTTTGTCATTTTGCATGATGTATGTGACAAACATAACATCTACGTGAAAATCACATGCATACTATGTTGTATCACGTAGCATCTATTTCAACTTGGCAACGTCAAACAGAACGAATTATCGCGAGAACTCTCCGTTTGAAAATACACAGTAATCAAAATGGCGAAGCTGTTGTCTGATGTTGTCCTTGAACATGAAAGGAGTTCCTCGATGACTTCCCAATAAGTGAGCTTTAGAAAAACCATAAGAATCCAGCATCGAGATTTCACACAGATTCAGATTCAGATTCGAATTGCGAGAAATTTCCTGAACAGAAACAGTTGCAACTAACAATGATTATCGCCAGCGAATGTCGCAATATCATTTTGCCATTTTGTATGTCGTTTAATTCATTTACGAATTGGCAATTTTGCATGCCCGTTCGATATATCAAGCACCGTATTTGTATAATTTCTAAAAACTATTCCTAGTCTCTCAACAATTTGGGAAACCACAATTGAAAATTATACGTTGTATAAAACGTAGAATCTATCAGGCAATCAAATGCTTTTCACTTTACCGGTAGTTAAATTCTACGTGAAACTCACATGAAATGCATATGTCTACTGAATAAAATTCACAGGATAAATAATCTCACCAGTTCATGATGAACTCAAATGACAATCACGTACAATCTACATGAAAATGACAGTGGAAAATTAGTTGTTTGTTTTCAACTGCCGCAGTTGGTCAATGAATGTAAATATTGTAACTGTAAAGTAAGATTTGATTAGGCCAAATCTACTTGCATGTAAATGGGTTTGGATTAGCGTGTATCGCAACTGCAGCGTCGATTCGCCGCAAATTCGTGTCACAATGTTGCCAACCATGTAAAAAGAAAAAGATCCATTTTGCGTTTTCACGCGGCGCTGCTCTCCAACACGCAAAAGGAATGAATGAGAAAGCTGCATCACCTTGCGTGCGTCTGGGTTAAAATTGCTGGAACGGACGCGTCCATTTTTCTTGGTACGCCGTTTTCGCCGGGGGCGAGAGAGAGAAAGGTAGAGAGAGTGAGCGCGGACCGTGCGAGAGCTTGCTAGTTGCTTACCTATGTCGTGAATTTTTGGAGTGCGGTTCGTCAATCCAATCTTTCCCGTCGAAAAGCGGATTTTCTAATAATTTTCGTGCCGGTTTTGGAACTAAAGTTGTCGCAAATTGTAGTACGTTTTCGGTCGAATGTGGACACAGTGTTTTCGCATCGCAATAACTGTTAATCGAAAGGAAAAATTGAAGGTGAAAATTTGTTTCTCGGCCGCCGCCACCTCAGCCGTTGTTGCCAGAAAACCCGTTTAGGATGAATTTTCTCCGCTGCTGCTGCTGTTGATGGTGTCTGCTTTGGTTGCCCGATAGCTTGTTTGTGTATTATTTTACAGGTTTGTGCGTGTATGCGTGTGTGTTTTTGTGGAGGCGAAGGGGCAAATTTTGTTGCAAAGCTACTTTAAATGAAGCTTCTATGAAGTATCGTTTGAAATTGCATTCATAAATTGGTGGAAGATTTCTGGTTTTGCTTGACCCAGGACCACCGAGCCTTTGGTGGCGTGTTTCGCGATCCTATTCGAACAGTTTTGAAAAGATGAAAACTAGTGACCGAAGGGAAACACGGTGAGCGAAAAGTGAAGGTTATCTCGGCGTTTTCTAGAAGAAAAGGCACAAAGCGGCGTGTAGTCGACATCTCGCACTAGGTAGAAACTAAATTATTAAATCAAAGAACCGTGCACACTGTTTGGGATTATTGTGGACCGTTTCTGCAAATTGGCCTCACACAAAGGTAAGTTGCGGACTTTTTTTTTTTCGATTTAGGTGAAATTTGAAGCAAAATTTATATAAAATTTGTTAACATTATAGTGTTAAATACATTGTGAGTTTCGAAACCTTATACATAGTATGGAAAATTATAGTTTTGACAGCGTACGTCACAGTTGACCTCAGTATTTTACGTTGGATCATGCATATACACTAGCGCCAAATGCAGATTGGGGCTGGTTTTACAATTAGTTGCTTGAACTGATTGTTATTTTTCAAATTGTTTTTTTTTGTTACGGTATATGGGTACCTTGGTTGAAAAATTCCATCCGTGTAACATTGAAATGTCTGATCAGTGAACATAATAAGGAAGCATTTGTTTATTAATAACATTATAATGTAAATTGTTCGCTTTTTAAAAAGCCATAGTACCATACATACTGGTAGATGAGTTAGTCTTGCCTTTTCTTCCGTTTGCATCGCTTCTCTTGTTCACCTCACGGTCTTGGTCCTAAGTGGCCTTTCTTGCGTCCCTAGTCGCCGCCGCGTTCGTGCTGATCTCTGGCTTCCATGTCAAACGGCGTAGTCCGCGGATGGTTAGGAACATGGGCACCACTCTGATGGGACAAGCCAAGAGGGGGGATTGGATTGGGGGTGACTGCATTGCGCGTTTGCCTCTTCGCTTACCACGCTGACCCGCTTGGAGCGAGGGCATTTTTCTCGCTCCCACCATAAGAGCAGCCGCGTACAAGCTCTTGTCTCCTGTTTCGATTTCGGGACGCGGAGAAGTTTAAAAAATGGCTAGCACATGATTTTGTTTATTACTTCGTTTTATTATATCTGCGATTGAAGTGCTGGGAAGCGAACGAGAGAGAGATAAAGATAGAGGGCGAGAGAGAGCGAGAATTGAAAAAGAGCATGCAGCGGTCATTCATTTGGGTGAAGTGCTTTTCCAGAAAATCAATCTTTCTTAAAGGGGGAGCAAGTTGAATTTCTGTTTGTTCTGCCCAGGCGACAATCTGTTGAGGAGGTTTACAAAGATGAACAGTTAACTGTTAAACGGGAGACATTTAATCGAGTTTTTTTGCTTCTCAATGAGTTTTGCATAGTTTTAGCGTATTTTATGATGGTAACGTTTAACAACGATAATTAACCTAATCATTAGATGATATGTACAAGTGTGATCTGCTATAACTCGTCTCTTCTAACTGAAACAAACGCTGTCTTGAGGTCTTTTGAATTTTCAAAAATAACTATTATTTCTGATTAATCCCCGGTAATTTATCATGGATACAGAAGGCCTTTCGTCCGATGGCTTAGCTACAATGTTTTTAGTGTAAAATTAGAAGGTCTTCAACTACAGACAATTTTTCATTGTTAACAATTCCTTTACCATTTTAGCTAAATAGGGTGCACAAGGAAACAGTTCGAACTTTAATTTCTTCATAACCGATGAAATAACTCATGCGCTATCTGGAACTGACGATATAAGGCAGGAATGATCAATGGACATTATCCTACCCAGAAATCCCAGATCGTGTGCATCCCAGAAAACCGAGGCCATAGTGATTTTTAAAGATACGCTAAAAGCTGTGTGGAATTATAGTAACCAGTGGAGAACAGATTGCAAAAATGGCACTGGTGTCGACAAGCAAGCTCTCATTCAATCTTTGAATTTGTATTTGTATTTGTATTAACAACATTAATAAAAATAACTTTTACGTAAATCTCTCGTTTCTTGAGCGTGACGATTCATAAAATTAGCAATTTATTTTTACCATTTCGCTTGTTTCATAAATTTTAATATGGTGCATCGGGGCACCACTGGGCACAGAGAAAACAAAAAATAAGATAGCTTACAACGTGTACCTGCCATTGATATCCGTTACGATGAAATACATTTGTGCATTGTTCCGCTTTGCATAATGCAAGAGAGAAACTATTTTCCCATATTTCATCACAAATAATTCATCATAATACGTCTTGTTTGAAGTGTAGTTTATTCAGTTCAATGGCAAGTTATTTTCCATATGATGCATCAGAACTGACGAAACATTTGGCTTTCCGATATTTGCAAAAATCAGAAACAAATGAATCGTAACATCCGGTAAATCGGGAGTTTTTTTATTTAATTGGCATTTACAGCAGGATAGGAGTGCGAACTTTTGCATCAGGTAACGCCATATTGCAACAATCTGCAGCCACGTTGCTGCCTCGTTTATTCATCCCGCTGGGTGCGATGTCTGCAGCAGCAACAGCAGCGATCAATACTCGAGCTTCCAGTTATGCGCCGCAGCTCTCGAACTGCACTATTTACAGATATCGAATGTTTAATATAATATCAATAACATGGGAGCACACAACTGTGTACAGCCCATTTAACTGCACAACCTTGCTTTTACCACGTGAATTTTGCACACTGTGTGTCCACTCGTCGCTACTCCGCCTCCCCCGGACCAGGGAGGAGGGTTGCCAGGTCTCCCGTGCTCGTTAGTCAAAATCACATAACATCTCGATTTGACTGCTTTACCGCAGCTGCTGCCGTCGGTTCTGCACAAGTGCATAGCTTTAACGTTGCGTGCTAGCGTGGTAGTGAGGGAAGGGGGGAGTCGAGAATGGCGTCACAAACTGCACACAGTGCATTTACAGAAACACGTCCACTCGACATTACTGCTGTGTTATATTTTTCCGGTTGTGTATATTTATACACAGATACATAACTGGTCTACACCCGCTCTTGCCGACTGGGGTGCAGCTTCCTGTCCGAGTCCTTGTTTCGTCCATCAAGTTAAATTCCAGTACACATGACTATTGGCCGGAAGACGACCGCGCACGGTAACATTTATTGTAATATGGATGAAGACTTTGTTCATTTCAACTTGGTTCGACTTGCTAGTGTGTCGAATCGAATAAAAAAGTTGTAAAAATTGGAAAAGACCCCACCCCACCTAGCAATACCCGTTGAATGTTCCTGATCGATCTGAAGTAGATATAGTACATCACGTGTCCTTCACCCTTGCAACAGTCAGTCAGCATGTCGTCGTCTGTGTACTGTTTTGTTACATGACATAGTTGTCTTTGCTGGAAAGTTACCGTTAAGTTTGTTTTACTTTCGATTAATATATCTTCAATTTTAGCTTCTTCAACGAAAGGAAATAAGAACGAACCAATTCAGCATTCGAACCGTCTAGGTACAGGCAATTCGTGTGCAATCAGCAATAAGTCAATTCGATGGAGTCGATCCACAAGCAAAGAACTATTACTGCTGGCGATAAAAATGCAACAAAATTATTTGCCGTATACTCGTGTGCATGTGAATAATATGTAACAAGTTCTAATCTTCTCTGTAAACATTGAAACGGTCGACCGGAGCGTGTCTTGTCCCTGTTATCACTTGCTGATACTTTGCAATTCTCGTTTCCTCCACCCTTGCACAGTCCGGTCTGCCCTTTTCTACCTGCTTGTCCTGGGCAAGGAAATGTGTTGATCCAGTTACAACCGGTTGAGAGATTTTATTTTCAGTATTCGTGTTTCTGGCTGTGTAATTGAATCAAGCGCGCTGAAGGTGGGTTGTGGGGATGCATTAAATCGGGCATGTGTTTCATGTTTTTGTGGGCTTGGATCTGACAACCACTGACAAGTGATTCGCCAGTTGAAACCTCAAAATATGAATTGCATTGAATAACTTCAACGCTTAGTATTTCATTTATGTTGCGTGTATCAAGCGATTGGTATTGTGAAATTATTATTGAGGAATTTCAAGTAGATTCTGTATTCCGTTTACTACTCGTAGCTTAGTCATTTAAAATTCGTCATTTATGGCATCACGTATTTATTCGTGATAATCTGGATTTCTGAAGTACTTTTTGGACGTCATACGGCACGAAAATGGAGATGGTCCTATTATGTCCACCTTGGGAAGAAATATACTAAACTAAGGCGTCATCTTTGTTCAATTACACTGTGCTACAGTGATTCAGAACTTAGATATTCCAACCGTATTCGCAATTTTTCATGCATTTTTGTAATAAATTAGCTTTGATTGCTGTAGAATTTGGAACGTACATTTAGTCGCGTGGGTTATAAAAATTGGTTATAATTTGGCTGAGAAACGATCCGATGCAATCTACAGCTATGGTGATAAATTACGATTTCATCAAAACATATCTCAGCCAAACGAGCCATATGAAATTTTCTTTCAAAGGCACTAAAATTCCCATAGTTCTAACTTTTTCCCACATTTTTCAGATTTTTTGAACCTCCTGCAAAGTTGTCAGCTATCCAAAAATGCATGTTTTTGCTACGAATTATTATTTGTTATCTAATAACCCTTTATCGGTTAGTCGCAACTATATTGCCACCAATTTTTACAGCCATGATCGTTTATGCCCGGAATTTGGGCAGCGGCAACTATATTGCCACCAACGTTTTTGACATAAACGTTATCTAGAAACTATATTGCTCCAATTTTTTATGATTTTTACGACTATTTATTTTAAACATAAAGTGTATATGAATTCTTTTTCATTTGATTGATTCCGCGCGTGATTCCTTATGAGCAATAAAGGGTTAAAATAACCAAGCTATTTGCCCATTCCCGGTGCACAGTGTGTCCAAATCGAGAAACGGACGGCAAAACTATTTTTTCAACTCCTATGTTACCCATATCTTCTAGAAAGTTGCTTCGTTTACTGCTGTCCTTTATATGCTTTAATGGAATTAGTTACAAATTTCGCCCTATAGAGGGCGCCATACCTAACTTTTGAACTTGACGTGTTATACGAATAGTTTCTTCTGTAAAGTTGTGTAAAATTTTATTACAAAACTGTTAGCTGAATACCGCAAACCTCTAGAAATTGAGATTTCAGAGCTACGAGACATTTTCTAGAAAGGCTTTTAAAAAGCAGTTTTTCATTCATATGTTCAACTCTAAGACCTACAACATGACTATATAAAATTGAGAGTGACGTGGTAAATCAAGATGAATAATTTCTAGTGATATATTGGTTATTATATACAATATTCATGAATAAAATTTGGAAAAAGTGTTTTAAAGGCTTTTGAAGCTATCCGATAGAGCACCTTTCTGACTAACAGAAAAACACAAAACTACACTGGGTTATTTGTAGTTTCGAATATATGGCCAATTGAAGTTACCGATTTTTATATGCATTTGTGCGCTTTTTATAGCCGAAGACCGGCGCATACACTACGTTTCCGTTTCTATTCCCAACAAACAGACACCACAATGGCGCTAAATCTAGAAACGAACGGAGACTGGAAAATATAAAGTCCAATGTTACCGGTATCTTCTAGAAAGTTGTTTCGTTTACTGTAGTCCGTCATATGATTCAATGCAACCAGCCACAATTTTCACCATAAAGAGGGCGCCACATCTAACTTTTTAACGTGACTTGCTAGACGAATAGTTTCTTCCGCAAAATTGTGTAGAATTTTATTACAAAACTGTTTGCTGAGTAACTCGAACCTCTAGAAATTGAGATTTCAGAGCTACAAGACGTTTTCTAAAAAGGCTTTTTAAAAACGCGGCGGTAAATCAAGAGTTTGACAGCCCGTCTCCCTGCTTCAAACCATCTAACGTCACGAAGGAGTCAGATATCTCACCGGCTATCCTGACGCCTTCAAGGGTGGCACGTATCAGCCTAAATAGTTTTATTGGGAAACCATGTTCGATCATCATTCGCCATAACTCATTTCTATTCTACTCATTTCTCGAAATTTATCGAGGATCTGACGCAGGGTAAACATTTGATCCGTAGTGGAGCGTCCCCCTCGAAAACCACATTGGTAATCGCCAACAAAGGTCTCCGACAACGGCCTCAGTCTATGGAACAGAATACGAGAGAGAATTTTGTAAACGGTGTTGAGAAAGGTTATGCCCCGATAATTACTACAGTCCAGGCGGTGGCCTTTTTTGTAGATTGGACATATAAGACCCTTCAACCAGTCCGAGGGCAATTCTTCATCGGACGACACTCTCAGCATGATCCGGTGTGAAGCACGATACAGCTGTTCGCTCCCGACTTTAATAAGTTCGGCTGGAATGCCATCCTTACCAGCTGCCTTGCAGTTCTTCAGTTCTTTCACTGCTTTCTTAACCTCGTCCATGGATGGTGGGTTCACAGCTTTGCCATCATCCTCAATCACCATCCTGCTCCTTTCGACTACACTGTTTTCTTCACAATTCAACAGCATACTAAAGTGTTCCTTTCAACGCCTGGCCACCCCCGTTCTATCGGTAATCAGGTTCCCCTCCCTATCATTGCACATGACAGGGGCTGATACGTTCCGGAATTAGATTATTTAAAGTTAGGAATCATTTTTTTCATTTAACTATTTCTTTAACACAACTCACTTCAAAAATATGTCAATTTTCACACATTATACTTAATTCATTATGAAATTCATTTACTTGAAATACAACATCACTATTCTTGGAATGCAAAGAGTGGAAGTAGCTTTTTATTGGATTGTATTTAGCATTTTAAGGATGTATTTCAGAAGGCGGAATCTGCAGTTGATTCCCGGTCTCTAATTCCGGTTCCTGAAAAACCCACAGTGAATTTTTGATTATATTACAAACATAAAAAATTTCTTTAAATAAAATTTGCCTGTGTGTATCTGTACAGTAAGGTTTTTTTACGCGGTTTTTTACGAGGTTTTTTTACGCGGATTTTTGAATTAACGCGGTTTTTCACGCGGATTTTTCAATTAACGCGGTTTTTTACGCGGATTTTTCAATTAACGCGTTTTTTACGCGGATTTTCCAATTAACGCGTTTTTTTTACGCGGATTTTTGAATTAACGCGGTTTTTTCACGCGATACCGCGCTCATTCAAAAAAATTTTCACGAGTTTCCGAATTAACGTGGGTTGGAACCAGAAACGTTTAAGTGTTTATCTAGTAAAAGAGTCCAAAAAATACTCTCCGCCCACCGAAAGGTCCGGAATGACCGTCAAAGAGGACAATTTTATTAGTTTTTTTACGCGGATTTTTGAATTAACGCGGTTTTTTTACGCGCATTTTTGAATTAGCGCGGTTTTTTTACGCGGATTTTCGAATTAACGCGGTTTTTTTTACGAGATACGTATCCCCCGCGTAAAAAAAAACCTGACTGTATATGTTTTTATGTGTGAATATATGCTCGTATGTGTGTGAATGTTTGGTTAAAAATAATCAGTGAAGTTATGCTGTTGGTTACCAAATTTTATTATTCAGAATGAACCTTAAATCCAACAGAAATTATCAAGATGTAATTTTTTTCTGAAAATTGAAGTTTTTTGCAAATCTATTTCAACAATTAATAACGTGAAAATGAGAAAGGCTAAGTCCAACCGCTAGGTGGATTAAATCGTGTTTTTTTTTTCATTTTTTATAGGGCATATTTTTCTCGAGAGGACAAAATTTTCTACAACTTTGCTGAAGACACTAAACCGATCAAACAAGCCGTTTATACACTAGCGTCTTTTTTATCAACATTTTCTACAACTACAAACATTGGACACTTTGCTATTGTTTACCTTTGAGAAATCAAAATAGTCTAGGCTCTTGGAAGAAACCATTAGTTGTCCTGAGGGCAGAAGGGTTCTGTAATTTTTTTATTTTGACGTTGAAATAGAGCAGGGTGGCAGCGAAAAGAGTCATGTCATATTTTTGAAACCGACTATGTACATTCCATTAATTTGCCTAAAAAATGACCTGTGTAAATGTTCACCTTAGTCGGACATGATTTCAGGGGTGCCCCAAAGCGCTCAAAATAGTGATATTTGACCCTCTAAAAATCTGCCAGGGGGGAGGGGGGCTGAGTATATGAAATTGCGAAAACCGAAAAAACTTTATGCCAAATGACTTAAAAATGCATAAAACGTCAAGATCTGATGTTATTCCGAAAAAAAAGTTTCGCCAGAAATCGACTTGCTGGGACTAATATGGAATATTTTAGAATTGGTTTCCGAAATGATTCACAATTCGCTCCAAACCACATGTAAATTATCGCGAACTTGTTCTTCATTTGGGTGGGTCATTTGTTTATTGCCAGGTACAAAAACAATTAAAATAAAATTTATTGTTTATTTTCTTCATCTATAGTTTATTTGACACGGCACAAATACAATTCAATGTTTAACGGCGCCAATTATATCTGGTAGCTTACTTTCTAAAGTATCTTAATAACTAAAAGCAAATTTTTTATCCTCGCTGCCGACTACGAGCTGAAAAAAAATTTATTGTTATTGAATTGAACTTTTGACATCTACATCGAAAATCCGACTTGGTCAGGTATATGTAGTGATGTACACAAACGTTTTTGTGAACGCAAAACTGTTTTAGGACAGTTAAGATCAGCCCAAGATTCTCTAACTTGTCAAAATCGCAAAAAAATCACAAGCGTTGTATGCAAAGCTATGACTGCAAAGTTGACGTAGAACTACATAAGGTTGTTTGTTGCATTACTTGTATTGAATATGTTCAAAATTTAATGCAAAAGAGGAGTTGAAGTGCTACCGCATTTTAGTTTGCACGTACATCACAACGGGAATGATACAAACACTTTACAATGCAAACAAGTTTCAACAGTCAAAGTGCATGCAGATTAAAATAACATTTTATGCAAAACGAAAGAATATTAAATCTTTAATTTGTTTGTTGTTCTTAAGGCCTGTTGTTGTTCAATTCTATATCGGATATAATGTTGATCGCATCTGTGTGCTACCCCGACAGAGGAGATTAAGGAATTTTCCTGATAACACACTGAAAATTTGACGGCCCATATACTTTGAAAGCCTTCTCCCAGACGGTCTCGAGGTACGACGCTGGCCTAACAAGCCAGTCGTCGTGAGTTTGAGTCTCAGCTCGGGAGAAATTGTTAGTGTCAGTAGGATCGTAGCGCTAGCCCCGCAATTGTCCTGTACACTGAACGGTTGGCTGCGAAGTCTGTGTATAAATAAACAGAAGGTCGAGTTCCGAATCGGAATGTAGCACCAAGGCTTTGCTTTTTTTTTATATTTTGAAAGCCAGCATTCCAAAACGTTTGATTGTTGTCAAAATACGGCAACTTTTCATTAAAGGAAGTGCTGGCTAATGTACCTGCTACTGATGTTGCTCGCTACTGCACAAAGGCAGCTTTGCTACATTCATAGTACATTCCGAATTACTAGGTCTATAATTCTGTCGACCGTGTTTGGAAAAGCAATCATAACGGCCAATCAGATCAATCGAAATTTACATTTCAACAAGGATTGACTATTTTCAATAATATAGTTGCTTATCATATTAGGCTTGACAATTTTTAAAGGTTTGGTTATGCGATAACCTAACTTTTATTCAGATAATAAAAGTTGTTCGGGTGTTGTGCTTATTACTGAAGAAAAAAGATAATTCAGTACGTTCTGAGACATGGAGATGAAGGCATATTTAGAACTGTTCCAACCAGGGGCGACTCGTGGCTGTTGAACCTACCTGTTCAACTAGAAATTCTGAAAATCAGAGTTTAGGGAAGTAATTACAATTTTATCCGCGAATAAAAGCAAGTAATTCCCTTTGTTACTATTTAAAAATAAAACTAAAAAAAAATCACAGGAGGGTTGTCTGCGAAGCCACGACCGCAAGGTTGAAGTAGAATACTTCTACAAGGAAGATAAACCGGCTGTTTGCGTGTCAGTCATTTTGAAATCGGATTGGTTTCGTATATACCGCTTGTTAAGCACAGTATCAACAAATCGTAATAAACATCACACTGCTGTGTATTTGCAGCAGCATAAAACCTCAGTTGCGGTTTATTAATAACCATTCATTATGCTCTTCGAAAAACATTTAGTAGCCTTGAAAAAGGTCGATTGCTGCAATTGCAATTTTCATTCAATTATTGCATGAATGCTTCATGGTCAAGTATACCCGCTGCAACTGCTACGCTAATCGTAGTCTTGCCACAGTTGTGGCCGCTATACGCTGCCATTGGTATCCGCTGTCCCTGCATCAACTAAAGCGCCATCCATTGCTCCGCCGCTATCCGCTATCGCTGGTATCCACTGCACTGATACTGCTAAGGGATGACTGCTGTTGTCGCTGTCTAGAACTATTATAAGCGGCTTCGGTTGAAACAGGCTCTTATATAGGCCAAACAGCATATTTTCAATTGCAAGGTATATGATTCTGTCGACCGTGCTTGGGAAGCAATCATGTAACAACCAATCAGAGGTCGAATTTTGCGTTTTGAGAAGGCTTGACTATTTTCAATAGTACAATAGTTTGAATAATAAAATTACAATCATCTTCATTTGGGATAAATCTTAGAAGATTTTCCAATCTACTGCTGCAAGAACGAAGGAAATGCATCGAATACTAACCGGTTTATTAGCATTTGAAATTGGACATATTTTTAACTTTTTTCGGTTTTAGATTTTCATTTTACATCCCTATGTAGCCGAACTTCCTGAGAGAAGTATTCTACTTCAAAATAAAAAAATAAGAGCATGAATTTGCATTTTAGATTCATTTTTCGCCTGACGTCCCCATGTGCATTGCACAGGTTGCACCTATGGACGAGTCGCCCCTGGTTCCAACATTTGAAGGTGTAAATAAATTTAAGATAAAATATCAACTCTTCAATTAGGTATTTATTTCACCCTGAAAAGAACAAATATCTGTTTAACTCAATATCAGATAGGATGCCGATCACTGCTTTGCGTTATGACTGACAGTGCGAATAAGGTATTCCTTGTGATAGCTAACACAGAGAAAAGCTGTTTCAACACACGAAACTAGACGGCTCATGTATTTAGAACGCCATCTTCCCAGAACGTGGGTGTGTTGTAAAAATGGCGCAACTTTTTATTGAATTCATTCACTACTGCCCGCTATCGCACGGAGACAGCTTTTCACTAAAGGAAGTGCCCCACTGCATCAGCAGGCCCTGCTACTATCGATGCTGAGACCCGCTGCAACTGCTGCGCTATCCGTTGCCATGCCACAGCTGTGGCCGCTATCCGCTGCCATTGGTATCCGCTGCTGCTAAGGGAAGACTGCTGTTGTCGCTATCTAGAATTGAAATGAGCGGTTTCGGCTGAAACAGGTTTTATTTAGGTCCGATAGCACATTTAAATTACTAGGTCTATAATTCTGTCGACCGTACTAAGGAAGCAATCATATAACGACCAATCAGGGGTCGAGTTTTGCGTATTGCCAAAGCTTGACAATTTTCAATAGTATAATAGTTCTAATAATAAAATTACAGTTTTTTGCATTTAAAAGGAATTAGAAGATTTTCCAATCAATTGCTGCAAAAACGAAGGAAATCCATCGAAAACTAACCGATTCATTAGCATTTGAAATTGGTCATATTTTGCACTTTTTCCGGTTTTAGATTTTCATTTTACATCCCTATGTAGCCGAGTGTGTAGCCGAACTTTCTGAAAGACGTAGTTCTACGTCAGAAATGCAATTATCATGACTCATATGAATTCAACCAATCACGAGCTCGCTTTCCCTTCCTATGTGAAGATGCGACTGATTTTACCGTATCATTTTCAAATGTTTATATCCTTGCTACCGCTAAACAAATTTTAGAAACCATTATCTTGATCATCAGGTGAATTGTTCTTCATTTTTGTGGTACTCTAATGCTAGGTGTATCGTTCCAAAAACGAAATTATGAAAAGTTGTATTCATGTTTTAAAGCACACTCGAATCGTGCAGAATTGGCCAGTTGACGTCTTCCTACTGACCCATACAGTTGCGTACGATATTCGCAGCAATGTTCTCTATATGTAAGTTTAAATAATTTGTTTATCTACCGTAGTTTGACATCAAACCTGCGTTTGTGTACTTGGGTGGGCCGGACACCCTACATTTTATCTAAAATACAAAAATAATATTTATTTTTTTTCAGTTAGAACTGTTGTTATTATCATTACACTCGAAAACAAAGTAAAAATCTATTATATTGAAGTCATATCTGCCAAAATGCGATTTTTCCACGTTTTTATTGAATTTGAGATACAGAAATATTATCCAGAGTAAAAGCTCGCGTCTAAAATTTTGTATGAATAGAATGGGGCAAAATGTTATCACCGTTCAGTTGAAAAACAGATCACATTGCTCACCAGTCCAGTAATTCTTTAAACCAAAAAAAAACATCATAGTGTCACAGTTACACGTACAGAATTGTACACAGTAAGGAACCACTACCAATAGCCTGCTTCCAATACATGTGGCAGTACGGCGGGGCACTTCTTTCTGTTTTCATCAATTGATATCGGTTCGTCGAATTGTGCCCCGCAAAGTGTATGTCTGCTTGGGTATGAGTGCAGCTGCGCAAACAGTGGCAACAGTAGTGCAATAATTTTATATTTCAATTTTCGTTATTTTCCTTCCACTGTTTTATGTTTGCCATTCTCGGTGACGGGTTGCTGTTCATCGTTGCATCGCTTTCGAATAATCCACACGATGAAATTACTGCTGTCCGCAGCCGCATCGCGACTCAGTCGGTAGCCACGGATTTGAGCAAAATCACACACGCTCGAATGATATCCAATCAATTATTGATTCAGAATCGCCGTTCCCTACTGTTCACTGAAAACTCTGCGTTTCTGTGTAAACTCCACCAGTACAGTCATGCTGTTGCAGCATTTGCGGATCAAACCAGGTTGTTCAACTTTCACGGTTGAGCAGTCCCTCTCGGACCGCCGTGACTTCAAGGTTATCGAGGTGCGTCTTGCTATTGCAATTCGAGCAGCAGACTTTCAGGTTATAATAAACATGGAAGGACGAGACGTGTACCGTCGTAGTGGCGAAGAAGCGGACGGGACAAATGCTTGCTCGCTAGCTCACTGCAGACCGAATACATCGTATGCAAATTTTTAATTGCATTCCCTCATTCCACCAGACTTGTTCCATGGCGGCAGCGCTGAGCAAATATATGCACCACAGTGTTTACACCTAGAGCATGCATTGGTCGATGAGTAAGGCAGCGGGAAGTTCTCACATGAAATTTCACCACTCGTGTCCGACCTGGACGCGTTATGGAACTGAAATTTGTTGCAGTTGGACTGCGTACTGCTTACTGTAGTGTTGCGCTTTAGGAAATGTTCTTGTTCTGTTTTAAATTCCAATTTTGGGTATGCGAAAAGTGTGAAACGTCTAAATAAAATGATATAGCAGAAAAACGACTTATCCACACCTACGTAGGTTCACCTGGCATAAGAAAAAAAAACGACAAATAAGCCACGCTTCACATAGCTTACCAACCACATGGCGCTGTTGGCTGGCTTGAAAGACTTAGTTATAATTTCCTTTTTTTCGCATATCTCATATCCAGGTCACTTTCTCGCATCAGTGAGCAGCACCACGGTCCAAATCCCTTTCGAAGGTGCCTTCTTTTTGTGTGTGCACACCGGTGTACATGTGACCAACAAATTCATCTGGTGCACTTAACCGCAAAAGTATCCCAACGAGGATTAACTGTACCTTTGAGAGCGCATTGAATTAAAGCGCACTGCTTCACAACTGAGGTGGCTGCAAAATGTGATCATCGTAAGAAACGGAAAAAGAACGACAAAACGAGAAAAAGTCCAAGAGAGTCTTGCAAAAAATGAAGCGGCGTGTGTACGTACTGCCATATATAGGGTAACGACCTCATAACAATTCGCCCACTACGTAAGGCTCCAATGTCTTAATATGAATAAACCCGTGTATAGTAGAACAATATTGTTGCAGTCAATGTACTTATTACAGTTTTACAGGACAGAGCATAAAAAAACATAAAACTTTGCTTAATCTACAAAATTCCTATCTTTATAGGGGAACAGAGTTAAAGAGTATTTTACATGAAAGTTACTTGAAATTTAGTTATTTTTACTAAACTTTTGTTAGTTGCATTTTATAAGAAAACGTTGTTTTAACCCTCTCCCGCTCACAAGGTTTATCATTAAAATTTATGCGTTTACGAGAAAATTCAAATTGAACACTTTGTAGACTAACTAAAATTACTGTCAACTGTAGTATTTTGAAGAAAATGCCCAGTGATGATCTGAGGCAGCATATAAAAGTTTATGAAACATTCGTAAGCACAACAAACTATTTTAATGTCAAGATATGATGATTATAATTCTTGATGCTCTACAGTCACCATGAGCGGGAAAGGGTTAAGGAAGCACTGGATTATACAAAACATACGTTTTTGTTGCAGGCCACACATCACCAGGACTTTTCATAACAAAGTTAGAGCATATTTCAGTTTTTTTCGATAACTTTAAGCTTCCATATAACATACTTTAAAACTGTGTATCCAGCGAAGATAAAAATTTTGTTTGTTCATCAAAGTTTCATATTCCCAAATATTTTGCAACTTTGCCAAATAACCATTCCGTTATCTGGTAATACAAAAAAGTTAGTTTTTTTTTAAATTCCAATATAGTAAACTTTTCATAACTTTTTAAAATTTGAGTTTATGCGGGTAACACCATCAAGTTAGGATGAAGATGAAAAGCATTATGGAATTAAGTTCAACTTTTCACCTTTTTTGGACAACCTTAGACTTTTTTGTTGTCTAAGTGCTTTTAAGGATTCGATTATTTCTGCGAGTTGAAAATGTACATACATTCTTTTAAGAAGAATACTGACTCTTTTAAGAAGAATACTGACTATTTAGAGTCAGAATATACTGACTCTATTTCAAATACATTGCGGTAAATTTTCACTCCACAAACGTTGTACGCAAACTCGTCAAAAATATCGACATAAAATTTTAAAAGGTATCCATACTTTCTAAGATGGCCATTTTTAGAGGAAAGAACTTTCGCACAATTTTTTTCCAAGGTTTTCTGCCTTTACTAATATTTTGCCCTAAAACCCTGAAAGGATTTACGAAATCACGAAATACTGATCCGACTCTGCAATCTGCGTATGGTTCGCAGGTCGTCTTCCACCTGATCTATCCACCTTGCCCGCTGTGCACCTCTCCGTCTCGTCCCTGACGGATTTACTGGGCTGTCGTCCGGTCCGTTCCCGTTTGCACTGAAAACAAAATACTTATTAAAATTAAATTAAAATAATTGGTATTTCTTATAAACAAATGTGTTTTTTGTTGTGTTGCAAAGATTTAAAATAACTTTGCAACGGATGCATAATTCTCGGTTTGTTTATTGATTGTTCAGTTTTTGGCTCTGTTTAATTTCAACTTATTAGTAGTTTATTTTAGTTCGAACGCTGTTTGATTATTATACAATATTGTTTTAAGCTAGCAGTGAACAAGGAAATAGTGAAGTGCAAGTTCTAGCATTGTGATATTTCGTGATATTCGCTTTCGTTATTGAAGTGGACTGTGCATTGGATGCTGACTTTGTTATTGTTGGACCTACATATTTCCGCGCAATTTGATTACCGTCTGTTAAGACTACCCACAGGCGCTTCATTCTTGTGCACTCATATTTCATCAAACCGTGTTGTTTGTTTGTTTCTGATACCGTAATGGAGAAAAAACTGTGCGGCGAATGCAAACTCGAAATCAACGACCTCGAGCCGGTACGTTGCGGTTTTTGTGAAGCTTGCTATCACATAAACCAGAAATGCTGTGGCTTTAACAGCAGGATTTGCAAAGAACTCTTTGCACTAGGTAAAATATTGTTTATTTGTCCTCAGTGCCGCGATAAACTGAACGGCCGTTCGATAAATACTTATGTGGCTGACGCACTAAACAACCAAAACGCTCAATCGCTACAGCTGGTTGATTTGCCGTCTCAAGTGCAAAAATTGTGCGAAATGGTAGACGGATTGAACAATAAGGTTGAAAGTATGTCGCAAAAACCGCCGCATTGTAATGGGTTCGTTGGAACTCCCGCTCACTTGTCCGCCGCTGCGAATTTATCCACACCGCTATGGCCCGCAAGAAATCCTAAACGGCGCCGTGCGGACCGCATGCCGTTAGAAATCACTTCTGATCGAGGCACTAATACTGTTGATTTAAGTGATCCCTCGGTGTCATCGGTTGCTTCTGTGGTAGCAAAAAAGTGCTTTTGGCTCTACCTATCCGGTTTAAATCCCAAAGTAACGGATAACGATGTGCAGAAAATTGTTTCACGCTGCCTGAATTCAATTGAACCTGTTGCTGTTGTTTGGCTCGTTCGAAAAGGTATCGATACGACGAATTATTCCTACATATCATACAAAATTGGTTTGGATCCCGATGTAAAATCGATTGCTCTGGACCCCGCTTCTTGGCCGTCTGGTTTATTATTCAGGGAATTCGTCGATCGTCCAAAAAACTAGATCCCGCGACTTTTTTCTCGACTAACGTTTCGACTGCTGTCCACGAGCTATCTACCGTATTACTGCATGCAGATTCGACTACAATTGACTCATCAAAATTCACTGACGACCACCATGTATTCTTTGGAGCCAGCCCGGGACGCACCGAATCAAGCAACTTGGAAGCCCCTGACCCACTCATCACAGTCGCGCTACTGCAGCCTACGTTCATCAGCCGTCCTGGTCCTGTGTTTGAGGATGGAGAAGGGGTCTTCCAGCTTGCTCGTATTGGCAAGTATTTTACTAATAGCAACATTCCACCACTTGACATTCCCGCACGTTTTTGTCATCTACCAACGAATCAACCAATCATTGATGTCAATTCTGGACTATGCCCTGTGACCAACCTCACTGGACAGTGCGAAATCACTCGCCACTTAATGCCTGCTTCTGCGTCCCCTCCACGACGAGCTCTTGCACTGGGCGACGTTAGCGAACAGCAGACAGCTAGTATTGTTTTATTTTCAAGCAACAGTGCCACGCGAGTCGGCCGGCAACAATGCGATTCCCCGTGCAATACTGACCTGCCATCTCTACTCTGCTACTATCAAAACGTGCATGGCCTACGCAGTAAAGTAACCGAGTTTGCTTTAGAAGTTTCCAATTCGTTTTACGACTGCATCATTCTCACCGAGTCCTGGTTGGATGCGCAAATTTCTTCTACTCAATTGTTTGGCATTGATTATACCGTGTATCGGACTGATTGTAGCTTGTTGAATAGCACCAAAGCAAGGGGTGGTGGAGTAATTATCGCTGTGCGACGATCGTTGGCATCGGCATTATTAATTGAAGCCATGGATGAGTCGCTTGAACAGTTGTGGGTTACGGTCAAAAATGGTGCATTTAACATTGTAATCGGCGCTATTTACATTCCCCCGAACATGCGGAATGAAGTTGAAATTGTTGATCGGCATATTTTATCAGTTGAAAAGGTTATCAATTCAACTAGTATTAACGACGATCTGCTTATCTTTGGCGATTATAATCGTGCTGGCCTATCCTGGTCGATGCAGTCGGAGGCTAGTTATCTTTTTGTTGACGCTTCGCGCTCATCTGTGAATGCTGGTAGCACCCGTTTATTAGACGGTATGGCTTTTCACAGTATGTATCAGATTAATTCTGTTTGCAACCTGAATGTCAGGTTCCTCGACCTAATTTTCGCAAACTCACATGCTTTGCCAGCATGCTCGGTCACTACCGCACCCGATCCCCTCTGCAACATCGACGTTCATCATCCACCTTTGATGGTTACTTTAAATAGGTCCGTTAAGGCTCAGTTCGTAGACGAGTTCGATTCGTCCAGTTTTGATTTTCGGCGTGCAAACTTTGATGCAAGCTTTAAATGATATCGATCGGACCTTCATCAACCGGTGTGCTAACTTGGATGAGGCCGTGAATGGATTCACTGAAACAGTTCAGGAACTTATACATCGGCATGTTCCAAAAGTTCGTCCTCGCTGCAAACCTGTTTGGGGAAACAGGCAGCTCACAAAACTTAATCGAGTTCGAAAGTCTGCTTTGCGCGCCTATAAAAAGAATAGAAACCCTATCAATCGGATCCGATTTACTTCTGCCAGCCGTTCATACAAAGCACTGAATAGAACTTTGTAACAATGTACGTGCGAAAGACGGAACACAACTTACGTTTAAATCCGAAAAGCTTCTGGAAGTTCGTTAATTCGAAGCGTAAGGAGGAAGGGTTACCTTCCAGTATGTTTTTGCTGAACAATGAAGCTTCAACGAATGACAGTAAATGTGACTTGTTTGCCAAGCACTTCGCTAGCGTGTTTAATACGCGGTGTTCTTCACCCGATGAGATTGCCACAGCTTTGGCTCCTGTTCCGGCCGACGTATTCAATACCGGAATCCTCACGATTACTAACGAAGAAGTTGCCAACGCCATTAGAAACCTAAAACAGTCCTTCTCCCCTGGACCTGATGGTATTCCTGCTGTACTCTGAAGAAATGTGCTGGAAGTTTAGAATTACCGCTAACCGCCATTTTTAATCTCTCCTTGTTGAGACATCAATTCCCTCGCAGCTGGAAAGAATCATTGATGTTCTCGCTGTTTAAGAAAGGTGACAAACTAAATGTGGAGAATTATCGTGGGATCTCGTGTTTGTGCGCTTGCTCCAAAGTTTTTGAAGCTATAATTCACCATCATCTTATGTTCAGTGTAAAAAGCTACATTTCTACTGCGCAGCACGGGTTTTTCCCAGGTAGATCTGTATCTACTAATTTGTTAGAGTTCACCTCTTTTTGCCTCCGCGGTATGGACCGAAGCCTTCAAATTGATGCTGTCTATACGGATCTAGCAATCTGGTTCAGCAACAACTCCGGTGTTCCGCAGGGTAGCATACTTGGACCGCTACTTTTTCCATTATTCATCAATGACGTTACAAAAGTTCTTCCACCTGGCACTCGATTGCTGTACGCGGACGACACAAATTTTCCAACTTATCGAGACTGTTGAGGATTGTCGCAGGCTTCAATCGCTGATTGACTTGTTCAATGACTGGTGCCTCCGCAACTACATGCTGATAAGCGTTCCAAAGTGTACCATAATCAGTTTCCAGCGCAAAAAGCAGCCGCTGTTGTTCGACTATCGCATTGCTGGCATATCTTTGCAACGTAGTGATTTTGTCACTGATTTGGGTGTTTTGTTGGACTCTCATTTATCATTCAGGCAGCATTTTACGATGATCATCACCAAAGCTAACCGACAACTAGGTCTTATCTTCAGAATTGGAAAGAAGTTCATCGATCACGGCACCTCGCTAACTCTCTACTGTTCTTTGGTGCGCTCAATTTTGGAAACGGCGTGCGTGGTGTGGGACCCGCACTTTGATGTTTGGATTCAACGAATCGAGCGCGTTCAGAAACTTTTCATCAGAAGGATCTGTCGTACATTGTCTTGGAGAGACCCTGATAATCTGCCACCTTATGAAAGTCTCTGCTCATTGGTTGGAATCTCACCGCTCGAACAGCGCCGCCAAGAAATTATTGCCAAGAAGACACACAAAATCTTGACGAATCGGTATGATTGTCCTGCTATTCTAACTTCGCTGCAGCTGTATTGCCCACTTCGCCCACGACGTAGCCAGCATTTACTGCAAACTAATGTGCACCGCACAAACTACGGCTTGAATGAACCTGTTCGCCGAATGACTCTGGTATACAACCGGTACTACGATAATTTTAATTTTTAGGTTCAGTAATTTATTGTGCTCGATGGGGATCGGAGTAAACCATGAACGCGAACGGACGGGTTTTTTTTCTGTCAGTTTGGATATTAAAATTTTTTTAGAAAAAAGTGGTATAAATGCCATTTTCATTGGTGGATTATTTAGTTTATTCCTGCCCGGAGTTGTGGTTAATCAAGATCTTGAAATAGAGAAACAAAGTTTGGTGCGGTCATTTTTGTTTCTCTGGTCAGTGATACGCAAAATATATCGTGGGAGTACGTGCAACGCGTTGCTAATCGCTAAGTTTTCTTAATTATTGCGTGTGAAAACAGTGAAAAAAACATGAAAAGTTGGTGTTAAATACGTTAATTGGCCTTGATTATTCTCGAATGTGCGTTTTGTGGAGAAAAAAAAAAACGACTTCGTTGGACTTTGACCGGCGTAAAAAGAAACGGGAAAATAACTATCAGAAGAGAACAGTGCTCACTGGACACAGGTAAAGCAGGATAAATCTTTTGCCGGATTATTGAGATCATGGAATTTCCTTAATGCATATTTCTGTTAATAAGCTAAGTATATTTTTTCCTTAGTACTGAAAATCTGTTCAAAGTTTCATCCGCGATGGACGTTTGCCACGCGGGGGCTAGAAACATAGCAACAAAAATCTTTTTTTTTGTTTTTATTTGGTGTAGACCAGTGACCCGGGGTTGCCAGCTATAATAAAAAGACTACGAACTTAAATTCAATCTGATGACTCTTGTTGGGCTCGTTTTATAATTAGTTTGGCTTTTGAAAAATGAGCTGTGAATGCATGACACTCTTACAAAACAAAATAGGCAGTTTTACAATATAGTTTAAAAATAGTTTGAAAATTCAATATCGCGCTCGACAAGTATTTGATCCCATCGTCTACCATGCCCTAACTGGTCGGTTACAGACATTTCACTTAGTTCTATGCTTTTATTTTATGACTTTTCTAGCTTTTGGACAATTGTAATACACATAAACAATTTTTATTTAATTATACTGTAACCGTTTTGGTCGGGCTGACGATAGTCCACGACAACTAAATTTTGATTGCGATTGTTTTGGCATTTTGTTAATAAACTTAGCACTTTGTTTGGTTTGATATGCATATTTGCATTTTTCCTAGTTTTTAGGCTTTGGAGGCATGAAACTTTGCCAGTAGGTATCTTAGTTTATTTATTATAAGAGAGAACCGGTGCGAAACACCGTGTCCCTGCGCGTCTGCGTCGGTAGAAGGGAATAGTGCTGCCGTGCATAACGCTCCGGTGTAAACGCGTCTTCGGCTCGGGTTAGTTAAGCACATCTAAGGGTTTACAGAGTGTAGTGAATCGCTTTTTAAGAACAGACGAATGTCGTAAGTCGACCTGTTAAGCAGAAAGCCATATCTCCGGGTGACCGAATATCTACCGTTATAATTTTCGGTATAAAGAGGGTCCTTCACGAAGAAACGATAGAAGTGGCGAGACGTTAACGTGGACTCAACTCCAGTAGTTTTCGTAAAATCGTGTAGTCAGCTGAGATAAATCAATGGGAGATACGTTTCGGTAGTTGTATAAGGACTTCATAAACAGATGTCCGAATGTCACGTCGATACCTTCCATGAGTTCGTGTTTTCTACAGATAGATTATCAACGCGATGTAGTTTTCGGTATAACCTCTTGGAGGAAACAATAGAAGTGTCGAGACGTTAACAAGGATAGAGCTTTCGTAGCTCTCGTAACATTGTGTAGTCGGGTGAGATACACCAATGGGAGACTCTCTTCGGTAGTTGCATGATGATTTGTTGAGGGAATGTTCGAATATTTTAGTCTGTATTAATTTAATCGCAGTTCCGGTATTCTCGCGTGCCCTTTTTTCGGTGGTATATCAAACAGAACGAGTTCGAATCGCGTAATAATTTTCGCGGAGGTTAATATGAACTTGTAGGCGCGATATTTGCTCTGAACCCGGTACCCGAATTCAGCGCATCGTTTACCAAAACGAAATCTGCTGCAAACCCTACCCTTTTCTCCAACATCCCAGTGATTTCTCGTGGAAGTGCAGAGGTGTTCTCGGCTTCCAATAAAGCGAGTATCACGTCAACATATTCCCATACACACTCCTTCTTTGACCTGCATTCGGATGCGGCCGGCGCTGGTATTGCCTAACATAAAGATAAGATCACCAGTTTTTACACATTGAGGATGAATGTTAGTCCCAAACATCACCCATTGGTTCTCTGTGTAATTACAGCTGATCTGGCAATAACGGAGTAGCAACCGCGGGCGGTCAATCATGCTCATGCTCATGCTCAGTAATTTATTGTGCTCGATGAAATGTTTGTTAATTTATATTATTTTCGTTATTGTATATTAGCCATGTAATACTCGTAAAAGACGCTGGGTTTTTATGCCAGCTTGATAGTTGCCTTCATGGCTTCTCAAGGCGGCTTTTCCCAGCCACATATATATTTTTATTCATTAGGACTTAAGCCGGATGAAATAACCAATAAATAATAATAATAATACTGGTAATCATCATAAACTTTCCGATTACTAGAATCTAGCACTAGAATCATTGGATCACAATTATTCCTACCGACTTCTGAGATACAAGGTTGTAAATAGAGTGTACGTTAAAACTTTAAATTACTCATCTTTAAGTCAGTCGATTTGAGAAATTAAACTTTTTTTATTTTGATAAATATTTCGTACGCTGTTTTTATCAGAAAGTCTAGCAGGCGGTAAAATTTCTGTAAATATTTCGAACGCGTAAAAACTGATTTTTTTAGCATTAAAGGCTTATTCGGGAGCGCTACCGTTTGGTTTCATATCAGATCGAATACTTTTTTCACTGGGATTTTCGAATTGCGCTCATTTATTGCACTTTTTGGTATCAGGGAAATTATTATTATATGTCGGAAAATCAGGGAATTTGATTTTAAAAACTTTTTCACCACCCTGTTGTTATATTATTGCACTTATTATGGCTGTAATGCAATATTTGCATGCCACAAAAATTAAAAATACCAAAACTGATTTTTCCAAAAAATAGAGAGTTTCGATTAAAAACGGAAGTGTTGCCAAAAGCAGGGAGATACACTGTACCTGTAGTGTCGTTGCCTTTGTTTTAATTCATCGTAGGTACCGGAGCGAACGCATATTTTCAAATTATTTGTGTGAATGATTCAACCTGTATACACTTCGCGCTGTTTCTCTCTTCTTAGTGCGCATACTTCTCTCGTGCCTTCTACACTGCTAGACTGTTGGATCATACCGTAGCTCAGCCCTGCAAACTGGGACATACGTCGATTGGGCTTGGGTTGTTTTCGCTTTTTTAAGGCAGCCAAGAGCGAGTGCGAGTCGCTGGAACAACTGTGGCAATTTCGATATTGTTGCCCTTGTAAAGCGGTGTCGAGTTTCGTTCAGATTTCGGTCTGCAACGAATCTCATCCGCGCTCGCTCTGGGTCGGGTCAGCTTTAATCGGGCGAATTCGTCGGCCACAGCGTGCCCAACGGGGGGAAACAACGGGCCAGACAACAGTGTGTGGGCGGGGAACGCACCGCACAGCACTACACTTTATGAAATCGAAGCCCGGATTCGCGGGCATTCAAGTTTTTACAGAAAAATCCCTACAGTTGAAGTAAGGAAGCGTGTTGCAGATGGGTATTATTTTGTGTTCGCTGCCTGGCTCTGTTGGACGAATTTTCTTGAAAGAAGAGAGATGGACAAAAGGCGATTGCGCGCGTATTGGCAATGCTGGTGAAGAACAGCGCCGGCGAACAGTTTACGAGGGAGTTCGAAAAAAAAAGTATCTCTTTGTGTGAGGTTTTCTTTATTTGGAAGAAGTTTTATGAACGTTTGAAACGCTAAATGACACGAGGTTTCTGGTTGGACACGGGCAGTGGATAGAAATCCGGCTGCCTTCGTTTAGCACCATAAGCCACATTTGCAGAACCGGGAAACCGCTAAAGCGATTTTCTTGACACGCACAATTACAAGCAAATCATTGGATTGGAGTTGATGGCGCAGACATTCTCTGTAAATTTCTGTTGCCTTTTACTCAATATCTAATTATTTCGAGAGTCATGTACAACGTAAAACTATCAGGGATAACTCAACTGATTTGGAAGATTTTAATAGTGAATAATTTTTTTATTATGTAAAAGTTGGCCGAATGGAATTCAGTTTTCTGAGGTACATTCGTCCTCCATTATTTTTTGCTCTCGTGACCAGTTCGCATGTGGATTTCCCCAAAAACTGCTATTACAAGCGAACCGAGCTAAAGAAAATCATATAAAATGCTACGTATACCCAATTTATAGCATTATGTCTCCCTCCCGCCCCTTCTTGCGTATCGGAAATCTAGAACCCATCAACTGGAAATGGTGCTTTCATCAGCTGTACATTTATGCTGCCATACAAAATGCACGAATGTACAATACTGCTATATTCCCATCCTTATATGATGCTAGCAACGAGATTGTCTTTTCTACCTCATCCCGATGGCAAATTGAGCCGAAAAGAAATAGCTGACGTCAGGCAGGATTCTAATCGAGCCTCCAAACTCCCCGGAAATGGTTTGCTTTTGCAGTATTCTTTTTTGTTTCGTGCTGATTTGGTAACTTGTTTTCGTTGTATTAAAGTCATAATGTACGCTGTATCGTCCGCAATGTTATTATGGGATATTAAATTGTATGAACGAACCTATTTCCTAATTTTTTCACTGTAAATGAAGAAAAAAAAACAGACATTTTGCAGGCTTGCGAACATTAATGTTAATAAATTTCGAAGTATTACTTTGCTTTCAAAACATCCTCCGGCATCATGCACTACAAACTGAGTTACAGGTAATCTGAGTTGATGGAGATTGTATTTTTGGAGAGAGATAACATTGCGAGAGTACTACGACAAATTTCGAGGATTCAATTTACAAACTTAAAATAGTTTACTGACTCCCAGGCAGCGACCGATTTGGTTGAGCATAATGATGTGTGTCAGACTATGTCTGAACATGATTGATAAATTGTTAAACCAGTTAAACTGTATAATAAAATGTATGTACTTGTGTTTTTAGCTTTCTATTATCTCGTACGTTGCATGCAATCACCGACCAAGCAAATTAAATCCACCTGATATGATATATTGTATGCTTCTATATACGCCGTTGCGGTTTGGTATGCAAAGTTAATGTTCATGTCAGACCCGTTTTTATCTAATAGACTCACAGGTTGCTTATCCTTCGCAGGGTGTTTGCGTAGTAAAGGGCATGACATTACTTTGTAATAATCTCGAGCAGCTGTCGGTGTGGTGTAGTATGTTTTGAGGTTGACTGAGATTTTCTTTTTTGTATTTATCAAACTTCAAGGGGGATATTGATTAACAACCTTGTTTAACACGGAATTGTACAAATTATATGTCTTCTTTCAAGGATATGGAATATATTTTAAATTCATCGTCTTGAAAAAAAAAATATGATCCCTAAAATTTGGAGCCTTAAAAAAAAGCCGAAAAGAATCTAACGCAGGGCAATTTACCCTTTTTTTCTTGATAGGGTGCAACACCATTTAACCCAGTTAATTTTATTCGTTTTGGATGATTCTGAGTCCGTAAACGATAATTGTTAATAATATTTTGTTCTGTTCTACATACGGGAACGTTTTCCTCAAAAACTTGGTTTTTTGGGCACTTAAAACTGTATTAGAAATATTGTTTGCCAACTACCGTGATGTCCTCTATGTTAGAGTCAATGGAAAATTTGGCAGAACCTCCTCGTACCAGTCAACTAATATTTACTTCCATGCACCCTAGACCAATTTGAAGTCTCAGAAGTAAAACTTTAGAAAAAGTTTATAACAATCTCTTTCCTAACTCGATGTGTAGATCTTCTGTTAGAATTTAGTTAAAACTGATTTCTTGAAGATAAACATTCTGAACAATTCTCTAAATACATTATTTAATCTTATGTCACGGTGTCTGTATACCTTGTAGTATTTTTATTCAAGGTTAGGATACGCTCATGTTGCTGGAAAAGTCACCTTTCGCTGTGTCATGCCAACCGGTATCAATCCGAGCCAAATTATAATGGATTCAAAACTCGCGAGACTTTTACGCCCAATTGTAGCCTTTCCTGTGCGAGCAAGTTTTTTTTCCTTTCGTGCGGAGTGTTCCAGCTTTAAACGACTGATTTATATTCTGAAGCATTGAAATCAAAGCGAACCAGGCAGGCAGACAGTCATCGGTCAAGCCCACGGAGTAAGATGATATCACTTTTTCCCAACTGTACCACTTCGGGCGTCCGTGTTTCATTCATCCGCCGTTCACTGACGAAGCGCAAAACCACCACAAACCGATCCAACGGCGACGCGTTGAGTTTGCACGAACCAAAAAAAAAGCTTTTTTCAACCACCCCGCGTCCTCGTCCGCCGTCATTGTCGAATGTTGCTGTTTTGTTTCCATCGGAATATTCTTCTTTTTTTTCCTTCATGTCACGTTCGTTTGTCCGAACGCTACAAGGTTAATAATGTGAAACGATAATTTATTCACATTATAAAGCTTTTCGCTTCCTCTGTTGTTTCGTTTTCTTTCTTTCGACTATGACTTTTTTCGACTTATGTGATGGCGTTCTTCAACCGAGCATGTGGTCGTATGCCGAAGTCTATGCACCTTTTACGCTCGCATAAACTTAGACCTTCGCTACGTCGCATCCGTCGTCATTACGCGATCCATCGTGGCCTTAAGCCCGCGGTCTTTGCTATACAGACGGATGGTGACTGGCTGGGCAATGCCGCACCAAAATGGGCATCATTCGAAAGAAATTGCTCTGACACTTGAGCCGGGCTTTTGTTCGCTTTGGGGAGACTGGAGCGCGTTAAGACTATATATAATTACAACTTTTTGGCAATTGAGTATACCTACCTAGTACCGTTGTGAACGTAATTAAGGACTGGTAAAGTGGTACTGTTTAATTGCGGAAAAATACTCAGGATTATTCTTGCCAAGTTCTATATTAACTATTATAGATGATTTAATACTATTCATATATGCCCTAGAAAAGTTGGTCCAGATTTGCATAACTTAAAAGCTACAGAATTTAGACATCATTTGATTTCGAGCCGTCCGTCTATAACAAATATATTTTTAATCATGTTAAACCTAATTTCATACTATTTTACGTGTTAGGGATTAAAAAACACGTCAGAAAATCCTTCATTCGTTTCGTGTTCTTGAAACTTAGTTCGTTTTCGTAACTGATAATAATTTATATTTTTTTCTAGTTCATCAAGGATATAACAACTAATTTGAAATTTTATTGTCTATTTTCAGGTAGCGTCGAAAAGTGATGATTATTGCTTACAATGTTACTGAATGTCACGCTGCAGCTTTTCTTGTAAAAAGGCAATAATACACGATTTTAACGCTTGACTATATCTTACCGCACTATATTGGAGTACATTCTGCAGAAACTAAAACCAAGGTGTAACGTCGGAATGAAATATTTCAAACAGTAATACTTATATAACCACACGCTGGATGACAATAATCAATATGTCGTTGGATTGATAACATAATGAAAAATTTTGTGATACTTCAGTTATCGTATTTACTTTAATGTTTAGCAGTGAAAATTGATGAAAAGTTTCAAGGTCAAAAATCACGTGTTAGCACAAACTTCCTGCAGTGATACATCAGTGACAAAAAATTGACAGAATCTCCAATAGGTCAATTAATGCATGCTGCCTAGAGTATTTTGATGTCTCAAGGGTAAAGCTTTTGACGTGGGACTACGTCTTTGTTTTTTATACTGGAATGCATTCTGTAAAATTGGAAATGAACCTGCAAATGTTGCGTCAGATATCAAACGATAATAACAGCATAACCACATCGACTTATATTCACGTGCAATCAAAACTGCAATGTTGTTACTGATGATGACTGAAAGATTATCTCATGAATGTGATTACCATAGAAACCATAAATTACTCAACAAGAATTGAACATTTTTGCAACGGTTATAAGTTATCGGCGAGTGCTTATGAATGTTTTGTTCATTTACTAAGATCTATTCAGAATCTTTTTTTTTTTTACATTTCAACATTGTCAGATATTTTTTCTATTTTCAATTTTACGAATAAAAGAATATACTTATATTAGCTGTCTTCGTAATACAGTGAATGTAATTGCTGGCAAAAGTAACAGACTTGTGAAACAAAAAAATGAATCTCTTACTTTGACTGCGTTGTAATTGTTAAATGTTGTTTGCACAAAAAAACACTACAGGCACAACATCACCAAGTGTAAATGAAGTTCTTTCGGGTGTAATCAAATATAATTCTGAAAAAAAAAATGAAGGGAGGGTGAGAATTAAAATACGTAAATTACTAAACAAACGAATTTATTGTGGCTGTAATTACAGTTATACAATATTTAGTCCCACATCACCATTTCCTACAACCCTAGGGCTGTATACCTTGTAGTACTTCGAGAAGTTCGTAACAAGTCGTCGCATAGTAAGGCGGATTCATACAAAACCTGGCTAAACAAAAAAAGACTGTAATTAAGGAAAACATGATTTTCAGAGAGTTTTGAAACGCTGAATCGAAATTTGACATCATTTTTGCAGAAAATGGAGTTATTTCACCGCGAGAGATTTTTTGTACTCTTTGATGCATTGTATAAGAAAATTTCACGTCGGTTTTAAAGTTTTAGAAAATAAAATGTATCATGCCTGAAAAATTTCCGTGTGCCAGAAAACGTTTATAAACGTGTTGAAAAAATCGTGTTTTTTTCTCTTTTGATATTTTTTCTGTCTAAACAGATAGATTTCGAAACTATTAGAAGATTTATTTTAATTTGTCTATGTGGAGGCTTCGATACCTTCCTAGCGTTAGATTTATATAATAACTCAGTCCTAAGTAATGAACTTAATCAGACCGATATGGGATCACTTGGTTCATCTTGATGGATTGACATTCAAGATTTATTGAGCTTTTCGTTGTCGTGGAAAACAATTTTGGTGCTCGTTCAAAAATACGAGAGGCACAATACCGAGAAGTGAGAATGAAATTCAATCGGATGTTGTAGAAAACCTACGACTATACGGACTTTCTAATCTTGTATCTACGAAGTCTCTTAATTAAATTATTTAGTCTTACGTCACCATTTGATACAGCACCTACGACGCCATAGCTTTCGTTGATAAAAAATAAGCATAATGGTAAAAGTATAAAGATATGTGCTTAACTTAAATGCACCCTAAAATAACTCTTCAGTACAGATGCGAACTGACAAAATTTCCTCAGAATGAGGACGTTATATACCATCGCTTGATGTGAAAGTTTTGTTCATATGTGATACGATTTGGTTAGTATTGCTAGCCTATGGAATTATCTCGTCTGGCTATTTGATGTCTGTGTTAGGGAAATGATTTACTCGTATGAAGAATCAACAATAGTTTATGTTTAGTGTGAAAACTTAACAGAGCTTCGTCTCGATTCTCGATACCGAGAAGTGGTGAAAATATGTACTTGCAGGGTTTTTATTGAACTTCAAGGACAAAACACAAGAAAAAATATTCGTCTGCTGGTCTGATGAATTCTCGAACTTCTCGTCAAATACCACCCATCAATATCTGCACATCAACCGTATCGGCTATTTTTTCCACCACTTCGCCATATCAGATAATGTTTTGATTGATTTGCCTCACTTCTTCAATCTAAGCTTGATTTTGCCCATCTTTCGATTCTGCTTGCACAATTCCAATACATACCGCGCGTAGTGTCAGCTAGCTAAATCGGACTAGAACTTCACGAGGCCTTCCTGTGACTGGATGAACGCCAAAACTATCTCCTGAAGACACTTCTAGTAAACTTGTTCATTCATGGTTGCTCCAGTGATGAAAACTTCTGTCTTCTTTCCACAGCTACAGATGGCTTTCCAAATCGTCAACTTGCGGGCGAATTATCCGCGAAAACAAATTTGAACCTACCTGGACCATTCCCCTTACGGTTAGCACGGTAAAATTTCCGACCCAGGATTTGTCTAAAGTCCATTTTGGCGCATGTTTCATCGTCCTTCAGAATATAGCCGTTGTACTCCGTCATGACTTGCTCGGGTTTTGGCAACCAGGTTCTGTTTCAACGTCCTGTCGGGTTGTTTGTTGGCATGCTACGACCGTAATCCTTCAAGCATACAGATTCGACGAGCTGTACTATGTGCTGCATTGAACCTTTTCGCCAAGTCACGGAGGAAGACCCCATGCCACTTCTACGTTTGGTTTGCTTAGCGCGATCCATTGTCAACGTGTCCCGGTAACGTTTGAGCACGGTGTTCACAGAGAATTTCGGTAGTTTGAGAGCCTTGGCGATCATTCCTCCTAACTATGTTGGGGTTTCAACGTAGGTGTGCACAATTCTTTCTCGTCTCCTATCCTGGCGAAATTCCCATCTCTAAGTAAACAAACCTTTCAGATTAAAACGCTGTCATTAGTTTCTCGGTACGACAACTAGAGGTGCTGCGGCAAATAAAAGGAAACGGCCAAATACCAAGTGGAACAAACCTTAGTACGTTTCGATTTATGTAACGTTCTCTTTCAAGACATCAGTTTCAAATTAACACACTAACTAAATCATTACATTTGAATGGAAAGTTTGTGCAAATCTTATTGCTTAATCAGAATTAACGTAAACTTTTCGAACAAGCTTTGCTTTCGGGACATCAAATTAGTCAAAATTCATGGAATCAATTTGGGTTGACTTTCTAAAATGAATTAGAGTATTTCAAAGCAGATCTACGTCTGTTTGTAATGCAATTGCTATAATACAGAATTGGTAATAATATAGAAAATGCACCAGTCTAAATTCAATCAATTCTGAACTTTCTCTTTTAGTGTTTTTCATCGTCACTAACAATAGCCTTTATGGCTATTGCAAAAAGCATGATCAAGATTTTGAGAGACACTTGATTCCTAGCAACAATCATTGAAATAGGAATATTTAAAAATCGGTGTCGAGAACTCAGTAATTTAGACCGCAAAAAATTTTGCTCGATATTTTGCTGAATATTTCACCTTTTTTTTGTACAGTGCAATTTTGGTAGCGTTCACACCGATCAGCATCATCACTGGGAAACTTCAACGCATTACGCGTGTTTCTTTCATTGACCTCTTCCCTGCCCTTCCGATTTCTCCTCGTCCAATCAGACCGACGTTGTTCCGGTAAAACAGGCTTCTCATTACATTGGGATATTTTCCTGCGGCGGCCACCATCGCCATAACTTTTAACTGACGCACACTCGTTCCCTAAATGCTCTCGCTCATTCTCATTTAATTTGACCATCACCATCGTAGTCTTTATTCTTTAATCGACTCTGTGACTACGTATATACCATGCAATCAACGAGACAGCTTCTCTTGTACAGTCGAAACGTGAACGTCTGGCGCTCCCTCTCCATTCGATCGAGCGTGGCTAGATAATCAGAGACAGTGAATCATGTTTCAAGCCAGTTTCACAAAAACAAGCCAAAGAGAAGGAGAGAAAAAGAGAATCGTACCATGCCATGTTTATAAAAGCAGAGCAGGGCCGTGCAGCATTTGGCTGGTGTAGAAATTCAGTTTGCCTTTGTTTCCCGGCTGGGTGAGACACATATTGACGGAAGCATTGTCGTTTACCACGCGAAACCTCATCACCCAAGCCAGAGCAAACCTGTGATTTGAGTGAGTAACCGGTGTGTGCGTGTATGTGTGGACCTATCTGTCTGTACTGCACCTTACCGCGATTTATCGAGTCTCATTCAAGTTGAAAACCACGTCGTGAAATCCGCATCGTGTTTGCTGTTTCCTCTGGTTTTCTGGTTCTGCAGCAAACTCCCTTCTTCCTCCCTTGTCGTATCGTGAACGAAGGTAAACCGGACCGTGGAAACAAGTCGCGTCGGTGGATCGCAGTACTCTTGAAGAGGGGTGGAGAACGGAATTCTGGAAAACGCGCGCACAATCTCCTTTTGCCCACCATAGTTAGTTTCATACAAAAGGGAAGAAGAAGTGAAGAAAGGCAAACAGTGATACACACAGCTCAGGAGAGCATCAGCGACGAAGAAGTGAAGTGTTGTTTGTGTGTGTGCGCCTATATGTGCAAAGTGAGTGTGTCCGCCAAGGGCGAGAAGCACAAGAATTACAGGCAAATAAAAGGTCGCAATAACAACAGTGGTGGCAACAGAGGTAACAGGGGCAGAAGAGAAGGTAGCAGGAATATGAAGCACGGCAATACCCTCTGGTAGCAGAAACGACACAACTGCAAGACCAGCGACAAAAAGGCGAAAGAGCGAGTATGTGTTATGCTATTACTTTAGACTACTAGTGATGCATGTGCAAAAACAACCTTCGATTATCTTCGTCTTGTTCGTTTTGGTTGTTTTTTTTTTCCTCCGTAAAATGCTTTTGTCGGATGGTTAAAGTGCGTCCTAGTCTCGTATACCATTCTCAAACTGGGCTCTGTACGCGATGTGTGGCGTCCAATCTCTTGACGCTTGTTTATGCGGATTTCGTACCAGTTAGCCAGCGAGTGGTGCTGTAGTCGAAGAGTGCGCGGGGTGCGGTCGATGATGGGGGAGGACGAGGGCTGTCGCGTATTGACGATTACTTCGCTTTCGCCACTGCCCTTGTGTCTCTACCGTCACCCGTGCGCCATTGTGGTTTCAGATTTCTGTTGTTTGTTATCTCAACCTCTGAAAATCCTATTATGTGGGAATGAAAACGAGACTGTGTAATGATTGCAGACACTGCTGCGGATTTCACCCTACGCGAGGATGCAACGCGCGTGGTCCGTGGGGATGTGCATGGATAAGTGTATACTTGCGGTGTACATCATAATCAACCTGTGCGTGCGTATGTAGACATGTGGGTGTATTGGTTTCTGGAACATTGAGGTCATACCATTTCATGTCAGCTCCCTGGATATTGGTATTGTTGTAGACCGCGCCGAAGACGAGATAACAGCAGCTTTAAATGCATGGACATTCGAATGAGCGAAATATATTTGGTTCTCTATCAAAAAAAGTAGTGAACCATCCAAGGTTTCCATGAAACATCAACTCTAATGCATCCCTCCAAACCCGGCCGAAAGATGAACAGAAGTTACGGCATATGAATCTCGCATTTGCAATTGTTACGATGAATTTTGAAACTTGCAAGTGACCAAACTTTTAAACATTAATTTGATGAGAAACTTTAATTCGAGATTAAAAACTATTTAGAGAGGGTTCAATGTAATATTTTGCACACTTCAAAAATAATGGATATTAAAGGACTTATTCATGATTGAAGAAAATTGAATTAAAAAAAATATACGGGTATATTCGTCAAAATTATACAATTTATAAATTATTTATCAAAATTATACAATTTATAGAGTTTTACTGGTTATCTGGGGAGGTTTACTGAACATAGTGGCCAGTGCAAAAGTCTCTCTCGGTTCTTCCTTTTCATTCAAATGACATATAATAGAATTTAATAACTTCATTATTGGTAGAAAGTTTTGTCATCACAATATAACGTTGATACTCAACACAGAAACGCAAATTTGGAACTGTTTTATACAAATATGAAGAATTTAGATTGTTTTAATGATAATCAAAGATGAAGTACTCTAGTGATATTAAACCTTCTAGTGCCCAAATTAATTTATAGACGGACTTCGAAAAAATCACTATGAAGCATTATAAACATTTTTAAAGGTCTTATTGAAGTTTTTCAGAGGTTCAACTGGAGACCGTCTAAAGGCGGCTCTTGGCACTAAAGGGTTAAAAATTAAATAAATGAAAAAAAAACAGGAAAAATAAAAAGATGCTTGCTAAATGACCAAATCAATGCAGAGAAAAAGCTAGATAATTCAGCACAACACTGTTGTGTGATTTCCACAAAGACAAATAGTGCTGAGTCGTGTTATTTTCTGCGGCATGCTGAATTGATGGAAAAGTGCTGTCGAATCGTATAATTTCGTGTGTTTTATTATGTCGCCGGCTCCGTGAGCGAAGAGGAGCACTCTTGGCAGCTTATTGGATATGCTGACCTAGCCTTCCAGGGTAGTACCGGGTAAATTGGACTGTCTGTGGAAGTGCACACGAGGCATTCGATGTCTGCTATTTCTGCTCCATTATCGGGTCATCAGGAGAATAAGTTAGCCCACAGTGAAATCTTCCGCTTATCCCCTTTCCTCGTCCTCGTGTTATATTTTGATGAAGCGGCATAAATGCAACATGAGATTGAATTACGTTCAGATTCGCGATAATACTGTTTCCTCCTCCTGGTCACGATTTTCACGAATAGCACGAAAATATGCGATAGAGCATTTTGTTACACACAGCGGTCTCTGTGAAGAATCATGGCAGGATGGTTATTTATAAACGTTTGCATTTAAATTTATACCTAAATGTTGTTGCGCTCGGAACAAGTTTCAGTTTTTGGATTGATTTCCAGTATACTATTAGAAATTTATTTGAAAATATATTACAGTAAAAAAAACATGAAAAGCTCGAGAAAAAACTAAAGTTCAAAGTACTGCCAGCAACGACAAAAATGTAGATTCCTTCAATGATCCAGAAAAGTATTTTTCGGAACCGGATTGTTACCAAATATTGTAAAGAGAGCAGCTCTATATAACTCCTCAAAAAGGATTATACTCATCATTTGTTCTCAGTGAGAAGAATATGAATAAAAATTGCAAGAAATATTGTTTCTGAACATTTACTGCAACTCAAACATTTGCAAAATGTTCTTTAAAGTATGCTCTCTACGAAAAATTAAAAAAATGAATTGTTACTACATATTTCATATCTATATGCACACTTAGTTATATCAATTAAAACCATCCTATCAAACTCCAATTAAATTAATTCTATCACCCCTTAATTGATCTTCTATGCCAGTAAAGTACCCGAAATCGAATCAGCAAATATACCCCAGGCTGTACACCAGAAATGATTTGTAATGCTCAACATGCCAAATTTGCCGCTAATGAGAGTGCACGCACCAGAACTCGGAAATTTCCCAAATACCCGGTTAAAATAAGAAACGATTTAAACGCGAATTGCTACCGCCATGATGACGATACCATAGCACAGGGTAACCGAGCGAGGGGGATCTAAAAATAGCTTACCGAGACCAACAGCATCGCAGGCGTTCTGTGTTTTTTATTTCTGCTCATACTCATCACACTCACACACACACACACACACACATACACCCGTTTCTCGCGCTCGGTGCGCGCTACTGTTATGACGCTGAATGGCATGCTGAAACGAAACACGGTGCTGGCTGCGGTGGATGGTGACTTATACAAATCGAAAATAGGAACATTTTTATGTCCCTGCCCTTCACTTTATTTTACTTGCTGTGCGCGCACTCTTCCACTGTAGTTCCTGGTAGTTGAGCAACGTGGTCAGTTACCAAGACACATTCTGCTGAAAGGGAATCGCATTATTTGCTTCCACTCATCGCGCGTCGCTGAGAAAGTTTCTGGTATGCAATTTTAATTGACTGTTTAAACATTCCAGAACATTAGCAGTTCGATTTGAGGTGCTAAGTCAGTTTCACGCGTCTTCCTTCGCGTGTTACAATGACGAGAGTATGATTGGACCGATTGAACCTGTTGTTGTTTTTGTTTCTTACATCAGTAAACAAGATGCTATTTTTAGGTAAAATGACCTTTTCATAGTGGCTCTTCTCATAGCTACATGTAGTATTTCAATAGGATTACTTTGTAGGAATTTCTCATTTTTCGTTAAAATATGGTCATGTACTATGCTTTACGTAACGTAACTTTTCTTTGATAATTTTTTTTGACGTAGGACTACGTCTAACTGCACTATATCGATATACATTCTGTGAAAACTAAAACCAAGGTGTAACGTCGGAATGAAAGATTTCAAACGTTAATACTGATGTAACCATACGATGGATCACAATAATCAATATGTCGTTGGATTGATAAAATGATGGACAATTTTGTGATTCTTTATTTATCATTATCATTTCATTGTTAAACAGTGCATAAAATTTTCAAGGTCGAATTTTCATGAACAATGTACCAATCACATCCAAGCACGCCTGACACAGACTTCATGCGTAGACACCAACTGCCTGCTATGATATACTGTATAGCAGTGGCAAAAAAAATTTGACAGAATCTCCCCATTCCAATAGGTCAACTAATGTTTGCTTCCATGAGCCTAGACTATTTTGATGTCTTGAAGGTGAAGCTTTTTCGGAAAGTTCGTAACCAACTCCACTATCAGACAGTTTTACCTTCTGCTGTAAGAATGTTATTAAAACTGATGTCTTGAAGGGAAACATGCTGGCACAGGCAACAGTACTGCACGGAGCAATGCATGAATAGAACGCTGGTCAACGTCGTCTATCAGTGCAAAAAAACTCGATACTCATTTGTGTGCAGCTAAGCCAAGTGTATACTACATTGCCGACGCACAGTGAGGCGTGTTGGGTTAATGCGTAGGTATCGTTTTGCGATCTGAAACATAATCAAATTGCCGTTTGAATTGTCATCATCTTCTTCTTGTTTCGTATAGTAGCAAATATCAGAATTTAATATGATTATTCGGGTGTTTTGGTGCATGGGTGAAAATTTGGTGCATTGTACAGATGAAATGCGTTGTTTATTTTTGAATTGTACACTTTGTTTTTCTCAGATTTATTAAAAAACTAAATATAGGGTATTTAAAAGAAAATAGAAAACCAAAACGCTGCTAGCTGAATGAATTTAGTTCAATATGACAATCCTAGTTGCATCCCGCGGTAGTGGTATAGGGGAAAACCAAATTCATTTCATTTTGATATTAGAGTTCCGACATTTGTACTTGTATTTTTAAATTAATTTTTTAGCTTTAGTTTTTAGCGAAAGAATCAATCATAAATTCTCATATGTATGATAGAAACTGTTTCAATTTCTAGTAGCAACGGAAAATAAGTTTCACTGTACAATCTTACTAACATTACTAGTTATTAGTAGTTATGTGAATAAACAAATTGAGGATAAAATAAGTGGTACACAGTTCTGATTCTCCAGTTTTTTAAAGATTTTTATTTCAGCTAGTCTTTTAGAAGAAATATTTGGCGAACTCCAGCGAAACTAAATTTGGGTTTTAGATGAACTTACTATGCGGAGCAGTTAATTGAAAAAACATTAAAAACTTGCCACAAAATAGAGCAAACATTATTTTGGAATTTTTTTAAAACTAAATTTTGTACATATTTCAAATTCGTATTTATACAATTTAACTGTTAAAAAACTATTTTTGAGGTAAATACTATCAGAAATGCTCTTAGAAAACAGCATAATCGTTTGCGAGGTTTTCAAGAGAACATTTTATTTTTTGTATTTGTTTCTGCATACGACTTTTTACATTCTTTTTTTTGTTCAACATTTATTTGACACGGCACAACACAAATCAATGTTTTACGGAGGTGCTTGTTGTTTTGTAACTGGTCTTACGATGCTGGCCTAACTAGTCAGTCGTCGTAGGTTCGTGTCTCGGCTCGAGAGAGACTGTTAGTGTCTGCAGGATCGTAGTGCTAGCCCTGCAATCGCCCTGTGCACTAAACAGTTGGCTACTAAATCTGTGGCCAATAAACAAAAATACTTTAAATATTTTAAAAGCCAAAATAATTAGCTTGATTGATGTGATGTTTCCGGAAAAGCTGTAGATAGTAGTTCTGTTAAAAAAATTGATTGAATATCTCAAAAAGCTTATTTTTTGAATTATAAGTTGCCAAATGTTACAACGTTGATTATTTGAACACGGAAGAGGTTAAAATATCTATTTTTTTTTTCGAAACCAGAACGATTTGTTTGATTGGTGCGATGTTTTCGCCAAAGTTGTTGACAGTAGTTGAGTATTAAAAATATTCTAAATTAAACATTCCAAAGAGCTGATTTTTGAAAAATATTAATGTATGTTTTAAAAACTGCATAATGTAAACTGTACATTGATGATCATGGAGAAATGAAAACCAAAAATTTTTTAGAAAATATCCTAATAAAAAGGATTTGGGAAAATTTTAGAAAATATTTTTTATTTTTGAGAAGTTTGAAAGAAATTAAAAATAGATTTGTTTTCTTTTCAACGGTTTCTGCAAGACATGTTCGTGCAGTAAAACACTTTCAATTTGAAAAATAATAATTTAAGATCATTACTCTGATTTTCAGGTTATTTTTTTAAGTTTAGAAACCACTTATTTTGAAATGTTGGTCCCCAATATCATTTTTTTTGTTAGTTTGACCATTTTGTGCGCTGAATGCAAACAAGTTGAATATGTTGGCAGATGACCAGAGAGATGCAACTTTGATGGACTAGATGGACTAACAACCTATGAGGGGAACAACAACACACAAAACAGCACTTTTCGTACAAAAAATTTTTTCCTTTGCTCAAATTATCGGAAAAAGTCATGGGAAGCTAAGGGTAAACATAAAACTACTAAACCTAAGAGTAAAAAATATTTTGTTTGAGTTGTATTTTTGTTCAAATTGGGGTCCCTTTTTACGCGGTTGGTTGTACCGCATTTAAAAGATTAGATTCGATATATTTATACTTAACTTATTTGATACCGCGTACAAATAATCATCCGAATCGGGTAAAAATAATCCGCGTTATTGTAAAATATCCCGTTTAAAAAAAAACACATAAAAACGCATTTATCAAGATGGCTTGACAAAATATTTTTTTTAAATTCTTTTATCACCAATATTTAGTGGTTAATTTGTGAGTTCGAAATCCAATTTGTGGTAATTTGTGGTTAAGTGGTTTCCGAGAAATTTTCAAAAAACTGAGTCAAGCCATCTTGAAACATGATTTTGCTTCAAATGAATCGGACAACGATGATATATACATCAATCGAAAGCTTTTAATTTGTGGTTCACGAAAATGTAATTTTAAGGTCTTAACTACTAGTGTTTGTAAAGAAATTTGTGTTTTATTATTCACGTAGTTCTACGTTTTGTTTATTTGTTGTTGACGCTGCTGGCCAATAGCGGCGTTGGCTGTTTGCGGTGTTTGTCACTGCTATACTGAACGTGCGTGTGAGGAATATGGTAAATATCGAGATTTGGGGAACTAAGCCAACACACTTGTTATTTCAGGTAGCCATCCAGGCGCAAAATGAATGTGTGTAAATTTGTTGGTAAAAAGGATACCGGTAACGAAAATGTACTTTCAAAGGAAAGCAATTCAAATTCGACGGATTATTTTTCAGAACCAGCAGCAGAGCCGGATTTACGATTGTGGGGGGTCCGGGGCCCAGTCTTGTGTGGGTGCCCCAGAATAAACTTTATCCATCTTTGAAAACCTAACAAAAGTTTGTCAGAAATTTTCAGAACATCTTTTTATAATGTGTCTTCGCTGAAAAATTATCAATTATAAAATCAACGCTCAATTCGCAAATTCACAATGCCATATTTGACAGCCTTGATTTTTTCATACGCTACCTATTTATAATTAGTTTCATCTTCGAAGAAAAGACGGCTCCCCCATTTGCGTTCGAAACCATTAGACTCAAATTAATACGCAATACAATTTTAGTTTAGCATGTATTTCGCAAGTTTGCTATTCTAATTAAAATTCTTCAAATGTAAATCAAAGGAAATATTCACTAGACTCAAACTACTTATAGAAAGCGGATTTGATTATTGGGGGTCAGACTTTCAAAATCCATTATTAATTGAGACAAGTTTATTTTTTCTTGATTTGTGGTGGCCTCAAAATGTGGGACCCCTCTTAAATACGGCCCTGCTTCTGCAGGTCTGTAAAATCTGCACACGGACTCTGAAAATCTGCATTTTGCAAAGCACATCTGGTATCCCTGATTCGGACAAGTAAGCAACAGCAATGCATTGAAAAAAAACTTGTGGGTTTTTTTTTTTTTTTTTTTTTTTTTTTTTTTAAGGGGGGATTTGTTAGTAGCTTAAGTATTTATGATAAATATTAGTAAATAATGAGTATGTGTGTCCAATCACAAATGGTGACTTCTCAGCACTGCTAGAAATTTGTAATTTTAATTGTTAGGATTTGTTTGCTTTCGCAATTAGGAATTATCATTCGTAGGGATTTGAACCTACTTGTCAGAAAAGGGGAAGTAAACTTACAACTAACTTAATTGCTAACTTATTGGCTATAAAGAGAGCTTATCGTAGCAATTGAGGATTGCAACGATTTTTGTCGAAAATTGTTAATAATTTTATTTGACATAGCTTCTAATGGTTCAACACCAGTAAGTCTATGTAATTCGAGTGTACCAAACCAAGGAGGACGCTTCAAAATCATTTTCAGAATTTTATTCTGAATCCTTTGGAGCGTTTTCTTCCTTGTTGAACAGCAACTTGACCAGATCGGTACAGCATAAAGCATTGCTGGTCTAAAAATTTGTTTGTAAATCAAAAGTTTGTTCTTTAAACAAAGTTTAGAATTCCTGTTAATAAGAGGATATAAACATCTCGTATATTTGATGCACTTGGCTTGTATACTCTCAATGTGCTCTTTGAAAATAAGTTTTTTATCATAAATTAGTCCCAAGTACTTAACCTTGTCGGACCAACTTAAAATAACCCCATTCATCTTGACAACGTGATTATTGTTTGGCTTGAGGAAAGAAGCCCTAGGCTTATGAGGAAAAATTATCATTTGAGTTTTAGAAGCATTGGGAGAGATTTTCCACTTTTGCAAGTAGGAAGAAAAAATATCTAAACTTTTCTGCAATCGACTGCATATGACACGAAGGCTTTTTCCTTTTACGGAAATGCTTGTGTCATCGCAGAACAATGACTTTGTGCATCCTGGAGGCAAATCAGGAAGATCTGAAGTGAATATGTTGTACAGGACTGGACCCAAGACTGAACCTTGAGGTACACCTGCTCTGACAGGAAATCTATCAGATTTTGAATTCTGATAGACAACCTGCAGAGTTCGATCAGTAAGATAATTTTTTAAAATTTTGATTAGGAAAATTGGAAAATTAAAAGTTTGCAATTTCGCAATCAAACCTTTATGCCAAACACTGTCGAATGCTTTTTCTATGTCTAAAAGAGCAGCTCCAGTGGAATAACCTTCAGATTTGTTAGCTCGTATCATATTAGTAACTCTGAGCAATTGATGAGTTGTGGAATGCCCATGGCGAAATCCAAACTGTTCATTTGCAAAAATTGAATTTTCGTTGATGTGTGACATCATTCTGTTAAGAATAATTCTCTTAAACAGTTTACTTATTGAAGAAAGCAAACTGATTGGTCGATAACTTGAAACTTCAGCTGGGTTCTTATCCGGTTTTAAAATGGGAGTAATTTTTGCATTTTTCCATAATTTGGGAAAATATGCAATTTTGAAGCAGCAATTGAAAATTTTCACTAAAAAATCCATTGTGCTCTCAGGGAGATGTTTGATTAGTATATTAAAGATTCCATCGTCACCAGGTGCTTTCATATTTTTGAAATTTTTAATAATTGATTTAATCTCATTCAAGTTAGTTTCAATTATTTCTGCAGGTAAAAAATTCTGGGAAGAAATTAAATCAAATTGACGTGTGACTTCATTTTCAATTGGACTCACAAAATTCAAATTTGAGTTATGAACACTCTCAAACTGCTGAGCAAGTCTTTGAGCCTTTTGTTCATTGGATACAAGAAAACGTTCACCATCTTTTAAAACTGGAATAGGCTTTGAAGGTTTCTTAAGAATCTTCGACAGCTTCCAAAATGGTTTTGAATATGGTTTCAATTTTTCAACTTTAGTCTCAAAATTTTGATTTCTCAGAAGAGTAAATCTATGTTTAATCTCTTTCTGTAAATCTTTATAAATAGTTTTAAAAACAGGGTCACGAGAACGTTGATATTGACGTCTGCGGACATTTTTCAAACGAATTAGAAGTTGAAGATTTTCGTCAATTATTGATGAATCAGATTTCACTTGAGCCTTTGGAACAGAATAATTCCTGGCATCAACAATTGCACATTTTAATGCTTCCAAAGCGGAATCAATATTCACTTCGTTTTGCAAATCAAGCTCATTATTGAAATTTCTCTCAATATGAGTTTTGTATCTTTCCCAATTAGCCTTGTTATAATTAAAAACAGAGCTCATAGGGTTTAAAACTGATTCATGTGATAAAGAAAAAGTTATTGGAAGATGGTCAGAATCAAAGTCAGCATGTGTGATCAAATCACTACATACATGACTTTGATCTGTTAGCACCAAATCAATTGTTGAAGGGTTTCTTACAGAAGAAAAGCATGTAGGACTATTCGGAGACAAAATAGAATAGTATCCTGAAGAACAATCATTGAATAAAATTTTGCCGTTGGAATTACTTTGAGAATTATTCCATGAACGATGTTTAGCGTTAAAATCGCCGATTATGAGAAATTTCGAACGATTTCTGGTGAGTTTTTGTAAATCACCTTTAAAATAATTTTTGTGCTCGCGTGTGCATTGAAATGGTAAAAACTTGTGGGTTATTTTCTTTCTCTGCTTTACCTCCCATGCGCGCTGGTTTGATTCAATTGGTGTATTAGAATGTGTCATTCCAAGAGAATCCGAGGTGAACTCTTATGGAGGTAGTTGTGATATTGGCGCTCGCGAAAAATATCACTGAAGGAAAGTTCAAATTTTCTTGCTGAAAATCGAAATTTGAATCTCATTTTTGATGGAGAAAAAACCTTTCTCGATTTGTGGGGGCCCCAAAAATGTTGTGTGACCCTCCCCTTAAATCCGGCTCTGAGTATAGCAGTGACAAACACCGCAAAACAGCCAACGCTACAAGCGACCAGCAGCGTCAACAAAAAATAAACAAAACGTAGAACTACGTGAACAATAAAACACAAATTTACGTACAAACACTAGTAATTATGACATTAAAATTACATTTTCGTGAACCACAAATTAGGAGCTTTCGATTGATGTATATATCATCGTTGTCCGATTCATTTGAAGCAAAATCATGTTTCAAGATGGCTTGACTCATTTTTTTGAAAATTTCTCGAAAACCACACAACCACAAATTACCACAAATTGGATTTCGAACTCACAAATTAACCACTAAATATTGGTGATAAAAGAATTAAAGAAAATTATTTTGTCAAGCCATCTTGATATATGCCATAAAAACAACCCGCGTAAAAAGCGACCCCAGTGTAATGTTATTTTACGTTCAGGAAAAATACTGCGATTTAACTGTATTTCGTTTATCACGCGTTACATAGATTCTGAAAACTTTTCAGAAGTGAATTCACAACTTTTCCAGCACTTTGATTCAAATCGGGAGTTTGTTGCAATCATGCGGGAAAAAGTCGGGAAAAATGCGGGAATTCGAAAATGTAAAATGAGTGGCCACCCTGTTTATTCTATGCGGATTTTTGAATTACGCGGTTTTTTCACGAGGTACCCCCGCGTAACAAAACTGACTGTAAATTGTTTCTTTCGACAGTGTCTACTCAATGACGCTTGTACATAATAAAACTTAATGTTGATGTCTCGAGTAGTATAGGAATGCACGATTTTTTATACTGCTCAAGACATCAACTTAACACAAGATGACAGACATGATGCTAACAGTTGCAGAAAGGTAAAATTAATTTTTTTTTTAATTTTTCGAACGTTATTCACAGTAAAACCACTCTTTTCAATATATGTTTTATGTTTTTTATTAGGTGAGTTGAGGATCCACCAGGTTTTTCGCAGAAGACTGCTGCAGAAAGCCTGCCGGAGACGTTCGATACCATAGTTGATATGACGAAATGAAAAAATCTCAATTTCTGTGCAACGCTGGTATGTTTTTCAACACTCCAGTTATCTGTCGGCTATACACCGCTTAATGCTAATATGCAATTCGCAAACCAGAGACAAACCGAACGTTCCGATTCAGGAGAGGTCTTTGTGTCACAACGGAAAAAAAAAATTAGCTTCCATTGGCTGCTATTTGACTAATACATTTTAATTCTGAAACGAGCCTATCGATAATAATTAAACCTAAGTTAACAATCGGGACAGCTACCACAGAACCGGTTTCGGCGCATGGAGACTGCCGCTAAAACATTACTCGCCGTCTGGAAACGGAATCGAAAGCCGGTTTGCGGCACCGGCAGACAGTCGAATTTCAAGTTGCGTTGAGTGACGGATAGCCAAATTTATATTCAAGTGACACGATTTTCAGCGGCACAATGGCACACATACATACTAGTGTGAAACGACTGACGGTCGGCTGTAATGAGTTGCTGAAGGTTATTAAGTTGGACTACAGCTGCTGTGGTTGGTAAATTGTTTGTGAGGTAAAAGATTGTAGAGCATGGCTTACAGTCTAATTTATTTGAGCCTTTCAGTGCTAGTGCGTCGAAAATTAGTGCGGGCTAGGGTTGTCGATATTAAAAATAGAATATCGATATCTGCCTTATCGATATTAAAAGCGACATCGATATTGCTCGTCGATATCGATATTTTATCGATATTTTCCTTTATGAACAGGTCGTTTTTTACGCGGATTCCGAAATTTACGCGGATTCCGGAATTTACGCGGTTTTTACGCGGATTCCGGAATTTACGCGGTTTTTTACGCGGATTCCGGAATTTACGCGGTTTTTTTTTACGCGGATTCCGGAATTTACGCGGTTTTTTTTTACGCGGCACGTAACCCACGCGTAAAAAGCGACTTTAGTGTATATTTTTTGTTTGGCTTTCAGCAACCCGGTGGCATCGGCCTTGTTTCCTGAAGCTGCCGTCATCTCATTTATGTTTTTGAAGGTTTGTTCACACAGCATGTGAGCGCAACGAGCGAAGCATAATATATGTTGCACAGAGTTATGCGCTTGAATCAATTTAATTATTTAAAAAAAAAGCTTAGCTTAGCTTTGTAAATGTTTAAAAGTGGCGCTGATATGCTATCTCATTTACACGTACGTTGAAATGTTATTCCTTAAATCATCGCGCGATGTCAGCTGCCTGCAAGAAACACCGCAGTTCGCAATCGGCAAGAATAAACGTTGTGTACATTCTAAAATAATGCAACGCTTTTTTTGGTTTCATCAAGCAAAGCACTAGACGTTTCGTGTAATAAATACATCACCCGAAAACAATACAAAAGCACACTGCCACTGAACACCGATACTGTATGCACGTATGAACCCTGCTTTTTTTCGTGTTTCGATGAATCAGCTGTCAAATTACATGTAAAACTGATCCAGTGATCCAGCTAATGCTGGCTTCACTCATGTTGAACGTAAACGTCAGTGATGCCACCGGCTTGGCTTTCTGTTAGGCTTGAAACAAGCTGAACGCCAACGTGAGCGATCGGGCGAAATTCTTGCCGAAGGTTAATGAACAGCCGTGAGTAGAGTTGTTCATTAACCTACGGCAAGAATCTCACCCGATCGGTCGCGTTGGCGTTCAGCATGTTTCATGCCTAAGTATTGAATATTCCGGCGAAGTGTTTGCTATTTCATCTCGTCCGTTACGACAGCGGGCCGATTGCTGATCGCTTTACGCAAGGTGCATTTTCCAATCAGATTAAACCGACGTTTCGTGAGCCGCGTCTCCTAATCGTCACTGATCCATTGACTAATCACCAGCCAGTTACTGAAGCATCCTACCTGAACATTCATGTTATCGCTTATGTAACACCGATTCTTTACTGAAATTCATCGATTCTGCCATCCCAATGCAACACCAAGGCATCGCATTCGATCGGTTTAATGTGGTGGTTATTGCCCCGAGAAATTCCACACCCAAATTTCTGGAAATTCGCTCTAAGCATGCTATCAACAAAAATGGAGATATGGCAACCATATTTCTGTCGAACTGCTTACATTTTCCATCTAACACTTATTGATTCTAGTACCAACAATTCTGGTACCTATACTTTTTAGTTGATTTGCCCTAAAATAGCTGAAATAGAGTAAACGTCCTTTAATTGCTATTGACCTATTTTCGAATAAACATATTTATCAATGGAGAAACCAAGCCTTAACATTTGTTTTCAGTATAATGTGCACTTTCAATGAATATCTTATATTGCGTGTAAGCAATTTAAATTTAATTTTGATGCCATGATGAATTTATGATTGTTAGGCAAAATTTCGACGGCAGCACTCCCCTGATGGCAACCGAGAATATCGGACAGCAATATCGAGTCGCAATATCGAAATATCGATAATATCATATGCGCCAATATCGGTCAAAAATATCGATATCGTGAGGGGCAAATATCGATAATATCAAATATCGATAAAATATCAGCAACCCTAGTGCGGGTATGGGTGTTTTTTAACTTCGGATAGCGGAGTTTTACAAAATTTAAAGATGAATAACAGTACAAATCATGTTCTTTGTCTACTGGATTGAAGGATGCAGTTTGAACATAATTTCAACCAACATCGTTTGTTCATGGTAATTCTTTTCAGGTTGATTGAAATCATTGTCATGTTCGAATTTCAGCTCGTTATATTTTGTTTACCAAATAAAGTTCCGCATCCCTCCAGTACATGATTTAATTACACGCAAATACACATTTCCATTGCTTAGTAACCTGCCATCGTTGCACGACACCTTCATAAAGTCCTCCAAAGTAACTCTTTCGCAATACATACATCCTCAAAAACTCCACAGGAGAGCGTGACTGGAGCGAAGGGGAAATCTAACCAACAAAGTCGTCTATCAAGAGCAGCAGTTGTGCAACAATTTCCGGCCAAACTATTTAACTTCGGGAAAACTTTCCGAAACTTTTCTCTAAACAATTACAACTTGCAGAGCCATTTAAAAGCAGGCGCGTAGGTATTCTCTTCTACGTTCCGGAGTCGGAAGAAAAGCGGAGAGGCGGTCATCGCACTGCACCGACACGTTGGGTGGGAGTGGGGGAGATAGGAGATAAGCCGCGTCCTCACAAGCGTTCCTCGCTTCTCCCGTTAACCTCTGCTCTGCCAGTAGAAAGTTTCAGGAAGCCGCTGCCCGAAAAACTGGCCCGGTGCTTATTTGGTAGCAATGCTTTAATATGAAAACTTTTAGCAGGGTGATTCATGGCTCCCTTCCATCCCACAGCCACCTTCTTCCGATTTCTGTTGTCTTTGGTATGAGAGATTGTTCGGCAGTAATGCCGTTCGGATGGTGCCACAGCAAAATCGATTTTTTTCTGAGAAGAAAATTGGCACCGGTTTCCCAAACTGTGACTCTATGGCCTAAACAAAAGTTGTTCTGTGCTACTTTGATACTTTGCCAGAATGATATCGTCGTTGGAAGTTTTACGGGGTGCGGTCTCATTTGTCGGTTAAAAACAAAAGAAACTTTCGTTGGAAAATTGCAAAACATAATGCTTCAGCGGTGGCGTACACCAGAAGGCAAGGGTGAACGATTGTGCCTTTTTTGTGTGTTCCGAAAGTTTACGCTGACATAAAATATGCGTTCATGCGAAGGACTCTAGGAGAAACAAGAGGGAGTTAACTTTTTTCTACTTCACCTTGGAAGTTAGACAAACCGGTTCGACGGAAGTTTGACTGGGTGCACAAACAAGTTAACAACTAAACTAAAAACTCATTACAAATTTTCTCCTGCCGCTGTTGAACTTTTTTCGTTGGACAAAGAATGACAGGGAGAAAATAGATGGAATGGTAAATAAGCATGATGAATCATGGAAGAACGTAAAGTGACTTTTCAAGGCGGTCGTCAGTGTTTTTTTTAGCTCTGGTTAAAGAGTAAACAGTTTAATCAGAAGTACGTTCTAGGGATAGGTATTGCGAATTAGGTTCGCATAATGAACGTATATTGTTTGCATCGGTATCGGGAATGCCAGGACGAAAACTTCATGTAGTATTCGAGTATTTTCTGTAGTATTGTAGTAGTATTTCCTCTCGATTGTATTGGACTCCGGTATGATGTTTAACCAAAAACAAGTATTTTACATAAACTTGTCGAAAAGTTTCAAACAGGTTTTTTGTGTTGAATTTCTTAAAGAAAAAAATCAAATTGACCCGCCGCACCGTCCGCTAGTAAAATGACTTGTTTGTGCTGAAGCAGGCTCTCATATAGCCCGAGGAGCGCATTCTCGGGTAATTAGTTATAATAGTCTGTCTTCCGTGCTAAAGAAAGCAATCTGCGTTTCAACTAGTTTTGACTATTTTTAATAGAACAGTAGTCCGCATAACTGAATTACTATTTTCTGCAATTGGGCGGATGCTTAAAAAGAGACATTAATTTGCAAAATCATCAAGCAATGCAATCGGCCTAAAATTCCCACCACAATGAGCTCTAACTAATTTGATGTCTCGAAGCTAAAGGTTCTTCGTGAAGTTCGTTCAACCTCCTTTTTCAAACAATGTATTAACCTGCTGTTAGAACGTAATACGAATTGATGTCTTGAAGGAAAACATGCTAGTGTATTTATAGTATCCTGCAGTAAAAGCAATGTGGAACACATTTGTGGAGCCAGGAGCAAACTGCAATGCTGCTGCTAATCAACAGCTTATCTCAAGAAGGTGTTCCAGTTAATTCAAAGTATCGAAAATAGGTGCTAGTAGGTTAGGTTTATTTCAAAAGATAGAACATTTTTGCATCGGTAATAAGTTTAATTTCGGTGTTCACTAAACAATCGTGACCGGCACAATGTCAAAAGTGTGAGATACAAATTAACAGAAGTGTTTTTACTTCAAAACTTTTTTTGTACATTTTAAAAACTATAATTATTAGTTTTAGAGGCAGGCACAATATCGTCAAGTAAAAATGCATGGTAAAAAACTGGAAATTTAGAGAATGTCGAAATCCAGTTTTCAATCAAATCTTGACAATCAGGGAAAAACTTCTAACCGAGGCGTGATTCTTTTTGAATAGTTTTTCAGCGCTAAACCGGATTTTCTCCAGCATAAAAAGGCTAATACGGAACCTCTCCTGCGTGTTTTCATATCCGATCAAATACTTTTTTCCCTGAGATTTTCAAGTTACGTTCATATACGTTGCATTTTTTGTGTTAAATGTTGAAAAGTATCAGGGAAATCAATGTTATATTTCAGGGAATAGGCAAAATTAAGGAATTTTACTTTGAAATCATTTTCGCCACCCTGGAATGCAATTCTTTCATGTGTTGTACAATATATAATTGAAAAAGGATTATGGCAAATCTGAGAATGAAAATACCCAAGTCACCCCATTGTCTGATTCTGTCAAGATTCAACCCACTACGGATATTCCTCGTTGTAATGTAACTTTTTTTGTCACTTCGTCACGATATATCGACTTTACGGTATATCGGTATATAATCAATGTTTCTATTACATTGAATTTACCAGAAAAGGAAAAATAATTTCAGTAATCATATTTTCATAATATTTTTTTTTGTGTAAAAAATCGATTACGTTATAACGAATACCTTTAACTAACCATTTCTGTTTTTTGTAATTCTCAAACCATTCCGAAAATTTGTCGAGCTCCACCTCTTCTGCTGAACCCCTAAATTTTTAAATGACTCCTTATAGTTGAAGTTCCAATGGTAGAACAAATAAATAAGTCTACTTACTTAGTTTACTGTTTCGGCGGCAGACCGATTATCGACCCAATGCCGAATCCAACGAGTGCGGGGCCTATCGGCCTCTATCGGGATTTCTACTAAATATTGTTTTCGATTGTCATTCTTCCGGCATTCTAGCTACATGCCCAGCCCCCTGTAACCTGTCGTGTTTTATCTGCTTAACTATATCCGCCGATTTGTAAACCTGGTACACTTCATTGTTCATGCGTCTGCGCCAAACACCATTTTCTAGTTTGCCGCCTAGGAAAAACCGGAACTCGACTTTCTGTTTTAATATACACAGACTTCGCAGTCAACTGCAAAGTGTACAGGACAATTGCGGAGCTAGTGCTACAATCCTATTGACACTAACAGTCTCTCCCGAGCCGAGACTCGAACCTACAACGACTGGCTTGTAAGGCCAGCATCGTACCTCGATGTTTGCCGCCTAGGATTGAACGCTATATCTTACGCTCAAAAATACCAAGAGCCCACCGATCGGCCTCTATCAACGTCCATGCTTCATAGCCGTAGAGGGCCACGGGTAGAATTAGTGTTTTATAGAGTGCAAGTTTAGCACGGGTTGGCAGACTACTTAGGGGCCATCCACATACCACGTGGACAGATTTTTAGCGATTTTGACCCCCCCCCTCCCCCTCCGTGGACAACTGCCCATATAAATTTTAAAAAAATTGTATGGACCGTGGACATTACCCAACCCCCCCCCCCAAATCTGTCCACGTGGTATGTGGATGGCCCCTTAGCTGGTTACGTAATCTGTAGAAGGCCCTATTTGCACCTGCTATCCGTCTTTTTATCTCACGGCTAACCTCGTTGTGACATGTCAGTAATGTACCCCGGTAAATGAATTCATCGACTACTTTAAAGGTTTCCCTATCTAACACCACATCAGCATTAACATCCGTCAAACTATCACGCTCTCTACCAGCCTTTTCCATTGCTCTACGGTTAATGTCGGTATCGTCCGCAAAACCTAGAAACATGTGAGACTTCATAATGATGGTTCCGCTTCTTTGCACGCCAGCCCTCCGTATAGCACTAATGCGATGTTGCCCGTCTCCCTGCTTCGAATCATCTAACGTCACGAAGGAGTCCGATATCTCACCGGCTATCCTGACGCATGATGTAGAGCCTTCAAGGGTGGAACGTATCAGCCTAAATAGTTTTGTTTGGAAACCATGTTCGAGCATAATTCGCCACAACTCATTTCTCTTAACTGTATCGTACGCTGCTCTAAAGTCAATAAATAGATGATGAGTCTGCAAGTTGAATCCTCGAAATTTATCGAGGATCTGTCACAGGGTGAACATTTGGTCCGTAGTGGAGCTTCCCCTTCGAAAACCACATTGGTTATCGCCAACAAAAGTCTCCGACAAAGGCCTCAGTCTATGGAACAGAATACGGGAGAAGGGTTATGTCCCGATAATTACTATAGTCCAGGCGGCGGCCTTTTTTGTAGATCGGACATATGAGAGCCTCTAACCAGTCCGAGGGTAATTCTTCATCGGACCACACCCTCAGCATGATCCGGTGTAAAGCATGATACAGCTGTTCGCTTCCGACACTGAAGAGTTCGGCTGGAAAGCTGTCCTTACCAGCTGCCTTGCAGTTCTTCAACTCTTTCACTGCTTTCTTAACCTCGTCCATGGATGGTGGGTTCACAGCTTTGCCATCATCCTTAATCACCATCCTGCTCCTTTCGACTACACTGTTTTTTCACAATTCAACAGCACACTAAAGTGTTCTAAATAAATAAAAATTTCGGACATCTATAGCACAAAAACATGCTTAAACCGAAATGCTAATGTGAACGGTTTTTTCAAGGTCTGTAATTTATTTTCTAGGTATTACTCGAGAAAGTTAAAAGGTCGTCGTGGAGATTTCATCACTGAAAAGTTACGGACATACAAACGCATATGCCTTGTTGAAAAAGTGTCAAAATCCATTTAGTCGAACATCCAAACACTACATGCAGTAAAAAATCAGCTAAATGACCAAAATAATTTTTATTCAAGTAAAGACCGAAAGAGGTTCCAATTTTAATCTTTAAAAATATCCTACACACCGCACAACCGTGAAAATTATCATTTCTGATGAATCTAAGCTTTAAACGCTTGGGCGCCATGACAAAAAAGCAAACCTTAAAGCAGATATATCTCTCACAACGTAGTAACTTACTTTGTTAGCTGACACCCAGCAGCATCATAACAATTGTCCTTATGGAAGTGGTTTTGCGCCTCCGTTGAAGATAGAATGAAACACTCATGTATTTCACGTTTAACTCAACATTGCTTTCATCTTTTGCTCTCAGTTTGACCGTCGTCGTCTGCCTTTGTTCTTCCCCCGTGTTATTGGCGTTTTTCCTCGCTCTTGCTACACTCACCACTGGCACAGGTAAGTGGTGCCCTGGGCAACAGCGTCCCCGCATCTGACCCCGATTCGTCTGTCGGTCGACTTGCTCCTCCGGCGCATCATACTTCAGGCTGCCTTGCAGGGATTCTCCACGGTGTGTTCCATTAGCGCAAAATGCCATCGAGTTCAGTCAGTTCAGTTTCCGCTTTTGCTTTGTTGGTTGCTTTTGAATATTTAATATAGCACTCATCCGCCGCCAGCATACCGGGCCCGGCCCACCGCCAAGGTGGTTTAGCTTGCCTTTCGTCCATGTCCTGTTCTGCGGGCAGATGACTCTTCATTTCTGCCCGGTTTATCCATCCTGGCGTGTTGGTGACACAAATACACATTCAGTTGTTGGTTTAATCATATCTGACAGCCAGTAACAACGCCCGGTGTGCCTCGTGGAGAGTGAAACTATTGGAAATAGCTGTGCTGTGAAAATCTTATGAAGCATCCTCTTTCTGTTCCAACAATGGAGAGAAAATGTTAATGAAAACTATCAAATCTAACAAAACAAGAAATGCTGTCCGAATTGAAATGCTTTAAATTCAAATTTTACCGAGTCGCATATTCACAGACATCACATCAGCAACGTAACTGTGAAGTAAACGTTCGATATCATCTACCTGCTAAAACAACTAAACAAACATTCTTTGCAACCGGGAAACTTAACTTTTTTTAACTCGACTCCTGCAGAAGGAAAACACACAGCGAGAGCGTAGGACGAAACAGCTTGGCAAACTTCTCCGCCCGTACTCCCCGCGGATCCGGAATTCTGCGTCCGAAGCAAAAGTTGTTGCTAATACACATATACTGTTCAGCTGAAAAACGGAATACAACAACACAAACAGGACTCGTTGCTTGGCCGTCAGTCGCTTCCATGTCATGTCTATATTGTATCTCTACATATATGATCATGCGACTGAATGAGATGAAGACGTGGAAAAGTTATGCTTCCTCGCGTACCGGAATTGCCGAAAGCAGGGTGGGGGCGCAGAGCCGGTAGAATATTTGATTCAACATAGTTTACGCAAGTGAAAAAGTTTTCGGATTAAATTTTGCATAATTTTGTGCTTCAATCGTCTGGCGCTTGACATGTGTGAAGGCGGAACAACTTGCGTAGGTCGGATAGGTGAAGATTTTCGTGCGTACCTAGGAGGGATTGTTTGAGCGTAACTTTTCAAGTTGGCATTTTATTTTTTTACATAAAGTCGGCAACTTTCCCACGGCGCTTCGTAAGGCACGTTGTTTTCATCGTGAAAATCGAAAAGTTTTTACACTGAGAATTTTTACATGAACGCGCGTGAATGGAAGCTTGCAGATGTACATTCATTATGTGAAATAAGTTGAAAATAATTTCGGTGTGTGCTCAGTGCAGTAACTTCACTTAACGATGTGTTCCCGTCAAGTAGCATTCTCTACAACTTTATCGAAGACAGCCAATTTTCAATTTTATTTTTAATCCAGTCCACTATACTCACTACTGTCAGTGTATCAAATGATGCGACTTGAACGATTTAAAAACTTTTTGGCGCTGAACAACTCAAAAAGTACATGTTCCATCAAAAATTTGATATTTCTCAAACGATGTCTTTCAAATTTTGAAACTGATAAAATTTTCCTTCCCCGTACTTTTATAATTTTCATAGAGTTTCGTTGTCATTAATTCAAGGTGGCGAAAACCTGGAAAACCAGGGAATGTCAGGGAATTTATTTTTCGATCAGGTAAATCAGGAAATATCAGGGGAAATTGGAAAATATTCAGGGAAATTTTTTTAACCTAGATGCGATTCTTTTTTAAACGACTCTTTAACGCAAAAACTGATTTTTTAAGCATTTAAGGCTCATTTGGGACGTCGGTTCGGTTTCATATCTGATTGAATACTTTTTTCACTGGAATTTCAGAGTTGCGTTGATCTACGTTACTTTAAAGAAAAAAAAAGTTTTTTCGAGGAGCAAATTTTTTTTTAAAGGACAAAATTGTTAATAACATTTTTGCCGAATACACTCTGCCAATCAAACAAACCGCCTTGGCTACAGAAATATTTTTAATTTCCAATAGAGTTTTTATGGGGAGTTAAAAATATTTTTACAGTCATAACGGTTTGTTTGATTGGCATAGGGTCTTCGGCAAAGTCGTAGATGACAACTTTGTCCTTTCATAAAAAATGTATCCTGTGATAAAAAATAATAATTTTTTTTTTATTTCTCCATGATCGGACCGAGCGGTTTCATTGTTTGGGTAATCTTTTGTAGTTTTTATAAAAAAAATCAGATTTTCTAAGAATGACCTCTTCTTTTGTTTTTTTAGTTTTTCTTTTAACTTGATAAAAAAAATTTCCAGAGTGTATTTTTTTCGAAAAGATGAAATTATTATCTACACCTTCGCCGAAGACGTCACACCGATCAAACAAACCGTTTTAGCCCTAAAAATATTTGTAATCATCAAAGCCTTCCCAAAATAGCATTTTTCAACAGCTTCTCGAAAATGAGTCGTGTTCCAAAAAAATAAACCAATAGCACAAAATGGCATCTTTTGCCTATAGAAACTTTGTCTCTGCAAAGTTTCAGCCAACTCAAAAATGACAATTAAAAAAATTAAAACTGGGACATTTTTTGTGGGACTGCTCACAAGTAGGCACTGAAATTGCAACTTTGCTGGTAGCACGTTTCAGAAAGGCTTCTTGGCTTCGTCAATCAGAAGAATAAAAGCTTTGAGCAATGCTACCTTCTGTGAGGTGTTAATTCTCTGTGAATAATTTGCTCGCTCCAAATGAAGAAATAGGAATTGTCAGAACTCAGAAGAAACGGTTTTAAGTTGTTTAGCTGTACACAGCTTGCTGCTTTTTCCATCACCTTCGTCTTCCGTCAAATCGCTGCTGTAATACCACTTTTCCATCTGGTAAATGTTATTCAGCACGTATTGTTAAACGCTGAAGACAGACGTAGGGAAAAAAATCCGGTAGCATATTGAAAATTTCAACTTTAGATTTTGCTTTTTCAACGACGATCTTAAAGTCGGGGTAAGTAATGGGTTGAGAGAGCTCGTAGTCGCAAGGTTACACAGCCCGCTTTGATAAGGGAGTGACCGTGGGTTCGATTCTTAGTAAAATCAGGCTATTTGGTTGGACTTTAACATGAGTTTATTCTCAGGCTCTGTTGACTTTTCCCCTCTATGTCCCTCCTATAATAAAAGCGGTCTGAGTAACGTATAATAGCTTTCTTTAGGGCAGCGGTTCTCAACCTTTTTTTGTTTGCGTACCCCTTGGCGACATTTTCCAAATCAATTGTACCCTCTGGCTTGGAATTTTCTCGCAGCGTGGGCGATCATGTTGTGGTAGTCTTTAGGTTTAAAATTGAGCTATGGCTTGTTCAATTGCTACAGTCATGTTTCAAGAGCAAGCTTGATAAACAAATAATACTAAAAAGAAGAATTGCTTTGTCCGCCATTACTGATTTTTCTTTTGCGTACCTCTGAAGGCCTTCGCGTAGCCCAGGTTGCGAACCGTTGCTTTAGAGAATTGTACTTATGGCGCGATACTGGCTGGAGGAACGAGGTTTTGATAAGATTCCTTTCTCTTGATAAAATGTAAAGTTCTACTTATAATAAATATGACCAGAGGTTTAGCATAAAGAGCTCCTTCAGAAAATTGTGATTGCGACGCAGTATTGGCACGGGGATCGAGGTTTTGATAAAAAACCTTCTCCTTGGCATAACAAGTCCCTCTCAGAATAAACCTGGCCAAAGAGGAACGTTAGGTTAGGTCTCTCTCCTGGGAATTGTAAATTGGTGATCTTGGTAGGATAGAAAAAAGGCTCGGCGTAGTAACGCAGTAAGCTTGAAACGAAAAGTGAAACCTTACACACAAGCACGGATATAGATGAAAAGCGTATCATTTACTTCAATAGTAATCTTGCTAATAATATGTAGTGCAGAGTATGGAAATCACTTCAGCAATATCACAATAGATCAAATGACTCTGGTCGCACTGAAATTTTTTAAAGATGGTTGAGCCGATTTTCATGAATTAAGTGTCAAACGAAAGAACTAGTTGCCCCATAAAACCCTATCACTGTAACTTTGTCTGTTATTTACAAAAAGGGAAAATCACGGAAGTTCATTATCTCAGAAACTACACTAACGATTTGAAAAAAAAAAAACAAATATACCAGTTAAACGGGTTGTCTCATTTTTCTTAGAGCTGGGCCGATTTTCACAAAATTAGTGTCGTATGGAAGGTCTAGCGGTTTAGAAAATTTTCATACGCTTTTGAAAAATGATAACTGATGGTTTTGATAGTTTTGATAGTATCCGATAACAGATGTTTTTCGAAGGCGAGAATTCCAGCAACGAGGATCTTCTCATGATCATATTCTTTTCTGGGCTAAGGATGCACCAAAGCAAGCTTTGACAAACTCGTAGAATTCATAGATAAGTCTATAACTGCCACTTGTACTGAAGGTAAATACAATAAGCATAAGCATTTATGCAGGTTCAATTTTCCTGAATTCATCATGCCCGAAACAATGATTCTTCAACCATTATAGAATAGGAAAAAAAATTGCAGTCAAAGAAATTTTGAAGCAGATAAAACTGTTAATGGAGTATTTTGATAGAAACTCTGTTTGACCTTGAAATGGATACAGTTAACATGATCATGATGGAAGGTAACGTGGATCTACAAAATGTTTTGGACGAGTATGCTGCAGCTTAATATATCGTTGAAGCAATTGTGCTAACCCATTTTCACAAATAGGTATGTTCGTATGAGAGAGGTGTATCAATTTAGGGTTTTATTGCAATTGTTGTACAGCATATTGTGGTTCTGTGGTTAGCGATGTCGGTCGGCTAGCTCTCCCAAACGGTTGTGATATCGGGTTCGATTCCCGATCAGGTCAAGGAACTTTTCGAGCTGGAAATTTTCTCGACTCAGCACTGGGGCACGGTGTATCGTTGTACTTATCGTACAACATGCAAAATGTGCCGAAAAGAATATCGATAACGAATTCTCTCAACCAATCTAGTTGATCGAGACCGCATTAGCCTCCAGGCGTGCGATATTGTTGTTGTTGTACAGCAACCTTTCAGCAAATGCTGTACAGGAAGACGCCGGCTGTCAAAATTTGCACGATACGAATGTGCCTTTATGTTATTTGCACTGCTTGGTTACTCCAACTGAATTCAATCAAGATTCATTGCTTGTTCTTAATATGCATCTTGGGTTTCTACTGCACCACCGGTATATTAGCTAGAAGTTTGACTCAGTTGTATTAACAGTAGGTTGGTACTTTCAATGGCCGTATATTCGGAATCATTACGTCTATCAGTTTGATGTCTGTGTTAGGGAAATTAGCATATTGAGAATATTAAAGGATATTCGAAAAAGTTCAAAAGGAGTTTCCGAGATAGTTACAAATAAGCAATATTTTTAGTATTTTTCGCTGGATCGCAGGAAAGGATTCTACGCGCGAAAGTTGGAATGTGCGTAACCAAATAAATTATGAGAGAAATTAGCGCATTTACTGATTAAATTTGGAACCAGTACAACGCATGAGCGTTGGTCATAACGCATTTGATGTTCTAGCATATGTTTTTGAACGTATTAGGCAATTCCAAACCACTACACTTATAAAGCATCAACCGATGTTCACAGGGCTGTCATCGTTAAAACAGTGCAATTAGCAACCAATAGTGATAAGTCAACTTCTGCGTTATGCGTTTCACGCATTCGTTGTGCGAAATCACAGCAAATTCTGTCCGAATTTAAGAACACATTGAATGATTAAAGCTTGACCTTTTGCGTGTAGGCATTTGAAATTATGCCTAAAATAATATTTATTTTTAGTTATCTGAAATGTAAGTTTAATATTATCATAAATTTTCATTTCGAAGTACAACCTATAGTTGAAAGATCCTAAACAATGTTTTTTTATAATTTGACCTTTTACATTTTTGTCGAAGAAAGCGAGTACTTTTGAACATCTTTAAACTTTCGAAGAAACTAGAGACGGTATATCATTTCAAATGTGAGAACGCAAAATTTGGACTGATAGAATCTCTGATAGATTCATCTGTCTAAAGATTTGTTTGGGGTCATTCACATTCCACGTGGATAGCTTTTAACGATTTTCACCATCTTCTCGTTGGCCAACCGCCCATATAAATTCTAAAATGTTTGCATGTGCCGTTGACATTTCACCGTTTGAGAAAAAAAAAACGCTATTCGTTGTAACATGACGAAATAGGTACGGAAATTTTTAGTTACATGTAAAAGGGTTGTATCGGATCGATTTGCGAACTCACGTGGAACGTTCTCTTTTATCATCACAAAGTTGATTGGCCTCAACAACTGACGATAGTATTGAAAAGAGCTTAACGGAGTTCACACTTTATACTTTTTGGTGAAGCAATATCAGCTGATTTCAACGACATTCTCCATAGCAGCAGGGAATGAAGCCAACTTGGTTGGTGGCAAAAAGGAATGAAACAGAAAGAAAGGAAATTTAAATTTATTCTAGCAAAACTTTATTTTCATCTTTTCATTTTGCTGTTATTCTCAGTCAACTTCTTGCCGCGTGTCTCCATTGTAGCTACCATCGCTTCCGTTCACACGCTGTCGTAAAAGTTTTTCCGTAGCAGTAAAACTTTGTTCTAGCACAAAGTTTTACCCGATCAGAAAGTTTTCGCAGGAGGCGAGAATTGGAGACCGGGTAAGCGAAGGACGTTAGAGGGTTTTCCATCTTTTCCGCTAACGGGGTGAATTTAACTTATTTCTTCGACTTCTGCGTGTGCTTTCTCTTACCTCGCTTCCCGCGTCGTCTTCTTGTCTCGCAGTTGAGAAAAGTTTTATACTTCGGGATAAACTTTGTGTCAGTAACTTTTACTCTGATGATGGTATAACTTTCCTGATGCCCGAAAGTTTTATTTGCGTGCCGGATTTTTTGTCACCAGTTATTTGCTTCTGGGGTTTTCTCTTCGTGGAATCTAATCAATCTGCGCAAGATAATTGTAAAAGCTAATAATGTTCTTTTTTGCTGACTGTTTTATTGGAATTTTTCTGCGCAGTGAGACTTTAAATTTTGGACTGGGGTAATACTAATGAGGATTGTCGTTTGGTACTTTTATGTTATCAAATACCACTGATAACTTCCATTACGTTTCAGTTCAAGCTTGTTATAATCTAGAATGAAGATCTTCCGTTCAACTACAAAAATTCCTCCTGAATCGAATGTTGTTGTACTAGAGGAAAACAATTTTTCTACTGCGTAGCGAGTGTGTTTATTCAGGTTTTTTTGATCGACCTTCCTTCTATTTACCGGTAAAATCTAATTGTCTAAATAAATCACATTAAACTTATCGTTTCATATTTACACATCAGCCGATGAACGCTTTTTCCCCCGTTCGCCTTTAACTTTACTTTTCAAAACAGTTTAATTCCTGAAGTTTATATCTCTATAAAATCATATAGGAAATATGCTCACTCAGCCTCTGCAGCTCATCAATTTTAGTGCCGCATGGGTCGGCTGCTTGAAAAACTCAGTTCTCGTTCTCTCATTTAGCAGTCAAGCACACACACCATTCATAGCGCTAGTATCGCAGACTAGCACGTTTCGGTATTTAAGTTTACTCTCTCTCTCGCGCTTCTTCTCTTTTTTTTCTGTGCGGTGGCTTCATCATGAAGTCGGGTGTGCTGGCAGCTGAGTCGAAGAGCGAACAGCAGCAGTTGTGCTTGATATGAAAATATGTTACATACTCTGCACGTTTTACCACAAACCCTGCATAATACTGTACTGGCAACAGCAACACACTAAACGGAGTGTGAGAATTGGAAACGCCGGGAAAAGCCGGTTTTTTCGAGTTTACGAACCATGGGCCATGCTGATGGCGATGAGAGCAGCAAGCAGCATGAACGCGTGGTTTCAACAGTTTTACTTTGCGAGGACGAGGGACGGAGACCCTCCTCGGTCTTTACTTCTTCTGTTTTGGATGTTCGCAAACGTTAAAGGGCTATTCCCACTGCCTCCGTTCCGGGACCGGGCCGTGGCTGTTCCGCGTGTCGTCCGGGCTCGTTTGAGATTGATTGCATGCGTTCTTATGAATGCATTCACACCGACGCGCCGTGCCCAGACCGGGACAGCGTTGAGTTGCCGTCGTGCTGCCGCAGTGCGAGAGAAAAAATATCGTTGCCGACGATACTTTGTGTTGGCCGGAGAGTGCACGGAAGGCACTCGGGTGGATGCGTGTATGTTGTAGTGACATATTTCGCGCGGAGTGAGCTGCGGTATGAAAAAAAGAGAAAGACGTTCTTTCACATACACACATCAACATTTCTCAGCCAGAGCGCAGTGCAGGCACGGTTCAAGCACGGCGCAGTGTGAATGCATGAAAAGTCTCGGACGAGCCCGGTCCCGGCCCGGTCCCGGAACGGAAGCAGTGGGAATAGCCCTTAATACTGCCGGAGTTACTCTCATGCTTCCTCGCAGGAAAAATCGATAAAATTCTACCCCTTCTATCTCATCCTTTTTTTTCCAAATAAAGCGTGGGTTTTGAATTCCTGCTGTTAGCGCGTTGAACACTTTTTAAAGCACTTCTCTCGTGGTTTATTTTCGCTTTATTTGTTGCGAAGTTTTATATTGTCACCTGTGCTCATTTCATACATAAAGGAAAAACTTATCTCTATGTTATGTTCGATTAAGTAAATATACTAAATAAGTTTTTGACGTTTTCATGGCTAATTTTTGTTTTTCTTATCTTTATTCGCAGATTAAGCTGTCATCATGAAGGATACCGTGCGCCGAAAATAACCTTCCTCAACGCTAGCCATAGAACAAAACCTTTAATGTACCCAACTTCTCTCGCCTAATCACTGAAAACACACATACTAGCAAGCACAAAATATGACATGCAAGGAACACCGATGCAAACGGGGCTACTGATGACCGTTTGCAAAAGAAACGTGAATTGATAGACGGAATCTAAGTTGTGTTTTGAGCCGGTGAAACCGACGAATAAACCGTAACCATACCCAACGCGTCTGTGAATAAAACAAATTGTTCTGTTAGATGATAAGAGTTACTACTATTTAGTCATTTATAAATACGCGTACATTTCCTATTATAAGTTAGAGCGTGTGCTGTGTTTAGATTTAGCGAAAAGTTCTAATCATACAAGTGTAACGTTCCAGTAGCTCTCTGGACGTTTTCCTAGCGAAAAAACACCATCTGTATATGAGCGATACGGAAAACAACACCAGTGTCGAAACAGTGTACAGCAACAAGTTGTGAGCCGGTGCAAAAACCTACTCCCACTGAATAAGGAATAGAAACCCCCGCCAAAATACGTCAACAATGTTGCCGAAGCGTTCACGTTTAGGCGATGTACGCGGTCCTATCTCAAACGGGCCGATGCAGTCGCGGCCGCTGGTTGCACTGCTGGACGGTCGGGATTGTTCGATCGAGATGCCGATCCTCAAGGATGTCGCCACAGTAGCGTTCTGCGACGCACAGAGCACATCGGAGATTCATGAGAAAGTAAGTAACGATGGAGTGAAGTGTGTCTACGGGAAACGTATTTAGTAGTTAATTTCGTCAAATCATGTTGTTCAGTCTAAAAACATGTCCATATCAGGCGTGAAAAAGGATTGTTTTGTACCGAAATTAATTGCAATTCATGTGCTGGTTATAATCAGGTGTTTTCAAAAATTGTTTTTAAATTTCATTTTATCAAAACTACACATATTCAATTTACCAAATGGGACGAGTCAGTTATCGTACAAAAACAACCTTTTCAATATACTCGTGATAATCCACTTATTTGAATGCCTAAAAAAATGCAGAAAATCTCAAAATATCTGTGCATTAATAGTTTTCTCATCGGAAGAAATTTCAAAGTGTTTTGCTTCGGAGGAGGATTTTTGCTTTTAATCTATTCACTTATTTTTATGTGATCGCATATATAGTCCCAGCAAATAACAATATAAATTCTCAATGCTCGGAACTTATCAGGTCCTAAGGCTAGAGTGAAATTTAATACACCGAAAATTGACAACGAGCTTCAACTTCTTATACGTTTGAAGAACATACGGAGACGCCAATATCAAAGATCTCTTGATTCTGGTTTGAGAGTTATTTTTAAAGATTTACAAACGGAAATCAAACATAGATTCACTCTCTTGCTAAATGAAAATTTCGTGAGAGAAGTTGACCAAATGAAATCATATTCCAACCCTTTCTGGAAGCTTTCGAAGGTTCTTAAGAAACCTTCAAAGCCTATTCCAGTCCTCAAAGATGGTTATCACGTTTTTCTTACGAATGAACAAAGAGTGTTCATGATTTCAATTTGAACTTAATGAGTTCTATTGAAAATGAAGTCTCACAAAAGTATGATCAGATCACCACTCAAGAATTTTTTTCTGAAGAGGTACTGGAAACAAACTTGAATGAAATATGCACTATTATCAAGAACTTCAAAAACATGAAAACATCAGGAGGTTATGGTATTTTCATGTCCTCCTCAAAAGACTTCCCGAAAGCACTTCAAATTTCTTGGTGAGAATTTTTAATAGATGCTTTGAATGGAAAAATGCCAAAATCACTCCAATTTTAAACCAGAAAAAAATCCAGCTGAAGCATCAAGTTATTGTCCAACCGTTAACTCTCTTCCATAAGCAAACTTTTTGAAAGAATAATTCTTAATAGAATGATGACATATATCTATGAACGTTCAATTTTTGCCAATGAGCAGTTTGGTTTTCGTCATGGCCATTCGACTACTCATTAGTTACTTAGAGTAACTAATATAATTCGTACTAATAAATTTTAAGGTTTTTCCACTGGAGCTGCTCTTTTAGACATAGAAAAGGCATTCGACAGTGTTTGGCATAGAGGTTTATTAGCTGAAACGTCCAATTTCTGTTTTTCTCTCTACATCACAAAAATGATACAAAGTCACTTGACTGACCGCACTCTTCAGGTGTACTATATTAATGGTAAATCTGATGGGTTGCCTGTTAGAAATGGTGTACCTCAAGGAGGCATCTTGGGCCCAAACTTATATAATATTATTACTTCTGATCTTCCTGATTACCCACCAAGATGTGAGAAATCTCTGTTTCGTGACAATACAAGCATTTTCGTAAAAAGAAAAAGCCTCCGTGTCATATGCTGTCGGCTGCAAAAGAGTCTAGATATATTTTCTTCATATTTGCAGAAATGGAAGATTTATCCTAGTGCATTAAAAACACAATTATTTTTCCTTCTAAATCAAGAGTTTCGTTTCTCAAGCCCACCAATAATCACGTTGTTAAGATAAACGGTGTAATCTTAAATTGGTCTGATCAAGTTAAATACTTAGGGCTAATTTATGATAAAAATCTTACTTTCAAGAAGCACATTGAGAATATCCAAACAAAGTGCAATAAATATATAAAATGTTTACAAACAAATATTTAGACCAGCAATGTTATATGCAGTTTCCCAACTCCTGAAAATGATATTTGAAGCGTTTTCGCAGGTTTAGCTCGAATGAACTACACAGGCTTACTAATGTGGAAACATTAGAAAATATGTCAAACCAAATCAACAATAAGTACCGACAAAAATCGATGTAATCCTCAATTGCAACGATTAGCTCACTTTATAGTCAATGAGATAGGTATAAGATTGGGTTAAGGTATAATTTTAATTTCATTTTGTTGCTTGTCATGCAGGTTTACAATTTTCCTACAATTGTATTTACTTAACTGCGAAAGCAATTACAATCTATTAATTAAATAAAATTCAAAATGTATGTTATAGCGTTGACCTTTTGTCGCAGAACACAGAAAATAAATTCTGAATAAATATTAGTAAATAATTAATTCAACACAAGTCTTAAACATGGATCATGAAATATATTAGGCATTATTTTGACATTGTTCATAAGAACAAGTCAATTCTTTATAGGAAAAAAATTGTCTGATCAAACAAATCAGAAAAAAAGTTTACTCCAAAACAGAAATTTTTTTTAAAGCCTGATTGGTGTAATGTCTTTAGCAAAGTTGTAGACAGTAATTAATTTTGTCGAAAAAAAAAAACTACAGAAATGACAACAACAGCATTCTCACAGTCTCAATGCAAGTAACTTTCAGTGTCATCCGTGTCAATTTTCAATGAAAATTCGGTCATTGAAAGAAATGTGATTTAGTATCGTGTGATTTAGTATCCAAATTATTTAGCCAATTCATTGTATGATGTTGATGAATTAGATAGGCTGACTTACCGAATCCTTGTCGTTAAACATGTTTGGTTGAGAGCGGGGCGTTTTCTTATTCATTACTGCAATAGAAGCCAGGATACGGTATATTCTGTTTGATTCCCACATTTTTCCACATATTTTGGTTTTGCATCGTATTCAGTTATTTGACTCACAGAGCCCATTAAACATCACAAAAAAGGGAATTTCACCCATATTTTTAATTTAAGCAAATTTAAGAAAAAAAACCTTTAAAACACATACAAGAAAAAATTCATTTGGGAACGCAATTTTTACTGAAAAGCGGGACTCATGACGAAAATTTATACAAAAAAATCCTTATCGGGGGCTGAGATATCAACATTTTTACATGTGATGGAAAACTAACCATTTGTACAAAAATGCCACTAAAGCTCAATATCTCAATTGCACTGTGTTTTATTTTGCCGCGTGTACGATTAATTTAATAGTGATATGAATGTTGATCATAGCCATAACGTATGTTTGGAGAAGTGTCAGGATATTCGGTGTACAGTTTCTCATTTCGACGGCATTCTGAACACGGCTGAACATGTTTGAGTTAAATAGAGTGGGTGACAATTTTCTGAAGGGGTCTAAGATGATTTTTTGCGAATATAAAAAATTGATTGTGTTTATTAATGTTTCTGGAGAAACTTCGAATAACGAGAATATCCAGACCTTTTTGCAGCCGAATGCATATGACGCGGAGGTTTGTTGAGGTATATGATTCTGAAATATATGATTGGACTCAAGATACTTCTTTGAGGAACAGAAGAAGGGAATAATAGGCAATCTTGACAGATTTAGCATATAAATAGTTGAACTGAAGAGTGTGGTCAGTCACACAACTTTATAGCTAAAAAATTTTATGTCAAATGCTGTTGGTTGCTTTTGCTGTATGTAGCAGAGCAGCCCCAGTGAAATAAATTTCAGTTTTACTAGTATCGGTTACTGCAAACTGATGAGTAGTTGATTGCCCATGACGAAAAACCAAATATGCTCACTTGCCAACATTGAATAATATGTGTGATTATTCTATTAAGGGTAAGTTTTTTCAAACAGCTACACTGGGGTCTTTTTTTACGCGGTTGATTGAACCGCTTTTTAGGGGTGAGATTAGATGTACTTATACTGAACTTATTTGATACCGCGTACAAATAGTCTTACATATCACATAAAAATAATCCGTGTTATTGTAAAAAATCGCGTTTAATAAAACGCATAAAAATAAACCGCGTAAAAAAAGACCCTAGTGTATTTGCTTTTAGATGCAAGTAAATTAATTGGCTGATATCTTGATGCTTTAGCTGCATTCTTTTTGGGTTCTAAACACTGGCAAATTTGTTTTTGTCGCAATAATAACTTTAGGATTAAATTCATAATTTTTTATTGATTATTCTGCAATTTCAATATTGTCAACGCAATTCCTTGTTTTATTTACATTAAAAACCAACTAAAAGAAATCGAAATAATTATTTGTTTGTGGTATTTTTTTCCCAACAGGTATTAAATGAAGCTGTAGGAGCACTGATGTGGCACACAATCATCCTCACGAAAGAAGATCTGGAAAAGTTCAAAGCGCTGCGGATAATAGTTCGCATTGGAAGCGGGGTGGACAACATCGACGTGAAGGCCGCCGGCGAGCTGGGAATCGCCGTGTGCAACGTACCCGGTTACGGTGTCGAAGAAGTCGCCGATACCACCATGTGTCTGATACTGAACCTCTACCGGCGAACGTATTGGCTTGCGAACATGGTTCGGGAAGGCAAGAAATTCACAGGTCCTGAACAAGTGCGGGACGCGGCACAGGTAAGCGAGAATCGTCGTTTCGCATTTGGTGGCGAGTTTTCCTTATTGATTATGGCATTTTATTTTTTAGGGTTGTGCAAGAATACGAGGAGACACCTTGGGACTAGTTGGTCTTGGCAGAATAGGCAGTGCGGTGGCTCTACGAGCGAAAGTGTTCGGTTTCAACGTGAGTTTCTACGATCCGTACTTGCCGGATGGCATAGAAAAATCCCTTGGCCTGAACCGAGTGTATACCCTGCAAGAGCTACTATTCCACTCAGACTGTGTGTCGCTACATTGTACATTAAATGAACATAATCATCACTTAATTAACGAGTTCACGATTAAACAGGTAGGTTTTGATTTTTTTAAATACTCAACACCACATAATTGTCTTTATACGAAAACTACTACTGAATCTTATTTTGAACTCCATCTTGGAATTAGAGGCCTGGCGCAGATACCAGGATTATATCGTTGAATTGGACTTGCAGTTTCTTATCTTGGGTCTAGTATTGAGTTTTAAGATTTAAACATTTATCCATGAGCAAAGTTGGAAAAATACTACAAGAGTGAATCGAAAAACACACACCAATGCTCGGGTTAAGTTTTCGATTCTCGGTGAAACACCGATCTTGGCATTGTTTTGTTCCGAATGCTCAAGGCAAATGGAACTCTCTCTCTCTAACATCTAATAGTTTTTTTCTTTACTTAAGTATCTTCGATATCATTACTTGATATGGTTTTGGCTATCTTGGAATCGACGATCAGGAACTCCGTGATAACGTAAGCGTCTTTGGAGTTCGTGAGGATGTGATTTTTTTTTAATCTATGATAACTGGAATTTTTTATTCTTATTACCCATGTAGGGTGGACTCGTTTTAACTCTTTTCCTTCGCACAAGGTTTTCACAAGTGAAAAGATCGAAATACACATTTACAACGAAAATGCTACAACATATCGTGAAGGAAAACTCGCTGAAGTGAGGCTCTTTTCAAGCCTTTTCTCCGACAAGCACAAAACCTTATATCTTTTTAATTATGTTTTACAATAATTGCACTTTTACGGCGCTTAGTTGCTTCTTTAGGGAAACTCGGTGCAAATTTTAAAACGAAATTATCATTTACATTAAAAAGAATTGAAACTGTGACGATACAATATAGCACTACTGGGTTTTTGAACTAATTATAACGAAAAAATCCAAGAAACTCAAGTTGTAAATGTTCACCTAACATTTAATTCATGTTTTACAATTTGAGCTTGAGCTTTACACCTCACATTTCGCAGTTGCTCCTTCGTGATCGATTTGAGCTAGTGAAGTTGCACAAGGAACCAGGTATATGGCTATTAGTTTGCCATCTTCAGTGTTAAACAATTCAGTAACTACCGCTTTGTGTGGATCGCTAACGGCGCTGTCAACGTCCTTATGATCGTTAGGGTAAGGAAGGATATTGTAAAGAAGGAGGTGTAACAGTCGTTGTTATCGGAGACCGAGTTCACCTCTGCATCTCCACGACTGTGACGGACAGGAAGGGTTGTGTCACCGTGGCATGTGACTGAGTCGGACAGTGTTGCGCGTGAAGTTAACTCATTGCAAAAACGAATGATGAGTGTCTACTTCGTCAGAATCCCGTGGACCTACACGGGCAGCACGCGCGAGTACAGGTTAACCACTTCGTTATATTTTCAACTCATACAAACTTGAAACGCATTCCCCCATAATTGACATTAAAAGCATAACCCTAAGGTAAAGTGACCAGACGTCCCGCATTTCGCGGGACAGTCACGCGTTCTGACAAAATGTCCCGCGAAATGTCCCGCGTTTATCTAAAGCGTCCCGCGCACCATCGAATTGTCCCGCGGTTTCAAAAAATTGAACCACCAAGTGTCACATATTTTCAGTGGGAAGACACTTCCTGAATTTTTCACTTCGGTTGAAACTATAGAATGTGCCTAAGTTTGAAAATGAAAAAAAAAAACATTCAGTAAAAACAAACTATCCAAAACATGCGAAGTTTTCAGTAAAAATAAAAGTAAAAATAGAAGTAGAAGTTTAAATATGTTTGATTGAAAGAATCATTGTTTTGTAAACTATTGTAAAATAAAACGATTTTTGAAACTCACGTGTAATTTTTGACCTTTTCGAAAATAACTACCCACCTCCGCTTATTGGGTGTTCGCATTTGAGCTTTAGCTATCTGGTCACCCTAAAGTATCTTTATAAACTGTTCAAATGATTTTTTTTCTTGAAAGATAGGATATGCCGGTTTTTGTAATTGAAATAAAAAAATGAACATTTTTGAATTATAATCTGAACTAAGAACCAGGGGCGACTCGTGGCTGTTGAACCTACCTGTTTAACTAGAAATTCTGAAAATAGAGTTTGGGGAAGTAATTACAATTTTATCCGTGAATAAAAGCAAGTAATTCCCTTTGTTACTATTTAAAAATAAAACTAAAAAATAAGAAAATAAGAGCATGAATTTGGATTTTGGATTAATTTTTTGCCTGACGTCCCCATGTGCATTGCACAGGTTGCACCTATGGACGAGTCGCCCTTTGCTAAGAACGTTATTTTGAAAAGTGCTTTAGGATAGTGAGGCGTTAAAAAGCTGTATGATTTTCTAAGCAAAAGCAGCAAAAATAAAACACCTTCCGAAACTGTTATACATGCCTATGGAAATAAAATGGTTCTCGAAAAATGAATAAAAAATATTACTTATTGGTTTAACAACTATTTAAGTGTATGTAACACTTTCGTTTCGTTAATAAATTCTCTTGTTTTCTTTATTTCCAGATGAGACCCGGTGCATTTCTAGTGAACACAGCCCGCGGTGGCTTGGTCGATGACGAAGCGCTTGCCCATGCGCTGAAACAAGGCCGAATTCGGGCGGCTGCATTAGATGTTCATGAGAATGAGCCATACAATGTATTTCAGGTTTATTTGCTATTAGATTCTAAATTTTCCTCTATGTCTGTTGTGGTTTATGTTTGTGGTTTTCGTTCTCTTAGTCCCGCCTCCTTTTATGTTTCGTTCGATAAGTACGATGCTTGCTTATGTTCCAACCAAGCTGCGCTAAGTTTCTATGTCAAATGGTAGACGTGTAACGAATGCAACGCGGGTGAATGTTGAAGAGCATGGAATCGAAAAGTGCATAATTATTATGGCGGAAGCAAATGCGTACCCCGATATTTCATGACATCGATATCGTTGAACTTCGAAAATTATATTATGTACTTACTGTAACGACGCGTTAATGGTACAGTTGATAAAATCACACATTGGCGCCATTTCCATTTCGCGGGTATCATGTTCATTTTCATTTCGGATAGTCAAAACAAATCGTGGCGTTTACGAAAAAATAAAAAACCATTTTTCTTTCTTCGTTGAAGAGTAACAACACGAACGTATAGCCATTTAACAGTGTAACACATCTAACGATCTTTCCGTCCATAGTATCATATCAAACATATCCTTCATATCATTTCCAAACCGTAGTATGTGTAGCTGTTGATAACATTAACATCATTAACACAAAACTCATATCTTGGTTGTTCAGTGTATTGCTTGAGAATCTCGTAATTTCACTAATCAAAGCTGTTATGTTTTTGTGCTTTCATGCTATTTTACCCAAGGGTGCCCTGAAAGATGCCCCTAATCTGCTGTGTACGCCACACGCCGCCTTTTACAGTGAAGCGGCCACGACTGAGCTGCGTGAGATGGCTGCCAGTGAAATTCGACGGGCAATTATCGGCAATATTCCGGATTGTCTACGGAACTGCGTAAACAAGGAATACTTCCTGCGATCGTCGACAGGCGGTGGCGCCGGAGGATACTCAGAAGGTTAGTATGACCGAACACGGTCCATCAATGTCCCCTATCAAACAGCCACAATTTGATGGATGAATTGATCTACCAATAACATTAAAACCAAGATAAAAAACTTATAGCTGGTATAAATGGCGGCTATTATTCAGGTGGATTGCAACAAGCACATAGTACAACACCGCTCGAGGCACCGCACAGTGCTGGATCACACGGGCCGCCCAGTGGTCCCCCACCACCGTCAGTCGCCGTACCACCTGTCTCCGCTCTCACAGCACCACCACCACAAGGTATACAACATTCTATGGTCAGCAAATCGGTATGTTAACAGAAAACGGGTTAAGCAACACGAAACTTGAAACGAACTGTGTGGTTGTAAACGTGTGTTTTAGTTCCTATTGTTTTATCTCGTATTATTTTCCGTTGGTCATCCGTTCCCGGTTATTTTTTTTTGTTTTTGTTCAGCTCCTTTTTGCATGTGTTCCCTGGGTCCATTGTATATTGGTAGTATGCGGTTGTATGACATATTTTCTTGAAGCAAAATTTTAAACTTTCAGCTTTTTCAATGACTTTGAGAATACGCAAGGATGGAAAATCATACAATCGGTTATGCATGTATTTTGCTAATCGCTCTAATGCACAATGTTCATTTTTTTCGTCTGCACATCAATTGTTATTGCTATCCATCCTCATTTACGTTTGGTCCTATTATTTCTCATCACCACTCGATACAAAACACACTTTTAAAATCTTCATTGCGACGCAGCGGAATCGTGCGTTCAGTGTACCATTTTTCTGGTCTCAATGAATGATTTTGATTAGAACACGCACAGTTGTGTCAAAAGTTGTTGCTACTGAAGATGGCTTGTTTTATTGGATAAGGTGCCCTGTGTACTCAGAACGACGAGAAATACGATATAACAGGTTTTGGGTTAGAGAGCTTTTGCTCAGTTTTTAAAACTTCGTACATACTTCAATCGGTAGATTTTTGAGCACTCGCATTGGGGTTTTCTGCTTACGCTACTAAGCGGTAAATTGAGATGCTAAAATATCACTAATTATCCAGTTTTTAATATTAAATTTCTCAGCAGCAAATTTTACATATTACTCGTTGTTACTTGGTTGACTAAGAGAACAATTATCATCATTTAGCTGGATTCATTCAATTCCCATTGCTATATCATTTTCATATACGTTAGATTATGCATATTAACCCAATTGATCCCATGGTGTTGCTACATAAAAATTTCTGCATTTTCAAGTTAAATTCTGTATTTACATATGCTCACCACAGTGGTAAAGTTGGGTGGGAAAAATATCTTGCAGAAATTTTTAATGCACAAATTATGAGCGTTTTTGTGTTATACACAGAAACAATTTTCTTGCAAATTTAAAGACTAATTTATTTTTATTTTTCCTCTTAAACACGTTTACTAACCTTATTCCGCGTACGATCACTCTTAATGTTTTGTTTATACTTGAAAATTTTAAAATTTCCTCATTCATACGACGATTGTCACCATTTTTCAAAAAATTCGCATGTTACACATCCGGTCGTTTCAATTATACAGATAACCTCTAAATTCAGCCTCAATGATCCTAATCTTCAGTTGCACGTACGGAACTTTTGAATGGTTTATTTACACGTTTTTATCACATTGAAAATATTTTAACGTAACCTACTTTTGCTTATTTCTACTCTTTTCCTTTCCCACGGAAGATCTACAATTTCGCTAAAAATTATTCTTTAGAAAGTCCCGTAAATGCTCTTGAAGACAATCGTTGAGGCCAAATTCGGTGCTGCAGAATGGATGGGAAACGGACCAGTAAAACACGATCAAGGAGCAGTCCCACCCACCCACACCTGCGTTTACTACCACACCATAGCATTCAACTACAGAATCATAAAATCATGTACGTTTTGTTTTTCGTTGTACCATCAAGCCATGCGTTTGATTTTCTAGACTTAAAGGTAATGTAAATCGTCGAATCGTTTATATTCGATGTTCTGAGTACGCAAGCCACTCCAGACTTGGTCTAAAAGTGAATTCGTGTAATCAATCGCACAGTCATCAACACTCTGTCCATACCTGAAACACATAGTATTAGCTATTAGCGTTGTTCTCATACTTAACGTAGTTTCTTATGGGAGTAGTTGTACAACCGATGTAAATATCATTGTTTTGGCTCAACACTTCACAACTCTCTCTGAAAATTGATTCAAACGACCATGATGGGTCTTGGAACGTGCCCTGGCCTGGAATCATATATTTTCTTTTCAAAAAGCATTTACACGTTCTATACTCCTGTGTACTACCTTTGAGTGTAATACAAACTAGAAAATTGCCAAAATATGATTCCATGTATGTGCGCTTCGTATCCTGACGAAAAAAAAACCTGTAGAAAATTCCAACAAATTGATCTAATCTTCTTTTTTTATTTTCCCCCCATTGCCAATTCGACACCCGTCGGACAAATCAGCCTCTTAGTGCCCCCGATCCAAGTAATCATCATTCGGTTAAGCCGGAATCATCGGAAGTACATTAGTTTCATTATTATTATTACGTATGGCTTATTATTAATTATAAATATGAGACAAATTGAAAAATCGAGAGAGCAAAGGCAAAACAAAAAAAACATGCGATTTTTTTTTAATTGAGCATTAGTAAGGAAAGCAAAATGCAAATGAGAGACGAAACAAAACAAATAATAAAAAAAAAAACAACGGCAGAATTATATATTGAAAAGTAAGAGCAAACAGTGGGGAACGATAATAATTAAAATGGTAAACAGTAAAAAAAGAAAATGTGAGAAATGCTTATTAGTAAGATGTGAGAAGTTACTGCAAAAGTATAAACAGAAAAACAGAGGAAAAATAATACAGAATAGTTTTGCGTAAGAGAAACTATGTATAGAGATACTACTACAGGTGTAAACAAAATAAGCAGAGCAACAACCACACAACAACTACCGTAATATACTTTGAAACAGGCAGTCACCCATTTAATTATTGATAACAAACAACAACTGTTAATTTTGCTAACAGCTTGAATTTCCTGTTTCATACGGAATTTGTACAAAATGGGGTTCACTTCAAAGGAATCATATTTCTCTAACTTACATTCGCCGACGATAAACGTTGACAAAATATAGACAAAAGATTTGAAACAAACTGGATTGTACTCACATCAATAAAATTACACAAATGAAATACGCCTATGTGTTGTAGTGGTACATTTAAAATGAATTGCTTCCTTTTTTGTTTTAAAACTCTTGATAATACTGAATTGGATTATATTTTATTTTTCTTTGTAAGTAGAAGAACAGAAATTCCTTTTATTTTTTAATGTATGTAGGGATAACTGAAAGAAATCAAGTAGACGAGATAAATAAAGGAAAGAATATATGAGTACGTGTGTATGAAAGTTGTTCATTTTCGAAGGTTGATAGGAGTCGACAAAAAGTGAAAATTTAATGAATGATTTATCATATACTGAGATACGCGTAAAGTCTCCAGCAATCGGATCAGGCCCTCACTACTGTTAGCAGCCAAAAAAAAAAAAACAATGTCTTCGTACGGCTTGCGAGCCGATTTCAAACTACTAACTTTCGCCGTGTCGTTTTCTCGTTAACAACAACGATCTGGATGCTTGCAAGCATCGCTGTTGGGAGCGACATAAGAGAGTGCCATATTTCGAGTGCATTTTGGAAACTTCAACCTAGTGGAATCTGATCTCTTCAAACAACTCGAATCAGGAGCAAAAAGTTTGAACTAAATCCAAGCATAGGTATTTCTTCTCATAATAGTCATGTGAAAACGCACATTTAGTTTGGATAAACTACATATCCAACTTTAAGAATCCTTTGATTCGTTTCGTGGACGGTCAGTGAGGTGCCCCTTTTGATTTTTTCTAGTTTCAATTCGCGAGAAAGAAATTCTCCCGATTTGTAGATGTAGAAAAAACCAAATGCGAGAAAATACAGAGAATTGTGAAACGCGATCAGACAAGCAAGTTTTAATCTAAATAATAAGAACAGGAAACCCCTAACCGTATGCTTTAAGAATGTAAGTGAAATTAATTGAAGAATCGAGGAAATAAAACAAAGTATAAAAAAACTGGACAAACACTAGAACATCCTTACAGAGATACCGATAATGCCGTAGGCATTAATCCAAGCATGAAAGATAATAGTATTTGCACGTTACTATTTCATACCATACATGAGCGTTGGGACATTGTTTCCAATAAGTAGAGTATCCCTTCCAACACAGAAATTTAAACAAATCGGATTGTCGACCGAAGAAGATTCATAGTTTTCCTTGTTGAGCAAAAATTCAAATATCTTCTGTATACCAACCTTCCTACAACAGGTTAGCACACAAAGCCCCGCAGCAGCGAAAAAAGCCCTATTATGCAGTGCTAATAGGAGAATTTAACAGAAAGAAGTCACACGAGTTTACGGAATGTGTCACAACAGCGGAAAATACACTATAGATTTTACTCTTATGTAGAGAGCTGGGCATTCGTTGCTTGAAACCAACTTACAAAAATAACTAAAAAGAAAAGTCAAATAAAAAGGACGATAATAACGAAACAAACATTCATTCCTTTGTGCAAACAAATTATTGAGCAACTAATACGAAGAAGAAAAAGGGTCTGTTAATAAATGGCAAAATCTGGATTCTGAAGGAAGGCATAAATAAAATTGAAATGGGTAAAAATAAATTCAATTAAATCTGTGAGACGTAGTGTTTTATCACAGTTCTCGTGATACTTGGAAAGGTGTTGTAGCTGACGGTAGGTCCAAAAACCTATCTTACTGAAACAGATTTCTGATTCGAAGGGTTGAGGAATAGCTCAAAAATAAGCATTTTTAGCAATATATTAAGCTTATTTCCATTCAATTTCTCGTAGAAATTGAAAAATCGAATGGATTTGTTCGATCATCGCACAACCTTGCCAGCAAATATTTTGTCGGGACCAACACACATTTTTGACACAGTGTAGAAATAATTAAATTCTAGACCCAACGCAATTACAAATCATTTTGCAATTGATGAATAAATGCCGACAGCAGTTTGTTTGCTTTATTTTCATGTCTTTTTAGCATGGAAAGCTTCCTGAAATTTGGAAATTTCTAATTCATAATATTTCTTTTGGGTACACAGCAGCAAAGCACAACGACGATGATTTATTGTTTCACTGTACAATGAAACTTCGTTCAACTTCTGTAGTAAGGTGACCATAAGTTACGTAAAGCAAAAACCTAATTTTTGGACCCCCACTTCCCATATGTAACGAAACGTAACGCCAACACCAACCCCTCATAAAAATTACGTTACGCTGTAGAAGAATTGAAATGAAAACCAATTCCTACCAAATTGTAAAAAAAGTGTACCGCGATAAATTTTGGAAAACATTATTATTAGTTCATCAAATAACCAAGAAGTGTGCTCTGCTTTATTGAACAGATCAGCCACAATTTTCAGAACCCATATACAGTGGAGAAAAAAGTAATAGGTGTAAACATTGCTTACAAATTCATCTGAATTTTAACCTATCATGTATGAGGCATATTTGAACGCAATATCTGTTTGAGATTGCTTACATTATGAGCAATGAATAGAACAATGCTATCTGTCAAAATTCATGGTATTTTGGCCGTGAGCGAAACAAAACTTTCATTGACCAATCTTTTAAGTGTAAAAAATCAAAGCTGTAAAGGAAACTATACATCGTGACGTGACTGTTAATACAATTCACTTATTGAAAAATATTGATTTACGGTTTTCTGTGAGTGGAAACAGTAAGAATGTACCGATAAACTAATAATTCATAAGTTGGGTTTATAATTTTGCTTTTTGTCACAATTTTTTTAGCTGTGAGAATTCTTAATTTTGGTGTTTTCTGAAATTAAATCATTAAAATAAACGTGCTTAACATTTCGCTAGCATCCATCCTATACCACAGAGAGATAAGAACTTTTATGAGGAAAAGCTTTCTAAAAGACACGAAAAACCTATCTTGAATTGTTGTTGAGCTATTTGAGTTTTATCATGGAAAGAATATTCTAAAGTGTGATAATCAACATCGAGTCAACCATTCTTGACTACGGTTGCTTAGCAACATTAGTTTGTTTGAATCTGTATCAATGCACAAGTCTGCGCTGCAGATTACCCTGTAGGTATTTATCGTTTCTTGAAGCCTGAACAATGTCGCCCAGACTTAAAGTTATGAAAGATATTTTAACAGACGGAAGAAATTATCAAAGACACATCTTCCTTCCGAACAAGAAGTATTAAGCTTCTACCGATTCCATCGTGAAAATCAAAAACAATCAGTTTCCGAGAGTGCACTAGAGCTGGCAGAAGACTCAAATGAATTTGGGCCATCTACTAATAAAAAAACATCAAGTTCTGTTAACCGTGGCTCAAAACCGTAAACATCAAAACAACTCGGTCAAGGCATCTTTTGTTAATTAATTGATTAATGTAAATAACAATTAAGTTATAGCCTAAATAAACAGCTGGAATAATCGAGCAATGGGATGGATGATATTTTCATTGATTTGTGAATTTGAAATTTGATCATTGATTCACTGCATCTGAAAGTTACTACATACAATAGAAACAGAGGATTCGAATAAATAGTACTAAGAAGTGGGTTCACCTATCATAAATAAAATCATTTCTGAACTAAAATTCAAAACAAAGTAGGGGATGGTTATTTTTAAGCGATAAAAAAATGTTCGTTTCGTTTTTCGTTTTCGGGCGCAGAAGGGGGCCGTAGGGCCAAGTCTCCAGTGATTAATCACTTTCCATGCTGTACCAAGAGAGAGATGTAGATTTGGCATCGCAGAATAATAACCTCAGGGGTCTAATGAATACATCAGAACTCATATACATACACAAATACATTAGAGTAGGGCGTCGTTACGTGGAAAAAACTAAAGTTGATAGCAGAATTCTGGAGGATATTTTGGAACACCCTTATCCTTCTAACTAAGCTCTCCCTGCTCCATCCGGAGCCCCAAACAATTCCAAACCCATCGGAAGTCGATCGGTCCCGCCCCCGCACCCCAAACCTGTACGAGAATAGAACTGACACATAAATTATAGACCAAAACGTGATGCGCAAAGAGTGAGATCGAAAACTCTTGTAAAACCGTTGAATTGGGGCTTCTTATATGCAAAGTAAACAAACTCGAGCTTGGCATTTCGTATAGAATATGTGTCGTAATTAGAATACATTTTTGAATCACACTCATTTGTGGTTCAACAAAATGCCTAAGTTGTGCTCAAAATTGTGAGTGATGCATTGGAACTCAAACGTTGCGAGTTTTCAGTGAAACAAACCATCCTCTATTTATTCTTATAAAGTTCATGACACCTTCCAGTGCGTACTTGAAGTCATGCGAAGTTGATCTAATTTACTAGAACTGTTCAAATAGAATAAAACATTCGCAGATGGTTGTCGGGTTTACTGCTTTTCTCTTTGCGCACCTCACCTTACAACACAGACTCTTGTTTCTACTACTACGGCTTCTACAACTGCACAGAATTAAGAAGAATGTATTTGTCACATTCTAGATGAGAACAGAGCTTGCACAATGTGGTCTGGTCCACGTGTGAAGAGAATTCACCAAAACTTTTAACAATTAATATTGTCATGAATCCTCCCGACATAGGAGACTGCCGAGATCAGAGTAGGAAGAACTAAAACATAGGTATCTGACTCTCATGATCTCCCTTAGCTTCCATCCGCCACCCAGAAGCGCGCGCCCTTGGGCTGTCAAAGCTGGAACAACTTTGTGGCTCTATCTTGAATTTGGTTCTGTAAAGCTATACGAACCCAAAATTGAAGCTCAACCACCAAGCCCAGGGGTTTTGAAGCATTAAAAAAATATTTGGAATAAAAAAAAACCTGAAAAATAGGTTTTTTAAACATTTTCCAGAGTGGTCGCCATACAAAAGTTTTGTTGTTACACCATAACCAATCATTTTCCGGTTGAGCCCCCAGACTATCTGAAACGTTATTTTGGAACACCCTAATCCTAATATTGGCATCACCCCAGCAAACATGAGGATATGTTTTCACAGGATTACTTTTTCTCAGAGTCCTGTGGCCTCGTTCCACCTTAAGACACGCCTTGAGTCATTGTTTGAACGATGCTCAATACTATACCGTTGTTATAACATTGTCAAAAAAAAAAAACTAATAAAAATCATCTAGTGGGTAGGATCAGGCTTGCGAATGTCATTTTACCATCTGTTATGTTGCCGATGTCCGGACGTTTTTAGCAAAAGATATACATACGTTCTTCGATAGATGGCTAATAATACCCTCTGTAATCGTCTGTAAATCCAGTATGGTTATATGCTTCATGCGAAGTGCTAATGCTATCGGTCATATGAGCCGTTGCGGAACAGAGTGGTCTAAAGATCTTTTTTTTTCGAAAATGAGTTTTTTTGCATAATATTGCTATTTGTTCATTAATTCAATTTTTATTTACCAGATTTATAATTTATCCCATTGCGCACATTAGCTACTACACTCATAATCATTCATTTTACTAGCCAAGACATAGTTTACTAATATATTCCTCCATTCCATTTCTCCTAACTCACAATTCGCACTACTTGAGAACATTCCCCCGATCCCTACCAGTACACGATGGAGTAAAAAGAGAGGTAGTGCTAATAGACCCAGGTAACGTGCATCGGATTCGCAAAAAGATAAGCAAATTTTTATTTCTATTTCTTTGGTATTCATAATTATAATTATAATTTTTATTATAATCATAATTATAATTCTCATTATCCTAAACATGATCGATCGTTACTATTGAATCATAGCAATCAAATACAGTTTTAAGCATAACTATATTCTATTATCATTATTATCATTATATTACATCTTTCAATATAACTGAATGGGGATGATATTAGTAAAATAGGTCATTCCCCGCGGGATGTTGGTTTCATTTGTTTTTATCAAAAATAACTTAAATGGTTCTCATTCAGGTCATCAATATCGAAATAAGCTCAATTTTATTTTTCCTTGCTTCATCACTGAAAGGCAAAGATTCCACACGGTAGATCATATGTCCGATAGCAGTAATTTTATGCTGGAAGGCATGGTTAGAAGTTCGAATTTAAAGTGGTTGTCATAAGAAAATCACATAGGAAAGGTAGAAGAGGATTTCCCATAGGCGCTCATTTTGTTTGTTTGTGAAATTCTCCTCGAAATGAAAAATAATTGTCTTCCATACATAATTGAGTAAACTTCAAGTAATTGTGTTGTTCATCATGTGTTGTCACATCGTCGGGAGAGAAGCTAATCTTCCAAAAGACACATCGCTTCTTTCACCGGGACGCTCGGGAACAGCGTTGTTGCGTCGAGAGAAACCATTATCACATTTTTGATTTTACCATATTTTTTGTGAAAAAGCATATGCTTTCGAATTTTTCGGTTGGTAGTTGTGATATTCCTTACATTACCGAAAATTAATACTAATAATACCGTCCTGATTCAAACTTCGAACAGTCTTAAACTTCGAACACTTTACAATAAAAATCGAATTATTATAGCTAGTGTAATGAAAAGAATGGTTATCATATACCATTTCTTTTCTTGGAATATTCTTCACCCAATGATATATAGGTCTTTAGTGTAGGGCCACCTCCAGGGAATCAGCATGCGTTGAAAAAAGTGACAGTCAGTATCCAGAAACTTTGCCTATCTATCTCTTAGCGATTATGTTGAAATGTTCGGAATTTGAATCAAATCCGATTTTTGAATTCTCCTTGTTTTCATGTACAAAACGTGTTTAAACCAATATAAATAGCACTTAATTGCAGCAACTAAACCTGTAAGATCGATGAGTAAGTTTATTTTTCGTTGATGTTTTTTGGTGCAAGAAGTTACATCATGGCTAAAGTATTCGAAATTTGATGCAGTACGGTATGTAATGAGAAAAAAAGAATACTGAAAAAACCTGGATATATCAGGTAATTATATTTGTGTTAAAGTTGATTATACAAACCGCTAATCAGTGGCGTTGACAGGGAAAACGGAGGGTGCGACTGTACGCTTATGGGGTGTAAAAAGAATCGGATACTAATGCTCACTTCAAACTATTTTAGGATGAAATTTATTCACTTCTGTTCGAGCGTCTTGATAGAAAAATTTTCACAACACTTTTTCACTTTTTATTCACTTTCACTATTTAAAAGTGATAGAAATAAATAGTGAAAGTGGATAAAAAGTGAAAAAGTGTTGTATTTTAGGATGGCTGTGATGCAATCTCACCTGAACAGCCTGTAGACTTGTATACAGATTTCTAACTTCTGAGCAACTATGATTTTTGAATAACTATATCGTTGTCCTTCGGTTTTTAAATAAAGGATTAAAACCACTGGGAATCTATTGAATGACAATGGGACACCATAAAAATTTTCAATAGCAAGAGATGGCGCTGTTCCAGAAGTAGTAGAATTAAAAATTTCTCCAAGTATTTTGCTCATTGACCAGCAAAACAGCTATCAGTTGCCTTCTTTACATCTTATTCTAATTTTCTATTACTCATTTCTACTGAACGCAGTCTATTTTCATTAAAAAAACATGTGTTTTATATAACTTCAGTGCGTTTTACTATCATTCATCAGCCCGTGATGTTGATTTTGACAAATATTCAAAATTAGAGCTAGAGCCGTGGGGTAGAAAGCAGATGCGCACAGTACTCATTAGTGTGGATCAAGGTTGCAAAAAGAAGGTCTTCTCAAGCGGAGTCACCAGTAATCGACTTTCGATAAGTTTAGGATTTTTGATGCCTTAAATCATACTTAAATGGAATCAATGAAATTTTGTTCCGGCTCTGTGCTATCAAGTTTTTTTCCATTTCCACATAACGATGGACCACTTTAATACTCATAACCAAGCAACGACATCTAGTACAGATGTGATTGGAATAATCGATAGTGGCTATAGCTTTTAATTAGCAGAGATTAGCGGCGGGTACATGGTACATGGGCGAACATTCAATCACAGAGAACAGACGTTCATCTTATTTTCAAAGGATGTGTAAAAACTTGCAACCGTCATTTAACCGTAAGTGGTAATGCTCCCGCTATGCGGCACTCGCGTCTCTGATAAACCAAGTACTGATATCGATAAAATATCGATATGGCCATATTTATGCAGTGCAACTGGGGCACCAATTTTCATTTTTTTTATATGAACATGAATGTCTGTTCTCTGTGATTCAATCAATACCATCCCGTGGCTGAAAACCACCTTAATAAAGACATACAAAAAAAAAAAGCTATCGAATTAATTTCTTTTTTATTTCCGTAAAATTGTTATGAACCACACAAAAAACGATTCATCACCTCTCCCTTGTCCTTACTCAAATGCGAAACATACAAGACAACAATTACAGTTACTCATACTTCCTAATACCTACAAATGTTTCTTCGTCGGAAGAATTGATAACCTGTTTTCTTCATGGCGTTTCACCTGACTGCCACTGCTTTTGCTCTATTGGTTGTGTATAGCTTCGAATGTTTCTCTCTTCCTCTCTACGGTGGACATTAGTTGACTAGAATTAGCGATTAGTGACGAATAGTGTTCACCGATCAGAGCTGCTAGAACGGAATGAATGATGCTCACATGGTGATAAGAAATGGCTAAGCTTAGAATATATTTACAAAGTTGTTTCTAAATAGGCTAATATCATCATATTTGTTGCGCTGCTGTTGATAGTGGTGATATTCCTCGAAGTAGGACAATTGATGATGATGGTGATGATGGTGGGATGCTGCTGCGAATGGTTTAAAGTTAAACGTGTTGTACGGAGAAGCAGCGGTCACATTATTGCTGACCGCACTGCCACCGGGTACCGGAAAAGAGATGGCGCTGGGATAACTCGAAGCAGTGGTCGACGGTGTTTGTCCTGTTGTTGTCGCACAAGCTTCTGCCATGTTCGTCAGTGTTGACGTCGTGCGGCTGTAGTGGTGGTGGGCGTTGTTCTGTGCTGGAGTGTATGGATGACCATAGATTCCGGGCGGATGATGCTGTGAAGATGGCTGCGGCATTTGTTTTTGTTGTCATGTTACCAGCGCTTGTCCGTTGGTTCCATGCACACGCATGTGCCGGTTCAAGTTACCGGACTGAGAAAATCTGTGAAAAAGAAATCGATTTCAAGATAAACTTGGTCTATAGAAAGCTTGGCTTCAGTAGCCTTTTAGCATAATTTAGTGCAATCAATGCTTCTAGTAATTAGTCTCACCTCAACAAGCACAACTTGCACTGGTAAGGTTTTTCCCCGCTGTGTATTCGTAAATGCTTGGTAAGTGTTGAGCTATCGCTGAATGCCTTCTTGCACGCACGGCACCGATATGGCCGTTCGCCAGAGTGAGTGCGCATGTGCGTCGTCACACTGCTGCTCTGCGAAAACCGCCTATCGCAAATGGGACACCGGAACGGTTTCTGGCCTGTGTGGGTTCGAATGTGGGCAGCCAAATTCGCCGCCTGACTGAAGCTCTTGCTACAGTCCGAACAACGGTATGGCCGTTCGCCGGAGTGCGTTCGAAGGTGCGTTTTGAGCGTACTGGGACGGGCATATGTTTTTCCACATAACCGACACAGGTTGGGTTTGTTGTCCCCAGTTTGACCGTCGCTACCACTGCCGTCCTCTTCCTCAAAGGTTAGGCCTAGAGATTTCTCAGTTTTCATTTTGAGCTGAAAATCGGTTTGTTCAAATTCTTGGGGGCTCTTTGGCGGAGAATAGTCCGTACCTGACTGGTAGTACGTTTTTGGATGATGTGACTGAAGACTGGAGCTTTTAGAAGATTCCAATATCGGCGATAAATTCTGTGTTTGATTTTGCGGCCTAAAGTCCGCTGTGAACGAATAAGTAGCACCAGCCGGATACGGCACCGGACTAAGCAGCGGGGGATAAAGTACGTTGACCGAAGACGACGGCGTTTGATGTCCCCACTGCATCTGGGGACACTGCATTGGCATAGATCCCTCCGCACCGTAACCATGCATGGTCATGTTCATGCTTACGTTCACGCTCATGCTTGGGTATATTGGCGTCGAATGTTGTGCACAGGACGATTCGTAGTAGTTCGAAGGATACGCAGATCCACTTTGAGATTGAGCTTGACTGTAGTGCGAATTGTGATTGTGGTGACTAACGGGCGACAAGAGCATCGGTGGGTGCACAGTATAAGAGAGTGAAGCCTGCGGTGGAGCGAAGTTTGGCGATGGAGCTTGCATCGGTTGCGGATCCGGGCTCTGCTTTAGAACGGCATGCTTCAGAGAAAGTAGTACGTCCGCTACGTCGTGTGTTGGCCGTTCGGGCCTGCTGGTGGAGATAAGAATAAAGTTGCAAATTAATTTTTGTTGTCTTCATTCATTCCAACAATAATCCGGATGTTTTAAAATACAAGTACATTCAAAAGCTTCACGTCAACATTTCGTGAAGATCTATGTGGATATTTTCCATCCAATTTTTCACGTAAATGTAAACGTGATTTATCACTTGAGTACGCCATTACTGAATCAAGTACTTTTTAGGGTATTTATTATGTGAGATTTCATTAACGTTAAGTGGACTATTATGCCATCAATATAAAATGAAAAAACACACCGGAAATTCACGTAAATTTTTTCTTTTTGTTCTGCATCGTTACATAGGGTATCGGCTCTATTATCGTCAGGGGGTAAATGATATCCAAGATCGTTAATTTCTTGCATGATGGTTCTTCATAATGTAGAGTACCTCTCTGCAAAATATTAGTTCTCTATGACTTCATTAACCCCCCGGACGATAATTGGTAAAGCCTGACGATAATAGAGCCGATACCCTTTATATATCAAAAGATATTCACATTTTACTTGTCGCAGTTGCAACGTCTCGTTCTCAAGAAACACGCGACGTGAAAATCAAGTTCTCACACACCATCTATTAATCTATTAGAAAACCGCTTACGATACTATCAACCATGTAGACCGCACCATGGAAAGCTATGTACGAAAATGGTTTCCTTGGGAAACTAACAAGACCGATCAAGGAGGCCACGATGGATGGTGTACAGTGTTAGAAGATTTCGGGTGCGTTATCAATAGGGATACCATCCGTCCTGATTGAGCAGGACATGTCGTGATTTTGAGACCCGCTTGGAGCGTCCTGATTTATTTTTCATATTTTGGCATTTGTCCTGATTTTTCTGAATGATGCCGGATGTTCAGAAATGCTGAAGATTGTTCAGTACTTTTACTTTGACTCCGGAACGAAACGGACTTATTTCGAACGATTTTTTTTCTTTTGTTGAATTTTGTCAAGAGAAATTGTCTAGTCGTTGCAATCGTCACCCATCTGACTTTTGGGTCCTAGCTTTGTACGCACCATAATGGCGGTCGCTATAATGCGTTTTTGTAATATGCGAACCTCTCTGCTTACGCCAGTTTTGGGATTTCAGAGGAATTGACAACACAAATGTTGCCAGATTTATTTCTCTATTGATAAAATATGTGAAGACTTCAAATTGAAGTGAGTAGAGTTGTCAAAAGGGTGGGTGTTTTTTTACAAACTTTGCATTACGCGTCCGCCATTATGGCGCGTAAAATGCTGAATACCAGTTTTTATATATCATTTGAAAAAGCCGCTTTTTCTGAGCAAAACGTGATTTTTAGAAAATGTTTATCGTTTTTTTTTCGATTTTAAAATGAAGAATAAAAATTGCTCGGTGACATTTCGTACATGTACGGTATATGAGAGAACTGTCATTTATGGTATTTCGAGCAGTTTGTTATTCTTCATTCAAAAATCGAAGAACATCGATATAGATTTTTTAAAAATCAAGTTTTTCTCAGAAAATTGCACTCGTTCAACTGATATATAAAAACCAGAAAACCTTGTAAAACATCAGGACATAATTTTGAACAGTTTACGTGTGCTGCATTTTTAGGTTTCTACTAACGCCTAATGAATCAAAGATGCAAAATTGGATCGTCCGAGAAATACTTTAAATAAATAAATGAGTGTTTTGGTGTATTTTGAAGTGCAAATTTTAAATTACTTGTTTTATTTATTGATACCTCAAAAAAAGAAAACATTGATTGTGTACTGGAAAAAGTTGTCCTGATTTTTAACCCCGATCAAATGGTAACCCTAGTTATCAAACCCGTTTGAAACACGCAAGAGACTTTGACAAGGCGGCCTACTGTCCAACATTGCGCTTGAAGGTGTTATGAAACGTGTGGCCATTAACATGTGGAGCGCGACCCTCAATAAATTCAGCCAGTTCCACTGCTTCGAGAGGCGCGCAACGGGCTAGGTAGTTGGACCAAGTGAAAGAAGTGAAGAACGCTCAAGAAACTGAAGACAAGCTGCCATGAACCGAGTTTGTTAGCGTCTTACGCTTCAGGTTTGCCCAGAAATTCTCGATAGGTCGTCCATCACCACCACGTCGCAATTCGCCGGGAAAATCGACTTGACCATCTTGTCCAGCCGCTGCCGATGCATCATTGTCTGCAGCTCCGAAACCAGTGGACGGGACTGCAGCTTTCTGACATGTATGTCCATGTTCGCCAGGTACTTTTTCACTGTTTTGCCGGTTGCATCGACTTCCCGGCCAAGCGCAGGTCTTACTCTTCAGCATCTTTTGGAGCTTCTTGTCGGCCAGGGTGCTCTGATTGTTGTCCAAAAGTGCCAAAATGTTATAGATGCCGGAACGGGCACACCTGCCGTCCACAAACGGCCGCACGATGTCCGTTTTTGACGCGCGGGGTAACCCTTTTTTGAACGCGCACACTTCTGAACGGAGTAGCTTCGTTGTTTTCGCCATAAAGATTCGAATTCGACTGATAGCTGTCAATTTTTTTTCTGCTCATGCTCACTCATGGGTTACTACGATCGATGCTGAATGGGTAGTTTCGTCAGTGCATGTGAAACTAAACCCACGGCAATTTTTGTCCATTTTTTGAAATGCAAACTTTTGGTGAGGATCTTCGGCGCAGGTATGGTGTATGAAGGCGAAGAATGAACCACGAACTGGCGCAACTCTATGAGGGGTGAAACATGTTGTAAGAATGCCGGACAACTATCTCCCAAAAATGTGTTCGTCTCGAGTCCGGCTGATACAAGACGTAGAAGCGCGCAACGAGCTAGATGGTTGGACCAAGTGGAGGAAGTAGAGAACGCTCAAGAAACTGAAGACAAACTGCCATTGACCGGGTTTGGTGGCGTAACATTGTGACGTAGGTGAAATCCTGAAGGATATTTCACCAAGAAAGTAAATCTCACGAAGAACATACGGCCTACGTGATTTTTCACGTAGTTTTGAAGTGAAAATTATTTTGAGTGTAGATAACAGGTATTATCTCTCAGATGTTCTCGAGGTATGATGCTGGCCTAACAAGCCAGTCGTCGTAGGTTCGTATCTCGGCTCGGGAGAGACTGTTAGTGTCAGTAGGATCGTAGCGCTAGCCCCGCAATTGTCCTGTACACCAAACAGTCGGCTGCGAAGTCTGTGTTAAAAAAAGAGAAGGTTCCAAGTTACAAATCGGAATGTAGCACCAAGGCTTTGCTTTGTACGTGTAAGTGAAATGGTGAGTTAGGCAATCGAGTTCAGGTCTTTCCGTGGGCCAAACGTCGATTCAGATCATTTTCTCGTGGTTCGCAAGATTCGCGCCCGGCTGATCAACTTATTTAAATCGGGATAGGCGAAAAGAAAACGTCTGGGCATCCGGACGTTATCAACGGAAGGAGTTGTTACAGCGTACACTCGAAAAGTTGAAGGACGGATCGATGAATCAGCCGAAGTGGGCCTGAACGAACAGTGGAAGCACACTTCCGACGCGGTCAGTAAAACAGCGCTAAAGCTGAAAGGCATGACAGTGGGAATCACGTGTAGTGAGTGGTTCGACACTGAGTGGCTAGAGGTGACAAGGAATAAAACCGGAACTACACTAATACGTTAGTAGCAGTGAATCGCGTGATGCCTCCGATGCGGAAGTAACACTGGAAAGCTAGAACTACCGGAAAAAGGAACGTAATGACTATGATCGCACCCTCTAAGAGGCGAAGAGTCGCTTCACCAAGCACGACACGAGGAGCTTCTATAGAGCGATTAACGGAATCAGGAACCGGCCTGTTTTAGTTCCTACCATGTGTAATGGCAGGGAGGGGAAGCTGTTTACCGATAAATCGCAGGTGGTCAGGCGTTGGAAATAACGACTCGACAAGTTTCGAAACCACAACTTGCAGACAAATTATAACATCACTAAAGATTTAGAAGCGGCGTTCGATTCAGTGAAACGCAACGAGTTGTGGAAGATTATGCTTTAACATGGTTTCCCAACAAAACTGATTAAGGTGATATGTGCGGCTCTTGACCGTTTCACATCATGCGGGCGGGTTTTCGGATGCATTTGTGAAGTTTGATGGAGGTAAGAGGACGGCTCTCGAATTTGCTGTGCTTCATAGCCTTTGAAGGTGCTATACGAAAGGCAGGTGAGCAAAGGCGCGGCATTGTTATCGACGTTCAGAAGGAAAGCTACGAGAATTGGACTCTCTATAAACACTACCAAACCGAAGTACAGGTCGTACTCGATAATAGAATCACTAAAAATCATTCGAATTTCCAATCAACGAACCCAAAACAATCGTTTTCTTTTCTTATTTAACGTGTATAATACAGTGGTGTTGCCAGAAATTATTTTCTTAGGAAAAAGAGCTGAAGTTTTGAAAAGCAAAAATAAATTAATTAGCCATTGATTGATTTCACTCCACTTGGACATGCCCCAAACCGAAATGGTAACAAATATACCAAAAGGGATAAGGTTAAATTCATAAAAAAAATTAGAAACAAAAAAAAAAGAACAAATAATCGAATCCCAGATAATAGAGTCTCCAGATGATCGAGTCCGACCTGTACATGGTAACAAGCAGAGAGCGCACAGTGGCAGGTCTCTGAACAAAAGTCGGAATTACATATTATTACAATTTTGGGGTGGTGAACTCATTTCTGATGCCAGAAAATGTTTTTTTTTTTTCTTCACATAACATTTATTTGACACGGCACAAATACAATTTAATGTTTAACGGCGCCAATTATATCTGATGACTTAAAAACTAAAGCAAATTTTTTATCCTCGCTGCCGACTACGAGCTGAAATTAAGTCTAACTTAAAACTAGCATGGGATTTCCAATCAGTGTTTTGTTGTTCAATGGTCGTCTGATAATCGTCGAATGGCATGTATGGATTCGTTCTGCTGAGCCACGATGTCTTGAGTTGGGTCCTGGTTCTGTTGTGCGGGGTCTGGTTGCTGGTTTTGTGCTTAAGGTTCAAACGTGTTCTTGTCGTTTTGTTGGGTGTAGACGGAGGGGAACGGGACTAGACTGGGGCGTGGATGGATTTCAGGAAAACGTATATAAGGGACATGTAGGATAGGTCACGGCTCGCCAAGACATCACGAACAGGAACAGCCGGCTGTCTACCCTCGGCCTGCAGGGAAGCTATTAATTTAGACCTGGCGTCACGGTGTACAGGGCATGACCAAACCACATGCTCTATGTCGTGATAACCTTCACCACAGGCACAGATACCACTTTCCCCGAGCCCAACACGACGGAGGAGCGCGTCAAATCTATAGTGATTGGTCATAAGCCGGGACATCACGCAAATGAAATCCCGACCTACATCCAACCCCTTGAACCACGGGTTCGTCGATACTTTGGGGATTATGGAATGTAACCACCTTCCCAATTCCCCTCTGGTCCAAGCATTTTGCCAACTGATGATCGTATTCTGACGTACAAGTGCGAAAAATTCATTAAAGGCAATTGGTCTTTCATAAATATCACCGTTTGTTGCGCCCACCTTAGCCAAAGAGTCCGTCTTCTCATTACCCGGTATCGAGCAGTGAGAAGGGACCCACGCTAAGGTAATCTGAGTAGATTTTTCGGATAAAGCACTCAGATGTTCCCGTATTTTCCCCAGGAAATACGGAGAGTGCTTAACATCTTTCATCGATCGGAGAGCCTCAATGGAACTGAGACTGTCCGTAAAGATGAAATAATGGTCCGTGGGCATTTTTTCGATAATCCCTAGGGTGTACTGAATTGCAGCTAATTCTGCGACGTAAACAGAAGCAGGATTATCGAGCTTATGGGAGACGGTTAAATTGTTATTGAAGATACCGAAGCCAGTGGACCCATCAAGAAGTGATCCGTCAGTGTAGTACATATTGTCGCAGTTGATGTTTCGATATTTATTGGAAAAAATTTTAGGGATCTGCTGCACGCGTAAATGATCCGGGATTCCACGAGTTTCTTCTATCATGGATGTTTCGAAAAACACAGTAGAATCAGAAGTATTTGATAAGTCGACACGATTTGGAATATTCGAAGAAGGGTTAATCTTTTGGGACATGTGATTGAAATACAATGTCATAAAACGGGTTTGAGAATTAAGTTCGATTAACCTTTCAAAATTTTCAATCACGGGACGGTTCAAGACCTCACATTTGATTAGAATACGAGAAGACAGGCTCCAGAAGCGGTTTTTCAATGGTAGTACTCCAGCTAAAACCTCCAAACTCATCGTATGGGTCGACTGCATGCAACCTAAGGCGATACGCAAACAACGATATTGTATTCGCTCCAGTTTGATCAAATGTGTGTTTGCTGCGGAGCGGAAGCAGAAACACCCGTATTTAATAACAGACAATATCGTTGTTTGGTAAAGCCTTATAAGGTCTCCTGGATGGGCTCCCCACCATTGTCCGGTTATTGTACGAAGAAAATTCACTCTTTGTTGACATTTTTTCATCAGATACCTCACGTGACAACCCCAGGTGCCTTTAGAGTCGAACCAGACACCAAGATATTTGTGTACCAAAACCTGAGAAATCGTTTTACCCATTAATTGTGTTTGAAGCTGAGCAGGTTCATGCTTCCTAGAAAAAACTACTATCTCAGTCTTCTCCGGAGAGAATTCGATACCTAGCTGTAAAGCCCAAGCAGACAAATTGTCCAAGGTATCTTGCAATGGTCCTTGCAAATCGGCAGCTTTGGCTCCTGTAACAGAGATTACACTGTCGTCTGCAAGTTGTCTTATCGTGCATGAATTTGCCAGACATTCGTCGATGTCATTTACATAAAAGTTGTAAAGAAGGGGGCTTAAACATGAGCCCTGGGGAAGACCCATGTAGCTAATGCGAAAAGTTGCCAAATCGCCATGCGTAAAATGCATGTGCTTTTTGGACAACAAGTTGTGCAAAAAATTGTTCAAAATTGGAGAAAATCCTTGTCGGTGAAGTTTACCCGAAAGAATGTCAATAGAAACGGAATCAAAAGCCCCCTTAATGTCCAAGAACGCAGACGCCATTTGTTCTTTACGAGCATACGCCAGCTGAATATCTGTTGAAAGCAACGCAAGACAATCATTCGTCCCTTTGGCACGGCGGAAGCCAAATTGAGTTTCTGATAGTAGACCATTTGATTCGACCCAGTGGTCTAAACGACGGAGTATCATTTTTTCCATCAATTTCCGGATACAGGATAGCATTGCAATCGGCCTATAAGAGTTGTGATTAGAAGCTGGTTTCCCTGGTTTTTGGATGGCGATCACCTTCACTTGCCTCCAATCCTGCGGTACAATGTTTTGCTCCAGGAACTTATTGAACAAGTTCAACAAGCGCCTCTTGGCATTGCCGGGTAGATTCTTCAACAAGTTGAATTTGATTCTATCTAATCCAGGCGCGTTATTGTTACAGGACAGGAGGGCAACTGAAAGTTCTGCCATCGTAAAAGGTGATTCTATCGCGTCGTGGCCCGGAGACGCATCGCGAACAATATTTTGCTCAGGAACAGAGTCCGGACATACTTTCCTGGCAAAATCAAATATCCACCTACTTGAAGACTCCTCGCTTTCGTTGACCGTTACGCGATTCCGCATTCTTCGGGCTGTGTTCCAAAGAGTGCTCATCGATGTCTCCCTCGACGTCTCGTTCACGAACCGACGCCAATATCCACGTTTCTTTGCTTTAGCCAAGCTTTTAAGCTTGGTATCAAGCTCCGAATACCGTAAATAGTCGCCAGGTATACCTCCCGTCTGGTAGGCCTTAAACGCGTCGGATCTTTGCGTGTAGACATCGGAGCACTCTTGGTCCCACCACGGAGTGGGAGGCCGTTCTTTGATCGTTACGCCGGGATATTTCTTCGTTTGGGCTTGCAACGCGGCGTCGAGAATCAAGCCCGCGAGGAGGTTGTATTCTTCAAGTGGTGAATGATGTTGAATCGACTCGACCGCTTTTGAAATCATTTCCTCGTATAACTTCCAATCGACATTTCGTGTGAGGTCATACGGAATGTCAATTGGTCGCATGCGAGTTGACCCGTTAGTAATTGAAATAAGAATAGGCAGATGGTCGCTACCGTGAGGATCGAGGATTACCTTCCATGTGCAATCCAACCGTAGCGACGTCGAACATAAGGATAGATCCAAAGCGCTTGGGCGCGCTGGAGGTTTCGGGATACGTGTCATTTCACCGTTGTTTAAAATAGTCATGTCGAAGTCATCGCAAAGGTTATAGATTAAAGAGGAGCGGTTATCATTGTATGGGGAACCCCAAGCCACGCCATGAGAGTTGAAGTCTCCCAAAATCAAACGTGGCGAGGGAAGAAGTTCTATTAAATCAAAGAGCAGCCGTTGCCCAACCTGTGCTCTGGGGGGAATATATATTGAGGCAATACAAAGCTCTTTACCTTGTATTGTCATTTGACATGCGACAACTTCGATGCCTGGAATCGAGGGGAGGTTAATACGATAGAAAGAATAGCACTTTTTAATCCCTAAAAGTACTCCTCCATATGGGGTGTCTCGATCAAGGCGAATAATATTAAAATCATGGAAGTTGAGATCAATATTTGAAGTAAGCCAAGTTTCACAAAGGGAAAATGCATCGCATTTGTTTTTATTTATCAAAACTTTAAACGAATCAATTTTTGGTAAAATACTTCTACAATTCCACTGTAAGACAGAGATAGAATCCTTCATATACGCAGTTGAATTAGGCATCGAAGGATACAATCGCTGCAAGGAGAGGCCATTGGGCAGTCAACTGCTTCAAAAATGATCTAACTGTTGGGAGGAATGCTGTAAGAAAAATTTTAATTGGATCGGGTACATTGAAAGTTTCAAAAATCCAGTCCACAATGTCAGAAAATTTCACTAATCCAGAGTTTGTTTCATCAACTGGGAGTGTAAAAGGAGCAACTGGGGTTTTAGATGTTCCTGGCAGTGCTGGGAACTCCTTCTGGGACTTTAAATTTGCCAGCCCAGGAGGAGTTTGCTTCGGTTTTTCCGCAGCACTGTTTGGTTTGTTTGTAACCTTCATTTCACTTTGAGAAATCTTAGGACCTTTTCTGGGAAGTTTAGGAGAGGAAACACTTTTCCTCTTTCTAGACTCCCCAGGATTGGCGTAAGATGCTCCCGCTGGTGAATCGTCAGAATCGGTTTCCTCAGAGGGCAACAGATCGAAGGGGTTCGAAGTAACGGGAGAAGTGGTAACGGTCTTCTTCAGCATGTCAGCGTAGGAACGCTTTGAACGCTCTTTGAGAGACCGTTTTATTTTATCCCTGCGCTGCATGTACACCGCACATGTCGAGAGCTCATGCAGATTTTCTCCGCAGTGAATACACTTTTCAGCGTTAACACTGCAAGAATCTTCCGCATGAGACTCCCCACACTTGCCACAACGTGCCTTATTGCAGCAGTAGGCGGCTGTATGGCCTAACTGCTTGCAATTCAGGCAGTTCATGACGCGGGGCACGTAGAGCCTCACAGGGAGACGAACCCAGTGGATCGAGACGTGGCTTGGTAGTGCAGACCCGGCGAACGTAACTCGAAACGAGTCTGACGGAGTGTATACTGTTTTGCCACCGATGATCGATGCTGACCGCAATTGCTTGCAGTCGAGCACCTTTACTTCGGGACACGTTTTGTTCTTAAAGCACCCTTTGGCACTTTGCAGTATACACTCGACGGACAGACTCGAATCGGTTATGACACCGTCGATCTCCACGTCTCGTGCGGGTATGTAAACGCGATACTCGCGTGTGAAGAGCTCAGAGCAAGCTATATCGTTGGCCTCTTTCAGGTTACCGACCACGACACGGAGCTTGTTAGGCCGGACCTTGGAAATTTCGGTCACGCCCTTGTACTCCTTCGTCAGGTCTTTAGAAATCTGCAAGAGGTTCAACTTTTTCGATTTCGGTCCTGCCTTTGGCCGAAAATAAACAGTATAGCTGCCCTGGGCTCCGTCTGGGTAAAGCCTGGGGCGAGGGGGGACTGAAGAATGAACAGGGGAGGGGGTAACAGAAGGGTCAGGGTCAGAGGGGTTCGGGGATGGTGGCGCGGGAGGCGAGGGATCTACATCCATCGCGCTATGTTTAGCGCACTAGCGCTGACAAGAACACGTACCTTTTTATTTCTCCCTTCCAGTAAGGTTGGTTGTCCGATCGTTCGAAGTAGCAGCCGTTACAGCCAGCAGCACCAATACAGCAGCACCAAACAGCCACCAGCAGCGAGCCAGGTGTGAGATCACTCCACACAGCGATACGACTCGCTGACACTGATGGCTTCTTCTTTTTCCTCGTTTGTGTCTCGTCCACTGCTGTAGCACAATCCAGCCAGCAGCCAAATCGGCTTACGCACCAGCTGGCAGTCACGATGCGAAACAGTTGCACAAAGGAACGACCTTGAACCCGGATTTATTTCACTCGACCAGGCAAACAATGCCAACACTTGTTCACACGTCTTTTGTTTTATACTCTATCGGACCGATCACCAAACACGTCCAGTACTGATGCGTGTTCGGCACAGAATGACCAGAAAATGTTTAAAATATCAATTTACGCACCTAAAGTGCCGTTAGAACTTTTTCATGATCAGATTTTTTTTTCTAATCATGCTTAAAATTTTAATAAGTACCCAACAATTCAATCTCAGACATTTTTTTCTTATTGACGGATGATTGCTGGACTACAATGCTTTGAATAAAGCCTATGCCAAACTACATACACCCTTTTGGAAAAATATTTTTGAGTTTAAATTTTTTTTCCACGCGTGAAACCGTCGAATAAATTTTTGCGTGTTTTCAGATCATTTGGAGTTGCTTGATGGTAAAGCATAGTGTAACTATTTTTTTAGTTCTGAAAGGCGTTCTAGGGGTTCTTAACGCTAAATAATAAATTTTAATCTATTTCAGAAGTAACATTTAAATAACAACTAAAAAAAATCCGGATGACCATTTTTCAAAAAAAAAAAAAATAATAATAATAGAGTTTTCCAGTAGTCTCGTAAATCGAATGCTTTCAAAATTTATTACTCAAAATCCGTACATCATAAAGTCAAAACTAATATAATATTTGCTGTAAAATGCTCGCTTTAGTTTGTTATATTGTTCTTTTTTAAAAGGCCTCCGGAATACTTTTTATCTCCGAGTTGATGATAAATTGAAAAATATCTTGTCTTGTTAACGGTAAATGCCCTTATGTCAGACAAATAAGTATTTTGAGGGTGCTAATGAATAATAAGATTGATTTCTAAACGACTCATACAACAATGTGTAAAATATAAGAAAAATCATAAATCATATTGGCCAGCTTTAGGAAGTGATTGCACAAATAATTGGAATGATTTTTTCAACATAAATATCTGCTCTACTATACCTTTGTTGAGAGCTAAGTATCTACTTTGGTATTCATCGTTCTGCAATGCAATTTATAAGAAGATATCCTAGAAATATCGGAATTTTTACGAAGTACTAAAATCATATTTTGGCCCACCTTTATTTTTGAAACCGTATGTTGAAATATTGTGGACTAACTATATTTTCGATTTTCATCGATCTTTTTACAGTAGAAATAGTGGGTTTGACGGAAACATTCTTCTGCCATGAAGCTTTCGCAATATTAAGTATCGGAAAACACTCGAATTACATAGACTTACTGGTGTTGAACCATTAGAAGCTATGTCAAATAAAATTATTAACAATTTTCGACAAAAATCGTTGCAATCCTCAATTGCTACGATAAGCTCTCTTTATAGCCAATAAGTTAGCAATTAATTAGTTGTAAGTTTACTTCCCCTATTCTGACAAGTAGGTTTAAATCCCTACGAATATTAAGTCCTTATTGCGAAAGCAAACAAATCCTAACAATTAAAATTACAAATTTCTAACAGTGTTGAGAAGTCACTATTTGTGATTGGACACACATACTCATTATTTACTAATATTTATCATAAATACTTAAGCTTAAGCTTAAGTATCGGAAAATTCATAAAATCGGGCTTATAGCAGTTTTTCAGGCATTTGCAGTCAGCTTCAAATCATTGAATGTAACAAATTAAGAAACAACTGCTACAAGTTACTTCTTCGTTCAGCGCAAGTTACCGAATGGTAAACAAAGAGCTGTCAAAACTGGGCATGGCCAAAATATGTTCGCTTTATGTCGTTTTCGTTTTGGCGATGTAGCTACACTTTTTCCGGGCTATACTTTGCAGCTTCAAATGAAACATTTTCAGTGTCGTTGCATTTGTATGCGTAATAATGGGATAGCTGTTGATTCGTTTTGTTTTGGTCATTATCGCATTCGTCATTTTGTCTCGTTTCCATTTCATATGTCCATCTCGCAAATGTGCTGAAAAAAATTTGCCTGACACTTTACCACGTGGAACGAGAACCAAAACAAACCAGTTTTGACACATACGTGTGAATGTGTTGGTAACTTCCTACAATACACTCTGCTTTTTTTCGGGTGTCGTCAGGGACAGAAAAAGTGTAGTCAGAGACAGAAAAGGGTAGTCCGAAAAGTCAAATAAAACATTTACGGTGTCAAAAGTGTCGTTTGAGTGTAGCTACACCGCGAAAACGAAAACGACATTAGACAGAGAGTTATACATATTTCGGCCATGCCTCAAACTACTATTTTACCCTTTTTTCACTTGTTAGAGTATAAAAACTGTTTTTATGGTATTTTATTGATGTAACTACAACAATGAATCGTTTACAAAGCATACATATTTGTTACAATAGCTTTCGGAAGTTAAGTTGAGGATTACCACTTCCTTTTGACTTTGAGTTGACTCAGGCATGATTTTGAATATGTGTGAACAAAATTCAAAATAATGTTACCTAAAGTCAATACTTTACCGAAAACTTATGCTTCTTAGGTATGTTATTTCAATGATGTTGTTACATTGTTTTCTACTATTCATTGATTTCATCAAATAAAATGCGTAAAATGTTCACGGGTGGGCCAAAATACGTAGGTGGGTTAGAGACTAGAGTACACCCGTTACCCTATTTTAGAGTTTTAAAAATGCACCTGTGTCTGGCTAGATAAACCATTATTTATTTATTGTATGTTTAATTCAGAACAATGTAAAATATACACCGTATATAACCAAATTTACCAAACATCTTAATAGCACTCCAGGATTGCACTTACTTGTAGCTTGCCCCGCACGGCGAGAAAGGAAACAAACTTGGCAGCGGGTCGATGTCCAACGGTGGCAGTCCCGGAAATGTGCTCATATCTTCGCTCCAGTAATTGCCTAGATTTGTTTGTGAGCTGTTGTTATTGAACAGAGTAAATGAGGGAAACAAAATTAAGCATTACATAGTGGTTCCCATCAAAACAGTCTGTGTCATTCGAGTCACCAAGCCAACCAGCCACACAGCCAGTAATAGTCGTCAGCAAGGAGGCATGAAATCGATACTTACCCCCTTTAAAATGCGGTGACCAGTTTTTACGGGTATAGGAATAGATGAAAAAATGAAAGAAACATGGTCATGTTTGTCTGCTGCCATAATTATGTTCAACTGCAAATCGGCTGGCGAAGCAGTTCAGTTCTCACGATGCTGCACACGGCAACTTTCCAAGCGAAACGCTGTAAAGCAGGGAAACACAATCGGCAGATATTGGAGACATGTGGTTTTCATACATATATTCGAAACATCTTTACTCTGGGATACCAACTGTTCGAGTGTATGTACGAAAATGGTTTTACAATGTTTGACGGCCGATTGAGTGAAAATGGCGACTCTTCACATTTTCGATGCAAGCAATCGACTCGAGTTTGCGAAATTCGGCGACTACCGGAAAAGCCGGTAGAATCAGGAAATTGGTTTTTTGATCAGGGAAATCAAGGAAATTTGGATTTTTTTTAACGCAATTAGTCCCGAATTGAATACGACAATTCAATTTTGCAGATGAACACTTCAATTTTTGCCTTTGGCATTCCATAGCTCTTCAATTGCTCAGAATTTCTAACATTATACGAGCTAATACCTATGAATGTTATTCCACTGGAGCTGCTCTTCGAGACAGAAAAACATTCGGCATTGTTTGTTATAACTTCAAATTTTCTAATTTCCATAATTAAGATTTTCAAAAATAATTCAACTGATCGAATCAGAATTCCCAAGTTGGTTGATTTTCTGTCAGAGCAGGTGTGCCTCAAAATAGTTAATTAATAACACTGATCGGAAAAAAATGCCCCAGAGCTCAAATTGAGAAAAATACATAAAAGATTATAACTTTTTAACCCTTTCTGTGAATTTAAGAGCCCCTAGACATTTCGGATGTGCCTCAAGTCTTTAGAGATTTCAATAATGTTTTTCCGTAAGTATACAAAAACATGACGAACCAGGCACTTTGCGATCCTTGCGATGAACTTTCGAGGCGGCTAGGGGCCTCAAAATTCCCAGGAACAGTTGAATGTTAAGCTATTATATTTATTTTTGTTTGCAGTTTCAGCTCTACAACCTGTGTTGACCAGAATAATGTATAATGAAAAAAAAAAAAAAAAATTACAAACAATAGGGGTTCTGCTAACCTTGTCCAAACAAGGTTAGCAGAAAATTCGATTAAATATAAAATTCGATTAAACATCGGCAGTCAGCGATTTATCACAATCAGGAAAAACGTCATCACCAGCATTTTTGACAGTTTTCTGTACACAGTTTTTTTTTGAAAAATATTTGCAAGTAATGCTTGACTGTGTGTAATTATTTTGCAGTAAAAAAATAATGTAGTAGTTACGAAACTTGTAAGAAAATCTCGAGTAAAAGTTATGGTTCTATTTAAGCAATAATTACCAACAAGCTCAAGTCACTCCGTGTGCCTCGCTCATATCAACGGTATTTCTAAAAACGTGTGAATATCAAGAAAAAATCCGAACAACTTTTAAATTGGTCTACGATTTCGAAGTACTGCACAAATCGAAAAATCCTTTTCCACAAAATGAAGATCCACTTTTATATAACTGGTAACACGACCAGCCGATTCTGTCAAGTGACGCTTTGTTTGGAGAAAGGCGTTTTAAAATGAAGACCGTCGTAAATTGATTTTCGGAGGTAAACTCCACAAAAGTCCATTTGAATAGGTAGATAGACGTAAGATGTCTTCAACAAAGTTGTTTCTTTCAAAATGCGCTATAACCTTGCCGAACAAAGCGTTTTTCTATATTCCAAAATAAGAAAAGGAAATTCGTTTCCCACTGTTAAGTAGGTTAATCACAAAATTGCAACTCCTATAACATGGAGAATAATTAATGGAACAACTTTACTGAAAACGCTGCGGCTCTTAAATCATTTTTTTTTGGGTTAAAATAATTTCGATCACGTTTTTTTGTAATTTTGGAAACAGTGTGCATTGATGGCAGGTTTAAACTCGCCCGAGGAAAAATAGCTGTTTTATGGAGAAAGAGTTCATTTTCGGTAAGGTGAAAAAAACTCGTGGTCAAAGCCGGGGACGAGAGGTTGAGAGAGATCAAGAAAGAACCCGGATGCATATGAAAAAATAATGTGGATTGGCTTTTTAAGTGATCAATATGATTATTTAAAGCAAAAAATAAATGACGCAGAGATCATCAGGTCGTAAAATGTCAAAATGAAAGCGTCTCAAAATTTTTAATTATTTTATTCATTTCATTTTGAGTTCTCGTTAACAATACTATCTTGCTTTTAAACTTAAAATAAAAAATATTGGAAAATTACTTCACTTTAAAAAAAAATATTGAAAAATTATGTTGTTTTGAAACAATTGGGTTGCTTAGCTTTTCACGGATTTCTGATTTTTATATATCAGCTAGAAGAGTGTAATTTTCTTAGCAAATCGTGTTTTTTTTTTAAATTTTATATTATTGTCCTTCGATTTTGAAATGAAGAATAACAATCGCTCTAAATCGCTTGAATGACAGTTGATATATGGGCGATCTGTCATTGTAGTTATTTCGAGCAGATTTCGAGCAGTTTTGATTCGTGATTTAAAAATTAAAGGACAACGATGGAAAATTTTCGAAAATCACGTTTTGCTTAGAAAATTCAACTCTTTTAGTTGATATAAAAAACTGTTATAGCTAAACAACCTTATTGAACTCCAGTAGGTACTGTTTCATCTGTACGATTGTTTCGATGCAACTACATCAACGGAAAGTTCGGAAAACGGCATTATCACGAACAGTAGCCCGAACGACGAACATTAACTACTCGGTGTGGCTGGTTTGGCTTGGATAGGTCCATCAGCAGTGGGCAACGGTTTATTTGCATATTATTTTCGCAAGAGACATGTCTGTTTACTATCATTATATTTACCTGAGCGCACCGTTGTGGTCGAGACAGTTTCCGCAATCGATGAAATCCGATCCGGGCAGCCCCGGCAATGGTAAAGATGTGCTCTCCTGACAGTTAGAACAACCGCTCCCGCCGCAAGAAGATGGGCATTCCTGTGGTAGCAGTATGCAAAAAGATGATATTTATTATTCTCGATCAATGCACCGCAAAATTATGCTGTGTTATGTTTTGTAGAGAATTTACTTCGATTTGCTAGCACGGTGGAATATTTTTATGCTCGAAGTTAAACATAGTTAGTGGGGCCACTTAAGATAATATTTGTGCTTTTTAATACTAAAAAAAAAAAAAAAAAAAAAAACAGCAGCTGACGTTGCTTCCTTGTATCGATATAAGTAGGTATAGTTGATCAATAGTGCGTTGACAGTTGTAAGCAGCGTTGCCATTGTGCCAGATAAATCTGGATTTTGCCAGATTTTTGTTTGCGCGCCAGACAAACAGATAAACCTTAGAATCTGCCAGATATTTGTAAATGAGCCAGATATTTGCCAGATTTCATCCGCGTCGTCTTGCAAAAAGGTCATTACTGCGAGATGGGCCGCGCCTGCCCTTTATCTACCTACACCCGGCGAGAGCAAAAAAAAAGGTCATCACTTTCAATTCTGTCAGGAATTTTACCCAAAAATGAGTGACAGATTTTTGCCAGACTTTTTATTTTCGTTTTTGCCAGATTTTATCCGAAACTTAGTGGCAACGCTGGTTGTAAGCCAAAAAGAAGATTGAAATCTGGTCTTTGCTTATGAACTAAACTGTCAATTCATATTTATTTTCAAGTTGTGAGAGACTGAAGATATTTTGGATAGTTTCCATTTGATAAAACAGGAATTAAATAACGAAAGTGCATCACAGTTTATTATTGCGCTTTTGACGTAGAATTACGTCTAACGGTAACATTCTGAGCGGGTGTAAAATGAAAAGCTAATCATCGGAAGCGTCACGATAATTGTCCAATTTCACATGCCTGCAGTAATCGATTGTCAAATTAGTTACGCGTTCACTAAAATGCGGAAAATTGCCACTTCATGTAGGTACCTACTATAAATGTACATCCTCGTTTTGAATGCAGATTTCAACCAATCAGAGTTGCAAACTAGGCGAAATACCATCTAATATGGAGGTTTTCGGAACCGAAATGCCGGAATCAAAAGCAAATAGTATGCTCATTACTTTGTATCCGTGATTGTGTCCAAAATTTGGAATTTTACTCTTTTTTACGCTTTTTGCTCTACTTTACCGACCATGGATACTCCTAAGTATATCAATTCATAATTTCCTGGAGAAGTTTCAATAGTGATTATGAGAGGGACTTATATTGTCAGAAGAAAGTCACACTGAGGTATTATAGAATTCAGCGTGAGGGAACAGTAAGTGAGAAGTCCTTTCTGACTTCGAATGGCTTGATTCTACTTAGATTCGAACCATCGACTACTCGCTTATCAAAACCAGACTCTGTAATCCTGCGGCTACGCAGCTATCTGGTTACAGATTTATTTTTTACATACAGGGTGCGTCATAATTGTTGCAACAAGAAAGAGAGAGCCGGTAATCACGTTTTTGGCAAGTAAGAAGCAACTTTTGAATTAAAAATAATTTATTGAGTAGAAACAGTTTTAAAAAAAAAACAACAACTCATTCAATGTGTCCTTCTTTAGCTCTGATGACAGCTCGGAGACGCTTAGGATAAGACTCGCCGTTAAGATCTGGCGAGTTTGGAAGTCACTCATTCTTGGTGATGATAGAGGGAAAGTTGGACTTTCACCAGTCTTGAACGGTCATCTTTGTGTGAGCCGGGGCACCGTCTTGCATGAAGGTTCAGCTTTGATTGTTATTCGTTTTCTGGGCCCAACCCATCACATTCTTTTTCAAAATCACATCCTGGTACTTGGTAGTAATCATCATCGATTCTTACTCTTTTTTCGACGAAAAGCAGCTCGCTTCGCGAATCGGCGGTCACTCTAATATAAACCACCACAGAAACTGGGTGAGACCAGAGTCCATGTTTATAGTATACAGTCGCGCAAAGTTGAAACCAAAGGAACCAATTTAACGTCAAACAAGGGTACCAATCGAGCAATGTAAATAAACAAAGTGATAATGTTAGGAGTGGATGAAGAGTATTGTAATTGAGCATCATATAGAATGAGTTTTTCCGACGTTTCAACTACATATATGTAAACTGGTTCAGTGACATTTAACGAAGCATCACCGGTGTAATCTTTTAAAACTGTATACATTGTGGAGAATTTCAAAAACGCAAAAAACGGTACAAAAACTGTTTTGCCGGAACGATAAATTTTCTCTTTGCCCGACTCTATATAAACATAGACTTTGGGTGAGACAAGCGAAGGATCGTTCTTCCAACTGGATCAGCATCTCCTGATGTTCGTGCGAGCACTTGCCCATATTGCGGGTTTTGGGCTTACTTAACGGTAAAGAGTTACTCGTCGGTGAAGAGCGTCGTCAGGTGTTCGCGACGAATGGTCCGGGCAAGAAGATCCTTGCATTGCACGAGTGCGTCGGAAAGAGCCTGTTTTTTTCTGGTGTATGCATGAAAACAGTTGTTGTTGTTTTTAATTGTTTCTACTCAATTAATTTTTTTATTTATAAAACTTTCTCTTGCTTCCCAAAACATGCTTAATGGTCCTCTTCGGCATACCCTTTATTTTTTAATTAAAAAATCAGTCGATTTCCTGAAAGTCATTCCTTGAAAACTTTTCTCTATCGTTTGGCATTCTTTAGGTATATTGATTTATAAAAATTCAAAGAAAAGTGTGCTGTCAGCCCTTTTTGCGTTCTATAGCTTATTAACATTCAAGCTTTTTTGGGATTCAAATTGTATTTCTAGTGCTTTTTTTCTAACTTTTTTCGGCACATTTTTGACATTGTTTTAAACTGTTGATGCTCATTTTTTATATTTTTTATGTTAAACATTTTCACTTTTGAACTTTTTCTTGCACTTTTCAACCTTTTTATGGTTTTGAAAATTGCTGTTTTGGCATTTGTAAGTCTCTTTTATTTCCAACATTTATTGTGTTTCTAAGTTTTCTCTTTACTGCTTTGATTTTTTTACACTTATTTTCTTGTTTGTGCTTCTTTCGTATGTCTACAGCATTCTAAACATGATTATGTCTACAGCATTATAAACATTATTATGTTTACAGTATTCTAAACATGTTCAGTTTTTCATGAATTTCGAGCCATTTTTTCACTTTTAAAAGCCTTTTTGCGTTTTTATCCTCTCTAACGTCATAACATTTTCAGTATTTCGGCATTTGTCCGCTTTGGAAGCTCATTTTAATTTTGTTAGCCTTTTGAACCTTTCTTCATCCTGTTAAGAAACTTTTTGTTTGCGATTTTCAGTCTCTGTGACCTTGTTTTTCATTTATTTTTTAGGATTCATTAAGCTAAGCAATATTGTTGACATTTAATTTTTTTGACGTTTTTAGTAAGTTGTTAGGCTATTAAATTCAATCTTTTTTAAATTTTGCTACCTATTTAGCTTTCATTAGTATATTTGTAATCGTTTTAGAAATAACAAAAAAGTCGACCCTTCTCGCAATATTTTGTGTTTTTATGAACACAGTTTTATGTTTTTCGCTTATGATTTTATTATTTAAACGCTCCATAAGCATAATGTTACCCGTCGATTATTTTTCTTTTTTAAAGATAGCTTTTTTCTCACGCGCATCACAATAAATCGATACCATGACTTTGCCAGAAGATAGAACTGTCACTATTGAGCTCATTGTTATGTTTGTTTTTTTTTCGTCTCGGTCCCTAAGTTTCTTCATGGTCCCTCTGAACCCTCCCTATGGTAATTTCATGGAACGATGATGATTTTTTTTTAATGTTTACAAATACACTGTCTACGGTCGCTGTTTTCAACCCTAACACAGAATAACATTGATTTCAAAAATCCTTGCCTAAAATGAGAATTTTTCACATGAAGGATAGTAGAAGTTTGAAAACTGTCACTGTTAATGTGATAACGCCTTCAATTTCTACTTCGTTGAGAGGTGCAACTTTAGATGAATAATCACCTCAGAACTTTAATCTCTATGGCACTAGCGTCAAGTTCAGCTGTCACTTGCGAATCGATCTCTAAACAACTTTCGATTTAATCCAATATGTACTCGGAACACACTTGCTTAATCCTCATGGGCGGCTTTCACTGAGCAAAAGGCTTCTTTTTCCCTATCACCAAACTATCAGTTTCACTTTCACTGTCACTCGAGAAGCGTCCTGGAGAGAACCACTGAGAACACTGAACCGTACGGGATGAAAGCTAAGACTAAATTCTTTTGGATGATATTTCGGTCCACTTAGCTAGCGGAGGGACGGATGATGTTCAGCGTTCTCACCAAATATACCACCGCGAAATCTCACTCACCTGCGGACTGTCGAGGGGCACTCCAAACAGGGGATTGTTCGGGACGTATCCCGTTTCCGGCTCCATGGAAGTTGTACTACCGGCGCTCTCGCATGATATATACATAGCTCCTCCTTCCAGAGGCTCGTTACCGTAGTTATGGTTGCAGTTGTTGATGCTAATATGATCTGAAAAAAGGTCGAAAATGGCTGCATTTTAGAATCGCTAATTTGACGTTTGACAGTTCAAAAGTGCATAATTAATTTGCATTGCAAATTAGAAAAATAATTTAACGGAAATGAGGGTATTGTTATTGTTTCCCCATGGTTGCCATTTGCTTCCGCTGGGATTTTCGCCCGCATGGGTTCCACTTTTATGCTCTCATATCTCGGAATACGTTCCTACAGGCAGCGCTGTAGCATAGCAAAGTTGTACATACATAACCAACACATCGATTTGAATTTGTATTCCAACCATCCATTCCTCCTCCGTGTTTTGGACTGCAGACATGGTTCGGCGGCGGCTGGTGTGGTTTCCATTCTTCTTCTTCCAGTCCAGCCCAGACCAATCGTTCGCTAGAGGAGAGCGGCGGCACTGCCGATTACCGTTTCTGCTGCGCGGCGCGACCAATCACGTGCCTGCATTTGCAATCAGCATAAGCGACGAGGTTCACCTCAGAAAATGGGGAAGCTGAATGCAAGCGAACATTTGGGAAACGCCCCGTTTTCGAGTGCACTTGGTTGCGATTGTTTTTAGAAAAAGTTTGATGGAATGAAAACGTACCCGGTAGTTAGTTAGTTTTGTTTTCATAAAGAATAGATCATTGCACGGATTAACCTAACCTCACTTTTTTGTCAGTTCAGGAAGGTATGTTTACAATGTTTATAAACGGTTTTTTTTAGAATCAGAACTCGCATTTGAAGCTAATTAATTAACACTGACTTCATTTTTATTGTAGTAAGTCAATTCCGAAAAGTATTCATGAACTGTTAAAATCCCGCTGGTGACGTTATCGTGCAATGTTCTATACAGTTTAATGCACTACAAAGAATCTGTAAGGCTTTCAAACTTTTCAAAACCGCTTATCTTTTCAAGTTGAGCGTTGTTTAAACAAATAAGAGGGTGATAAAGGAAAATGTGTTCTTTGTTTGCTTGGTTATATTTACGTGTAAATTCTCTTTACTAGAGGCTGTGTTATATATTGAGATTGAGATACGCAAGGAATAAAGCAGTGAATATGGCAACCCTTTGGTAATGTTCTATTTCAAACAATTCTGGAAACCAGATTTAATTTCACATGACTTTTCGTACGCATTGGAAAGTGTAATGTAATTTCGAAACTTTGTAAGAATATAACAATTAATTTTAAAGCTTGTTCTAACCACATACATACAAATTTTTAATTTTCAATACATCACTCATTATATGAACATGACATTTTTCGTTAAAACCATAATTGCGTTTCATAAAATTCCTCCTGATTGCAGCACTTTTTCCTGTACTAAAAGAAACATGCATGAGTTTGTTTACACGTTGAACCTCGATATGACGGCTCACTTGGAATTTTTGACTTTCATTCTCTGCGCCGTTGACCGAAAAATAATGTTTGGCACTGGTTTAGTAACCTGGAATTCTCAGGGAATTTCATTTAAAATTCTGAAACAAAAAAAAATTCAAAGAATCGGTAAATATTCAATATGATGTGCTTTTTTTCTGTTGAACACAGTTGACAGTTATTGCGCACCGTGCTGCCAGAACAGCAGAAAGACTGAAAGTTTATCTTTTGCGGAATATGTCCAGTAGGTGTCACACAAGTTAGTCGGAACCACAATTTTCTTAGTATTTCGTATGGAGTGGTACGTCTGTTTGTCTGTGTTGATAGCTCGGTAACATGCATTGCCGAGCTTGAGAATCATTTTGAAGTGTGTGATACTGGAAAGAAGATACGATATTGCGATTTACGATGTAAGTGACAAAGAGAAATCAGATAGTTGTTTATGATCTAATCCCATGCACAGTGGGGAGACACTACACAGAAAATGTCTTCAAATTAACGAAAGTATACCAGATGTTGGTGGTACACTCTCAGAATTCAATGAACTTTGTGGATGTGTAGGCTTTACTACAGCAACCTTGCATTTTTTTCAATTGAATTTTGAATAAAACAGAGTGAATACTCTTAAGTAAAAAGTTTCTTAAACAAAAACTTTTTCATGTTTGTCACGGTTCCACGTTTTTTGTATCTGAGATCATAATCGTTCGGTAATGTTAGAGAAAAGTTGTTAAGAAATAGTTTCTAGGAACGTGTCTAAACATCAAAAATGTTAGAAAAAAATTTGGAAAAAATATATTTTTTTCTGAACAAAAAGTGGTATTGAAATAAATCGGTCATCTCAGATTCCTTTCATCGTATTTTTTTAGATAAACTTTCCTGAATAAACCAAAGTGGACATTCTCGAGGAGAAAACGTTTCTCTAACAGAAGCTTTTTCAAGCGGCTTGTTGCATGGTCGTTTAAAGATTGGTTCTCTATGACTTCATTGACCCTTCGAACGATAATTTGACAAACCTGATATTAATAGAACCGATGCCCTATATGAGAAAAATTTTACATCGGTTTCAAAATTTAAGAAAATGCATCATGCCAGCCAAAAAAAAAAACATAGAAACATTATTCTCTTATTGAGAAAATAAAAAGGAAAGTTCTACCCGAGAGGTACCGGGTAATTGTTTATAAAAGCCCGGGAAATATATTCTGCAAAGTATTACAGACCCTTAAAAAATAGTGTACAATTTTGTGCAATGTTGTGTAAATCAGCAAACCGCGTGAAAATTCTGCGTAAGGCGGTAACGCTGAACCAACTTACAGGTTAGGTGACTAACGAACTCCAAAAGTTGTTACAGAACCTAATGTTTCTAAAACCGAGCTTCACATGCGAGCTTTTTAGACTCGGCCAACTTATGCAGTGAGAGACGCTCATCTCTAACCAAAGAGAGTCTTAACACTCTGACGTTCTTGTATCCACCAATTTTTCGGATGTTTTTTCTCAATGCTTTTATATGAATTGCAATCTTTTCCTCAGTTTTTACTATGAGACAAAAATAAAGTCTAAATGAAATAAATCGCCATTTGTTTCTTTTCTTTGCATTTCGGTTAATTAAATTTCCATTTATGTGAAGCTGGAAACCGTCGGGAAATGGACGCTCTTTTGTCTACCTTCACTTCCATTTTCTTGTTTATTCTCAATAAAATTATAGCATGTTCAGAGAGAGAGAGTTTTCATGTTGCAGTTCCATAATTTATTATTGGGTTTGTAGAAATGACTATGAGTTGACGATTTATTATGTCATGGGTTATGATTACTCGTTGGTTTTTCTTGTGAATGGTATTAGACGAGTTTGAAATAGGCTTCTGGTCCTTAAAAAAATAGGCTTCTGGTAGTCAATTGTCAAGCTTCAAAACATAAGTAACTTGACACTGCCGTTAACCGTTATGTACTCGGCAGGGTACCTTTTCAGACTTTATTGCTTTAAAAAATATCAATCATCAGGCTGTTTATAGCAGGGTGTTGAAAAAGGAGGGAAGAGGGAATCTTCGAATTTTTTACCTCATACTACTACATCTGGTTCCTGTAAATCCGGATCTGGTTCCTGTAAATCCTGTACATCTGGTTCCTGTAAATCCGGATCATCGGAACCATGTTCCGGTGAGACAAATTAGTTCAATTGTTTCATAACTCATTAAATTAGGATTTGCTTTCCGCTATTTCACAAACAAGTTTTCCCTAGGCGTCATCAAGATTCAAGCTACCGTTGGAGCTCCAGCAAATTCAGTAACATTGCAATTTTTTTTCAAGAAAAACACTAAAAAAACGCTGACTTCGTACACTTTTAAAAATCAAATTCAAAGCGTGTAGGCATGTTTTTAAGCTATTTCTTCGTTTTTTATCAATTCCTCCTCCGTTTTCGCGACAAAATTGTTGGAATAGATCTTGCGCTTCAGGTTTGCCCAGAAGTTCTCGATGGGACGCAGCTTGGGGGCCGATTTCGGTACCACATCGATATTCAGGCGCTCCATCTTCTCCAACAATCGCTTCGAGTAGTGGGCCGACGTCAAACCTGGCCAGAAAACCGTGTCTTCGCCCTTCTGGTATTTCTTGATGAACGACGTAACTTCTGGCAGGCACTTCGTACTATAAATTTCCCCGTTCACGGCCAGCCCGGAGCGAAAGAAGAGCCTTTTTGACATCCCTTTCTCGCTGATTATCAGCCACAGCCGCATCTTCTTGGGGAACTTGGTCTGTGAAATAAATTTCACCTCGGTGCTCACTTTCTTTGTGGGGAGGTAAAATACGACGTGCCCTGCACAGTCGTTGCCATCCAGGGTGAGATAGGTCTCATCGTCCATGACCACTGACACGTCGCGATTCGCCGGGAAAATCGACTTGACCATCTTTTCAACCGCTGCGGCCTGCAGCTCCGAGACCAGTGGACGGGACTGCCGCTTCCTGACACATTTGTCCATGTTCTCCAGATACTTTTTCACTGTTTTACCGCATGCACCAACCTCCCGGCCAAGTACACGCAGCGATTTAGCCACTTTTCCCTTGGTCTTCCTCTCCAGCATCCTTTGAAGCTTCTTGTCACTCAGGGTCGTTGTCCGTCCGGAACCGGGCTTTCATTCGATGCTCTGATTGTTGTCCAATAGTGTCAAGATGTTGTAGATGCCGGAACGGGCATACCCGGCGTCCACAAAGTGCCGCACGATGTCCGTTTTTGACGCGGCGGGGTACCGTTCTTTGAACGCGCACACTTCTGAATGGAGTAGCTTCACTTTTTTCGCCATCACAGTTATAGTTTGACTTAGTCAGCCTATACAACAGAGAGACGCTAAGACACTCACCGTTAAGGCAACTGTCAACATCGAAACGGGCGAGCTGTATAATTTTGCATTACCGCTATCCGTTTTGATGTTGACAGTTGCCTTAAGGGTGAGCTCTATGTCTTCTCTCTATCCTATGGGCTCCCTAGTTTGACTGATAGAGCTGTCAAATTTTTTTTACTAACTCATAGGTTACTATGATTGATAATGCATGAGTAGTTTCGTCAGTGTGATTAATGGTAAGCCCATGAAAAATCGGCAATTTTTGTCCATTTGTTTTGCCGCAAACGTTACACTCAAAATATTTTTCATGTTACTGTTACGTGAAAGTTCCAATGCTTGTTCATTTTCTGTCATTTTGCATGATTCATGTGATAAACATAACATTTACGTGAGAACCACATGCATTAGGGTGGGGAATCGTTAAATGAAAGAAACGAAACTTGATAGCAGAAAGCCAGAACCAAGTTTTTTTTTGTTCTATTTGGGTCCCCAAACAATCCTTAATTTATCGAAAATCGGTTGGTTTTCTCTTCGCTTGGCGCATTGCATTTCAAATTCATATGGAGATTTGTATGAAAAAAAAACACAACTTTTTTGCATTTTCCATTCTAAAGAGGTTCAAACCATAGGTTTCGTAATTCCAAATGGTAGGTTTTTTGATGCCCAACAACTTGGCCGAAGACACTAAAGAGCTAGGATGTCCCAAAAAAATACTAGAGCTGTTCAAAGTTGATTATGTCGAAATTTATGTTGAAAATCATGTTTTCTGCCAACACTGCCAGTGTACCGGCGTCAGTCAGATTTCCATCAGAAGTAACCTTTGAAACACGTTGCGGATTCTACCTATGCCTGGAATATTGACCGAATTTGTTTGCTTGATCCATCTGAGTGTATAAACTCGTTACGACAGGTTACTTCTGATTGGAATCCTACTGACGCCGGTACATTGGTAATGTTGGCAGAAAACAAGATTTTCTGCATTTAAATCAATAAACTTAACTTTAAACAGCTATAGCTTTTCTTAGGGACATCCTAGCTCTTCAATGTCTTCTGCAAAGTTGTTAGGCATCTAAAACATTATACTTCAACATTAAAAAAAAGCAAAGCCTTGGGTGCTACATTCCGTATCGGAACTCGACCTTCTGTTTATTATACACAGACTTCGCAGCCAACTGTTAAGTGTACAGGACAATTGCGGGGCTAGCGCTACAATCCTACTTACACTAACAGTCTCTCCCGAGCCGAGACTCGAACCTACGACGAATGGCTTGCTAGGTCAGCATCGTACCTCGAGACCAGCTGGGATACTTTAACATTATGTAGTGTAATGTAAGAGTGTTATTGAGCTCTCTAGAGAGGGCAATGCAAAAAAATAGGTTTTATCATATAAAATTGAAATGCAATGCGCCAAGCAGAGACAAAACCAATCGACTTCCGATAAGTTTAGGGTTGTTTGGGGCCTCAAAAAGAACCAAAAAAACTTGGTTCTGGAAAATCGATCACTTTGCCCCACCCTAACATGCATACCATGGTTTATCACGTACCATCTACGTGAATTTGACAACGTCAAACAGGATATATATGAATTTTCGGAAAATCTAAATAATATCGAGAATTTAGCTTACGGGTTCCACACAGCTTCAGTTCAGAGGTGGAGAAGTTACTTGAGCAAAAACAGCTGCAGCGGACAGTAACTATCGTCGGTGAATGTTGTAATATTTATTAGTTTTTATGTCGTTTTATTCATTAACGAAATAAAGAATCTGCATACCGGGCAATTTGTTACGCAACATGTTTCGATAATTTCTGAAAACCATTTCCTATCTCTTCAAAACCAGAAAAATGATTGAAAGTTATACCTTGAATAAAACGTGATAGCTATAGATGATACGTGATAGATACTCAAATGCTTTTCACTTTAGCAATAAATAAATTCTACTTGAAACTCACATGAAACGCATATGACTGCTGATTAAGCTTCAAATAGAACTACTCAGAGAGAGAGAGAGAGAGAGAGAGAGAGAGAGAGAGAAAGAAAGAGAAACAGAGAGAGAGAGAGAGAGAGAGATAAGCGATGAAAAAAAACCGCGAATTTGGCAACTAGATTTCACAAGTCAGAGGTGCGAGATCTCTTACCAAGACGCAATGTTGACTAACTCATCTCAGCACTTCATGATGACCTCAAACGACAATCACGTAGAATTTACTTGAAAACGACAGTGGAAAATATTCACGTAACTTTTCCGGTTATTATAACGTGAAAAATATTCTGAGTGTAGTATAGGTATAGTATAGGTAGTAGTGTAAATATAGGGTATCGGCTCTATTATCGTAAGGTTTTATCTATTATCGTCAGGGGGGTGAATGATGGCCTAGAGTAAGTTTTCCAATGTTTCCGAGAATTGATTTCCCGGGAAACGGGAATAAAAAATCTCATTTCCCGGAAATTTCCCGGGAGCCGGGAATGAAAAATATTTTTTTCATTGAGGTTAAGTGGGGTAAAATGGCCTTTGAAAATGATATGTCCAAAAACGTCCAAAAAGTCCAAAACCAAAAAGTCCGAAAACTAAAAAGTGCAATACCCAAGTAACAATTCTATAGCTACTTGGTTTTCTAACGGTTTTATCACAGCAATGAATATTACCAACGATTTTATGGCGGTTAAACCCGTTGCCAAAAATAGCAAGTCGTAATGAACACTGATAGCTGTCAATAAAACTCTAATAAAACTTCCAATAAAACCGGCAAGAGTCAATGCGATTTTGCTTTATTATTGGTTTTATTATTACTATCTATTGCCCCATAAAACCACTCCAGCTTGCTGTCATATAACATAGAAACCAGTTTTATTGCGGTCATTCAAATGCCCAGTTTTAACCTGTCAAACTTATAAACAAATATATGCAGGCAATGATATACATACAGGTGAGACAAAAGCGGCTGAGTTGGTTTAGTGTGATGCAGAATTCTGTCGCAGTCTCCGTAAGATGTGTGTAAAATGCTTTAAAGCATCTTGCAGCGCATTTGTAAACATTGATGACGTAGAACTCCAAAAATCTTATAAAGTAACACAGCAAACTTAGTACTTTTCGGTAGTTTTTTTTTTTAATTTTATCGCCAGTTTGTCTTGTTTTGGTTGAAAATAATTTCATATGTCGTTAAATTATGCGTCCTTAAAAATAAGGTAGGGGCAAGACACTATTGATATATTTCGAAATATATTCAATATTCAATTAAACTAAGTATGTATCGTTGCATTTTTCGTGCACCTCTCTATTTATATCAAAGTTTGTTGATTCCTCATTATCGTCGGTGTGATGTCAGATTTTTCATAAAAATAAAGTTGTCTAGTCCCCAGGGATTTACCATATTTTTCTCTAATAATGCAGGCATCCAACCTTTGTATTGAAGAACACGGCTAGATTTTTTTTTCTGAAAAACTGAGCTGAAACAATCCAATTCATTTTTGCTAACAATGAGATCATTTTTGTAAGCCCATACTATTTTGATGGCGCATAAATTTTAAGCGCCTATGATCTCAAAATGCACGACAAAATTTAATGCGCATATGCTTGAGAGCTACAAAACCTACCAAAAACCCCTCCTTAATCCTTATCTTTCTACAATATCACCATCAAATAAAATCGATTGCACGATGATAATCAACACAGGTGAAACATTTCTCCCGCGACGAGAGATTTCCTTATTTAAAAAAGTGGCGTGATGTTCTGGTGTGTGCAGGAACGGCACAACAAATCAACTTATTACGGTTGCTGTCAAGCAATGAAAAGTTGATCGGATTTATTGTGGCAAGTAGCAGAGCGCAATAATGCAACCAAACTTATTGCGCTCTTAAAGAGGTAATGCCAGCTGCTTACGTATGCGGTATTCTTTCCATGTGGTTTCAAAGTAGTTTTATTGCCATTCTTATAATTGATTCAATAAGCTTGGCAAGGGTGGGCCACCTGGCTGTAAAGCAAACTTATAGCGGTTATCAGGAGGTTCTGATAGTATTTCTAGTTTTAACAGCAATTTTGCAAAATTGGTCATGAAAACCGCTAAAAGAATACAATACGACTTAAATTGTTACTTGGGATAACTCCTGCTAGACTTGATGGATTTTTCTAAAAAAATGTGGTATTATTCTACACTAAGAGTACTTCAAAACGCATGGTCACAATATATGGAAAAGAGGTAACATGACGAAAAAAATGCATTTTCCTTTTAAAAAGTGTCAATTTTCAGGGTCATGCTACTCTTCTTAACATCGCTAGGTAAAAAATCTGAATATAGCGTTTTGTAGAGCAACTCAAGAGCTTTAATGTCATGTATAAGCCAAGTGTGCCAAATGGGGTGAAACGGCAAGCCGGAAGGAAACAACTGAAAACTGAAAACTGAATCCTGAAATCCCGGGAAATCGTTCCCGGGATTGCAAACCCTAGCCTAGAGCGTTAATTTCTTGCGTGCTGGTTCTTCCTAAAACAGAGCACCTTTCTGCATTAGTCCTCTATAGTTCTCTTCTATTAGTTCTCTATGACTTCATTAACCCCCCGGACGATAATTGGACAAACCTGACAGTAATAGAGCCGAAACCCCAATTAAAAAAATCTCTTTCCCAATTGCATTGTCGAGAACGCAACAACTGACAAATTCAGCAAAATATTTTACAAGCTTTCGGCAAACGGAATGTCAACACTTGGTGGCTCACGATAGATCGATATTTGCAAGAAATTTTCCGAGCTCGATCAGCTGTTGTTGAGTTTGCAGAAATAAATTAAGTGTATAAAATAAAATTGATAAAACTTACGGTACGCAACTTGTCATTCAACACTGGGTCGAAGCCAAGCGAATGAAGAAACATTTTGACACAATTGGGTTGGCTCCTAGATCAAGACTAGGTGGGCACTGGGAATAAACAAATTCACTATAAGGGAAAAGAGGTCAGTTTATAATCTTGCAAACGCCTGCTCCTACCGTGATTGGGTGAAATTTACTATGTCAATGACTTCTTTATTCTTAGTGAGTTTTGAGTTCTGAATTGTGATCTAAAGATTTTTTTGCAATTATCACCATTTCACTCAAACATGAACAGACCATTTGGGTTGGCTCATCCTTAAGCTATGATGTAACTTCTTGCAATAAAAAATCGACGAAAAATGATTTTTTTCGTTGATGTTAAGGGTTTAGAATCTGGGTAATTTCATTGTTGCTGCAATGAAGTCCAATATGGATTTAAACATGTTATGGATTTAAACATGTACGTGTAAACAAGGAGGATTTAGAAGACGGTTTTGATTCAAATTCCAAACAATTCCAAGAGAGAAGGTAAAAACGTCTAAATTTTGACTGTAACTTCTTTCAACGCCTACTGATTACCTGGAAGTGGTCCTACAGTTAAAAGTTTCACATCACTGGATTAGGCACATTCCAATGACCGAAGTGCTATTTGAGAATCATACTTTTTTATTACACTAGCTATTACTATTCACTGTTTATTCCAGAGTTTTCGAAGTCTGAGACTGTTGGAAGTTTGAATCGAAACGATATGTCAGTGAAAGTATGATGATAAAACGATTATTTTACTATTATATAAAAATTAGTAAACATCGGAATGAAAATTTAAAACGTTATTGGGCTTTAGGCGCACGATAACATTTTTCCACCAGAAACAGATTTCATATTATTAGTTTACCTACTGTCTTTTTTATAATGTGGAATCCGCACGCAAAGATTCTTTCGATTTAATTCATGTTGTCATCTCTTACGATACGACTATTGCGTAGAAATGCAAAAATCCTACATACAGTTTTTTGTACTTTCAACAAGGATACCGTTTTAGAATTATAAAGACAACGTTTCCCTAAAGTTATTGTCCCACAGCTCTTGAATAATTTAGGTTTAGCGTCACCCAACACTGTATTGCGATCGCAAGTATACAAAAATATGTGAAAATGGTGTTCATATTTGAGGGTGTTCTTGTATTTTAATTTCAATATAATCGATTGAATTTTTTTTGAGTTGCATTGAATGATGCGCATAATAAAATGAAGAGAAAAATACGTCTTGAGTTTTGAAATAGTTGTCGATAGAAGGAAAAAACTATACATAAAAAAAAATTCCAGATCTGCTGGCATACGGTTAATAAGTACTCTTATTAAAACTAGCACACTTACCCAGTATGTATAAGTTAGTGATTTGCGCTAACTAAATAAACTGAGTTACACAAATAAAACTAAAAAAATAGCCACAATCCACATACAACTTTGTTAAACATATTTATTCGCTAGAAGCCTCTAAAAGTTGGCAAGCCCCACTAAAACATTCGGATTGATCCGTCCGAAACATCATAATGAGTAGCACTTGTATTTCATTTTAATGACACTTTCACTGCACTTGAGAATCTTCGGCCGCACGGTATCTCGGACCTCACCATGTGCTGACATCGCTATTGCGCGTTTTTCGCAAAACTTATTGAACGTAAACTGCCGCTATTCATTCAGATATCCGTTGGTATGCTCCTAAATAGTCGAATCTCTACCTGTGATTCGTCGCATGTGCAGCGCGACAGCATTAGACGGCGCAGAGAACCTCGGAACTTAGGAAGTGTTACGAATGACGACGAAGTACCGTGCTTTGAGTGTGCCTTATCTTGTGCTATAACGTTAACTGACTCGATCGATGGAAAGACTGACATGAAAACCGAGGATGCGAAAAAAAAACCGAAAGGGACACGATATTGATAGGTTGAGGGTACTTTGTGGACTGAGTCAAACTAACAAAACTTACAAACTATCAGCGACATAATATGTCCGTCCGGTCTGACACCGACCAACCGCCGACAATCCAATACCCACCGGGAACTTCAAGCCTCCTCATTTTACATAAAAACCTCGCACACAAGAGGAATATGCGCTTACCATACAGCGGGCGAAATGGATGGAACGGATGGTGGGGTGTGTGAGATGGGACAGAAAACAGCCGCAAGGATGGTGGTACGGGAAAAGCACCCTCTCTTTGGTTCGACCTCAATCCCTCCGAGACACACTAAACAGAAGGCGCATACAGGAGAGAAATGAAGACACCAGCAGATAGGCTGGTCGACTGCTTTGTTCCGGACATATTCGCCAGGTCTTTGATTAAATAATGGAAAAAACTACTTCTTTCGATTTCATAGTAGGTACCATCTTATGGGAATGCATTAAAGGATTTAAACCAAAAATATGTGAATCATATCAACAACTGCGTTGAAATTACCTAGATTTGTATCATTCTAGATTAACATATGGTTTGAAATTCCATGTTATGAATCCTGAAAAGGTTTCCGGGTATTTATTTCAAATTTTTGTGAACGGTTTCTCAAGAGCAACTAATTTTCGAAATTGTTCGAGGTGCCACATGTATGGATGGAAAATATTTTCCAGAAAACTGAATTCAGACGTGCGTAGAACACTTATTGCCATTAAATCAAGCCATTACCATAAAACTTGGGCGAAATCGCCAGTTTATTTATTGATTTTTTTTTAGTTTTCAAGTTATGACTTTTCAACCAGATTTTTTGCAAATTTCTGATTACTGGAGAGTCTGGCAGCACGGCTGATGTTGTGCGTGTTTGCATTGTTTACTTAGCTTCAAACTGCATTCGAGGTGTGTTTCCAAAAAATGTTTTTCTGAAAATAATGGTTAGTGAGTTTAGTAAGATAAGTATAAATTGTTTCGAATTTATGATGTGTTGACATTTATATCCCATAAAAAACTTTCGCCTTTTTCCTGCGCTAGAAATACCGATGCTGTAGGCTAGGGTGGCAATGACAAGAATGCAAAAAATGTCTTAAAAATGAACTGTGCAAAATTTGATGATTTGAGAACATATTGAACTTATTGAAAATCAAGTTTAGGATGCTTAATAAACATTTCAATGATATACATGATGTTTGGTAAATCATTTTAATATTCATTAGGTTGAGAAATGTGTAATATGTTACCCCTTAGATTCATGAAGTTTAGTTTGCTACCTGCAAACCATATTGGGTTCTACTTGATTAATTTTATTTTCTGGTGGTACATAATATTCCCATTATGGATAGGTCACCGTGTAATTCCGACTTAAATCCTATTGGCAATGCCTCAGCAAGTGTATTTGCACACTGCAACGCAGACAGCAGCGTTCGTCCTACCTCAAAGGAAATTATACTGAATAAAGGCGAAGTAAACCGCTAAAAAGTACAGGGTGTCACCGTGAAAATGATACACTTAATTATTGCCATAAAATTAAAACAGATGAATATTTCTTCTTTAGTTCTTTTTTATTGTCATGGTAAAGTAGTTAAACCAAGTTGTTATGAGAGCCGAGTCTGTGTCAAGGTTCCAATGTGTTTTACACTGATGGGTCTGAAATGAGCGGAAACACTGGTGTTAACGCTATATTAGGACTATAACTCTAAAAAGGAACATCGAATGTAACTCTACACAACTCCACACCACACAAAGAGAAACTCATTATTTATTCGCTCTCTTTACTGTAAGCTAGATTGAAAGAATATTTCATCCTCACTCGAATAAAGTACGTTATAGACACCACACCATACATCTAATTCTCTATCGCGATCAATAAAGATTAGAGCAGAGAGTGACCACGTTGTTCAGTGGAACAAGATAGTGTCGAATTTTTGACTCTGTGATATCACGATCGGTCCTGCTTCCAACTTTTATCGCCATCCGGAGAACCAGCATTTCGCCCGTACAACTGGTGCCGTGGTGTTTGGCCCTGAAATCAGTAGAGTTATACCAATGCACAAAGGGTCCAGAAACAAAAATTAGGGGGAAATTTGGGTTTAGAGCTCTAAAGCAATATTTTAGAGAAAAACTTTCTTCTGCAAAGTTGTTACATGTGATAAAGCGCTTATAGAAAAATGAACAAAAATTAGGGTGATCAAAAATTTCGATGAAGTTAAGTATCTAACTTTTTTATCTTCGAAGATAGAAGAAAAAGTTGTTCTACAATGGAATAGCTCCGTTAATTTCATGTGACTTTGTAAAAAAAGTTTTTCTTTATCTTTGAAAACATCCGATTTATATAGAAAAAACACATTTTGCGCTCTAACTTTTTAATTTTAGTTTTTATCTTGAAACTGTTTTTGAACGTCTTTTAGGGCTTTTTAAGAGAAACAGTTTGCAATGCTGACATCGTGAATATCTCAATTCTACTCAATGTTATTTACAATGTTTTTTATAAAAAATATGCGTTTTTCTTTGGTTTTTCATTGTTTTTAGGGCAAACATAAAAAACATCTTTTGTTTTCAATTTTAAGAGCACATTTGACTCTATAAATGGAGAAATTTTTGAAAATATGTTATTTCTTAAATTAGAATAATTTTAATTTTGAAACATGACAAAAATTGCAATATTTTCATATATTGTGCATACAAAAGCACACAGGTTTATTTTTTGGTATTTTTTCTTAAAACTAGAAGTAATTACCTTTAGTTTTATCCTAAAAGATCGAAAATCGATCAACTGGTTCAAAAACTATGAATTTTCGAAAATAAAATACATCGAATAACGCCGTTTTTTATGGTCACCCTATTTCGGAGCTAGTCCCTCTAACGACCCAAAGAAACAATACGGGTGATTATTTTCAACATAGACCCATCCCTGCAATTTTGAGCACCTTTTGAAGAACTTTGCGTGACCAATTGCGAAATAGGTATTTTATTTTTAAAAATTCATAACTTTTCATCATATATTATTTATATATATATATATATATATATATATATATATATATATATATATATATATATATATATATATATATATATATATATATATATATATATATATATATATATATATATATATATATATATATATATATATATATATATATATATATATATATATATATATATATATATATATATATATATTCATCATATATATTTTCGAAAATTTCTCCATTTATAGAGTGAATTGTGCCTTTAAATTGAAACCAGAAGATATTTTTTATGTTTGCCCCAAAAAGAATGACAAACCAAAGAAAAACGAATATTTTTTTTTAGAAAAACAATAATAACTTTGAGTAGAATTGAGATATTCACGATGTCAGCATTGCAAACTGTTCCTCTTAAAAAGTGTTAAAAGTCGTTCAAAAACAGTTTCAAGATAAAAATAAAAATTGAAAAGTTAGAGCGCAAATGTAATTTTTTCTATATAAATCGGATGTTTTCAAAGATAGAGAAAAACTTTTTTTTGCAAAGTTACTTAAAATTAACCGAGCCATAACATTGTAGAACAACTTTTTCTTCTATCTTCAAAGATAAAAAAAAATTAGATACTTAACTTCATCGAAAATTTTGATCATCCTGATTTTTGATAATTTTTCTTTAAGCGCTTTATCATATGTAACAACTTTGTAGAAGAAAGTTTTTTTTTTCTAAAATATTGCTATAGAGCTCTAGACCCAAATCTTCCACTAAATTCGGTTTGTGGACCATTGTAAAATGGGACGTACTCCAACGCTTTTTCAAGCAAAACTTGATGCTATAATTGAATGTGTGAATATTCGTTTAACAAGGAAATACAGATTTGCAAAAATTTCTGACAGTCAAGCAGCTTTAAATGCACATGCACTTAGAGCTTTTACATGTAAATCGAGGTTAGTATGGGAATGCGTTCTTTCTTTGAGACAATTGGCCAGTAGGAACGAAGTCATTCAATACTAGGTGCCCGGTCATTTTGGTATTGAAGGAAATGAAAAAACCGGCAGCCTAGCAAGAGAAGGTTCTGCATCAAGTTTCATTGGTCCGGAACCATTTTGTGGAGACCCTGAATGTACTCTGGGGAGTGGGGACCAGTCGCAGAACGTAATTTGCGCAGAAGGTCGACATACTAATCCGACAACGAAATTTGTACTTCTTTTGATATTTATCAGCTGTGTTGCCAAAATAAGTAATTTGTGTGACACTGAATAGCGTTAATAATTTTTCGTTAAGGTGAAACGGGACGGAATCCAAGCATTATTTTATCATTATATTAACAGTACATGGTTATTAAATTTTTAATATTTTTGATGCCATAAAATTCAACAGAATCATAACAATTTGAACATTTCTATATGCTAACGCAGCCTGCTGCTTGTAGAACTGACAACACGGGTGCAAAATTTGACACACTCAGTTGACTGGAAACTAGAAAAAAGCAAAAACCGGAATTTGTCGAGGCGCTACACTTAAGACAAGTTTTAGCCCATTTTGGCCGTTTTTTCGCGGTAATTAGTTACGATAGCGCAGTTCATCAGTGTAAAGAAAAAAGTATATCTAGTTTGAGTGGTTACGCGACTCTTACGTGCCGGTATTTGTGGAAAATGTTCTAGTCGCTACCGGTGCGAAAAAACAAACAACTCTTAGTGATGTGAAAAATAGCAAGATTGAAACGTTTTAAAGGTTTTACGGTAAAATCAAATGTGCAAACTAATAAAATTAGGTGCTCTGATGTTGGTTCAGTAGTTTCACAATAAATAATTGCAGGTTAGTTGAAAAATTAATGAGTAGTATGCAGGAGGAAGCCATCGGTCCTCCACTGCTTGGATTCCGTCCCACTTCACGTTTGGTATTCTTGAACTATTAAAAAACATGTGTCCGCTTTATGAAGTTAACATTTCTTAGTTATTTTATGAACTGTAACTGAACTGTGATAGTTGACACTAGCATAAACCGCGAAGAATTTCGAGAATTAAATGACATTGCCGAATATTGTACACATTGGACGAAACAATAAGTAAATAAATAAATAAATTCATCGAGTAAAATGTTCATCAACCCTAGCTGCAGTTTGGCTGGATAGCCTCTAGAATGGTGTGGTTAGCTTATGTCGTTCTTCTGTCCTTCTGGCAAGCATAGCTCGGTGTCTTCCTGCATAGGCCAAACAATGAACAGTTTTACACCGACGATGGAAAGAGGCAAATTCGATACTTTTTTGCTATGGGTGTGCTGTTTAAGTTTTTTCTTTTCGTCCAACTTAATCCTGACTTGACGATATGACGTTCTCGTATCATCTTCTGCTCTGCTTACCCCGCACTTACTGTTCGCAATTCGACATCACCTTGTAGTGGAAAGTTTTTTTTCTAACAATCATTTGATTTGTTTTTTTTTTATTCATTTGCGTGAGCAATACAACGGAAAGGTAATAAATTGACAGGCTAGAAAATGTAAAAGTTTACAATTCACATAGTTAAGAAAGACACATCTTGAAGTTTGAGTGCAACTCTTGTAGTTGGGTGGAACTCTAAAAGAATGTTGAGGTAGCGTAATGTTGAATATAAACTGTTTACTGGTCGTGTAAACATATTTGAGAGTGACCCAAATCAAAAAGTTTCTTTTTAGTGTGATTAAAATTACATCCGAAATTATGTTATTCGCGTTGGACATGCTTTCACCCTCTTATAGCTACCGTTCAAAACTTGAACGGTTGTTGACCTACCAATTCGTTTATTTCTGTAGTAAGCAGAGGGTTGTCCAGCGTTTTTGGTTTTATAACAATAACATCTCAACTTCGGACGCTAAAAGCATAAGGTCTTTCCTCTATTTTACTCTACAGTCACCATGTTCTCACTTTTTTTGCGGGACCGGTAATTTTCATCATCACACATCAGTGGTTCTCTCATTCCCTGTCGCCGCAGTGGCGCAAAATGCCCAGTTAATTCGGCTCAGGAAGACGGCTAGCAGAAACGTGTACGGGTCATCTTTCAGCCGGTGCGATCATTAACAGACTCCTCTCGTTTTTGCTCAATGAATTTCTTCGTTGTCTTGTCTGACCCAACCGAACCCTGAAAATAAGTTCGCTTAGCCAGTAAATGTTGTGAGAATATGAAAATGGAAAAACAGTATATCCTCCACTTATACTTGGTAGTCTGACGCGGGTTATGTACGAAACCAGTTGGTCACAATTCACGGATTCAATCGGTATCAACCTCATCCGGTCTGTGGCGACATGTAGTGTGCCTGGCTTTACGGAGCACGTCATTTGACGAGAGTGGCCACCCAGCAGATGACGTAAAGTCATGGTCCGCATAAGAGAGAGCCCTTTAGGCGCTACCCTTTCTGCTTCCTTTTCTCCAGTGTTATTCGCTTGAATGGGGTCTTGTTTTCTCGGACCCAGTCGGTCTCCGTTGGATCCTGTGAAGAGAATTGTAAAAGGGCGCGTTAAGTAAGAAGTGCTACGTAAAATGTCAAATGATTGAAAGTAAGGCAGTGTCTAAGAGGAAGTATGTTCATAAAAAAAATATACAAAGTGAAGCATACAAAGCAGAGTTTAAGTGCTGCATTTCGTTATCGGAACATGTTGACTTTTTCTTCACTTGATACAGGCTTCGTAGGAAATTGCTACAGCACAAAACAAAGAAAAGCTTTGAATCCCACGTGTAAAGCCTTTATTTTTATTTGTCGATGATTCCAAACAATGTGTACTACAATGACACTGGATGAAACATGGCCAGTTAAAACTCGACGGTACGTCAGCTGGAAAGGTTACGGCGTCTGTGTCTTGGGTTTGACTATCTCACGAAAGGTACTTGAAATTGATAACATTTCTACATATTTCAGAAAGATTTATAAAAAATGATCAAAGCCGGAAGCTTGTATGTTTTTTTATTAACCCACAACAATTCTCAAAATTTACCTCCTTTGCGGCCAAATCAACAAGAATATATTTTCCGAGGTACCTGGAAAATAATACTGGTATTAATATTACATTGCATTATGAATATTCATTTTCAATCGTAAAATTACGTAGGTACTTCTCAACAGATAGTCGCAGGTTTTTATTTTCACAACACCAAAACCGAGGCTCGAGTGAAGAGTAAAGCGCTCGTTTTGACGCTTTTAGTTTCTGTGTGATTGATGAAATTTGTGCTCTCCAGGACACTGATCCTTCCGGTGGCGATCTACCGGCTGAATATTGGACGTGAAATAAAATATACGGGACACATTTGGATTAAAAAAAAAAAAAAACAAAGGACAGGAAGCCTGTTTCATTTTGTACAAAGAAATTCTTAGCTGATAATGAAACTTCGCGCAGTCGTATAAGTTTTGGAAATAAGATTGTTAAATTTGCTATAGGGAGTTTCGAAATTTTGTCTAACAATTATCATGGATCTCTCGGCCTTAACTATTTTTCATCAGTTCGCATACCGTTTATGATAAAGAATGACCTTTCTAGTGGCGCGGTACTATCAAGAAAACATAGAAGGCATTAAGTAATCTATACTAATTTCTGGAAGCTTCGAAACTTTTTTGTCATTCTGTAAAATATTGGGATTCAGCGGTTTGCTATTGTCACCAATTGAAGCCGTATTCTAAAATATGTTTAATAGTAGTTAAAACCTGAATTAATCCACCTAGCGGTCAGACTCAGCCTTTCTCATTCAAACTTATTATTTGTAAAAATAGATTAGTAAAAATAGATAGAATAGGTTCTAAAATAATGATGTTGTAATAGAAGTATAAAATATGAAATTTGACGTAATGTAAATGCTCAATAAATTGCGAAATAAAAGAAATGTCTCTTAATTTCGAACAATTCAATCACGAGCGATACCGGAAACATTCAAATGGTACGATACCATAAATTATATTGTGGCCACATATATTGATCAAAGCAGGTATAGTTTTGAATAGCCTTTGAATTTCTTTTCTTTCCATAACTTTTGAACCACATATCAAATTGTTATGAAGTTTGTTATTTGTAAGTTTGAGAGATGACTCGTTCGTATGACACTAGTTATGTTCAAATAAAACGTGTAATCTTTGAGATAATAGAATTTCGTTGTTTTAATAACAATTTAATACATAACGGTTGCTTAGTTCGATTATAATCAAATGAATTGGGAACGTATAGGGCAGCCAAACTTTGAAACCACGTGTTAAATCATAATTCATCAGTTAACCTTTAACTAGCCCGTTCATCTGATAATACTATTGATCAAATCGTTGTGTACTTTCTGAGATAATGAAGTTTCGTGATTTTCACAATTCGGTACATTACAGACGAAGTTACAGTTCGATTACAGTAAAATTCAATAGGGTGTTATGAGTCAGCTAGACCTTTCATTTGACACTAATTTCGTGAAAATCGGTTCAGCCATCTCTGATAAACATGAGTGAAATTAAACAGTCTTCAGAAGACGTTTCTTTTCATAACATTTGAACCACATGTTCAATCTATATGAAATTCAAAAGTAAAGGGCTTTTAAGATAGCCCGTTCATTTGATACTAATTTTGTTGAAATCGATTGTGTGGTTTCTGAGATATTGATGTTTCGTGATTTATACATTTTTAAACATAACCTCTTAAATAAAAATCCAATTGCAATGAAATATAATAGGGTCTTATGGGGCAACTAGAACTTTCATTTGCATATAATTTCATGAAAATCGGTCCAGCCATCTCTGAGAAAAGTGATTGAAAATAAAAATCTGCACATACACACACACACACACACACACACACACACACATACACACACACACACATACATACATACATACAGAAAATGCTCAGCTCGTCGAACTGAGTTGAGTGTTATATGCCATTCGGCCCTTTGGAGCACTTTCATATCTTTGGTTTTGCAAGTGATTGCTATACCTTTCTAGGAGAAAGGCAAAAAGTTAAAAAAATTATTAATTAGGAGTAAAATATTCGTGCTGAATAGCGAAATAAAAGAAATGGCTTTGAATTTCGTACACTTCAATCACGAGCAATACCGGGAACGTACGAATAGCACAATACCAAATTAAATTTTATTGAGGCCATATGTTTTGATCAAAGCAGTTACAGTTTTAAATAGTCTTTGAATTTCGTTTCTTTTCATAACTTTTGAACCACATATCAAATTGCTATGAATTTTTTTACTTGTGAGTTTGAGAGACAACCCGGGGGAACCTATAGGAAAGCCAAACTTTTCATTTGACACTAAGATTGTTGAATTTAGTCCAGCCATTTTTGAGAAAACGAGTGAATTTGAAAAGCCACCGGAACATGATTCTTTTCACAATTTTTGAACCACGTGTTTAATCACTATAAAATTCATCAATTAACCTTTTACTACCGTTCATTTGATACCAATATTGTTCAAATCGGTTGTGTAGTTTCTGAGATAATGAAGTTTCGTGAATTTCATATTTTGATACATTACAGACAAAGTAAGAGACCGATTACATTGAAATTCAATAGGGTTTTATGAGGCAGCTGGACCTTTCATTTGACACTAATTTCGTGGAAATCGGTTCAGCCATCTCTGAGAAAAGTGAGTGAGTTTAAGTAGTCTTCGGAATATGTTTCTTTTCAAAGCTGGATTTCACATTTTTAAACATAACAGGCACAGTAATAGTCCGATTACAAAAAAATCAATAGGGTCTAATGGGGTAATTAGACCATCCAAATGACACTGATTTTGTGGAAATCGGTTCAGCCATCTCTGAGAAACATGAGTGAGATTAAACACTCTCCAGAACACGTTTCTTTAAATAACTTCTAAACCGCACGTTTAATCTTCATGAAACTCAAAAGTTAGGGGTTTTTTAAGTAGCTCGTTCATTTAAAACCAATTTTGTTAAAATCCGTTGAGTAGTTTCTGAGATAATGATGTTTCGTGATTTTCACATTTTTAAACATAACCTCTAAACTAAAAATCCGATTGCAATGAAATTCAATAGGGTCTTATGGGGCAACTAGACCTTTCATTTGCAATTATTGCATGAAGATCGTTCCAGCCATCTCTGAGAAAATCTAGTGAGATTGGGAGAGCGTTACATACACACACACACATACACACACACATACACACACACACACATACAGAAAATGCTCAGCTCGTCAAACTAAGTCGATTGATATACGAGATTCGACCCTTTGAAGAACTTTTATACCTTTGGTTTTTCCAGTGATTGCTATACCTTTCTAGGAGAAAGGCAAAAACAGTACAAAATAGCAAAAAGACGGGACGGTTGAAAATAGTCGAAAAAACGGTACTGTCCCGTACAAAATGTTACGCCTGGTCAGCCTAGTGTGAATCCGTTTTCGAGATATTTTATTTTTAGTTGTGCTACAATTATAATTTTGAAAAAAAAAAATTGGAAAAGAAATTCCACAAAATACTCTACTACTGTATTTTATCCTTTTTTTCCAATGGTTTATAAAAGTCTAATTTTTGGAAACATTTCTTCAAACATGTCTGTTAGCAACTTCAATGTCAAATCCTTCAACAAATATTAAAAAAAAATGTGATTTTCGAACAAAGGATTGGATTCTCGATAACGATAACGTTGAATAACGAATAACTAAATCGGTTCACATGATGCACAAACTGTTTGCGTAACCTTTTCTTAATCGGAATAAAATATCAGGGTGCATGATAAATTATTAGTTCATTTAGGGCGGGGTATTCTATCCAGCTATTTATGTGCCATTATAACAAACACTCGAATGAGAATTTCCTGATATGTCACAGAAGAAATACTCACAGAGAGAGAGAGAGAAAGAAACAGCGTCAAACAGCGTCTGATCGCCATCCAGCGGATGAATATGATATGCTCTTCCCTAGAAGCTACACCTAAGATGGGCAGCTCGCTCACGGGGATAGGAAACCTTAGGATAACCACTTACTGTCTCCGAAATCTTCGAATTGTTACAGCAACCCCAAGTATGATGACAGTTCTACAAGGTATGCTACATTTTTGTATATCCACACACACACAAACAAATCTCGTTATGAAAAATTTCGCGTTTTGTATGGAATTCAGAACATTTTTGGAAATTTCTCGTTTTATGTTGTTTTATATCTGATTTTTTTGGTTGGAGAGTGAATCTCCAGTTGAAACACACTAGAAATTTATATTAATTTAGATTTAGTGTGAAAAATTGCGACAATATGTCGAAATAAAATATATAAAAACGCTATATTTCTAATAGTTGGAGTATAATCTTAGTCATTGTCATAGCTCATGACTTTTGTTACTGTATGAAACATAAGCGACTCTATTTAGAAGCGCTATTAGAGTACAAGAAAAAAAAAAACGAAAAGTGCAAAAAGGTTACCGGCAAATTGATGAAAAACAGCATATTTTACCTAAACCGCAGCATGTTTATGTATTCCCCACAAATAAAACATGTTTCAACGTCATTTCTATAACTTTTCAGGAAAGTATGTTTTATAAGTTTAGTTTAAAATCCAAAATCATTTCGATTTCATACAAAATTGGAAAAATTTCATAACGATCACTAATACTAATGCATCGACGTGAATAGCATACCTTGTAGAACTGTCATCATACTTGGACAGCAACCGACCAAGAAAGTCTGTTTGCCAAACTTTGGAGAACACAAGCTGCGTCGGAAGGTGAAAATGTCACCGCTACCGTGGAGTTAAGAATATGGGACCTAACCTAACCATAATCCAATATGCACTAACGATGCAGCCAGACCGATGACATGACAACTGTTTCCTGAAGCCACCGCTGATGATGATGATGGCGCTAGTATTGGAAATATGATCATAAGCTCCGTTCATTGTGCCGCATGTGTTACTTTACGGATTTTTTGCGTGCTCCTAACTATATTGAACGTAGAACTCTCCAGAACGTGTTGAAACATATTTGAACGTGACCATTTATGTCCTGCACAAAATCCATAGAACGTTCAAAACGAAACAATCGTTCGGTGAGATCCGCCTTCCATCGCGCAGATTCAGCGCCGGCAGGAGAGGCTCGGGCGGTGACACACCGTTGGCAAACTGGAGCTCGGAGCGGAAAATATTCCGGACGTTGTCAACGTAGAGCAAGAATGGAAGGCCATAAAGAACGCCTTCATTGAGACTAACGAGAATAATATGGTTCAGCTGAGCATTCAGAGGCAAGGGTGGATCACAGATGGAACCTGGCGGGTGTTAGAAGAGCAGAGAGAAGCAAACCCGAGGAGCCAAGAACAAAGCTCGTCAACGGTTCTCGGCTCTGGAGAGGGATGTTAAACGCTCTTGTAGACGGGACAAGCGAGCGTGGTATTTATTGACTACGAAAAAGCCTTGAGACGCAAAGAAGTTCCCGATAAAATCTTCAAACTTATCGAAGCGCAGTACGCAGCTTTCACATGCAAAGTCCTGCATAACGGAGCCTTGTCCGACCCTATTCGGGTAGTCGCCTATGTGAGGTGACGATGTACAATACCACTGCTACTGTTCCTCATCTTTTTCGATCAGATCATAGTAGGACTACGGACCACGTCCCAAATCGTAGGCTGCTCTGGCAGCCTATCACCATTGTGCACCTTAACGACTTCGATTTGCATAAAGACGTTGCTATACTAGCACAACGGCGCTTACCGCAGGAGTTTCGCAAGGTTCTATGCTGAGCCCGGTGTTGTGGAATGTCATGTATGACGGAGTGTTGAAACTCAAGTTTCCTGTAGGGGTTGTGATCGTCGGCTTTGCAGACGACATAACGCTGGAGGTTTACGGCGAGTCTATCGAGAAGGTCGAGTTGACAGCCGCGCACTGTATACGCAAGGTCGAGGACTGGATGCGCTCCAGGAAACTGGAGCTCGCGCATCATAAGACGGAGGTCACGGTTGTGAACAACCGTAAATCGGAGCAACAGGCGGTGGTCAGAGTCGGAGACTGCACCATCACCTCGAAGCGATCCCTGAAGCTCTTGGGGGTTATGGTGGACGACAAGCTCACGTTCGGGAGTCAAGTCGACTATGCCTGTAAGAGGGGCCTCATCGGCTATTGCCGCACTATCTCGTATGATGTCCAATAGCTCAGCGGTTTATGGTAGCAAGCGAAGACTTCTTGCCAGCGTGGTTTCGTCCATACTTAGGTATGGTGGGCCAGTGTGGTCCAGAGCGCTAGGTACAAACAGTTACCGTGGTAAACTGGAAAGTACCTACAGGCTCATGTGCCTGAGAGTTGCGAGTGCGTATCGTACGGTGTCATACGATTCAATCTGTGTCTTGTCCGGCATGATGCCTATCAGCATCGCCATCAAGGAGGACAGAGAGTGTTTCGACCAACGTGACACAAGGGGCACACGAGGTACCAGAAGGTCATTTTCGATGCTCCGCTGGCAGCGGGAATGGTCCAACTCCACAAAGGGCAGATGGACGCACCGACTCATACCGGAGATATCCGGCTGGGTCGGGAGACGACATGGTGAAGTGAACTTCCACCTGACACAAATCCTGTCAGGCCATGGTTGTTTCAGGCAATATCTGCACAGGTTCGGACACCCGGGGTCTCCCATGTGTCCCGAGTGCGTGGAGGAGGAGGAGACTGCTGAGCATGTCTTCTTCGTATGCCCCCGTTTCATAAGAGCGAGAAGCGACATGATGGCTGTGAGCGGGCCTGGCACTACTCCGGACAATCTAGTCCGGAGGATGTGCGACGACCCGGACATCTGGAACGCTGTCTGTGCGGCCGCCTCTCAGATTGTCCTGGAGCTGCAACGTGTGTGGCGGGTCAATCACCAACACGCCAGTGGTAGCTAATTACCAGTCTCCAGGTAGTTAGCTAGGAGGTTATAAGAGTAAAGAGGGTGCATCACGCACAAAAGCCACTCCCCGACGTAATACTTAACCGTCGTTCCGGGAAGACCAGGGCTGTAGACTGGAGGGGTTTTAGTGGGTCAGGACAGGGATCAGTAGGTGCCTGGGCGAGTGTAACTACCCCAGCATCTCTCTCCTAGTCTCATCCCCACACCCTGAGTTCTCTTCTCAGGTGTCTGTTTGTAGGTTCCCCCGCCACCTTTAAAAAAAAAACAACGGCGCTCTGACATGCAGAGTAAGCTCGATGACCTGGCTGTACGCTCCCGAGTGACTAATCTCAACATCAACGTTAACAAAACCAAATCGTTGGATGAAAACGTAGTTAATTCTTTTAACCCAGCTGCAGGTCTTCGTCAACCAATGGCTGCGGTATATAATTCATTCCTGGTGGCCCCGCAACTGAATCTCAAATGCCGAACTCCATCGCTGGTGCCATCAGAAACCGATAGCAACAGCGATTCGGGAACGAAAGTGACTTCGAAGGAGCGGAGACTAAATCTGCAGGCAAGCGCTGGACTGGATTCCAGCAGGACATCGCAGCGGAGACAGACCCGGGGGTTCGTGGTGACACAGCCTCTGCAAGGAAATCGAAGAAGTCGGTAGGAATCTGACCTGGACCCAAGTAAAGTTTAAAGCGAGGAGCCGCCCAGGATGGAAATCTTTCAAGTCGGCCCTATGCATTACTACGGGTCCTTAGGACGCATAAGTGAGTGAGTAATGAAAAGGTACGAGAGCCCTCGATTTAGTATCATTAAAATAATGCATAAAGCATTCCTTATTCATTATTTAGCCATAGGAAACAGCAAATCGCATAAAAATAAACTCGTTTTTTATTGTACATGATTACAATACCCGTCAATGTAGTACATTGCCTTCTTGGTTCGTTTGGTTCACAACATTCTCACCGCTCTGAGTATTTCTACCCTTTTTGACAACTCTGCTTATGTCAGTTTCGCATATTATAAACACGTACTAGGTACGTAAAAAGCTGGGTTAAGTCTTTCTTTGGGAATGTGAAAAAAAAATTACGTGGGTGCTTGTTGACCAAAAAACACGCCAAGAGAGTGGGATTGTATAAATTACTCAGAAATGATCACGTGGTCCTGTGGTATAACTGTTCGATTGCTACCCGATGTTTACTTTGATTGTCGAAGAAACCCTGAAAAGCAGCTTATTTCCAGTAGGTAATCAAGTGAAAATTGATTCACCGGTGCATTTTGCTCACCCTAGTTATTTATTTTTACGGGATTCTGAAAACCAACACTTTTTCGTCGAGGTATGTTCAACCAAGGACAGTTAATACAGGTGTGGTGCAAAATTAAACCTGTGACAAAGGGAGACTCCCAATACGATGAGTAAACACAGGTGTATGCTGAAGCTAGAACACAAACGATGAATGGCTCGTTTCGTAATATAGATGACCCACGTCGAACCCCTGCATCGATTTGAGCTGAACGTTTTTTCTATGTAAGATACTAATAAAGACATTCAATGTACCCAGCTTGAAATAAGATTGTTGAGCATTATTTGTTAACAATAAAAATCAATTTCGGAAATGAATAGTACCTGTGCATGATATTTCACACAAATTTAAATAAATTATAATAAGTAGAAATGTCATGGTGAATAAACGCTACACAAACGCACACAAACATCAATCATTCGTAGTTAGACTCCGCGCAATAATTAACGAGTATCCAAACCATACAGCAAATTGTTATCTTTAACATCTTTTGTTTACACAGGCATCCTGCCGCGCAGGCTATTGCAATGTATTAATTTACACAATTAATTGAGCTAGCATATTTTCCCTGTCTGTCTGTCTACATAGCCACTTCAAACGTACTCCTGCCCCGTGCTTGACATGGAAGCGAGAATCTTTTGCGGGAGATAATCTTTTTTTCATCACTCCCCTCGGATCACGCTGACTGAACTTTTAATCATCCCTTTCTCCCTTTCCATTATTTGTCAATCACAGTAATCGCTGGCATATAGGGTGTTCTTTAATGCTTTGCTTTAGTGGCTGAGATTTGAATGTAAAAATTTGTGTTATTCTAGTAGTTGTGATAGTCAAGACTTTTACTGTTTAGTTTCTGCTGGAGATATTTCAAAATCTCGACCGCAGGATCGAACACCCTATGCATCCCTCCAAAGTAGAGACCAGCACTCGCTAGAATTTAATCAATCACCGCATCTCAGATTGGGCATCTGATTAGTGTTTTCTAGGTGGGGTGAAAGTTTGCCTAGGGTAAACTTGTCTTTTCAGGATTATTCAAATCATTTTGATCAGTTGAACCATTATTAGAGACAAATTTAGAGCACTTACCTTACTACAATGGAATCGATCAATTGAATAACAGCTTCGCAAAACAAAACAGCATAGGGTTGGTGGTCTCTTATCTCATCACAGTTTTTAAAAGCTTTATATGAAGTCAAACACGTGTTTGCATACCAGGAAAATTATACTGATTACGGATCAGTGATGTAATCAAAGAGCATTGCGAGGACAGAGGATCTGTACCTTAAGAGGGACATTCAATCGCCACACGGAAGACGATGATACCTTCCGGTGGGAAATGTAAATAATATCCGTGAACGAAGCTTCCGCCATGTGTTGATGATGATGACAAGATAATTCGATTGAAATTATTGTAATTTAATATCATTGTACGTGTGACTATCATTTAGAGAGCAGAACGGATTTTAACAGTAAGAAGAATAATTTAATATTGAGCTGGTAGGATGTAATTAGCTAGAAAGTAGAGTAGAGTAAGTAGTAGAACACAAATTCTCGAAATGACTACCACGTAAAACAACACATGTTTTTCAATTCAATTCAAAAATTTGTTCATCCATGACCAAAAGACCTACATCAAAATCCTGCTCGGTGAAATGGTATCCTTTTTGTGAATCGTATACTTTTTTCGTCATCAGTCATTGGATTAGGACAACAGAAGGGACAAAACACCCTCGCCGTAGAACAGCGGACACAGGAAGATTTGTACACCACTAGCGTGGATAGGCGAGCGCGATATTTGATAGGTTCCACGGTTCATTCGCGTGGACTAAATGTTATTGGCTTATTGGCAACCTGAAAATCATCTGACGGCCGTTATCGATACTTTTTCCCCCGTCAGCAGGTTTTATATTTTCAATGTTTTTTCAACTGTTAGGAAATATAAGCAGCAACAGAAATGACCAACGGAAATCATCGACGTTCCGTTTTCACCCTTCCGTATGGGGTTTACTTTAAGGACACTACACATTTACTAGTCCAAAGTTAGACTCTGCGATAATCAAACTCTGAGTAGTTGGCCTTTGAAAAGTCGCTCCTCGTAACCAATTACCCAAAATGGAATTAACAGAACATTTTCAAGTCCATAAAAAGCCTCCTAATTATTTTGTTTTAGAAAGAATTAATAAACATTGTTGTAAAACATGCAAAAAAGAAAAAAAACTTAGATTAGGAGAGACTTGATTCCTTTTTTGAGTACATTTGATCCCCTTGTTGAAAGACATGTTGTTACATGTCGATATAAGGTCATTAATGAGTTACGTATACGTCCAAGGGCCATTCAATTTCCACGTAGACCAGTTCATATGCAACTTATTGTCGAATTTGAATCATCAAATAAAGTTACAAATAGTTCATCAATTTAATTTCTTTGCTACGAACCTTGACGCGTTTAATGGGCTATAAACAAATCAGTAAATGAACTACGGTCACATTCATTTTTTAAAGTGAGTCCAAAATATACCTATGCGTAAATGTTCTAAAATTTCAAGTGGGAAAACAATACTCTTCCAACAACATTCGTTTTGACTGTGATAGTGTATATTTGTTAATTTTGCTGGTCTTCAGCACACAGGGATCATGTCTCTACGAACTTGAGGGATCAAACCTGCGAAAAAATACTTAATGGATCAAGTCTTCCCAGCAGAGCTGCGATTTATCGAAGTTTTATCGTGAACGTGAAGGAAAAAGAAATATCATCACATTCGGTATTCTTCCACTAGCAGCAAATAGTTGGCGCAGTAGGCATGTAGATTTGACGCGAGATTCAATGTCTTAGTTAACTATCGTTGATTAACCAGTGTTTTCATTGTCAACAGTCGTCATCACAAACTCTTCAATTAGGCATTTAATTTATCCTGAAAGGGACAATTCGCTGTTTAATTCAATTTCGAATATGATGCTGATCGCATATTTGCGTTACCACTGACAGTGCGAATAAGGTATTCCCTCTGATGACACAGTGGAAAGCGTTTTTGACACTGAACATTTGACGGCTCATGTATTCATTAATGCCAGCATTCCAGAACGTTAGTGTGTTGTCTAAATGAGGCAACTTTCCATTGGATGCATCTACTACTGATGCTGTCCGCTACCGCACAAAGGTAGCTTTTACTAAAGGAAGTGCCGCTGCACAGTGGCGTAGCGTGAACGGGTGTCACCCTCATCAGGTTGCAGCGAAATCATCTTGTTATCGAACATTGTGAGCACACTCGTTTCCGATTGCACTAAATCTACCTATTTTTGAAAAATTTGTTGAAACTATCCTCTTGGAAGTAACCCTCGCAGCTAAACAACTTTATTTTTAAGAGAAAATTTTCAGTAATACTATACGATATATATTTGTGAAGAAAAATATATTTATCGTTCATCTGTCCCATTCATATCAAGGAGTTGTGATATAGGTAAACTAGATGCTGATGAGTGCTTTGTAATATCGAATATTGTCAAAATTTCGCAATATATCAATAGCGCCTTAGTTGATAACTAATCACACGGATTCACCTTCGAAAAGGTGATACGGATGAAAATTTTCCTCATGGGTGCACAGTGGTTTCGTTTGCTAAGAAGGGTGGTCCTAAATATTGTTTTCCTATGTTTTGAGTTAAAAACGTCAATCTAAGTGTATTTTCAGATGCTGAATTCGAAAATCGCATCTGTTTTGATGTATTTTCTATTGATTCGTGGCAAAAAGTCTTCTAAAAGTACTGGTATATTTTACTAACTTTGTCTTGACAACTTTTTCTATACACTGGGGTCTTTATTACGCGGTTGATTGTATCCCGAATAAAAAATTTAATTATATTTACGTATAAAAAATTAATTGTACCAGATCGCGTAAAATGCATTTTGCATTTCATAGACTTCCTTTTTTTTATTCTCGCTTATTTACCGTCAGTCTAGTTCCGCCACTGTTATTGTGCCAATCACCGACGCCCGGGGAGGCGACTCCACCCAGGACCCCAACTCACGACCCGTTGATTAACGGACCGGCGCCAACGGCTTTACTTCCTCATGCGATGGAAGGCGTAATCCTAGAGATTTTTCGCCTCAGAAAATCTCCCGGTGTCGGCTAGGATTGAATCTAGACCAGTTGGGTTGGTTGTGAGTGGATCACGCCACCTCGCAACCATCGACACCTATGTCGGCGGTGGGATTCAAACCCAGGCGTCGACCGTGGTTATAGACTTCCTTTGTCGTTGCCTGGCTTCTTTGATCAACTCGAGAGTAATCCGCTCGCGATCAAAAGATTTCGTTTTTTTCAAAGAACTAGCTCTTCTGATCAGCTCGCGAGAAGATTGCCTGCATCTAGATAGATCCAGAAGATCAGTGAACTAGTTCATTCGCAAGTTCATTGGCAAGTTATTTTATTTCTTGCTCTCGCGGCTGGTGGATGGGTTATGCATAAGGTAGCAGGCAGTCGGTGGCAACTAGTTGCTGGGAGTTCTTTAAAAAACAGGGGTAAATCACTCACTAATTTTAAACCAGCTCTTTAAATTAGTTCGTGAACGGATTGCCCACTTCTTTTCGAGTTTGCAATTTATCAAATCTCGCGTAATTTTTCAAATCGGCGTAAGTCGCAAAATGTAAATAAACGGGGTTTTGATGTTATAATATTAGCTACGATGTAATTTCGGCACTAACTTGATGATTCTGGCAAAAATGAACTTTTCGACACTTTGAAATAATTTTGGCAAAACGACCGAACAACCCTACCTGTTATTTTTACACCCTTTTGTTAGCATATCGACGAATATGTGAAATGATCTGTCATGTCAGATAGGCTCTCATAATTTCGGCGAAAGTGAGGCGATCATAAAAATAAAAAACATCATTCACTTACACCATTTTGATTTTACTCGTGATCTGTTTCGTGTGCTGCTGAAAAATTTTAATATTTTCTATCGGATTTTGTAGTTAGAATAGGAAATAAAATCTGAAATGTTTTCCGGGTTGGAGATGCTTCTAGGTACGTATTATTGTGGTAGTTTGTTTTGTCTTGCAGTATCTTTACAAGAATAAAGTTAATAGTAATTTAGTGACATTTATTATTGTTAACTAGATGCAGCCACCCAAATGGAAAGAGATGGTTGCCGGATAGTGATCCGACAAGTGAACGGAGTTTCGAATTGGATGTAAGAAAGTCGAGAAATCAAAAAAGGTGCAATAATCACCAGTATGCCAAGCAACCGGAATCGTCATTTGTGCACACCGGATCAACATCAAATTCGAGCATTGTAAAACGGTTTCCGTTTTCCGACATTTCCAGTGAGTATTTCCTTGCTGCACACTCCGATGAGCTTGGTAGTAACTTACTGATATTTAAACAGAAAAACTTTCCGGTACTTTGTGATCTTATAAAATTTTTAGAAGATCGTGGCAACCTGTTGAGGGGGTGAATGCAAATATTTTTAAGTTCATGGTGCTAAAGTGCTTCAAAAGCTAAATAATTTTTCTATTTTGAGCTGCCGTCTTTAATGTTTTCTGTTTTTCCGGCTTTTCGTAGAAGTCTAGTGATAAGGCCTGCATCTAGTATAATGGCTAGTTTATTATATCCCCAAAAATCGCGGGCTGCTGCTGCTATACCCATAGCTCTCCTGTTGTGTGTGGATGGAAACCACTGGAATATTGACTGCATTGATTGTGTTTGTTCGGAAAGTCCAAGAAGAAGGCCGGAAAAATAACACGTGAGCACAGAAGGAAAGTGCAGTGCATCATTCTGGATTTGTAGTCCCATGATCTATTCATCTATTTCTATTTAAGATTTATTTTTATACATTGTTTTTCAAGGAAGCAATTATTATTATCAGTTTTTATTTATTCAGTTGGTGGCAGTCGTAGGCTCGTGTTGTTTGCATCTCCTTGCTGTACGTCCGCCCGTGCTTTGAGAAACATACACAATATTTAAACTTTTCAGTACAGTGACGGCATCTGATAAAAAGAAATTAAAATCAATTCACCTCAGTTAGATAATCATGTGAACAACTTTTACAAATTGGTCAGAATATCCGAATGTTTCAGCCGATGCTCCAAAGGCGTTTGCTCCCGCACGAAAGCCAGTCCACAAATTTCGCACGCTTACGGACGATCCTTGCTGTGTGCTGCACACGCGCCAGGGACATTCCGGGAGCTTGATGGGGCTTGCCTGCATCCGAAAATTAGAACGACATTGATTAAACGATGTAATTACAATGACGTATATGACATCATGATTTTCAATATGACACAACATTTTGACGTAAATAACACACCAGCTAATTACATACCGTTACGCTCAGACGCATGTTAAGCGCTACCTGACATTATGACTTATGAAAACGACGTATTTACCTCTGAAAGAAGCAAAACGTTGCATAGTTTATTTTTGCTAAAAATTCATTTATTTTCAAATAAAATTAGAATCTGCAGGATAGTAACGTTGAACATTAGTTTAAGGTATCGTTTAACAGTATCCACTTGAATGAATACTGTTTCGTTCTCAAATAGGATTTAAAATATTGAGAGAAAACTTTCAAAGTTGATTCTCTCAGTTCGATGCAAATGTTAGATTGGTCTATTTGAAAAATTACGCGAGAAATATTTCAAAGTTGGCACCTAAGGGCTAGACACCTTCATTTTCAGGAAAAATATTTCGATAAAACTACACAATATTGGTTGATATATTTTGATATTTATCGTTTATCTGTCACATTGACGATAATGTAACGTGATTTAACGCCAATGAGCTGTGATATAGATAGAGGGGTGCCCAAAAATACATCGATAAATACTTTGTAATATTGAATATTTGGAATATTTCGCAATATATCAGTGTCTTGCCCCTAGGCTGGCACTAACATTCGTTTTTTTAAGCCCTATTTAGAGTTCCAAGCGAAGTGAAAATCTCATACAAAATGTTCATTTTTCACGCTCGTGAAAAATGCAACCTGCAAAAATTTCACTTCGCTTGGAACTGTAAACAAATTTGATCCAGCGAAATCGTTGTTGGTTGTGGATCTTATCTTTTTCACTGATGTTTACTTTTTTCACGCATGCAAACGGTAGTGAAAAAAGGAACAGCAAGCGAAAACTTGCGTGCGTTTATATTCTGTCAGTTGCAGCCAATTTTCATTTCGCTCAGAGTGTAAACTCGTGAATTTCGCTTCACTTAAACTGTAAACTGCAGGCTGGTGAAATACCCGCATGTTCCACAAACAAATTTTCACGACAGATTTCGCAAGCGAAAATTTACGCTTTTTCACTTGTCAAATTTTTCACTTCGCTTTGAACTCTGTAAACTAAATGTGAAAACCCGTTTGTGGAACACGCAGGAATTTCACCAGTTTACAGTTTAAGTGAAGCGAAATTAACGAGTTTACACTCCGAGCGAAGTGAAAATTGGCTGTAACTGACAGAATATAAACGCACACAAGTTTTCACTTGCTGCTGCTTTTTTCACTAGCGTTTGCATGCGTGAAAAAAGTAAACCCAAGTGGAAAAGATGAGATCCACAACCTTCGATTTCGCTGGATCGAATTTGTTTACAGTTCCAAGCGAAGTGAAATTTTTGCAGGCTGCATTTTTCACGAGCGTAAAAATAATGAACATTCTGTATGAGATTTTCAAATGAACATTTTGTATGAGATTTTCACTAGCGCTTAAGGAAATTATCAAATTTGTTAAAGATGATGAAATGTTATTCAAAAATAAACAATCATTATCTATTGTTTTTTTTTTGTTTTTGAGAGAATGATATCACTGAAAATTTTATATAGAATTTGTGTAATTACTGAAGACCAGTTTTCTTAAACCTTAAACATTTATTTACAGAATCAGATCATAAATCAATTCTCTTATGAGAATCAAAAGGATAACATTCTGCTTTTCAAAAATTTCGTTGTCTCTCGATTTTTAAATGTAGAATAAAAAACTGCTCGAAATGTGTTATATGACAGTTCGCCCATATACCGAACTGTCATTTAATATATTTCGAGCAGTTTTTTATTTCCACTTAAACATCGGAAGACAACGATAAACTTGTTATGAAAATCACGTTTTGCTCAGAAATTTACACTTTTTCAGCTGAAACATAAAAATCAGAAAACCGTGTAAAACTTTAGGGCCCAACTTTATTTGTGAAAGCCAGCTTCATGGGGCCATTCCTAAACCACGTGGTCATATTTTGTCGCTGAAACTTTGATAACAACTACGTGAAAAGTGTGTATCGTAAAACGGGGTAATATTGATCTATTTTTTTAACGTAGAATACGTCTTCCGGCAGCATATACAGGGCCTCAACTTCAATACAGGGATCCAATTTCAAAACCGGAAACATCGAGAGCGTCACGAAAATTGTTCAATTTCAAACGTTTTGAACTCAGTCAGTTTCCAACCGATTTCTGTCATTTTTGCAGCAATCGATTGGAAAATCATTTAGGCACCCGTCCAAATGCAAGAAATTGTAATCTGATTGTTCGAACTATTGTACTATTGAAAATTGTTGAACATTGTCGAAACACAAATGTCGACTTTTGATTGGTCGCTTACTGCCTTTCCCTAAAAAGGACGACAGAATGGAGTACCTAGTTAGCCGGAAATGGGCTCTTTGGGCTATATAAGAAACTGTTCCTCTTCAAGCAACTCAGTTTGCTAGCAGCAGAAGCGGACATAAACACCGATGGCAGTAGGCGAAGGCAGCGTGGATCAGCAGCGGGCAACAGCAGCGATGGTATTTCGTAACCTATTCCAAGAAATACATCTACGTTAACTCTGCGGTCGTGTCTTATAAACAACCTCTTCAACTTTTTTTTTCACTATTTCGTGAGTATTTATAAATTTACAACTGAAATTACAGGTTTCATATTTTTAGAACCAGTACTGGCATCCTTAGAACTTGAGGAGTTAGTTTTTAAAGACCTTCGAAAATCTTGAACATTAAATACATTTGTTTTTCGTCGTTGTTTCAATTTTCCTTATTTGGAGTAACTTTGATCAGTTTAAGTTTTGAATAGTTTTGAAACCTTTTTGAACTAAAAATGTTAGATAATGCTTTGATAACATGTTTAGAGATGCTTGCCGGATTGACTTCACGTTCTTCTTGACTGCTCTTACTGTGGAGGATAGTCCTGTCCTTGCACCTAGCCGCGGCACAACTCAAAATTCATAGTTTCGAGAAGAACGCGTTTGGAAATTTGCGTCAAAAATTTCCATTTTCCTGAAAAATTCCAATTTTAAGACTTCCCATTTTTATTGAACTTGTTTAGGTCTATCATGTGCATGTAATGAGCAAGTTATAAGAACTGTAACCTCATTTTGCTGTCTTTTTAGGAATATTTTAGATTTGTGCAATAAAGGCACATTTACTTATATTTCTGGAATCATTGTGAATTTTAAAACGGGACTTTGTGAGATGAAACTTTATAGTATTTGGCATCGTTTGCCATCAATAACTCAAAACTGCAAAATTTTGAGTTGTGCCAGTATTGAATTCAACTGACGATATATGCAAGGCCTTTCCAACAACGGAAATATCAATAGGCCAGCTTTAGCCTCTTACGTTTTATACTCCAGGCAAGACATCATCCTGGCCCACGCCAGGAACTGGACTGGTATAAAACTGGACATTCTAAACAAATATAAATTAATTAAATGTGAATGTAATAAATTTGACTAAATTTTTTTCTAGTTGATTTAGAAAATTAAATATCGGATTTGGAAAACATGTCAATGAATACGAAATGTTCAATATTCGACTAGTGTAAAGTGCGTTTTTGGCACTTACTGAGAGTGAGAAATATAAGGGTCAAATTAATTTTAAAATTTGGTCATCAAAAAAATAAAAAATTTCAACCAATGCAATATTGTTCAGACCTCGAATGACACAAGACTAAGATGTTATACTCAAATTTAGCAAAAGTAATCACGTAGCAGATTCATTTCGACTATTCATGAGAAGGGTAAAACTGATCAATGTTACCCCGCTGATCAATGATACCCCGTTTTACGGTACCTTAAAAACATTGTCTTACAATTAATAGAGCCAAATAGTAAAATATATGTTTTATGTGCCTTAAAAAGTAAATGTCTATAAAATGAATAAATGATAATAAAGGACTTATAAGAAAAACTCTTCATTTATATCATGTACACGATAACTCAAGATCCGAAAAAAATCATAAAATTTTAACGAATTGTTTCTAATCTTCATAGCTTGTGCGATAAAATAATATACAAGTAAATGTAAAGTCAATGTTTTTAAAGTATGGTATACAGCCCTAGAGATTGTACAAAATGATAACGTGGGACTAAATAATGTTATTAGAGGACTTCTCAGTTACAAGGTTAGAAAACTTCGACATGCGCGTAAATGTAAACTCGAATCTTGACAGAATCAGGCCATTTAACCAGTGACATACGCAATTTGTCTGTCTAAATAAGTACCCCAATCATTAAAAACAAAATGCATCGTATTTTCTCGAAAACCAAGAGCTGCATCACCTATTCACCTAACTACGAAAGCTACTAATCTACATGGGGCCATCCACATTCGTAGAAGTGACGAACCCGACGAGCAATTACTCTGCGGCCTTTTGACGCACTTCTACATCAACTAGGGGCACCAAAATTCACACGAATAATTTAAAAGCTATAATCTTCCGTCAAACAGCGTAATGTATCTGAACCAAAGTATACTTTGGTGTGGTCAACAAGTCTCCACTTATTGCGTAGGGTTGCGTACGGTTTAAATATCGTCAGTAGAATTCAAGACTGGCACAACCCAAAACTCATAGTTTGAAGAAAATCGTGCTTGAAAACTTGCGCCAACAATCTCATTTTCACGAAAACATGGAATTTAAAGACTTCATGTTCTCGTTAATCCTAATTTTATTTCGGTATATTATATTCTTATTATGAGCATGCTGAACGATTTTAAACATCATTCTCCATCGTAGGATATTTTGGATTTAAGCTACTATGCCACATCTACTTATAATTCTGGATTTTTGGTAAATTTTGAAACTTGTTCTCAATAAAAACAAAAGGTAAGTTATTCTCAATACTTTATCACAACCATCCCAGTCTAAGCTTATTCAATGTGAAAACTTTTTTTTAAATTTTCCATTAAAAATACAATATCAACACAGAATAATGATACGCGCGTATGATATCAATTATCTGTATTTTACTTATCAAGAGAAATTCGCTCAGCTGTATTTTCAATAACATTTGATAGCAAAGCTCGTGATTTCTGAGGCTTCTAAAATCGATATTCGCCAGTACGTAGCTGTGCTGATCATACACGCGACATTCAGTGATACTAGTTAGCTCTGGTTTATCGAGAAAGAGAAATGAACCCAGCAGAAGCAAATATAAAGACCATTCCTGACAACCTAAAGTCGAATTGTCGTTAAACCCACGAAGCAAATCGAAATACACAGCGAGAGAGAGAGAGAAAGAGTATAACATTCCTCCTCGTGGCAACGAGACGGGGAAAATAAGAATAAAAAAATGGTGAATACCAGGGAAGCACGAACAGTCGGAACTGAAGGAAGGCCCTGCACGGAAGTGATGGAAACACAGTCGGTTGCCAAGAAATGGAAGGAAATCGACGAATGGGCGTCACGAGTGCGCGCATGTATGGCTTCTTCCATTTTTCATTTCCATTAGCTCCAGTGAAACATGTCTGTTTCGTCCTACACAGCTGAAATTACTGTGACACTCTAAAGAAATGACATCCTTTCTACATGAAAAATAAAAACTTGTAATACGATCCATGATCAATGCGAAACATTGTATCAACCGTGTATTGACAATAAAAATACCTATTTTTCACGCAAATTACACGCAAGCAGTTCTAGAAGTTTGTCTTCTGAGTGTACTCTTTTTGCTGGAATATGCTTATAATGCCGTTAATTTGCTAATCCGACAAAAATATGTCGTGTGTAAGTTTAGCCGCCTACAATACCTACAATGACTAAAATCGCCTGAATAACATAACTAACAATTGGCTTTCGGCTTAGCAGTCATAAATTTCTTAATTCAGCACGAAATGGTTTATATTCGTTCCAACGTTTCTGCATTTATTGGTGCCTTCTTCAGGGAAACCTGTTGAAGGGTGTTTTCATTATAATTTTACAACTATCATTACAGATTTGCAACTCACAATAATAGTGTTCGTACTACGTTAAATGGTTTCATCAGTGAATCATTTCGTGCTGAATAATCAAGAGGTTTACAATTGCTAAACCGAAACCCCATTATTGCTACCATCTATAGTAGACTTCTTATATACAATTAACATGACTGATATTGTTCGGAATGCCAATGATTACGCATTATCGACATTTTTAATAGGAGGATTGCAGCTTGTATGCTTTATAATAAACTATCAACTAATTAAAGTGACCAATCACAAATGATGGCTGCAAAACTGATAGAGATGTGTAAAAGTAATTGTTAAGATTTATGTGTTAAACTACTTGCTTATTTATTGATTACCCGGCCCGCGCTGCTGCGCCATCAAGTTTAGGACAACAACTGCTTACCTCTCAAATGTACATTATTACAAACAAATGTGAGGTGTATGGGTGCTGCCCCAATAATCTGTTTTCTTGAATCATGTTTCTAGAATGTTCCAATTTCTATTTCCATGCATTCGGGAGAAAAGTATTAACAATGTTCACTACACTTTTTACTTTTTATTCACTTTCACTATTTAATTCTATCACTTTTCACTTGCAAATACGTATTTCGGCACTGACATAGTGCCTTCGTCAGTGCTTATTTGGACTGTCCAAATAAGCACTGACGAAGGCACTATGTCAGTGCCGAAATACGTATTTGCAAGTGAAAACTGAAAAGTGATAGAATTAAATAGTGAAAGTGAATAAAAAGTGAAAAGTGTAGTGAAAATTTTTCTATCAAGACGCTCGAACATAAGTGTATAAATTTAACAATGTTGTTTCAGACTTAACAAAATCAATAATATCAGTATTAGCCCAATTCAACTTTATTTTAATGAGCTATTTATCTGGGAATGGAAACTTAGAAAGGCTGTTTGTTACATTGCTTGCATTATTGTTGTATTCGGAAATGATCGCAAAGGATAAGTTCGAGGCAAATTTCTCCTTTGCAATCATTCTCTAAGCGATAGTCACAAAGACTCCAGAAGTCTTCCTAGGATGAAATTTTACATGCTTGTTGCATGACGTATAAATGAGCAAAGTAAATTGTTCAATAAAGTAGTCAATAGTCAGTCCTAGATGGCGACCGTGACTCGAACATGCAATCTTCAGAGATGGTGAACACGCCCGAAAACACAAGTGCATTAAAACCGCGCCGGTGCGGTGGCGGTATGTACATCTAATTTCCACGCCAAATCGGAAGCAGCGGATTCTGAAGTATCATCACAGGATAAGAAGATGCATATAGAGTGAAACAATCAGATTTTGTGAATACACAACAAAGGAAAAAAAAATAACTCTATTATTTAGGACCATTTTAACGTAAGTTGAAAACACCAAATGCACAGTTTGGAAAATGAAAAGCAAGAAGCAAAAAAAAAAACACGAAAATCGTATAGTCTAGATTTAAAAACAAATTGTAAAAGATTCTTGGAGAAAAATAACAACATGGTTACACCATTTTCCAAAAGGGGAAACGTGTAGTATATTCATTTATAGACGCACCAATTCGCATGACCCAAATACGATGCCGTCATTAGATTCTTGAAGCTTACGCGGTAAATAAGGTTAAGCGTAGCGTCGCCCAGTGTAGCGCCAGTAAGTTACTCCAGGAGTCTTCCTAGAATTAAATGAACACCCAAGTAACACTCAAAATGCTTCAAAGATTTAGGATTGTTTTGTTTTCGTTTTATGTTAACTTACATTAAAGTCTTTGATAATAATTTGGTTTTATTTGATAGCCATCCCAAGTAACAATCAAAATGCTTCAAAGACTTAGGATTGTTTTGTTTTCGTTTTATGTTAACTTACATCAAATATCTTGAAATAACAATATAGTTCACTCTCGAATTTCTCATATATTTCCGTGAAGACAGACAGGGAACACCCCCTCTTGTTGTGAAAAAGGTAACTAAACTCATTGCACAGTGGTACAGTAAGGCAATTTAGGCGGACATGAGCTTTTCGTTGCGATTTTGGTTTGCGGTTTAAAGCCATAGTTTTTGTAAAAAAGTTGTTTCTTATACATTGTCCTCTATTTATGTGCAAATGAAAATTAGGGTGGTCCTAAAATCAACGAAATAACAACAAACTAACTTGTTTTTATTTGCATAAATAATTGTGAACATTCTTTGGCAAACTTGTAGATCAACTATTTCTAAGTAACTTTGTAAAAAACTTTTTTGTAGACATGTAATTTGGTTTCCAAAAACAGTCTTTTCGCTCTATTTTTTCAATTCAAATTAAAAAACAAAGTTTTCTTCGGTAACTTTAATCAAAAATACGCCAATTTTGACGAAAAAACATTGTCGATATATTGTACAGATGAAGAGTTTTCACTATTTCTATTTTAAAAATAGGCCCTTTCAAAATATTGATGAAAGAACAAATATTGTATAAATATTGTGAAGAAATACCGAAAGTTGCTTAAAACTAGTTGATCTACAACTGTGCCGATGAATGTATACATTTATTTCTGCAAATAAAAAAGTTAGTTTTTTTATTTAGTCGATTTCAGGACCACCCTAATTTTCATTTGCACATAAATAATAGACTAAATATAAGAAACAAGTTCTTAGAAAAAAATTTTACTCTGAAACTACAAAATCGCATCGTAAAACTCATGTCCGCCTACATTGCCTTACTGTACCACTGTGCATTGTTGTTGAATTTCTGTGAGCGTGTGACATTCTCACATACGAAACTGAATTTACTCAATTTTAGATTTAGTTGACTCAATTTCATACTTTCACAGAAAAAAATATGTTGTAGATTTCGTGCGTATATTGTTTGTATGTAAAACTAACGCCATTCCGGGAGTTAAATATTGATAATATAATGGATGCAGTGGCGTAGCTATGGTTTGGTGGGCCCGGTGCGGTAACAAAAATGTGGGCCCCCAATGAAAATTACTGGGCAGTTTTTTCTTTCAAAGAGGAATTGAGACAAATAAAAACTTTAGATTTGTCTACTTATTTACTCCGTTTTCCGCAAAATCTGAAATTTTGTTAATTTAGATTTTCACTCTTCGTGCTTTTTGATTGGCAAAATCGGAAATTACAGATTCAAAATTGATGGAATCAGTGATTTCGCGCGTGTGATCCCCGTGGTTCTGTGGTTAGCGATGTCGGTCGGCTAGCTCTCCCACACGGTTGTGTTTTTCGTTTGATTTCCGATCAGGTCGAGGATCTTTTCGAGCTGGAAATTTTCTCGACTCAGCACTGGGGCACGGTGTATCGTTGTACTTATCCTACACATGCAAAATGTGCCAAAAACAATATCGATAACGAATTCTCTCAACTAACTAATCTAGTTGATCGAGACCACTGTTAGCCTTCCAGGCTAGCGTGCGATATTGTTGTTAGTGATTTCACGTTCGATTGATAAAACTGGTGCTTATAACGGGAGTCACTTCGCGGTGAAATCAGAGTGAAGTAAACAAAATCTAATTACGGGACTCACGTAAGTGAGAAAAACGTCGCAAAGTGACATCTGCCGCGGAATCTGGGTTATTATGAGTGTCATATCAGTAAAGTGAGAACGGAAAAAGCGACGTTTCGCGTGGAATTATTTCACGACCATTTTGAATGGTGAAATGGTTCCACGAAGATGCCATAAGTCTTAAAGTTGATTGATTTGTGATCTAATGATAAATATTGGACTTATTCATCAGTAACGAAACGAATCAGAATTTGATCCGTGCCTTAAAGCGGTCAAATTTCCATTTTTTTGCCCGATGAAAAAAATGCAAACTACTTCAGGAAATTTTCGATTTCGAAAAAAACATTTTTTTGATGCCGAATGTCTTAGAAATGCAGAACACGTCAAGATCTGGTGTTATTTAAAAAAAAACGGAAAAAACGACTTTCCGGGACTTAGAGATTTTTGAGCTAGGAAACAATCTCATTTCACTTGTCCTATTCTCAATTTCACTTCACTGTCAATCTCACTCAACGGAGGTGATTTTTGTCACCTCACTTGAGGTGGAATCGGGAATAGGACTAAAAAAGTGAAGTGAGCGTGAGAGTGAAATATATTTCACCGTGAAGTGACTCCCGTAATAAGCACCACTCATCGTTGACCTCAAATAGTTCTTGATCAACGTTAACTTAGAGACATATTTGTCGCAAGCTGCAATTCTAATTCCCTTCGTTAGAAAAATCTGAGAGTAATTTCTATGTTTGGTACCGAATCGATCAATTTATACCTATGAATAAAATTTAATAGCTCCATTGCTCCACCTAGATAAATATTGTTGAATTTTGATGAAACCAAAACGTAGTTTTAGAGCCGTTTTCATACAATAATGAATTCGTCTCTGTCGATTTCTTCTGGAGCCTTTTCAAGATCCAGCTCCGCAACAGGATTTCCCAGATAACTCTGTCAACTGATGATATCATTTCTCGTCCTAATTCTTCCTTAAAGCTTAGTCCAGGGTCTGCGGCTTCTTCACCTGGCATTCTCTTCTTTCGACGAACACGTTTTTTTGGGGTTCTGGATCAATTTATAGTTCAGTATTCAGTGTTCACAAGATTTTGGGGCCCCCTTGGGTGGGGGGCCTGGTGCGGACCGCACCAACCGCACCCCCCTAGCTACGCTACTGAATGGATGTAGCTTATCGAGGCACGAAGAAGAAATATTCAAATAATCAGGCCACGACGTGTAAATGGTAAACTAATCCCAAGTTGCTATAGACGTGGTTCCCTGTGTAACTTCACTAGCTCAGATCCATCACGGGAAGCAACTACGAAATGTGCGGCCGTCAAGCTCAAGCTCAATCATCAGGCCACGAAGTGTAGGGGTACTGGGGGTAAGCCTGGCACTGAGGGTAAGACCGTCACCCCTGGGATTTTACTAGAAAACGCTAATAAACTGTGTTTTGGAATATGTGAAGTGTTGGTATTTAATATTTTAGACATTTTAAGACACATCGAAGCCACCGTGAAACGTCAAACGTCAAAATAATAGACAAAACATACGCTACTGCAGTTGATGCGTAAACGGATGTAATTTTTCGTGAGTGGAACTTAAGCTTTTATTCATTTGAAAAGACTAAAATAATTTTTCGTTGCTCTACAATTTATTGCCTGTATAGTTAGCAATCACAGGAATTCGATCTGAGGTAAATTGAAGCGATAATTTTGTAGAAATACTCTTTTTAAAAAAATGTGTGCTGTCGGGGTAACACCGTCACCCAGTGAGTGGGGTAAGCCCGACATGGTCCGAGGCTAGTTGGATGTTACTGACATATATTTCTCATCTATTACCGATGTCTCGCTGATAAATAAATTATTTAATCGACTTAGAACCATGCACTCAAGCTCTTCTGTGATTTATGAATGATTTCAAGGGTTATTAGAGGTGCCAAATGTACTGAATCAAGTCACAAAACTGACGGCTTTCCCGGTGGTATTTGAAATAGGCTCCGGTGTGGTCAATTTGATCCTGGCTTCAATAAAACTAGTTAATAATATGATTTAAAGTGCCACATGATAGGCTTGCCGAGTATTAAATTCTTTCATTGTTTATACGTAATGTTCACCGGAACATGTTCCGGCAATCTGCCCAGAACCAGCTAACCGACAACAACTAAATTCAACAGTAACATACAGAAATGTAAGATCTCTCATTCGGCGGTTGCCGAATTCAAATTGGTTCAGTTAATTCGAGTTAATTCATGAATAACCTTAGGTGTCGGTGTTACCCCCAAGGGATGCCGGTTTCACCCGCACTAATTGCTAAACGTCGTTTTTGTCTTAGTTTCAAAACTTCACTATTCCTGGTAAAATAACAGTTTGAAAGTACTGAAAACCTTCATATCTTGTAGAAAACAATCTGGGCAATGATCCTGTGAAAGAAATATAACAATATTCGCCATCAAGTGCTACTGAAGAATCGTTTTCCTTAGGGGGCCGGGCTTACCCCCAGTACCCCTACAATTAAATGAATGTTTCAATTACCTCGTGGAAAAGATAAAAGGAGAAACCGCACAATGGTTGTCATAGTCGTATATGGTTGTTGTGCAACTTTTAGTTTAGATAATACTTGAATGTTCTATCAATTTAACAATTTAAGTATGGATACATATCATGTTGTAATTGGTTTAAAAGCTTTATTATATTATATATTAAAAGATATTCAACAAAACAAACATAATTAGTGATAACAACTGTTATGCAAAAACTATTATTTAATGTTTAGTTTTCTTCGTTTTGAAAGTGTTTTTTGTTTTTTTTTATCCCTCCGAATTTTTTGCTCTCGAGTTCTAATCTTCGTATTCATCACTTGCAGCTTTGCTTTAACCAGCATATTTATGTATTTACTAGCTGACCCGGCAAACTTCGTCCCGCCTATTTTTGTGTTTAATTTAATAATTTTCAACATTCCAAATTCATTGATTTCTTGCGATTAGTTTATATCGTTTGTAATTATTGGTTTTATCGGAATGAAAACATCCTCGACTTTTGCCTTTAGTACATCACCTCTATTCCGAAAACACTCATATTGGGTGGTATTCAGTTATTTTCGTTGTTTTCCAGAAACTGAAAGTGGTCATCTTCGAATTCAAGATGGTGTCCAGGGTCAATGCTTGGCAACTATACATAATTTCGATTACGGAATTATTCATATGCTGTAGTATTCGGCTGTTTCCCAGAAGTTGCCATCTTACAATTCAAAATGGTGTCTGAGGTCAATTTTTAGCTCCATGCATCATTCTGGTTAAAGAAACACTCATATTGGGTGGTATTTGGTCACTTTAGGCTGTTTTCCAGAAACCGGAAGTCACCACCCTGGATTTTAAAATGGCATTTGGAGACAAAATCTGGCCTCTGAGCATCATTCTGTTTAAAGCAGCACCCATATTTGGTTGTTTTTGGGTCATTTACGGCAGTTTTCCAGTCACCAAAAGTCGCCATTTTACAACTCAAAATGTTGTCTGAGGTCGATTTGTGGTTTCAGTGCATCATCACGATTTCGGAAATACCCATATTGGGTGGTATTTGGTCATATCTCGCTGTTTCTCAGAAACCGGAAGTCGCGATCTGGGATTTCAAAATGGTATTCAGAAACAATTTCTGGCCTCTGAGCGCCATTCTAGTTTAAAAAACATGGATGTTAGGCGGAATTTGGTCATTTTCGTCTCTTTTCCAATCACTGGAAGTTGCCATCTTACAATTCAAAATGTTTTCTGAGGTCGATTTGTGGCTTCAGTGCATCATAACAATCGCGGAAATACCCATATTTGGTCATTCGCCGCTGTTTTTCAAAAACCGGAAGTCGCCATCTTGGATTTCAAACTGGTATTTGGAGACAATTTCTGGCCTCTGAGCGTCATTTTGGTAAAAAAAAACACCAATTTTAGGTGGTATTTGGTCATTTTCGCCAGTTTTCCAGTCACCGGGTGTCGCCATTTTACAACTCCAAATATTGTCGGAGGTCGACAAACGTACAAACGTGGAACACCACCCATGGATTGCCTCATACATAGGCGAACTTTATTATTATAAAATATTCAGCCGAGTCCACTTCACAATAAAATGTGAATTTTTTTCAGTGTACCCATTAGGGTAACATTATTGTCAAAAGTTACTCTTTTTCGCATGTAGTGTAGAACAAAATCAGAAGTGGCGCACCTAGCGGTCGAAAAGGTGACTAACGCTTCTGTCATTTTCAATATGTCTTCATAATTTCACGTAAGTGAACTATATTGATATTTAAGATATTTCTCGCGTAATTTTTCAAATATACCAATCTAACATTTGCATCGAACTGAGAGAATCAACTTTGAAAGTTTTCTCTCAATATTTTAGATCCTATTTGAGAACGAAACAGTATTCATTCAAGTGGATACTGTTAAACGATACCTTAAACTAATGTTCAACGTTACTATCTTGCAGATTCTAATTTTATTTGAAAATAAACGAATTTTTAGCAAAAATAAACTATGCAACGTTTTGCTTCTTTCAGAGGTAAATACGTCGTTTTCATAAGTCATAATGTCAGGTAGCGCTTAAAATGCGTCTGAGCGTACCGGTATGTAATTAGCTGGTGTGTTATTTACGTCAAAATGTTGTGTCATATTGAAAATCATGATGTCATATACGTCACTGTAATTACTTCGTTTAATCAATGTCGTTCTAATTTTCGGATGCATGCAAGCCCCATCTAGCTCCCAGAATGTCCCTGGCGCGTGTGCAGCACACAGCAAGGATCATCCGTAAGCTTGCGAAATTTGTGGACTGGCTTTCGTGCGGGAGCAAACGCCTTTGGAGCATCGGCTGAAACATTCGGATATTCTGACCAATTTGTAAAAGTTGTTCGCATGATTATCTAACTGAGGTGAATTGATTTTAATTTCTTTTTATCAGATGCCGTCACTGTACTGAAAAGTTTAAATATTGTGTATGTTTCTCGAAGCACGGGCGGACGTACGGCAAGGAGATGCAAACAACACGAGCCTACGACGGCCACCAACTGAATAAATAAAAACTGATAATAATAATTGCTTCCTTGAAAAACAATGTATAAAAATAAATCTTAAATAGAAATAGATGAATAGATCATGGGACTACAAATCCAGAATGATGCACTGCACTTTCCTTCTGTGCTCACGTGTTATTTTTCCGGCCTTCTTCTTGGACTTTCCGAACAAACACAATCAATGCAGTCAATATTCCAGTGGTTTCCATCCACACAAAACAGGAGAGCTATAGGTATAGCAGCAGCAGGCCGCGATTTCTGGGGATATAATAAACTAGCCATTATACTAGATGCAGGCCTTATCACTAGACTTCTACGAAAAGCCGGAAAAACAGAGAACATTAAAGACGGCAGCTCAAAACAGAAAAATTATTTAGCTTTTGAAGCACTTTAGCACCATGAACTCAAAAATATTTGCATTCACCCCCTCAACAGTTTGCCACGATCTTCTAAAAAAATTTATAAGATCACAAAGTACCGGAAAGTTTTTCTGTTTAAATATCAGTAAGTTACTTCCAAGCTCATCGGAGTGTGCAGCAAGGAAATACTCACTGGAAATGTCGGAAAACGGAAACCGTTTTACAATGCTCGAACTTGATGTTGATCCGGTGTGCACAAATGACGATTCCGGTTGCTTGGCATACTGGTGATCATTGCACCTTTTTTGATTTCTCGACTTTCTTACATCCAATTCGAAACTCCGTTCACTTGTCGGATCACTATTCGGCAGACAGCTCTTTTCCATTTGGGTGGCTGCATCTAGTTAACAATAATAAATGTCAATAAATTACTATTAACTTTATTCTTGTAAAGATACTGCAAGACAAAACAAACTACCACAATAATACGTACCTGATACTGCAAGACAAAACAAACTACCACAATAATACGTACCTAGAAGCATCTCCAACCCGGAAGACATTTCAGATTTTATTTCCTATTCTAACTACAAAATCCGATAGAAAACATTAAAATTTTTCAGCAGCACACGAAACAGATCACGAGTAAAATCAAAATGGTGTAAGTGAATGATGTTTTTTATTTTTATGATCGCCTCACTTTCGCCGAAATTATGAGAGCCTATCTGACATGACAGATCATTTCACATATTCGTCGATATGCTAACAAAAGGGTGTAAGTTGAAAATTACAGGTAGGGTTGTTCAGTCGTTTTGCCAAAATTATTTCAAAGTGTCGAAAAGTTCATTTTTGCCAGAATCATCAAGTTAGTGCCGAAACTACATCGTAACTAATATTATAACATGAAAACCCCGTTTATTTACATTTTGCGACTTACGCCGATTTGAAAAAATACGCGAGATTTAGTTGATAATGAGTGAGACTTTTGGTGATTTTCAGGTATCTGCAACTGATAGACTGGCGGTTTAGGTATCTACAATTGTGTTATTCATCATATTGAACGATTTCGTAATTGGGTTGTTTAGCTATTCACGGATTTCTGATTTTTATATATCAGCTAAGAGTGTGTAATTCTCTGAGCAAAACGTGATTTTTTAAAATTTTATATCATTGTCCTTTGATTTGGTACACTTTTCGGCGAACTTGCATTGCAGCGATTTCGAGCAGTTTTCATTTGTGATTTAAAACCGAAGGATAACGATAGAAAGTGTTTGAAAATCAAGGTTTGCTAAGAAAATACAGCTCTTTTAGATGATATGAAAAAACTGATATAGCTCAACAACCCAATTTTGTTTATAGTTTACAAAGTTTTTGAAAGTTGAATAAAATATAATATTTTTTCTGCGTTTTGAGCTGAAAGTGTTTCAAATAATTGAAAAGCATGTTTAGGTAGCGATAATAAAGCGTTCGAAGGACTTTAAACAGGTGAAAAGTGCGATCAAATTTCTAGTTCCGCAGTGCTTTCGAACTCAATAACACATTTAAAAAAAACATTGATATCATCATCATAAGGTCCCTGAAAATGTTAATTTTATCCTATGTACTTTCAACATCCAGATCCAATTCATTGTTTTTAAGACTTCACGCAGAAGTTGGAGTGTGCGTAACCAGACCATTTATGAGCGAAATTAGCGCATTTCCTGATTAAATTTGGAACCAGTACAACGCATGTGCGTTGGGCATAACGCATTTGATGCTCTCTAGCGTATTTTGAATGTATTACGCACCCCCAAACCACTACACTTATAAAGCATCAACCGACGTTCAGAAGGCTGGCATCGTTAAAACAGTGCAACCAGCAATCGATACTGATAAGTTGCGTACTGACTGAATTAAAGAAATTATTGTCTGATCGATTCACTTTCATGAAACATTTCAAAATATTATTCAATCATTAACAATTAACAAATTCATTAGATTTGTCCAAAACATTTTGCATTTAATTATTACTCTGGTTTTGTTCACATGCATTCGGTTCCGCGTTACTGGCACCAGCGTCAATAACTTCAGCAAAGGCTCGCTATGGACTGTTTCGGTTGTTGACGAATTTTGGGGATGCTGGAGCCGTTGATACGCACCGGTTCGCGAAAGTAACAAACGATTTTTTGAGCGCCTCGAAACTGATCGTTCGCCCGAAGCCGGAGTTTACCGGGACATTGCGATTTTTGTGTATATGATACATATTCTGATTTTGATCTCTGTTAATGTATTCCTTGTACAACTTTTGCGTTTCGCGCCTCACGCTTTAGTTGTGTGGAGTCAGAGCAAATTCTGTGCGAATTGAAAGGACACAGTGGATGATTGAAGCTTGAACTTTTGCGTGTAAGGGGTTGATTATTTTATCAGTCATACTTGACTTGGTGGCCATGATCAATTATAACTCAAGAAAAAAGACCACATGGTCATTTTTTCAACCCCTTCACCCGCTGCGTGGTATTAAGAGGCCTTTTGAAACCTCTCTCTCCTCCTCGTCCCCCTCTTTATGACCACGTGGTTGAGGGACGGCCCCTATTTAGTACATTTATATGTATAAGCCCCTATTCAGTACCGACTCCTCATCGAAAATAGTAGTTGCAATATTTTAAAAAGATAGGAATGATAAATATTTTTTAAAAATAACATTTTCCTCAGAAAACGCATCTTTTTAAATGATATATTAAAACGGGTATAGATTTAGGACCTGATTTGGTAAAACTTTTTAACTTCGCCCATATATTGTACAAAGGCGAACTTTCATTTAAGACATTTCGAGCAGTTTTTTATTCTTCATTTAAAAATCGAAAGATAATGATGAACATTTTAAAAAATTACGTTTGGCTCAGAAAAACGCAGCTTCTTCAAAAGATATATAAAAATCGGTTATAGCTTTAGGACCCAATTATCTATTAAATACTGCTTGTCAATTTCGTTCAGTGTACACTGCTGGAAACGTGCAAGGGGGATAGGTTTTTCTTTTTTCTTTTAATTTTCGTTGACAGGTCTGCTCGAATAGTGTAAAATTGAATTTGAATCAAAACAAATTGCTAAAACTCGTGAAGTGAATAACTTTTAACCAATTTTACGGGAAAAGAAAAACTAATCAGTACTAGTGAATCAATAGGAATGGCTACGACCCGAGTAAAAACACGTGAAACAAAGTCTGGAGAGGTTATCGCTTACAGCGAGGCGGCAATCAGGAATAATGCTTCTGCCGTAGAATATTGTCGCACGTCGATGGCCGCTTTATCTGGAAGCACAGCTGGTGAGTGCAAAAATTGTCTCTGCGTTTGCGATTAAGCACAGTTACGAGTGACAAATTTATTTTCAGGTGTACTTGGGCTGACGGGTATTATCGGCTTCCTGTTTTATATAGTAGCCGTGCTCGGGCTTTGGTGCATGTTGCTACTCAAATCTGGAACCAATTGGCAGAAATATTTTATCAGTCGGAAGAGTTTACTGACGAACGGATTCTTAGGGGGACTTTGTACGTACGTACTGTTTTGGACATTCCTCTACGGGATGGTGCACGTCTATTAAAGGTGATTCAATATTGAGTTATAAATTTGCCCTTCATTTTTTGACAAAACAATAATATATAGAAAACCCACATTTACTTTATACCAGATTGTATCAAAACAAAATTATTTCTGCGCAGTTACAATATAAACAATATAAAAATGATGGAGCAATAAGGCTAAGAAAAGTAGTTCCTGAAAACCTAAAGCCGTCTCTTTACGTTACTGGTGTCCTCGTTAAGGGCATAAACAAAAAGTTGAATAAAGCATTACCACAAAAAAAAAAACTTTATTAGAAATAAGTAGGTATTTATAATGCTTAGTTTAAATTTTGCAAGAAATTAGACTATATCAATCATTTATTGCATAAACATGTGCTACGTTTGAAAGCACAGTTTTTAAGATTCTGTGTTTATAACAATAGTTTAACTATGGATCCAGTTGCTGCGACTACCGACACTACCGGATCGCTTTTTGTTGCGTTCCGAAGCGTTATCCTTTCGCCCCAGTACGGGGCTACCACCGGAGCTAATATTCTTAATAAGAGATTTAAGTCCACGAGCTTGCGATTCAGCCGCGTTGCCTATGTTATTTGATTCCTGCGCTATTATGTAGAAATCATCTACAATATGTGCTGGTGGTGGTATGTCAAATGGAATTATGTCGTTCAGGGATTGGACGGAACCGCTCGTTCGTGTTGAATAGCGCGTTTTGCCATCAAGGCTGTATTTTTGATCGCTGAAAGACGATAACCGTGATTGATGAACTGAACCGGACGAAGCTGTGGCAGCTTGTTGCTGGATGCTTTGCAATTTAGCACGCAGTTGACTGTTCTCTTCTTGCAATTTTCGAAGCAAACTGCTCTCGCCTTCCGCCTTAGACAGTGTTGGCTGCGGCATGCACTGGTAGATGGTAGATAGGAAGTTGTGAAGCGAAACTAGTAAAGTATCCTGCCACTGCCTGGTGAAACACACTGAAAATGCAGAATGCTCTTCTGGGTTCTTGCAGAACGGAAAAACTGTAAGGTGACATGTTATCATTAAGACTACTCTCCGAGCTGAATATATTACAGGAACTTACAAAACCATTCCTTCCATTCACTTTGTGAAACTAGTTCTGGGGCGAGTTTGGTGAAAAACTCATTCACCTTGTCCGGTTTATTAGCCATGTAGGCAGTAATCAAATAAAGCTTAAGGATCGACTGCTCCAACTTCACTACAGCTGAAAATAGATCAACAATCAAACCTGTAATGCTCGAATCGAGGCAAACATCACCAATTACCTGTGGTAAAACTGTGTTCCAAGTTGCGAAACAGATGACTGTTGAGGTGTGCCCATAGATCCCGAAGTCCTTGCAGATCTTGCGTTTGAATCATCTGCATTAACTGGTCGATAATTTTGTCCACACGAAAACTTTTATCCTTATCGCTTTTCAACTCAGCATCAAACGATTTCAGTGTATTGGAAAATCCTCGAAACAGTACATATTCGCGGACCAGGCCATCCGTATATTGTATATGAGCCATAGCAAAGCAGTCGTTTAGTTCACTTTTATAAGTTGAATAAGTAGAAATTTAATTCTATTATGGATTGGATTACTTTACGACACAATCAATACACAAATGTTGATGTCAATGTTTTCGTTTACATTCATAAAAGTAATCAAAAAGGGACGAGAAAGTTCCACAGGGAACTGCCATCTTGCATACAATGTTGGAAAACTTTCACCAAAGATTAGTTGAGGCATCGTAATGCAAGGAGGTATATACAGGTGAGGACGAAGAAGACGTTTGTCTGGATCTGCAAAAAATGGGCAAAAAGACACATTATTTTGGCGTAGATCTTGGTCAACGAGGAAATGCCATTTGAAACGGTGTTCCACATTGTTCAATAACGTAGGAAGGCATTTTCAGCTCAAAACTTTCAAAGCTTGTGAAAAAATCTTGTGAAAATCTATTCTGTTCTGTTTATTTTTGGACGTGATATTTATTAACAAGAAAAAGTTCTTTAAACCTGAGATTCAAACTATCCCCTTGCCTTTCTATATTCCATTGTTCGTAATGCAATTTTTAAAAATGTACAATAAAGCCATTACAATTCCATTTTCATTTTCAATCCTTTCTCCCTTTCGAAAATGTTGAAAATTGTAAGGGGAAGGAAAACATCAAGCCGTTTTGCTATTAGCAACAAATATGTCCAGTGATAATGAAAGTGTTGTCAAAAACAAAATCAAATGAATATTATTCTCGATAATGTGTTGTTTTTCAACATTTATCTGTATGCAAGCCACAAACATCGTAAAATGCATGTATATTCTTATTAAGGATATTTTTGACGCAGAATTACGTCTCGCGGAAATATATATATAGGGGCACAAATTCAAAACCTGCCACGAAAATTGTCCACTCAGTCAGTTTCCAATTGATTTTTTTTTTCATTCTTACAGCAATCGATTAAAAAATCATCTACGCACTCGCTCAAATACACAAAACTATAGTATTATTGAAAATTGTCAAGCCTTGTTGAAACGCCGATTTCGATTCATCTGATTGGTCGCGTAATGCTAGCTTTTCCTAACACGGTCGACAGAATATTATACCTAGTTAACCGGTATTACACTCTTGGGATATATAAAATCTTCGAATCAATCATTTTTCTACTGGATGATAGGGAACCACCACATCTGAGTACTATAGTAACCGTGAGTTCATTATCAAGAAACGGTGTGCTATTTACTGCTAAGGCGGCATCCATAAGAGGGGGATACTTCTCCCTTGAACCTTGTGGGAAAGGCCAAAATAGAAAATGATCTCAAATGGAGCTCAGAATCGCCGAAAAGTAATTCTGAAGGCCAGAAACGGTCAGAATAGAAAATGATCCCAAATTAGGCTCAGAATCACCGAAAAGTGCTTCTCAAGGCCAAAAAAGGCCAGAATAGAAAATGATCCCAAATTAGGTTCAGAATCACCAAAAAGTGCTTCTAAAGGCCAGAAAAGGCTAAAATAGAAAATGATCCCAAATTAGGCTCAGAATCACCGAAAAGGGCTTCTAAAGGCAAGAAAAGGCCAAAATAGAAAATGATCCCAAATTAGGCTCAGACCGCCGAAAAGTGCTTCTAAAGGCCAGACATGACCAAAATAGAAAATGATCCCGAATTAGGCTCAGAATCACCGAAAAGTGCTTTTTAAGGCCAGAAAAGGCCAAAATAGGAAATGATCCCAAATTAGGCTCAGAATCACCGAAAAGTGCTTTTTAAAGCCAGGAAAGGCCAAAATAGAAAATGATCCCAAATTAGGCTCAGACCGCCGAAAAGTGCTTCTAAAGGCCAGACAAGACCAAAATAAAAAATGATCCCGAATTAGGCTCAGAATCACCGAAAAGTGCTTTTTAAGGCCAGAAAAGGCCAAAATAGGAAATGATCCCAAATTAGGCTCAGAATCACCGAAAAGTGCTGTTTAAGGCCAGAAAAGGCCAAAATAGAAAATGATCCCAAATTAGGCACAGAATCACCGAAAAGTGGTTTTAAAGGCCAAAATAGAAAGTGATCCCAAATTAGGCTCAGAATCACCGAAAAGTGGTTTTAAAGGCCAGAAAAGGCCAAAATAGAAAATGATCCCAAATTAGGCTCAGAATCGCCGAAAAGTGCTTCTAAAGGCCAGAAACGGTCAAAATAAAAAATGATTCCAAATTAGGCTCAGAATCACCGAAAAGTGCTTCTAAAGGCCAGAAAAGGCCAAAATAGAAAATGATTTCATATTAGGCTCAGAATAACCGAAAAGTGCTTCTAAAGGCCAGAAAAGGCCAAAATAGAAAGTGATCCTTGATTATGCTCAAAATCATCGAAAAGTGCTTTCAAAAGCCAGAAATGGCTAAAGTAGAAAATGATCCCAAATCAGGCTCAGAATCACCGAAAAGTGCTTTCAAAGGCCAGAAAAGGCCAAAATAGAAAATGATCCCAAATTAGGCTCAGAATCACCGAAAAGTGCTTTTAAAGGCCAAAAAAGGCCAAAATAGAAAATGATCTCAAATTAGGCTCAAAATCGCCAAAAAGTTCTTCTAAAGGTCAGAAATGGCCAAAATAGAAAATGATCCCAAATTAGGCTCAGAATTTTAAACTGACTCGATTTTTCACGTTCGTAATGTTGCTTAGGCCGTTACAAATTTTAATTTTATTTTATGTCACCCCTTTAACGAAGGGGGGGGGGGGGGCTTTCAAAAATTTTGAACATTGGAAGGGGAAGAAAAAAAGCTCATACCGTTTTATTCATTTTATTTGTTTTCCGACAGCATTAATGCTTAATTTAGCAATGAACAAGTCCAGTGATAGAGAGAGTGACGTCAAAAGGCAAGCGAAATAGATAATAATAATAATAAAGTGTTATTTTTCAACATTTATTTGAGTGCAAGTTACAAACGTCATAACTTGCACACAAACTTTTATCAAAAATATTTCTTTTTTTTTCGTCTCGGTGTTACTTATTTTTTGCCACCCCCTTTGCTAAGTTTGATAACCTTGGACATAAAAAGAATTCAAAATTTGTATCAGCCTTATTATTTTTAAAATTGTTTATCTAGAGTGTCGGGCATCCATGTTGTGGTAGGAATAAATTCAACCATTCTTGCTTTTTCCGGTTAGAAAAAATACCAGCTAACTTAAGAAACAATTTAAAAATCATACTTTCTCACTGTAAATAGTAAAATAAAAAAAAACATTGCTAAAAACTCAACAGCTGTGCAATTTAGCGAAACATTTTTGAAATTTTCGGGAATAATTTTAAGAATTTCGGCATACGAGATCGGTTTTTTGACTGATTTTCATGTCAACATATTTTGCTGGTATGTATTGGTAAAAAAAATTCACCAAAATAAATTAAGTGTGTGTAAGTTAAAAAAAAGTGCAAACAAGGATGATTTTTTTGGAGTGAATAAAAGTATCAGGATACATTGAAAGCGAAAGTTTCGGTTTTATTCTCCTTGTAAATAAACGAAAACCTAATGTCCTGTAGTTTAACTTTGCGTTTTCGACATATAGTTTAAAATCGGTTGCATGCTAAGGCCTTATGTTTTCAGCTAATTACACTTTCTAAGCTACCTGAATCTCTTGCTTAAGTTGTTGTATATGTGTAAACGGGCTGTATATGAATGCATCTTCGTTGAGATTCTAACTAACACTAATCGAATGAAAGGTATAATATCATTTGCAAACTTTACCATTATTCAGACCTGTTACTAGTTCTTGTTTCAATCAATAAATTAACTTTAAAACGAAATAGACGTTTTTCTGGAGCTTGTTAGTACGTTGTGCCACAAATAATCATGAACATTTACTTTCTCGCGCTAAAGGCTAGTATCACTCTGAAAAGAAGTTTGTTAAACAATAGGCACCAGAATCAACTTTGATGATTTCTCGTAGGAAACCATCGGTTATTCTTCTCTCCACGTATTTCTTTTCAGGTGGATATTAGACTTGACCGTGTTAATAATCGTTCACCAGTTGTATCGTTTGGTATCCTTTCGCAATAGAGCAACTGTTAGAGCAAATGAGTATATTGTGAGTTTTAGGCCTCTCCAATCAAAGCACATAGTGCGCGCTTGTAATCGCCGGAACATTCGTTCTAAAATAAAGAGAATGACAAAAAATGTACTTAGTATGCTTGAATAATATGAACATATTTCTTGCGGTAAAATTAATATTATGACACCCAAATTTTTGAAATATCGGAAACATTAAGGATGCAGTATAAGTCAAAATTATGTATGGCCCATTAGGACGAATTAAATAAATTTACCTACAAAATAATTCATAAATTAGACTTGAGTGTCTCAGTATGGTTAAAAAACATATTTCACGGTATGAAATATTGATGTGATTCTTTTTATTAAATAGAAACTATTTTTTAAAACTAGTTCTAAAATGAATTTCAACGAACACATAAGAAGGAAAAGAAAAAATCATTTTCTCAATATAGAAGATAAATTATTAGACACAAGACGTAAATACAATTAACCCACAACAAGTCTAGAATTTGCTTTTGAATCAAAAATTAAACAAATACAGTTTAAGAAAGGGTACATTCTCTAGAGCTAAAAACGTATCAACTTTGCTAGTTATTGACTTGACGAGAGTTAATTGCAGCTTTATGATTAAGCTAATTACCTCCTGTCATCGAACGAGAGGCATCCATTTCAAGGCATGATTCATTATCATTTTTTTAGATTATCATTTCGTATTGGTGAGTGAGCATCATCATTCGTTGTAGGTTGTGTTAATGGGAAAAACAACGGACAGAAAACAAAAACAAAAAACGGTTATTGCCGTACGTAGTTGAGGTTTCAAACTTAATGTCAAACTTTAAGAAGACTTACCCGCACAGCGCTCAGCAGCGTCTTGTTGTACATCTGCTCATACTCATCTTTAACATTCTGCAAATCTATCTCCGAACGGGACACGATTATGCGTATCAAACTGCCATCATCGGTGCCAGCGCCGTCCATTGCCTTGTGCAGTCGCTTGGCAAAGAAATGTGGCGCCATCTGAACGCATTCGACGATAGCACTCAAAGCGTCGTACAATTCACCGCTAAGCTCGTCTTTCATGGCTTGCTCGATTGTACGTCCGGATTGTTTCTTATATTCATCAAAAACAATCTCCAACTGATCGAAGCTGGCATGGGCTAAAATTTTATAGAATACCTCCTCGTCCGTACCCAGTTTGCCTTCGCCTGCATTGTACAACTGGGTAGCCTGCTCCACTGCTAAATCGGCATCGACTGTACCCTGGGGATCACGGGCACCGACAATGATCATGGTCAACAATCTTCGGAAGCTCCCGTCCGTTTCGCTGCACAAATGTTCGGCCAAAGGACGACTGTACATTTCTTCGTAGCAGTCGACAATCTTCTTAATCTCCTCATTGGTTTGCGGTGCTAGAATCTCAATCAGAGCCTCCTCATTAGTACCAAGCCCGTCCATGGCTTTGTGCAGTTGTTTGCACAGATACTTCTCCGGTTGAAGCATCAACGCAACGATGACGTCCTCGAACTTGCCGCCTAATTCGGACTTGAGGTCTTCGATTAAGTCCTGGGGGTGGTTGGAAATATTTAAAAGAGAGGAATTAATTGGTTGACACACGTAAACAAAGTTTCTTCATAGACGTGCACAGAATGACGAATGAATGATTGAGGGATATATTAGGCCGTTACAAATTTGATGTTTTTGGCATGACACTCCCCAAACAGAATTTTGATCCATGCTACAAATTTGTTAGAAACATTGTGGCCCTGGAGCTCAAACTGGGAAAAAAAATGGAAGATAGCTTCATCATTCATTCTTGCGAATTTCGTCGTCCCTAACTACCAACATTTTTTCAGAGACAACTGAGTTTTCTCGTAAACACAACGTTGAAGTGACGAACCTGGCGAGCATATACTATGCGATTGATATTGTTTAGTTTCCATTTTCAATTCCAAGCTATATATGAATGGCCTGATGTATCTCAAAACTACTGACGATTTGTTAGTTATACAGTCCCTCTACAACTGTGGGTCAGTCAACGTGTTGTCTGAATGTTCAAAAATAAATATAAAATCGGAGAAGTTATCAACTACCAATGTTTTACTATCTAACTCTGTGTTCTGATGTGTACTTTCGATCGATAATTAGTTTCACTGCAGCTGATGTGTATAAATCGGTTGAGAAGAAAAATATCACTTTCATAGCAAAAGACACAATTATGGGTCACTTTTGACATTTAAAATAATTTAGTCTATAAAATCGTCAAAACACATTATAAAAGTTGTTTTATTGTAGTAAAAGTGCTTGCTAATAAGTTATTTTTTTCAGTCTTCATGCATTATTTTGCAAAAGTAATTAAAAAAGCTAAAATATGGACTGACCCACAATATTGCGCACCGTAAAATGTAACATTATTACAATTATGGGTCATTTCGTTTAATACACCGGGTAGAATTATTACTTTTCGGAAAAATTTGCAAATTTTTAAATCATTTCAATCGTATAAATCAGGCTGAGTTAACGTATTTTCGTAAAAGTGACCCATAATTGTGGAGGGACTGTACATTTTTTAAGTACCCTGCGTATTTTTAGATAATATTCCCTCGTTCTGACTAGCCAACAAAAAATTTGTTGTGTAACAGTTCAATTGAAATTCTCTTAATAATAGCTTCATAAGCTGTAACCCTACAACATTGTTTGTTGGGCATTATTATTCTTTTGTACGCTCATTGATCATTCCAATCAATTCTTCTTCTCCAAACGTGACTATATCAAAGTAAATCCTGACATAGTTGAGCTATGGTACTGTTCTAGAGCGCATATTCTTCATGTTGTACATATGTACACTATCAAGCCTAACGAATTCCCATGATGACTCATCGCGTCGTCGTCGTCGTACCTACTACGACGCGATAAAAAGCGTCAAGGCCACATAGCTAAAACTAATAACGTATATTGCCTACGCCCCGCGCACCGGGGATTGCTGAAATGTTACAACCATTACTCACCCGATCCAACTCGCTATTGTACGTTTCCAATATTTGCATCCGCTGGGCATTGCTGCGGGCACAGAGAATGTCGATAATGGCCTGCTCGTCCGTACCCATGCCCTTCATGGCAGCCCGTAAGGCGTTGGCATCTGCTGAAGCATCAAAATCTTCTGCTGGAAGTACGGTTGGTTTTGGCTGAAATTATAGTACAGACGTTTCAGTCTTAAATTCCTCAATCCAGGAAATGAACAATCAAACTTACAGTATAGTACCACGACATCGTTTTTGAGGTTTCTTAGCTAGAACACGAAGTAACTGAAGTTGAACCGTATACTTTTATTACACCGACTTTGAGCTCAGATCGGAACAAGACGTATCGCCAGTCAACCGGTTTGCATCAGTATCAATCTAAGACTGAGAATGTGGAAGTGGAACTGCTCTGGAATCCGACTGTGACAGGTAGCGTGTTTTTGTATCTCTCTGGTGTGTGGTACGTCACTTTTATGGTTGTGTCGGAAAACGAACCAAGCGGTAACATCTGCATCACACATACAAAAACAAAGTTTTTCATTTATGAAACCGTTATAGAGCTGAATGCAACATCGTTATGGGTCTGCAACAAGAACTATGTTGCACCACAGTTGAACCATAATTCGTGCCATTTCGTATATAAAAGGTAGAGACTGTGTTATAAAGAGATACGCAAAGAGAAAAACAGTAAATATGGCAACCCTTTGCTAATATTTTATTTTAAACAATTCTGGCAACCACATTTATTTTCGCATGACTTTTCATACGCACTAGAAAGTGTAATAAAATTTCGAAACTTTGTAAGGATGTATTACTGAGTTTTAGTGCTTGTTTATACAATTATAATAATTTCCAATGCATCACTCATAACATGAGCATGACGAACACATCTTTCGTTGGAACCATAATTGTACGTGATTCACAGAATTTAAACTGATCGCAACACACATTCTGTACGAAAAGTAACACACATGAGTTTGTTTACTTTGCACACTTGGAGCCTCGATTTGACGGTTCACTTGGTGTTTTCGACCTCACTCTTTGCGTATCTGTTCATAACACCGTCTGTAATAAAAGGTGTCCGAGTCTATATTTGACATAAGGCTAAAATTTTCTCCAACGTGCAGGGCCCTTGACGATGCTGTAAATTAAATTACTTCTCAGGTTATAATAATTGATTTGCTTCGAGATATGACATATATTATGCAATAAATATAGAAAATGATCGATCCACCTTTTACAGCATCCATCTTTTACCTTTAGTTTTAAAGAATTCGTATTCATTTCTCTCGATTTTGGATTGTTTATCGCTATGATTCCAGGCGTTTCATCACTCGTCAATCTGATCGAGCCATCGTGTACGCGTTGTTACACGGTTTGTCGTCCGACACACCTCCGACATGTCCAGCTCACCGATGTCAGTTGACCTAGCAGACTAGAGCCGGGGTGGCTCGTGGTGTATCAAGAAGTCGTTGCACTTCCACTCGGTTCTGGGCTGCAAGGCGTCATGCTCTTAGGCGTCTGATCACTCGTAGGCCACTTTTAATCTGATTAAGACATTGTGCACGCTGTGCTCCTCTGTTTCTGGTGCCCTTGCGACGTGTCCGGTCCATCGCAGTCTGTTAACTTTAACTAGATGTGCAATGAGGATTTCGCTTAGCAGCGCGTGCATCTCATAGTTCATGCGTCTACGCCATTATCCGTCTTCAGTCTGTACTCCACCGTAGATGGTTCGTTTCTCTAGCCCATGAAGAACCACCGCTCTAACTAGTGTTTTGTACAGCTCCAGCTTCGTACTGCGGCGCAATCGGTTGGATCTCAGCGTCTTACGAAGTGTGAAGTAGGCGTAGGAATGCGTTTCCGGATCTCCTTGCTGGTGTCGTTGTCAGCGGACACCAGCGATCCTAAGTACACGAACTCGTCTACCATCTCAAGCTCATCACCTTTCACGATGATCCGGGGTGGGAGGCTAACATTGTTCTTCTGGGAGCCTCTTCCCTTCATATACTTTGATTTTGACGCATTGATCCGCTTTTAGTCTGGTGTAGGTTTCCTCCACCGTCACAAAGTTTCGTGCTATGATGTCGAAGTCATCAGCGAAGCCTTTAATCTGAACCCGCTTAGTGATAATTGTACCACTCGTGTCGATGCCCGCTCTTTCTATAACAGCTTCGAGGGCGGTGTTGAATAGCAAACAGAAAAGTCCATCACCTTGTATCAATCCTCGGTATGACTCGAGTGTATCCCCGATATACGCACGAAACACATCACACGATGCATGGTAGCCTTGATCAGCCACATCAGTTTATCCGGGAGAATATCCTCGTTCTCGTGCATGATCTGCCATAGCTATTCTCGATCAACTGGTGATGTTCGAGAAAAACCGTCCTGCGATGAGCACATCGAGGATTGTTGTTTGTTTGTCAAGTAATTTCCAAGTGGCTTTGTGGATGTCCTCGCGGGGAAAGAATGTAGTTCGGACTACCAATCCTCGGGAAGCTGCAGAGTTTACGCATCTTTGGCCGTTATTATTCGTCTCGGTGTGCAGACTTTCTTGTCCGATCACCGGTTTATACAGGTTTTCCCTTCCTAGCGTTCACATCTCCGATGACGATGTCCCGCCGCGAGCAGCTGTCGTAGACATCCTTCAGCTGTATGTAGAAGGCTTCCTTTTTAACTTCGGGTTTTCCTTTATGCGGGCAGTGCACAACCGGCCTTTAATTCTCAATACACACATTCTGACGCTGATCGCCTGCCACTTGATCACACGACTTTGCGTCCTGCCCAACACGAGAAGTCGGCACACCGCTTATTTCTTGTGCCGCCGCTCTGGGCCTTGTGGTCACACATCTTCCGTACGTTTTCTCCTTTCCGGCAAAGTTCCTGCAGCGCTACAATGCTTAAAAGACGAAGTTCCAGCTGATCCAGTTGAATCCTGTCGCCACCCGGGATGTTCAGCGATCTATAGTTCCATGCTTCCAATCAGTGTCCTGTATTCGTAGCCGATTGTTCCGATCCGTTTCTTCTCCTTAAATATTCGCAGTAAAGTGTTTTTTGCCATGTCACCGTCATGGGTGGGGCTGAACACCGTATTTCTTACTTTATCCGCTCTTCTGGAGTACAGATGCTGTTTGGGCCGTTCCTCCTGCAGAAAAAGCGCACCAGATTCTTGGGCTCGCCGTTAAGGGAGATTGTGTAAAGCTCACTACGCATTATCTAACCCTAACTCCTGCTGCTTGTTCGGGGTTATTTATCTATTATATTCTCACCTAGCCTCCATATCTTGAGGTTGTTTCGCTATCCACAACCTGTCCGATTTCTATGGCTATGCGTATTGGAACTCACATTAAAGATGTGAGAAGTGTGTTAAGCCCTGTGAGAATCACTACGATACGCTGACCAAGCAGAACGTAGAATCCGTAGAAATTCCGTAGTACCATCTAATAATAGGCTTGTGAACTACAGTCCCTATATTTACAGTCTGGCGGAGTTGATTCGGGAACCAATTAAAACTGCTATAACGGGAACCAGTCGTATTGAATCTCCATTGACTGGTTCCCGTTATAACAGTTCAAACTGGTTCCCTAATTCACTCCGCCAGACTAGTAAAATATACAGTAACTATATTGTGAACGCTTTACACTTTCATTTGATTTCGCTTCCTTAGCGTCACAGTAGGCTTTTGCTCGTAAATGTAGAACAACCGTCACCTCTCACAGAAAGAATAGGATGGTCAATCGACACTCGTGCATCAAAGAGATGCACACTGTTATTCGTTTGGCGATGTTATTTTGATCTATTCCTACAACGTGCGTAATTTCTAGAAAAAAATGTTAGTATACGTTTGAAGAAAAAAACGTCGTGGTGGCGAGTACTCGTTTGACGTGTTTGGTCAACTTTGTTCAGAGTAAATAGAAGATGATTATCGCATTGAAAAGTGGTTCTACCGTGACCATTTACAAGCCTGCCTGCAAATCATTCAAAATATTACCCATTATTTGATACAACTTTGTCCAAACCCGAAAAGTGTGTTGAGGCTATCCTCGAATTAGGCCATATGTGCAGCACTGCTGATCAGGCAGACCATGTGCCAACGAACGAAACAAGTAGTAATTAGACGACGCGTTATCTAGGAAATATGAGTGAGGTAAGACTTCTCATTTGAGCGTTTCTATCTAAGTTTTAACAAACTTTGGCAGAATGAGGGCGAGCGTTGTCATGCATTAGAATCACTTTTGTCGTGCCTCTGCTCCGTATTGTGATTGTTCACCATCACACAGTGCTTGGCTTAATCGCACCAATTGAAGTCGATAACGTTCGAGACCATCTGGGAGATGTCAACAGTTCATAATAATTAACACCAAATACACGGCATAACTTTTGCAGTGTGTGTATTTGGTCGACCTGGTAACGTAAAAACATGACTGAGCAGTTCCCATGACTCTCTTTTCTTTGGGTTGCTGTATAAATCAATTCTCCATCAATCATCACGATCAGATGAAGAAAACTTTCCCTTTTTTGTTACTGGAGCAGTTGTTCACAGGCGAACGAACAACGCGCAACGTTCTTTGGCTTTACATTATGAGGAACCCAAGTCACTTGTTGTTGGTACTGGTTGTTGGGGGGTCTAGAACAATTTGTTTTCGAATATATATATTTGTAATTGAAAAACTAGTGAAATGGAAATGAATAATATGTTTCAGAAATACAAAAAAATTATCAGGGTTCTCTGATCATACTGAAATATTCAGGGTTGTTTTTATTTATATAACAAAACAAAGCTTACATAATACGTTTTATAGAGCAACTCAAAGCTTTCATTTGATGTTATTAAAAATTGCGCCGTTCTCTTATTATGCCAAACATTGTTTCATTAGGGGAAAGTAGGTAAAGACGGACACCCTAAGGTTTAATCTAAATAATTACTTAGGTATTGCTATTTAGATCGCAGTAGTCATACAAATTGAAACTTAAGGTCATTTGTTTTCATAACCATTTTTGGTTTTAGTGAACTTCCTTCAAGTTTTGTGTGTTTTGGGTCTTCAAAAATAAGACTACAAATTGCTGTTTTTTGTCATGGTTGGGAAAGACGGACACTTGGTGTGGGTAAGATGGACACTACGAAGGTAAAGGTGGACACTCACAAAAAAGATGTAGTACGTTCAGTATTCTTTTGATTTATGTGTTAAGTGATGGCCATACATTACTCTCCGTTATTAGAGTCCATCTATACATCACGTGAACAGTTTGAGAGGGTGGGTTTCGATGAAGGCGAAAATTCTCCGCCTATATGGCCTGTTCTAACTGCTAAATGATTAATATCTGCTGGTTTCTCTGGCGGGTGTAAAATGTGAACATCTGTAGTACACAACAGGTGCTACATATGAAAACTCTTAGAAAATCCGTGTGTCCATCTTTCCCTACCTTAGTGTGTCCGTCTTGCCCGATCTGGTTGTACATTTTTCAAACGATCGTAGCTCTTCATCGGAACATCGAAAATCTGCTGTATTTTCACTAGAAAACCGAGGAAAGACTAATTAATCACTTTACTATTGTGAACAAATCAAAACACGTAAGTTTCACGAGTTTTTCACTATTTTCCGTGGAATAAAAATTACATCAAATTTCGCGTTCACGAAAATATTCTTTGTTTTACTTATAAATTTGACAGTTTGCTTGCTGAAAACCGATAATGCAACTCAAAAGCATTAACACACTATAAAGAAGGTATTCGCATCACTCAACTATCATAATACATTCTAGTTTGTGAAATATTAAAAGTGTCCATCTCACCCGTAGTGTCCGTCTTTACCTACTTTCCCCTATATGAAAAAACAAAACTTGAAGGTTTCAAAACTATCTGATCGGGCTCCTCTTGATAAGTATACATAGTTCCCATCCCACCAGCTTTTCAATTACAAAAAAAAAAAAATGTCTGAAAAAAAATGGTTCTGGACCCGCCGATAGAACATTTCAATTTTAGTAGCATATTAAAGAGGACACCTTGAGCTTTCGAATGATGAGTATAAGAGCGATACTAATTCTTTTCGGATAAGTCTCTTCTACCAGAGACACCGTGGATTGACTTACACGTGAGGTAAAACTTAAAGCTAACTATATTTAAGATATGTAACAAATTAAATTCAATCTTTCAATTTACTACATCCCAGGCCAATATAATTGAGATATAGGATATCGCGATTGTTATCACGTTGCGCGATAGGGAAGAGCTACTACAGTAAGTAGCATTAAAACATTGTCGTCTCAGTTAAATTTCATGCTGTACTACTTTTAGGAATATGTAATTCTTCAAATAAAAGTCTTCACAAACCGGGAAGCTTTTTTCTCTATTGCCAACAGTTTCCAAAACATGCACTCATTTGTAAATGGTTTGACGGGTAACTCTTAATACTGAGGTAAGCTGTTCCTGCGTTTGGCGTGGATCATCATCCAGCAATACCTTCTATTCAACACCTTCGAAGGTTTTTTGCTCTTCTTCACGCCGACAATCGTCAAAGTCGCAAAGCTTGGCGATTCAGAGCTAAATTTAAGATCATTTTCTTTTTTGGATTTTTCTGGCATTTACAAGCAGTTTCGTCAATTTTAGGTTCAATTTGGGAGCATTTTCCTTTTTGGCCTTTTCTGGCCTTAAGGAGAACTTTTCAGCGAGTTTAAGCACAACTTGGGATCATCTTTTGTTTTTGGTCTTTTCTGGCCTTAGGAAGCATTTTTTGGCGATTCTGAGCTCAATTTGGGATCATTTTTTTAGGCCTTTTCTGGCCTTAAGAAGCATTTTTTTGGCGATTCTGAGCTCAATTTGGGATCATTTTCTTTTTTGGCCTATCCTGGCCTTAGGGAGCATTTTTTGATAACTTCAAGCTCAATTTGGGATCAATTTCTATTTTGGCCTTTTCTGGTCTTAGGAGGCATTTTTTGGCGATTCTGAGCTCAATTTGGGATCATTTTCTTTTTTGGCTTTTCCAGGCCTCAGGAAGCAGGCCTTTTCTGGGCTTAGGAAGCACTTTTCAGCGATTCTGAGTTCAATTTGGGATCATTTTATTTTTTGGCCTATCCTGGCCTTAGGAAGCATTTTTTTATAACTCTAAGCTCAATTTGGGATCATTTTCTATTTTGGCCTTTTCTGGTCTTAGAAGGCATTTTTTGGCGATTCTGAGCTCAATTTGGGATCATTTTCTTTTTTGGCTTTTCCAGGCCTCAGGAAGCATTTTTTGGCGATTTTAAGCTCAATTTGGGATCATTTTCTTTTCTGGCCTTTTCTGGCCTTAGGAAGCACTTTTCAGCGATTCTGAGCTCAATTTGGGATCATTTTCTTTTTTGGCCTTTTCAGGCCCTAGGAAACACTTTTCACTTTCAATTTTGGCCTTTTCTGGCCTTAGGGAGAACTTTTCAGCGATTCTGAGCTCAATTTGGGAACATTTTCATTTTTGGCCTTAGGGAGAACTTTTCAGCGATTCTGAGCTCAATTTGGGAACATTTTCATTTTTGGCCTTAAGGAGAACGTTCAGCGATTTTGAGCTCAATTTGGGATCATTTTTTTTTTGGCCTTTTCAGGCCCTAGGAAACACTTTTCAGCGCTTCTGAGCTCAATTTGCGATCATTTTCAATTTTGGCCTTTTCTGGCCTTAGGGAGAACTTTTCAGCGATTCTGAGCTCAATTTGGGAACATTTTCATTTTTGGCCTTAGGGAGAACTTTTCAGCGATTCTGAGCTCAATTTGGGAACATTTTCATTTTTGGCCTTAAGGAGAACGTTCAGCGATTTTGAGCTCAATTTGGGATCATTTTCTTTTTTGGCCTTTTCTGGCCTTAGGAAGCATTTTTTGATAACTCTAAGCTAAATTTGGGATCATTTTCTATTTTGGCGATTCTGAGCTCAATTTGGGATCATTTTCTTTTTTGGCCTTAGGGAGAACTTTTAGCGATTCTGAGCACAATTTGGGATCATTTTCTATTTTGGCCTATCCTGGCCTTAGGAAGCATTTTTTGATAACTCTAAGCTCAATTTGGGATCATTTTCTATTTTGGCCTTTTCTGGTCTTAGGAGGCATTTTTTGGCGATTCTGAGCTCAATTTGGGATCATTTTATTTTATGGCTTTTCCAGGCATTATGAAGCATTTTTTGGCAATTTTGAGCTCAATTTGGAATCATTTTCTTTTCTGGCCTTTCCTGGCCTTAGGAAGCATTTTTGGCGATTCTGAGCTCAATTTGGGATCATTTTCTTTTCTGGCATTTTCTGGCCTTAGGAAGCACTTTTCAGCGATTTTGAGCTCGATTTTGGATCATTTTCTCTTTTGGCCTTTCCTGGCCTTAGGAAGCATTTTTTGGCGATTCTGAGCTCAATTTGAAATAATTTTCTTTTTTGGCTTTTCCAGGCCTCAGGAAGCATTTTTTGGCGATTTTAAGCTCAATTTGGGATCATGTTCTATTTTGGCCTTTTCTGGCCTTAGGAAGCACTTTTCAGCGATTCTGAGCTCAATTTGGGATCATTTTCTTTTCTGGCATTTTCTGGCCTTAGGAAGCACTTTTCAGCGATTTTGGGCTCGATTTTGGATCATTTTCTGTTTTGGCCTTTCCTGGCCTTAGGAAGCATTTTTTGGCGATTCTGAGCTCAATTTGAAATAATTTTCTTTTTTGGCTTTTCCAGGCCTCAGGAAGCATTTTTTGGCGATTTTAAGCTCAATTTGGGATCATTTTCTTTTTTGGCCTTTTCTGGCCTTAGGAAGCACTTTTCAGCGATTTTGAGCTCAATATTTTGGCGATTCTGAGCTCAATTTGGGATCGTTTTTTTTGTCTTTTTCTGGTCTTAGGGAGAATTTCCAGCGATTTTGAGCTCAATTTGGGATTATTTTCTTTTTTGGCCTTCTCTGGTCTTAGGAAGCACTTTTTGGCGATTCTGAGCTCAATTTGGGATCATTTTCTTTCCTGGCTTTTCCAGGCCTCAGGAAGCATTTTTTGGCGATTTTAAGCTCATTTTGGGATCATTTTCTTTTCTGGCATTTTCTGGCCTTAGGAAGCACTTTTCAGCGCTTCTGAGCTCAATTTGGGAACATTTTCATTTTTGGCCTTAGGGAGAACTTTCAGCGGTTCTGAGCTCAATTTGGGATCATTTTCTTTTTTGGCTTTTCCAGGCATTATGAAGCATTTTTTGGCGATTCTGAGCTCAATTTGGGATCATTTTCTTCTCTGGCATTTTCTGGCCTTAGGAAGCACTTTTCAGCGCTTCTGAGCTCAATTTGGGATCATTTTCTGTTTTGGCCTTTTCTGGTCTAAGGAAGCAGTTTTCAGCGATTCTGAGCTCAATTTGGGATCATTTTCTTTTTTTTGCTTTTCCAGGCATTATGAAGCATTTTTTGGCGATTTTGAGCTAAATTTGGGATCACTTTCTTCTTTGGTCTTTCCTGGCCTTAGGAAGCATTTTTTGGCGATTCTGAGCTCAATTTGGGATCATTTTCTTTTTTGGCCTTTTCTGGTCTTGGAAGCACTTTTCAGCGCCTCTGAGCTCAATTTGGGATCATTTTCTTTCCTGGCTTTTCCAGGCCTCAGGAAGCATTTTTTGGCGATTTTGAGGTCATTTTGGGATCATTTTCTTTTCTGGCCTTTTCTGGCCTTAGGAAGCACTTTTCAGCGCTTCTGAGCTCAATTTGGGAACATTTTCCTTTTTGGCCTTAGGGAGAACTTTCAGCGATTTTGAGCTCAATTTGTGATCATTTTCTTTTTTGGCCTTTTCTGGTTTTAGGAAGCACTTTTTAGCGATTCTGAGCTCAATTTGGGATCATTTTCTTTTTTGGCTTTTCCAGGCATTATGAAGCATTTTTTGGCGACTCTGAGCTCAATTTGGGATCATTTTCTTTTCTGGCATTTTCTGGCCTTAGGAAGCACTTATCAGCGCTTCTGAGCTCAATTTGGGAACATTTTTATTTTTGGCCTTAGGGAGAACTTTCAGCGATTCTGAGCTCAATTTGGGATCATTTTGTTTTCTGGCATTTTCTGGCCTTAGGAAGCACTTTTCAGCGATTTTGAGCTCGATTTGGGATCATATTCGCTTTTGGCCTCTCCTGGCCTTAGGAAGCATTTTTTCTCGATTCTGAGCTCATTTTGGGATCATTTTCTTTTTTGGCATTTTCTGGCCTTAGGAAGCACTTTTCAGCGATTCTGAGCTCGGTTCGGGATCATTTTCTTTTTTGGCCTTTGCTGGCCTTAGGAAGCATTTTTTGGCGATTCTGAGCTCAATTTGGGATCATTTTCTATTTTGGCCTTTTCTCACCTTGGGAAGCACTTTTCGGCAATTTTAAGCTCAATTTGAGACCATTTTCTTTTTTGGCCTTATCAGGCCTTAGGAAGAATTTTTTTAGCTATTCTGAGCTCAGTTTGGGATCATTTTCTTTTTTGGCCTTTTCTGGCCCTAGGAAGCACTTTTCAGCGCCTCTGAGCTCAATTTGGGATCCTTTTCGTTTTTGGCCTTAGGAAGCATTTTTTGGCGATTCTGAGCTCAATTTGGGATCATTTTCTTTTTTGGCCTTTACTGGCCTTAGGAATCACTTTTCGGCGATTGTGAGCTCAATTTGGGATCATTTTCTTTTCTTTGCTTTTCTGGCCTTAGGGAGAACTTTCAGCGATTTCGAGCTCAATTTGGGATCATTTTCTTTTTTGGCCTTTTCTGGAACTTTTCGGCAATTTTGAGCTCAATTTTGGATCGTTTTTTTTTTACTTTTTCTGGCCTTAGGGAGAATTTTCAGCGATTTTGAGCTCAATTTGGGATTATTTTCTTTTTTGGCCTTAGGCAGAACTTTTCAGCGATTCTGAGCTCAATTTGGGATCATTTTCGTTTTTGGCCTTTACTGGCTTTAGGAAGCACTTTTCGGCGATTCTGAGCTCAACTTGGGATCATTTTCGTTTTTGGCCTTTTGGCCTCACATCATCCTATCATCTGTTTAAAATCGGTATACAGTACACTCGATGGAGTCCAGTCATGGCAAATTATGCACATTCACGGATTTCTGGACAAACTAGCGGGATTGGCCAAAGCGACGATGGGTCGAGTGTCCTTAGTTCGAATATCGGGGGCGCTCTCAAGCCTCTTTTGAAACTCGAAGAGATACACACTTATTCTCGTTTTAATTGTTCAGTAATTTTTATCACGGTCATGTTCAGTAAATTTGAAAAAATACTGATCATTTTGTAATTTCCTCAAAAATAACTGATGTCGGTAAAAGTTTTAACCGAATTACCGTTATACAAAAGGCACTTGACAAGCTCAGCAAAAAACATTGCAGACCTTTTCTGTAAACTAAAGTATGTTTTGCACTTTCATAAAGTTCAGTAAATATTTGGCGATCTGTCAGCACCTACCTATGTGTTGCTGAAAACCCTTCAATTGATTTACTGAACTCTTGATGTTTGTTACTATACTGTTCTACAATTTTTCTGCATCTGTCAAAACGAAACATCAAAAGTCCGTCATTTTGCAAATATTCAGAGTGTTCAGAGTTAAAGTGTTTCGCGTGTGATTTTCAAAAAAAAAAATTAAAATGGATATCGTATTTTCGAATCTACAAGAAAGCGACGTGAAAGTACACGATCTATTCAGGAAGTTGTTATTTATCAAATATGTACGTAGTTGTGTATTTTAATTGAATGGTTCATATCATGGCACATCCGCAACAATGATTTCACCCAAGATTCCATCTATTACGATTGAGATAATGCAAATCATTTCAGTCAGCATATGGATATTTTTCCACCACAGGAGAGCAGTTTACTAGAAGCCTGCAATGAAAAGCCTATATTCATCATAACATCAAACGTATCAAGTTTTCACTTGAATGTGCTGGGAACACCAGTATAATCGATCCAAACAATCCGAAATACCTTTATAAAATTATTCAACGGTTGTAATAGCAGCTTTCACAATGGTCGTATTTATTTTTCTCTTTTCGCTGTACGTTTACAAAACGCTCGGTAATTCGTGACGAATAGTCAGCATTGTAAATACCGACTCATGCAGCAATTTTTGATGAACACTTTGTAAATTTTTACTGAGCTATCTTCTATGTTTGACATTTCAGCGAGAATGAATAATTACTGAACACTCGTCAAGCAAATAAATTACTGAACAGATTGCTGATGGCTCAGCTGTTGAGAACTCGTTAAAAAGATTGCTGAGTTCGGTAAAAGAAACTAAGTGTGTATAACACAAGGTGATAGTCTCTCGAACCTATTTTTTAGCATTGCTCTGAAAGGTGTGATTAGAAGAGTGTGGATTAACACCAGTGGCACGATATTCCAAATGTCGGTTTAGCTGTTGGGCTTCGCCAACGGTGTCGACATTGTGGCTCGGAGTTTTATGTACATCGGACTGAAGGCCGAAGCCAAACGAATTGGATTGGCATCAAAGACAAAGTACATGGAAGAGAGGGGTTCACGAAAAGAAAATGCTAACCTAACACCTCCAGTTCATGTTGGTGGTGATGAAATCGGGATGGTCGACGAGCTGCTATCTGCCGACAACGATACCAGCAGAGAACTTGATCGGTGCAATTCGCCGTTGCATCAAGTTGACCATATACGGGGTTCTGATCCGATCAGTAGTATTCCACGGCTATGAGATATGGACTATGCTTGGAGAGGACCCACACGCCCTTGCGGTTCTCGAGCGGAAGGTGTTGCGTATTATCTTCGGTGGATTGCAGATGGAGAACGGAACATGGAGATGGTGAATGAACCATAAAGGTCGGTAAGATTTGTGCATTTTGAATTAAACTTGGTATAGATTTTTCTTGAGTTTGATATTTTTTCTGGGTTGTAGTTGCTTTTGTTGTTGCTATCTAAATATGAAATTATAACGTAGATTAAAAAAAAATCTATGTTAATTTGTACATTACTTCCATTTCAATATTATCAATTCTCTGTACTGTTTTCGGTTTTCTGAAAAAAAGAAACAAACCTAATTTCTCTCTCCAGTATGCTATACTAAATCGTGTTACCTGTAGAGAAGATAATGTTGAATAATAAACACCAGATCAAACAGGATTGAAAATATCCCTAGTCCAAACTTAACCACATCCCCAATAATCGACCGCCAATCGTCTAAAAAATCGTATATACATTAGCATGGGTCTGAATAATTACCGAATTAGGTACTAACCAAAGTTCCATGCATTGATCACCATCTGTAGAATCCCAAACAGTCCACCAGCAATATCCAACAGTCGGTTCATAATTGCAAATCCTTCCGTACTCTGTCGTTTGTAGTTCATGTACGCTTGGGGGAAATATTTCACCAATGTGGTGGAAAGCTTTATGTAGCTTAAAACGTACAGAAAGTCCAACCAATGTTGCTTTCCGAAGAGCGCCATCGTTAGTGATACTACTATTATGACCAAATAGGTTCCGATAATTCCTTTCGCTCCAGTGGACAGCGAGTTTTCTCCACTATCATATATGTAACACTGTAAGATAGTATACCCTGTAGCAATCGTTGCATGAATGGCAAATCCGACATCATTCCCTATTACTGGATTTAATCCGTGAGGGTGACGATTGAAGTACTCTTGCTGAAAAAGATCATTTTTTTCGTCACTTGGACCTAATCAGTTTAATATTACAGTCAAACCTCGATAAAGCTATTCCAATACATAAAAGAATTGAAGATCGCATAAGAAAGATGACCGACAACGTTAATGTGAAGAAAGTCGAAACTCAGTCCAACCACACTTTTCCTACGGTGGTTGAGCAAAATCTGCGGATAATATCCAATAGACCAACATGCCGTGTAACTCCAGCCGATCAGTAATGAAATGTAGATCAACGGCTCGCTCAGAGCGATTTTCAGATGCACGAACAGTCGGTGATCAGTGAATTTGTTTTCCACATTTGCCGTAACAATGAATCTACCTGGTCGAAGTCCGGTAGCTTCCAACCGGGACAAATTATTCTGGTAATTGTTTTTTTCATATATCCAAACAACCGGTGGATTCACTCGTACGAATTCTGTTGCTTTGACCAGTATTGACAGATTTTTACTTGATGACCCACTGAAACATGTGTAAATCGGAGAATAAACTCGGTAGCGATCTGAAGGTTTGGTTGACCGTACTCGACCCACAAATTTAGACAAATCGATTTACCCAAGGTTGAAGTGTAGTCCTGCGGATCGAACTGTATTCGAAGATTTTCGAAGTTACGAGTAGATGCAGAGCTGGTGACTAGTTTCAAGCCAAACACTACGAGTGAAATTGCGAGCAACATTTTCGGAAAGATGAGTGTTACTTAACGCGAGATTGGAGCGTCAACTGCGTTGGATATTGTGTTCAAGTGTCATGGACCCTGCTGCTCGGTTGGCAGATTGATTTAAATCTACATGCAAATAACGTCTACTCGAGGTTTAGATAAGAGACGCGTTAGAGAACATGTGGAGGTGCGAACCAAAACGATTCTGTGCCTTATTATTTGGTTTTTTCTCATTCAGAGTCATAGACTACGCTTTGAATGAGATAGAACCAAATGATTAAGCACAGAAATCAATACAGAATGTGAATGTGAAAGAAATCAACACTAAATTGTGTTTGTAGTATGTAGAAATAATCTTGCGGGCCTTCCAACGCAACGTTTGAATATTATTTGTGTTCAATATTTGTTGTTTAGGGACCACACGTATACTTAATTTGGCTTATCTCAACTTTTTCGTGGTGGCAAATATGGTATGATCAGGCGCCTAATACGACTGTCCTCGGCAGATACTTTCATGTTAAACGGTTGGGTATTTTCCCCGGTTTCATTTATTTTAAGGCGGCCTAGAACAGTGTGTAATCCGCAACGGTGGGGCCAATTTATGAAATGCGATGTTCTATCAGTTGTTCATACTCACAAGAAGAAGGCGTAATTATGTTTTCAAAGATGATTTTATTGAAAACAAATCAAATTGAAAATGAGTTTGAAAATTTGCGATCATCTCGATGCTGCTCTGTTTCTGAACATAGTCCCTGATTTTGTGCCATATAACGGTCGTTTGCAGGAAGGGTTTCTTTTCTCATTTCATTCAAAGGAAATGCGCATCGAGAGTTGAAAAAAACAACGTACCGTGATCGGCTCCGTCGCTTCAAAGATGCTACTTTCGATGTTGACGACTGTTCGTGTGAAGGAAGGCCAAAAACCTTCGAAGACCCTGAAAATTTGGAGAAATTGCTCGATGTCATCATCAATGCAAAACACAGGAGCAGGTTGTTACGGTATTAGGAGTTACCCGCCAAGCCGTTTTCAAGGAATGACTCAAATGTAAAAATGCTGTAATAACGACGTGTTTCGAAGAGTCCTATTTGGTATGCGAAGGATCAATCTTTTGATTAGCTCGGGGGCATCAACCTCACCCTTCACCGTACATAATTTTCACCACGAACAAAGTTTGTTGTAGTTTCCTTCATCGTTCCAGTGTACCAAGGGGCAATAATCGGCATCTGGCTATCGGGATTTCTCTAAGGCAGATTGAATGGACGAGAGCAAAGTACAATGACTTCCAGCAGTGAGAGACTTAAGAAATTATTGCTGCTCGGTGTGAGTCGAAAATCTTTCTAGGATTCAATTTAATTTCTAAATCGAAACTTTCCTAACTTTGGGAATGATTCCCCCCCCCCAATATTGTAGTCGAACTAAACTGAACGTACTGTGTGGTGAAACAGTATGGCTTGACAATTATCAATACTCATTACTAGTTTATTTCACCGGCATAATTCAGAAAACATGCTCAATTGTTTCTGAGAGCCGACAATCCTTTCTCGTACCCACTTCAATGTAGATTTCGAAGTTGTCAGCATACGGTACCTGAAAACAATTTTCCAAAACAAAAACTGCATCGTTGGGGAACATAATTAATAGTAGCGGGCCGAGGTTGCTACCTAGGGGCACTCTCGATTTGTTTGAAAACGGTCTAAATACGAAACCGTCAATGTTAACGCAAAGTTCACGTCACGTTTAGAAGCAAATTCCAGCGATTTTGAGCTTAATTAAGGATCCTTTTCTATTTGGCCTTTAGAAGTACTCTTCAGTGATTCTGAGCTCAATTTGGGATCATTTTCTATTTTGGCTTGTAGGAGCGCTTTTCAGCGATTTTAAGCTTAATATGGGATCATTTTCTATATTAACACTTTTCAGCACACCAGAGCTCGATTTGGAATTATTTTCTATTTTGGCATTTTCTGGTCTTCAGAAGCACTTTTCAGCGACCCTGAGCTCAATTTGAGATCACTTTCTATTTTGGCCTTTTTTGGCCACTTTTCATCGATTCTGAGCTCAATTTAGGATCATTTTCTTTTTTGGCCTTTTCTAGCCTTTAGAAGCATTTTTTAGCGATTCTGAGCTTAATTAGGGATCATTTTCTATTGTAGCCTTTTCTGGCCTTTGGAAGCACTTTTCATCGATTCTGAGCTCAATTTGGGATCATTTTCTATTTTGGCATTTTTGAGCAATTCGGAGCTCAGTTTGAGATCATTTTCTAACTAAGCTTATTCTGGCTTTGGAAACACTTTTCATCTATTCTGAGATCATATATTATTTTGGCACTTTTCAGCGATTCTGAGCTCAATTTGAGATCATTTCCTATTTTGGCCTTTTCTGGCCTTCAGAATCACTTTTTAGGGATTCTGAGCTCAAATTGGGATCATTTTCTATTTAGGCCTTTTCTGGCCTTCAGAAACACTTTTTAGCGATTTCGAGCTCAATTTGGGATTATTTTCTATTTGGCCTTTAGAAGCACTTTTCAGCGATTCTGAGCTTAATTAGTGATCATTTTCTATATTGGCCTTTTCTAGCCTTTGGAAGCACTTTTCATCGATTCTGAGATCATATATTATTTTGGCACTTTTCAGCGATTCTGAGCTCAATTTGAGATCATTTTCTATTTTGGCCTTTTCTGGCCTTCAGAATCACTTTTTAGGGATTCTGAGCTCAATTTGGGATCATTTTCTATTTTGGCTCTTTTCAGCGATTCTGAGCTCAATTCGGGACCATTTTCTATTTTGGCCTTTTCTGGCCTTTAAAGGCACTTTTTAGCGATTCTGAGCTTAATTTAAGATCATTTTCTATTTCGGTTTTGTCTGACCTTTAGAAACAGTTTTTGGCGATTCTGAGTTTAATTTGGGATTATTTCCTGTATTGGCCTTTTCTGGCCCTTAGAAGCACTTTTCATCGATTCTGAACTCAATTTGGGATCATTTTATATTTTGGCCTTTTCTTGGCTTTATATGCACTTTTTAGCGATTCCGTGATAAATTTGGGATCATTTCTCAATTTGGCCTTTTCTGGCCTTTAGAAGCACTTTTCAGTGATTCTGAGCTCAATTTGGAATTATTTTCTATTTTGGCCTTTTCTGGCCTTTAAAACCACTTTTCAGCGATCCTGAGCTCAATATGAGATCATTTCCTATTTTGGCCTTTTCTGGCCTTTAGAAGCACTTTACAGCGATTTTGAGCTTAATTAGTGATCATTTTTTATGTTGGCCTTTTCTGGCCTTTGGAAGCACTTTTCATCTATTCTGAGCTCAATTTGGGATCATTTTCTATTTTGGCACTTTTCGGCGGTTCTGAGCTCAATTTGGGATAATTTTCTATTTTGGCCTTTTCTGGCCTTTAAAGGCATTTTTCAGCGATTCTGAGCTTAATTTAAGATCATTTTCTATTTCGGTTTTTTTCTGGCCTTTAGAAACACATTTTGGCGATTCTGAGTTTAATTTGGGATTATTTTCTGTATTGGCCTTTTCTGGCCTTTAGAAGCACTTTTCATCGATTTTGAACTCAATTCGGGATCATTTTCTATTTTGGCATTTTCTTGGCTTTATATGCACTTTTTAGCGATTCCGTGATAAATTTGGGATCATTTCTCAATTTGGCCTTTTCTGGCCTTTAGAAGCACTTTTTAGTGATTCTGAGCTCATTTTGGAATTATTTTCTATTTTGGCCTTTTCTGGCCTTTAGAAGCACTTTTCAGCGATTCTGAGCTTAATTAGTGATCATTTTCTATGTTGGCCTTTTCTGGCCTTTGGAAGCACTTTTCATCTATTCTGAGCTCAATTTGGGATCATTTTTTATTTTGGTACTTTTCAGCGATTCTGAGCTCAATTTGGGATAGTTTTCTATTTTGGCCTTTTCAGGCCTTCAGAAACACTTTTCAGCGATTCTGAGCTCAATTTGGGATCATTTTCTATTTTGGCCTTTTCTGGCCTTCATAAGCAGTTTTTAGCGATTCTGAGCTCAATTTGGGATTATTTTCTATTTTGGCCTTTTCTGGGCTTTTCTGGCCTTTAGAAGCACTTTTCAGCGATTCTGAGCTTTATTTGGGATCATTTTCTATTCGGGCCTTTTCTGGTCTTTAGAAGCGCTTTCCGGCGATTCTGAGCTCAATTTGAGATCATTTTTCATTTTGGCCTTATATCTTTTCATCAATTCTAAGTTTAATTTGAGATCATTCTCTATTTTGGATTTTTCTGGCCTTTAGAAACGCTTTTCGGCGATTCTGAGCTAAATTTGGGATCATTCTTAAGTTTTGCTCTTTCTGGCCTTTAGAAGCACTTTTCAGCGATTCTGAGCTCAATTTTGGATCATTTTCCATTTTGGTTTTTCTGGTTCTTAGAAGCACTTTCTGGCGATTCCGAGCTCAGTTTGGGATCCTTTTCTATTTTGTTCTTTTCTGGCCATTAGAAGTACTTTTCGAGGCACAGAAAAGTAAGTCTGCTGCATGACAATGCTTGGCCTCATACTGCCAAAGCCAAGTTTGGAAACTGAACATAACCTGAGATGTATAAAGTCAATGATTTGAGTGCGTGAAAAAGCGTTTCAAACTTTAGTTTATCCATTTTAGCCGATTGAATAATGTTTTTCTGAACTGGTGCATTAACCTAATAAACCCAAAAAAAAATTTTCGCCCAAATACAACTGCATCTTGGTGAAATATAACCGTCATTTTGATTGTATCATACAAACCAGGAAACTTTTTGCTGTTGACTGTTTTCCCTTTTGGAAGGTGTTCAATCAAAATTGTCCAATATTGTTGTAATCTCGCGATATCGACCTCATTCCAATCACGATTTGGGACACAGGTTTTAAAAATAATCGCAATTCCACTGAAATTTCATAACATTGTATTTTGACCTTTAGAATGACTACTATCATATTCAGTCAAAGTTCAAACGTTTTGGAAGGTTTTCTACGTTGATCAATTCATTTTTTACGCGGTTCTATATAAACATGGAACATATACCTCGCGTAGAAAAATAAGACTGTACACTGAGTAAAAAAACTATGACAGGCGTCAGTATAACAAACCGAATCTTTTCATCTCACTCTTTGACAGATTGTAGTATTACAGACTAACAGCTTTATCATTTTGAGACAATTCTCAACAAAATCGTACGTGCATGGGTCGAATTAGGAACCACAGAAAATGTGTGAGATTGCATGGCGCTGTCCGTCTTACAGTGTTGTCATAATGTTGTTATATGATTGGAAATTTCAAATGATCGTTTTTTTGTGGCGATTGATCCACTGTTTGTAGACTTAGTGCTTGTTTTCTGGTGGAGCAATCATGTGCGTGATGAAAATCTACAATGGGACACCTGAAAAAATGTTCAATGGCAATAGATGGCGCCTTTCCAGTGGAAGTAAATCGAAATTGCTTCGAGTATTTTGCTCATTGACCAATAAAACAGCTATCAAATGCATTCTAAACATCTTATTCCAACTTTCTAGTACTTACTTTCACTAAAGCGGCATTCATAAATTACGTAACGTTCATAGGGGGGAGGGGGTATCCTTGAGCGTTACGATTTGTTACACAGGGAAGAGGGCTCACGTTACGTAAACGTTACGTAACGAAAAATCTCTGAAGAGATTCTTCAAAAACGAGCATTTTATCAAGGAAATCTTTCTGCAGCGTTACGTAACTTTTATGGGGGCGAGGTGTTGGCGTTACGTTTCGTTACATATGAGGGGGTGGGGTTCCGAAAATCGAGTTTTTTGCATTACGTAATTTATGGATGTCGCCTAAACGCAATCTATTTTTATCAAAAAACATGTTTTTCCTATATAGACCATCGCACGGTGACGTCACGCATCTGAGTTTGACAGCTACTGGTAACTTTGTTTACCTTCGAGCGGTGCAGTTTTGTTCTCAGATATAGCAGATCATTTCAATTGTGACCAAAATTCCCTTTAAATGTTGAGCTGCATTTCGTAAACAAAGTTACCACTATCTGTCATAAAAGTGAGGTTAAAGTGATTCGATGCGATGGTCTATACCTAAGGGGCGACATCTGGTTTCTTACTCTTCTTCCTCATCCACCTCGAGGATCCCTGTTGTATTTTTCGTAAGTGATGCCATTCACTCGGAAAATACTTGAATGTTTTTAATGCTTTTCATCACCTTTATGCACAATTCCTCCTGCATCCCCAAAGTGGATGCAAATCTATACCCAGTTGTCTCCCCTTAGGTCTATACAACTCCATTGTGTTTTACTACCATTCGTCCATGAGCCTGTGGTGTTGATTTTGACAACAGTCCAAAATTAGGACGAGAGCTGTGTGGTCGAAAGCGGATGCACACATTACTTATTAGGGTGGATCAAGGTTGCAAAATTGAGATTTCTCATACAAATTTTCAAACATATTTGAAGCGCAATGCGTTATTAGCAATCGACTATCGATTAGTTTAGGATTTTTGAGGCCTCAAATGAAATTAATAAAATTTTGTTCTGGCACTTCGCTCTCAAGTTTTACCATTTCCATATGACGATAAACCACTTTAATACTCATAGCCAAGCAACGACATCTAGTTCTGATTTGAATGCAAAATCGATAGTTTCTATAATTCTGTCATAGATGGTAATTCACAAACAGTTGCGCTCACTGGTGTGATTCATTAGCAGGAATTAGCGGCGGTGTTCTGAGTAGACCTCCATCGCAACACTTATGATTTTCTTATGCAATTATAAGTCGACAACAAATAAATAAAACAACATTTGAACGGAATTTTGGTCACAATTTAAATAATATACTAAAACCGAGAACCAAATAAACTCCAATTTGTGTATTTCCGGAACTGGGATGATATCTACAGGCCGTGAATCAACATCAGGCGCAAAATTTTATTTCCAATTTTTGCAAAAAAAAAACAGCAAAAAATGGCCAGGAACTATTTATTTTTGGTATTTCTAGAGCTGAGAATTGACATCAGAAGTTAGAAATTGGCCCCAGATGCCATTTGGAAATTCAAGTTAACGACTTTCGGTTACTAGAAGACAGCTTAAAATAGCCAAATATCGTCCAATATGGGTAGTTTCGGAATCCTGAAGATGCCCAGAAGCAGAGAATCGACTTCGACATCATCACCAATGACTGCATTTCTGTTCGTAAAATGGAAAACTTAAAGTGGGGCTCCTAGCATAAAGGATTCAACAGGGAGAGACAATCCCTAAACTAAAACAGTCGAGCTTCTTTTGCATCACTACATTTTATTTGACTGATTGCTAAAAGCTAGTTTATCCCATTTGATGAATGCAGCCGCTTTAACCTCGCTCGCGTACAAGCACTCAACGTGGACAAGTTTGGCAAAAAGAATGCATTTTCCGAACTAAACCATATCGGTGTATTTCTTACAAATGATGTGAATAATTTTTTCATACCCAGATTGCTATATGGCTGTTGCTTTTAGGCTGAAAAGTGCTCAACTAATTGGTGGTTATCTATAGTGATAAAGCTAACGGCTAGCTTGCCAAACTTTTCCAGTTGTGCTCAAACGGAGGTTTCAACATCTTACAAACTATTTTACATTGACGCTAGCACTTACTGTGGAATGTATGGGTATGGAGTTGGCTGTTTAATTTCGCATAATTTCAATACTACATGTTGATTTACTTTCCTAATTCGTTCTCTTTCATTTGAGCATATGCGTATGCCTGTCTTGTATTATGCAATATAATGTGTATGTACAGGTTGGCATATGTCTTGAAATCTAGGTTTATACTTCGTTTAATAGATTGTATGTTCATGCTATACACTAAACTTTACATTATTGTCAACAATTATTATTTTGCAATCAGTTCAACCATTCGGGTGATGTTTCAACGAACAGAGTTGATCAGCTGTTCGGCTCCGGCTTGAAACTGGCTGTTGAAACACCTTCCTTTTCGTATCATAATCGACTTCCGAATTTTCCGACCAACAAGGTATTTCTTTCGCTTTCAAAAGATCTGTTTGGTTTTGTAACCACATCGAAGTAAATACATGTAAAACTTGTTTTCTTAGTGATTAAATTTGAGTTGATTACGTGCAGTGTGTATAATAAATTGAGTTTGTGTTGGAACCGGAAGCATGAATTTATGCTAGCCAAGCTGTCATCCAACTCCGGGTTGGAGCTCCACCTTTTTACTAATTTATTACCAACTTGAACAATGGAGATGCAAAAATCAACAAAGATACAGTGAGATTCCGATTGGTTGATGATATGTGCTATGCAGAGCTGTACTCCAAATATGTTAATAATAATCATAACAATATGTGTTCGATTTGTTTCTTGAAACGAAAATCATTTAAATTTGATTTCTGTTATTGCTTAAAGGCAAAGAAATTTTTGTTTGTTTCGACTAATTTAGAACAATGTAATAGATGAACATCTATTACATTGTTCTGTAAAACCGACTGTAAATGAAATTAATAACAAAAGTTGATATTCTATGGAGTGTTTTTTTTGCAATACTCAGTCAATTTCTGGTTTCGGGTTCCAAATTTAGTAGATTTTCAGTCATTGGAAATGAATACTTGGTTTTCCTCTTCTATGTTAAGTTTGTGGTTGAGAGTCCGCTCTATCCGCCTCACTGCTTAATGAAGTAGTAATCAACCAGCGATAAAAAAGGAACATGTTATATATTGTGCGATGTAAGTTTCTAACATAAACATTAAATAAGACAAAACAAGTATTCACACAATAAATCTTAATAAAACACTATGGAATGAAACGTTCCTGCTGAGACACAAACAGCCTTTGTAGAATGGTTATCTTTTAAAAAGAGTCTGATAGTGGAATTTAAAACTAATGCGAATCGAAACTAGGGCTAAATCACTTATCACTCTTCGAACTCTCCGAACTCTGCTATTTTTTCTTCGATTGTATTTCTGGATTTCTGAGCTGTGGTCCGGTTTTTGTTTTTAAACGGTGAATACATGTGATATTTATTGTGATGTTTCAATGACTTCAGAAGGAGATTAGTTGTCGAGGGTCCGCGTCGTAACCTCGCTACCATGGGGGTGATTGGGTTTAAACCTGAGCTGGTTTGGTCTTTCCAACGACCATGAGCATTTTCTGCAGGAAGCGAGTGATGGCCACTGTGGTTGTCAAAGGAATAGAAATGGGGGAATTTTATTAGTGAAAAGTAGCTTACGGTTTTTCGATTAATTACGAGAGGTTTCCTAGAACGGTGGTTCGTAACGGTTAGTATTGTATTGAAACGAAATAACTCTTTATCAGACTTGTCTGTTATCAATAATTAGGTATTATGGAAATACATTGATTCAGTGCAAGTGCATTGATTATTTGCGTGTGCCGACTGGTGCGTATATCGTATTACACAGGGTTCAAAAGCAAGTTTTGTTAGAAAAAGAAAAAAATTAATGTTGTTAAAGATGAAGCTTCGTAAAAAATCTTAGCGAACTTGATCGCATTAGGAAAGTCAGATATCTACGCAATTTTACAGCACTTCTGCTATATTACTCTATATACTGTTTGGAAGTCTACAGATAAACTAGCGTACTTTTTTCAAACTTCGATTCTTTTTTTACTTATTTTATTCATTGATGAAAAGGTGCTTAGATTCCCAAAAACTCTTCAATCCTCTTGTTGTTCAGCGACGAAAAATTCGGGTTTTTTATAACTAGTCGAATTATACGGGTATCATCACGATGTGCCATCATTAACCGTGATAATTCACCAAAAAATCTCCCCAAAATTATTTAAGTAATTCAACTAAGGCCAGAAATGTAGAAAATCGAAAAGGGAAAAAAAGTTCAAGCCGTTTTGTTGAAATTGTTGGTTGTACGACAGCGTATATGCCTAATTTAGCCACAAACAAGTCCAGTGACGAAGAGAGTGTGGACAAAGGGCAAGTCAAATATTCAATAATAATGATGAAGTGTTATTTTTCAACATTCATTTGAATGCAATTTACAAACATCATAACTTGTATACACATTTTCATTGAAGATGTTCCATTTTTTCTTTTCGACGTTATTTATTTATTGTAAAGAAACTTAAAATTCCAGGAAAAATGAAAGGCATTTTTTTTAAAGATTAGATTTTTGTAAAACAATATTCTATTCAACTTTGTTTAAAATATTCGTATTTTTTTATAAATTTCAGACTTTTTACATCAAAGATGCATTCGTGTGTTTTTGTATTAGGACAATATAATAAATAAGAAATTGAATAGTTATTACAAGTCAAAAACCTGTTATACTATAATTCCTAAATGCATCAGTTTTGAAGTTATTTCTAATTAAACTTTTAAAACTTGAAAAAACACCGAAATTTATCTGACATAAAAATCACCCTCAAAAAATATTTTTTTAGAATTTATTTTTTGTTGAAATACGACATTGCTCTGAAACTTTTAGTAAAAAGTTTTGGATGGAGCAATGTAGGATAAATTTTTACTTGGATATTGAGTTCCGATACATTTTTTCAATATTAACTTTTTTCGAGAATCATAAAATTCCAACTATGCAATCAGGGGAGCTCGTAACCTCAAGGATACAGAGTCCTGTTTGACAAGCAATTGGCCAAGAATTTGAATCTTAGCAGAAAATGACCGTTCGGCACCAAAGAGACTTCCACGCATGGATTTATTCTTGGGTTCCCTCTCATCCCCCTACTTGATCCTTCTCTCACGCGAAATTCCAGAAAAAAATATGAGTAACGTTTGCGGTAGAAAAATTGACTTTTTGAGATGGTGATGAAGAAAAAACTAAGACAGATAATTGAGTTGGATAAATTTCCCATGGAAGGTAATCATGTTAGCTTCCTCGCAAAAAAATATTACGTCCTTGCGTGCGGCCTTCCGGCAGTTAACCGGAACATTCGCCATGGCGGACGAAAACATGCGTGTAGGCATGTTTTTAAGCTCTTACTTTCTTTTTTTCTCTTAACTCCTCCTCCGTTTTCGCGACAAAATTCTTGGAATAGATCTTGCGCTTCAAATTTGCCCAGAAATTTTCGATAGGACGCAGCTGGGGGACGCTGGGTGGATTCGCCGATTTCTGTACCACATCGATATTCAGCCGTTCCATCTCCTCCAACGATCGCTTCGAGTAGTGGGCCGGCGCCAAATCTGGCCAGAACACCGTGTCCTCGCCCTTATGGTATTTCTAAATGAACGACGCAACTTCTGGCAGGCACTTCGTACTATAAATTTCCCCGTTCACGGCCAGCCCGAAGCGAAAGAAAGGCGGCTTTGACATCCCCTTCTCGCTGGTTGTCAGCCACAGCAGCACCTTCTTGGGGAACTTTCTGTGTGAAATAAATTTCACCTCATTGCCTGCAGCTCCGATACCAGTGGACGGGACTGCCGCTTCCTGACATGTATGTCCATGTTTTCCAGATACTTTTTCACTGTGTTACCGCATGCACCAACCTCCCGGCCAAGGACACGCAGCGATGTAGCCACTTTTCCCTCGGTCTTCCTCTTCAGCTTTCTTCGAAGCTTCTTGTCGCTCAGGGTCGTTGGCCGCCCGGAACCGGGCTTTCCTCCGATGCTCTGATCGCTGTCCAATAGTGTCAAAAAGTTGTAGATGCCGGAACTCGGCGTCCACAGAGTGCCGCACGATGTCCGTTTTTGGCGCGGCGGAGTACCGTTCTTTGACCGCGCACACTTCTGAACGGAGTAGCTTTACTTTTTTCGCCATCACAGTTAGAGTTTGACTGATAGAGCTGTCAATTTTTTTGCTAACTCATAGGTTACTATGATTGATGATGTATGAGTAGTTTCGTCAGTGCGATTAAAGGTAAACCCATGAAAAATCGGCACTTTTTGTCCATTTTTTTACCGCAAATGCTACCTCTCTAGGCAGTTATAATTGCCGATACTTGGCAGGGTAACTAACGATGTTCGATAAAGAAGAGCAGTAGAGTCTTTATATGCGAATTGTGCGGTCGTTCAAACTCAAGCTCAAGCTTAATAATCAAATTTAAGTGCTAATGATGCTAAAAAACCTCAAATAAGAAATCCTTCGGAAACTAACTTTGTAAAGGGACCCGGTTTAGGAATATTCCAGAATCGAGTGTGGCAAATTAGAGTTTGTTTTATATAAACACGCCTTTTTCCCACGTTTTTCGTGATTCTCCAGCAATGATCATCTATCTAAATGAAATGTATGATCAATATAAAACAAATCATTTATAGGCAGCAACAATTAATTATGTCATATAGATCGTACATTTAAATTAATTCATACTGCTGGAGAACCACGAATAACTTACAAAAAGGCGTATAAAAATTTCATTTTTCTTTACTATACAAACTAATTTCAGTTCTTGTCGTTTTATTGCTACTTTTCAAGTTTGAGTGAGGTGCGAAAAATGAACGAGAACAGAAGGTTTGAAAAAAAAAAATTCTTTATTCAGACTGAGCGTCTCGACTACCGACAAGCCGTATTTATAGTGAGTCACTATACAGTGTGTGAGGAGACACACTCTCACCCTTACAAAAATTATTAGGATTTATCTAAACTATTAAAAGTCATTCGTATAGAGATGTTTCAAAAATGTTGAAATTGAATTGTTTTTTGTTTTCATAATTCTTATTTTCCATAAAAAAATTCGTCTTTGATTTCTCCATTTTGAACTTTTTACCAAAAGTTTTGTTATAATTTCAAGTTTTTCTGAACAGAAATTGAAAATTAACTTGTTTTCATAAATCAGATTTAGTGTTTATTTAGAATTTTTCGTAACCAAAAAATGGCAGTGTTAGTTCTCTGCAATTCAATTTAGTTTAGACAATTGAGACAGTTTCTGACAGGTTTCTGTGCTACAATACTTCAAATAAAACCTATGCCAAAATGCTCCTCCACCCGTGAAAAAAACTTTGCTTGATAAGTCAAATACGTGTGCAAAGTTTTTAGATTTTAAATGATAGGCCATTTGACGTGGTTTTGCCCTACGTCCCGTCTGGACGAGGGAAAATTTTTCCTAATTCTAGTCACACCTTCTATTCCTGTTCATCTTCGCATTCCCGCGAAACTACATACATTGCCCGCTTTACAAAACTTAAAATCTCGCATTTATTTAAAGGAAAGTTAGGACACGTGGAAAAAGAGAATAAAACATAAAACAGAATGGCGGACTTATTACTAATCAAGCACAGCGGCTCGTCGCTAACAACTAAAACTGCATACCAGGGCCGGATTTAGGTGCTGGGAGGCCCGGGGCAGATATTTTCGTGGAGCTCTTTTTTCTGAAAACATTTAGAGACAAGAAATTTTCAAATTGTGGGTGACGAGCAAAAAAAAAAAGGTCTTCATTCTCTCTTTACGTCTGGTCCAGGACCAGGCTTCTTTTCTGCATGGAAAACAATAAGATAATACCTCTATTTTATTATAATTAAAGAAATAAATTCAGTTTCATTTAATGGGCCACCGTTTCCTAATTTGGACCACAACAATTTCCTAATTTGGACCAGGTCTTCTTTAATAATTTTCTGATCCACTGTGTAACAGGTGTTTCAGTTGTGAACTGTACCATGCCATGTTTCAGTTGTGAATTGTACCATGCCGCAAATTGCTTTGAATTATAAAGTATCATTCATAGACCATGTGGCCATTTTTTACCGGCTTCGTAAGTCAATCCTCTAAATTAACTCTAAATATTTTGCATGGACCACAGTCATTTGCCAACCTTATTTACGACCACGTGGTTATTGGAGAACTCCTAAGTTAATCACATTGTTGGAGTGCTATATATGCAACATGCATTTTTTCCTGACCGATTCCTGCTCACACGAAACATTACGGTGGATCTTGGAACATTGTAGCGCTTGCAAGCTTCTCTAGTCGACCACTTTTTACAGCTTGAAGACACTCAGTAACAGCAGCTTCACTATATTTTCCAGCAGTTTTCGGCGTTTTTTCTCATTCAAGTAGCAATTTTTTACAACAACACGATCAAAACACATCTATGGTAACTATGATTCGCTGCGTTACTTCGATGATAGCTTTTGTTCGGAATGAAGCATGTCGAAATAAGGAAAACATACTTTTTTTTCATTCTTAATTGGACCACCATTTTTTCAATATTTTAAATGTTTTTCTAGTTAAATTTCTTGCATATCTTTAAAAGACACTATTTTTCTACCCGTTCATCCAAAATCTGGTAATTTTCGCTCGGAAAGTGTGATGTCAGTCCAGTTTTTGATGAAGCCATTTCTTATGAAAACGTTAACGAACCATGGCAAACCAGGCAGCTGTTGTTAAAAGATGGTTTTTTACAGCTTTATTGAAGAATATTGTAGTAAACGTCTGTTGCAACATTTCTAGTGAAGAACATTATTGAAATTGGCAAAGCACCAATCAGAATAAATAAGTATATTTATAATGTGTCATTTGGTGAAATTTGGTGGTCAACTAAAGAAAGTGTCGTTCGCATGGGAGCCCTTTCTTCTAGAGCAGGGAAGGGTCTCAAACTACAATATAGATATTTTTGCTTATTTAAACATCCACATGTCAAATTTTGTTCTATTTACTTCTATTTACATTTACTAATTTGTTCTCGAGTTATACCCAAACTGGCTTTTCATGTTTATGGTAGCCCTTCCTTCCAGAGAAGGGATGGGTCTCAAACTATATAAAAACCTTCTCCGGCTCCAAAAACCCAGTCATTTCCAGGTCTATATGGATCAGACAGACAGATAGACAGACAGACAGAACTCCATTTTTATTTGTATAGATTCATCAGAACGAATGAAGTTTTCGAACTTGTAAGAAAGCAAATTCAACGAAATTCAATTAAATCCGGTTGTGAATAAACTATACCAAGTGCCGAGAAATTTGATACACAGGATCCTCAAAGTATCCAAAAAAACATACAAAGGTGCAGGGTCAAAGGCAAAGTATGATTGAAAGAAGCAAAAAATTTTTTGATACAGTGCGATGAACGCGATATTTTGTTTTCAGGTAAAAAACTTTTTCTCTTTCAAGATAATCACAATCAAAAAAATTGGCCTGAGTATGACCTATTTTTAATATTAAAGTACAAATGTAGAAGTCGGCGTGACTTTCCCAGTTTTGCATTGAATTGCGAATCGTTTTTTTTTTAATTTCTGACTTTTCGATGAATTTTTGTTGTAAACTTTTTGTCAGCCTCATTCCGCCACTTGTTTGATTATTGACTTCGTTGTGCGATGGGAAGTGTGCTACTGGAAGTGTTCTGTTTTAAGAAATTCCTTAGTTTCAGCTAGAAAACATAAACGTAAACAGCCGTCCGGCAAGTATTAGAAGTTTGCACAGTTCGTAGGAGCTTTTTTTTACCATCGGGATGGTGATAACCGATGTTACGCCGGCTTTCGCGTCATGGAACATTGGCTAGACGTATAGAAAATGTATGAGGATATTCGACTTTTAGGGCGAAACGGTTTTGAAGCCACCAAAGGAGGAATTCGAGTCACCAAAGAAGGAATTCGAGCCACCACTTCAAATGTTCAAATTTCTATTTCCGAGCCTTGTACTTTTGAAAATTCTAAGTAGTGGCTCAAAGTCGGTCTTTTGTGGCTTTCACCTCAAATTTTGAGGCAATTTTATGTAATTTAAAAAATGTACATTTTAGCAATCATCGTTACATGCTCATTTAAGTTTTTTACAATATAATGAAGAGAGACGTAGTCCTATCTTAAAATCTGAACGATGTGAGATTATGTTGGGACACAAGAAATTACACAACTTTTTTTTTTGTATTATCCAACCTTCAGAGAGGTAATTATCAGAAATACAAAATTATTCAAGGACGATAAAACAGGTGTTTCAAATCTGAAGTTTATAAAAAGGTAACAGGTAGAAAATTTTCCAATACCATTGCTTTGAATATTAACTTGTTCGTTCGATGATCGCTATGAGTTTTATCTTGTTTACTATACAGAAGCACCTTGAATTGCAATGAATTATTCAAATGCCATAAGCTAGAGCACGGTCTAGATGTGCAAACAGCTTCTCCGGCATTTAGTACGAGAATCTAGTCATCAAGACAAACAAAACGAATACCTTTTCTTCAATCGTGTCTAGTTAGATTTGGTCAAATTCAGGGATGTCATGTAGAAAACCTCATGTATTCTACGAAAACCTACAAAGAGATTTTTGTGGTGAATTCCATGAATAAACGAAATTTAAGTTCAGAAACATTTTTTATTTTCAATTGTGATTATTAGTTTGTGTGAGTTAAGAACGAATTTGACAGTTAAAATCCTTGCTTTCAATCTCCATCGATTGAATTTGTTTTTGATGTGTTTCATAAGTTTTCGGATTAGAAATACCTCTCGTTTGCGTAATATTCTAGGGCTTTCTAGCCAGTACAAACAACAAACCCAGGTATGTTTGAATTTGTCTTCGAAACTTTATATAAATTTGTAAACTGAATTAAGTAGCAATTCAGAACCCAAAAAATGAGTAATTACTTAACTTAAAACTGAGTAATACTGTACCCAAAAATGAGTAACAATCACTCAGTTTTTCAAACGCCTTGTTCCTCAATTATGCGTTTTTACGGAGTTACTCACTTTATGAGTTGTTTTTCCTGAGGACGTTAAGAATTCTTCCTGCAACCGTTTAAAGTTGCATGGAATTTTTGGTGGACTTTTTTTATAATGGTTCGGGAACCATGAACTATTGAGATGTGAGGTATGCTCTAAATATATGAGATTTGACAGCGATAGCATAGTTCTGTAGAAATCAGGCCTTAGATGCGCCTTTGCTGTTGCACTGATTTTGTATGTGACGTATATTATGCGATTTTGCTTTCATTAGCATTTTTGGATGACAACAAATATGTTGTTGAACCGTGACTAACGATTGAGATTATTGAGTGAAAACTTTGTTTGCTTTTTTGAGTTTCTTTATCATTGCTTGTCTCGCTATAATCACAAAGTAGTCCGGAAAAACACTTTCTTGCTTTTTCGTGTTTCTTTTTTTGTTATATTAATTCTCCCGTTACTTAAATAAACCTAATCAGCCCAGCGAATGGCATTTTATGACTCATACTGTGAATTTTCGAGTGTTTGAGAGTTTGAGACTTGCAAGAGGTTTTCTATCGTAGAAAACGTAGAATACAGTTTTCTACGTAGATTACTTACGAGTCCCGAAAAATCGCGTAGAATACCATCCCTGGTCAAATTAGAAACATATATCCAAAAAAACTTTTTATGCATTTTAACACAGCTGAATTTGGACGAACTTCAGTAAAGCGAATCGATCCGCCGTTAACCAGCAACATTTAATAGCTTCTCCTAATTCCCAGCTGAATTTGAGTGAAGTTTCAATGGCAGAACTTCGAACAATCAAAACATAAGCCGACCCAACCGATACATAGAGATAAAGAGACTAACAAAATCATGCAAAACGTTAGTAAAGTAAAGTAGTCACCACTAAAGCTATAACTAAAATTAGTAAATCATAACACTTGAAAAGTAAGAGATAAAAACCTTTTCCAACTGACACCTGCAAGGTGCGGTGTGCGAAATTTATTTCTGTTTCGGTCGCACCACCATCATCAACTTCTGTAAACATTTCGTGATTCCTCCTGCGAATCACAATCCGAGAGCGCGAGCGAGAGAGAGAGTAGGAAACAGAGATAGCAGCACGTGGGCGGTGTGCGTGTGAGGTTTTTCGTAAATCCAGGATCAATGAATAGAACATGAAAATAAATATAAAAAAAGAGTATGATTTAGAAAAAGCGTTTGGCCAATCAGGAACCAGTTCGGATTTTTTTTTGTTTGCTGTGAACTGAAGTGATTGCAAAAAAGCTGCGCCCAATATAAGATCAACTTAAACTATGAGTATGAGATTTGCTAGGAGCAGTGGTTCGGAGTTTTAAGTTGCTGTCAAATTTGGGAATGGTGATGCTTACCTATAGAATAGTTGAACCATTTCGGTTTGTTTCGCCACGCGATGAACAAACAGTAGACCGGAATACTGGACAGAATCATTAGTAGCCCATAGCCAGTCTCCACCGGGCTGGCAATCATAGGAACTACGGTGACGAATACTGTGGCGATCAAGTAGAAGATTGGGAACAGCAGGTTAACCTTGATTGGACGGGTTAGATCTGGTTGCTTCCACCGCAGCCATGGTAGACAGAGAACAGCGACGCCGATACTCAACTTAAATATTAACAGTATTAGATATTTAAAGGCAGTTGTAGAAAAAGTAAAATTACCCATGTTGCAAATCCGACGTAGTTGATCAGTGCGAAAATGTCCGATACTGTCAGGTAAACCATCGATAACAGCGCCATTATCAGGACGGCCGGGGTTGGAGTAAGTCGTTGTATTTGAATCATTGTTAGAATCTCGGGCATTTGGCCTTCGCAGGCACCGGCGTAGAACAGCCGCGATGACGTCAGCAGGATTCCATTAACGGCACCGAAGGTCGACAGGGCCACAAAAACTGCGGAATGAGGGAATGGTAATAAAAGAGGGAAATGGCTTTTAGTCTGGATATGGGTGGACACGAAAAAAAATGGTTAGTGTGAATTATATTTGAGCTTCAATGTTAATGATTTTTTTTCGCGCAGACTATACTGTTATCCGAGATGCGTTTGAAAAAATAATTTTATGATCATGAACCAAAACTTATATTAATTATTTTAGGCGTGTTCATCTTAATTACATTGATGCACATCACTTTACGTTATATATGATTCAACACAGTGAAAATCGATTGTTGGATCCAATTGTATTGCCAGTTGACTATAATTGTTTAGTTATCGGCGGAAAAAATAATATTAGCTTTTGGCAATGCCTTTTATGACTTCCTATAACGATTTACAGTTTACTCAATCATTGAACAAATCTTTCTAATTTAATTTATAAATGTTATACGTATAGTTAACTGAATCATACGTCATTTGTTCCATTCTCAACTAGAAATAATAAAAAAAAAAATAAAAAAAAAACCTTAATTTAGATTCAGAGCATTAGAGTAAAGCTAATTTAAGGTGATCTAGGTGTACTTTATCCTGAAAATTTTGGTGTTTTAATAGATGATTTTTTATACAAATGGTGGAGTATTTGATAATTCTCATCAATTTTACCCGGCTTTTCGCCGGAATTCATCATCTTATACCAATGTTGGGAGGTATTCGAACAGTTTTCTCAGTTATACTCATCAACCGGAAGTCGCCATCTGTGATTTTAAATTCTCAGCGATAAAAAAAACACTAAATCACAGCAGTAATAATCCTATTATTGCGTTTCCTACCTGGTATGGTCCATGCGAAAATGCCGAAAACGCGATCCGCGAAGGTGACAGCGACTGCTTCCGAGCCAAGTACTTCCTCCGGCGACAGGACGGTGTAGAAGGATATGTTAGTGCAGACATACACTACCGTGACTAGAGTGCAGGATATGGCAATGGCACGAGGTAGATTTTTTACGGGATCTTTCAGCTCCTCTATGATGAAGTTCAGGTAGTTCCTAGCGATAAAATATCGGAAAGTAATTATTTTCAATCCAATCGAAGAAAGTATTTTGATTTTCTTACCATCCATTGTAGGCGAACAAACCCGAATAAAACGATAGTGCCAATGAGGTGACCTCGGTTTTTGTGTTATCGAAGGTGAAGTTCTCCGTGTTGCCTGAGAAAGATATAAATCGGAGTAATTCACGTCACTCTCTCTGATTAAGGTTAGTTAAGAAGATATGATTTGCTCGGCAGAATGGTGTCTGTGATATGGCCGTCTAAATTGGTGGTGGGATGATTTGATTAAAGAATTGAAGACGCGGTTATAGAAACAAATTTGTGGATTATGTGACCGCAAAGTGAAAGTGCTTGACTGTGGCGAGACTTAACGACTATAGAATAGCACGAATGTTGATCAATTTCATCGAAGCTTCTAGGTGCAATTTAGCTAGCGAATTCAAGAATCGCATTGTGCAGACCGCTTAGCGACAGACGCGAATAATTCCTTCGGAATACAAGTTTCTCTCATCGGAATATTGACTGCGCGTGAAAAAACAAACAAAACAAATTAACAAACTGGAAACTTGCTGAATCGAACTCGGATCGTAAATAAACTTGTATTTGTTTATCCAATAAGTTGTAAAAACAATCCGAACCGAGCAAGCGAAAGGCCTCGACACTTCGACACCTGTTTCCAAGTGCTCGCCGTCCGGAAGATCTCTACTCTCGAATCGCAACAGTTGTTCGTGCTGATCATTGCCGCTACCGGACCCTATTAGAATTTCATATCAGAATGTATCGGCGAGTCTCGTAAAGTTGCAAACAAAACGATCATATGGCCGCCCGAACACAGGTGCCCACATCGAGGGTTCACTTACCTTTGAACAGATAGAACGCGCCGGTGCCAATGATGATGAATAGAGCCAGCAGTTTGGCAAAGGTGAAGATGTCCTGAACGGCGGTGGCCCATTTGACGTCCCAACAGTTAACGAACGTTAGAACCACTGGAAGTAGAGCGAAAATAGAACACGATTTAATGACTGTGCTGATTTCCCGTAGATTTGATTAGATTAGGTGAGGCGTTGACGTCGTTTGTGTCATCGTCGCCGGAAAAAAGCTGTTCGAATTTGGTTTCAATGTAATAATCGATACGGAAAGCTTTTAGTATGATGTTTTTCCGTCTTGTTGGATGTACATATATGGGAAAAACTAATCTTTTATGTTGTGCTTTTGTCACCTCAAATGAAAGTCATAATTTATCATATCTCACTAAGAATATGGCACAATGAATTTAATCTGGTTCCTGAAAATTGATCGTTGAACTTTAACATTATATTGATGATCACACAGAACAGGAGCCTAGATTGAACCATGAGGTACATTAGTTCTGATAGGAAATGTATAACATATTTTGGAATCTCCTGCAGGTCCCAAAAGAGTTTCGAAAATGGTTTCAAATTTTCAACTCTAGCCTTTGATTTTTTGAAAATAACTTTCACTTATTTTAGAGAGTGAATTTATGTTTAATTTTCTCTGCGAATCTGCATATATCATTCCGAATACCGAATCAAGAGGCACTTTTTGCATTTGCTTCCCACATCCTGGTTTGATTGACATCTCCAATGACTCTAGAATGACATTTAAGTTTATTCCGCAACTCTGTCGCTAGTGGCGCTCCAAATATATAACTTTTCAGTCTTAGTTGTAGAGAAATAGTGTTTTCTGCAAAGTTGTAGATAATGTTGTCACCAACAACTTTGCAGCGTTTCGTTTTCGCCAATAATTGGAAGTAAAATACTGTGGTTATCGACGTCCGGAATAAAATCAATGTTGCGTTGATTCAAATCACCATATATGTGGAGTTCTACTTCAGGTAACAGCTTGGATGCAATATTTTCAACAACATGAAAAAACTTTTCAAAAATTTCTTTACGCACATTATTTGGAGGGAAATAGACAGAGACAAATACGTGTGTCTCTCCTGCTAGTAGCAATAGGGCGGCAATAAATTGTATGAAAAAATTTGACCTTCGAATATCGCTTAGAAAATTTTTTCAATATCGACAATTCTTTTCGTGAAACTTTGACCGCTGTGAGGCACGTGTTTCCATAGTTCGATTGAGCTGAAATTTTGCATGGAGGCTTTTTTCGAGAAGACGGAACTTTTGAGCCCTACTTCTAAGCGAAATTCGAAAATTCGATTTTCATTGTCACCCTGGTGTAGAAGCTATTTTTTTTGAGTCTTCCACAAAACTGTGTTTTTGGATAGTATACAAATATATGCTGGAAATTGTTGCCTTCTAAATAAAATAGTTTTTTAGATTTTCAAAAAAAAAAAAAAACTAATTTCAAGACTGGTATAATAAAAAATTTATATCTCCAAAACATGAAGAGTTAGAAGAAAAGGGTCTTGAGCAAAGTTTTTCGTGCTAACATTATCTACAACTTTGCTGAGTACACAATTCCTCTAAAGTGCAGGACACAAAGCCAAAAAGCTAGATTTTGCAACGCTATTAGTGACGGAGTTCCTAATATCAAATTATCGTAATTCATTGAGGCTTTTTAAAATACTAAATTTCCTTTGAAGATAGTATAAAAAAACGAGTATTTCGAAAGTTTTTTCTAAGTAATGACTCGGTCTGTGTAGAAGTTAATTTTTCGAGTCTTCTACAAAACTTTGTATTTGGATGATATACTAATATATGCTGAACATTTTTGCCTTCTAAATGCTTCAATTTTTAAGATAAAAAAATTATTTTAAAGGGTAGTCTAAAAAAAACGTTATATCTCCAAAACAAAAGAAGTTGAAAGAAAAGTGTCTTCAACAAAGTTGTTTGTAACGACATTGTCTCTGTTGCTCGCAGAGAAACTAACACACTTACTGCTTACACCAGAGCAGAGCGAAAGAAGAGTGGTGAATCACGCTAGAAAGATTACACAGAAGAACGTCTCGGAGTACACTGCTGAGATCAATCCGATAGTACTCGGAGAGCAAGCATATGTTTTTTGTCAGTTTCGAGATGCACAGCAAACAACGCAATACACCTTTCTACCTAGATTTTATCTTCCTCATTTGATATTTTCTTAATGTCGAATTCGTTTTCGCGACGGTACTACACCGTCACGGACCACACCTTATAGCTAGGAAACGAACACTCAAACGACACTACACTCAGCTGTCATTTTTTTCGTAACGTTAGTAACGGGATAGAAAAAGTGTAATTCGAGACAGAAAAAAGTGTAGTTCGGAGCAGGGTATAAAGTGTAGTCCGACTTTAGCTACACCGCAAAAACGAATTTGACATAAGAGATACACAGTAGAGGCACTGCAGTGATCTCTGTTGTGTAGTTATAGAGCGTGTAGTCCTTTCGTGTAAATATTTCAGACTAGCTGACCCGGCAAACTTCGTCTCGCCCATTTTTTATTTAATTAGTTTTATACTTTCTAAATTGATTACACTTGCTTTTAAAGATTGACCTTGTAGTTTATTTATAGTCTGCAAATGCATGATGAATCGGATAGTGTATACTTTCAAACTCAAAAAACAGATTGTTTGAAATTATTGGTTTTATCGAAATGAGAACATCCTCGTCATAAGAATTGTCTTAAAGTATCGTAATACATTGGTTTTTAGATGCTTTAAGGAAACATCCATAAATGACGAAGCATTCGAGGGGGGAGGAAGGGGTTTGCAGTTTTGTGACGACCTCCCTCAAGATAATCACGTAGTTTCATAATAAACCCCTCCCCCCTCATGACAATTTTTTTGCAAATTTTATTGCCAAAAATATACCTTGCTAACTTAATTTATCTCGGCAAACTTCCCAACAGTTGATTGAGTCATGTTTGTTATAAAGCTACGTAATTATCTAGAGGGGGGATAAAAAACTAAAAAAGCTACGTCATTTATGGACGTTTCCTTACGACAAATCTTGTCTCTACACATATTTTAAATGGTTCAGGTTTCGAAGCATGATACGTTAGTTATTTTACTTCTTCGTGATTATTTATACAATCTGAGGATTTATTCCTCCCAGATGGTCTCGAGGTACGATGCTGGCCTAACCAGCCAGTCATCGTAGGTTCGAGTATCGGCTCGGGAGAGACTGTTAGTGTCAGAAGGATCGTAGCCCTAGCCCCGCAATTGTCCTGTACACTAAACAGTTGGCTGCGAAGTCTGTGTATAATAAACAGAAGGTCGAGTTCCGAATCGGAATTTAGCACCAAGGCTTTGCTTTGCTTTGCTAAGGATTTATTCATACAATATGATGATTTCCATGAATTTAGATCTAAAAGATAAAATTCGTATCGTCAACATCGTTGCTTTTTGCCGCCCAGATTGCGAATGTACTCAATCATGATTTCGAAAGATATTTGACTTTGTGAAGAAATTTTGCGGAAAAGAAATCGTACAAACGAAAATGTCGACTGGTACTTCTTCATTGCCAATCTCTAACGAATTTTCCGAAAAAAAATCTGTAGTCTGATGCTGAAAAAGCGAAATCAAATAGCTCAAATAATCACATATCTCTGACAATTAAATTATTTATTTGAAGGAGGACATCCCTTCTCGTTGAAGACTATTTAGAAGAGATTTTTCTGGTTTCTCTACATCGAAACGAGGAATGTCTAGTATCAATTCTTGTTATTTTAAGTATAAATTTAATTGTCAGAAGGGGTTGTGTGCAAAGTTTGACGTAGAAATACATAAGGCTATTTGTTACTTGAATCATTAGTTCGAAACAAACTTCTCCTTTTTTTTAATTCTTTGAACAATAGACCTTATTATATTTATGATAGACTATATTATATCAAAATGTTTATATCAATAACTTCTATCTAACATGAATAAAAATACCTTTCTGAAAATAATATGGTTGCCATTTTGGTTCCTGTGCATCTTCTCGATTGAAATTGGGTGGTATTCGGTCATTTTTGGCTGTTTTTCAAAAAGCAGAAGTCGTCATTTTGGATTTCAACATGGCTTGACATCATTCTGATTCCGGAAATTATCATACTGGGTGGTATTCGTCCATTTCGGGCCATTTTCCAGAAACAGAAAGTCGCCATTTTAGTTTTTTAAAAGGTGCCCCGGGTAAATTTCATGCATCATCCCGATACGAAAATATTTGTATTTGGTGGTTTTTAAGATCTCGGAATGTGGAATCAGTTTCTGACCACTGGGCATCATTCTAGTTCCGGAAATATCGATATTGGGTGGTATTCGGTCATTTTTGGTTGTTTTCCGGAAAAATTGGTTGAAATATGTGTTTCATTTGTGTGGGACCAAGTCCAAGAAACCTCAATGTTTTAAATTTGCTTACATTTGCTTGATTAGTTTCCGAGTCAAGCAGAAATTTGTGTTTCATTTGTATGGGAGCCCTCACTTTCAGAGGAGGGAAGGGTGTCATAACCACTACACGTCAAATTTGGCTCCATTTGCTTGAAAAGTTCTCGAGTTATACAGATATTTGTGTTTCTCCCTTCCTTCTTGAAAAGGAAGTGGTATACCATCATAGAAATATATCGACAAGCTCCAAAAAGATTCCAAATTTGGTTTCATTTTTTTGATTAAATCTTGATGTGTACAGAAATTTGCGTTTCTTTTGTATAGGAGCCTTCCTTTTTAGCGCAGGGAGGGGTGTCAAACAGTTATAGAAATATCCCTTGCTTCCTGAAACATTCAAATACCAAATTTGTTTAAATTTGTTTCGCCGATCGGTCATTTTTGAGTCTATATAGATTAGACAGACAGAATTCCATTTTTATATGTATAGATTCCACGGCGGAGTTTTTTGAGAGCTCCTCAGATAAACACGATTCGATGCTCTCTTCAAGCAAGTGCGTGGCTTTGCCCAGCAGTGTGAGAGTATTTGTTTGTGCGGTGAAAGATAATATCCTACACGGCAGCGTTTCTCCGAGGAGAAAAGATAAGCTGGATTGGTCTTCGACAAAGTTGTAAAAAGTATTTACAACTTTTTATTTTTATTTCTTCTTTAAATTTTTAAATTCTAAAGATTTTTTTTTAGAAAATAAACAGAAATGTTATTATCAATTAAATATCTCACAAAAACTCTCACAAACTACACATTATGAACTGATCAAAAATAGTTTACTGAATTTGGAGAAATGGAAAAAACAAAAACATGCAATTTTTTACAGTGTATATGTTTTGGAGGGATAAAATTATTCTAAAAAACTTTGCCGAAGACACTATACCGGTCAAGCAAACCATGCTAAAAATGTTTGCCCGTTTTTCGTGGAATTGCTCAATATTTGAAGAGTAAATGAATGAATTTCCTAATTTTGAGTTCTAGGTTAACTGCTGTGAAAAGACGTTGATATTGACGACTGCGTAAATTTTCCATACGAACGACAAACTAAAAAAATTTCATCATTTATTGATGAAATAAATTTCACTTGAGCCTTACAAATAGCATGATTTCCGCATTCAATATAATTTTCATTTTGTAAATCTCACTCATTTTTACAACTAGACATGTAACACTTAACACAGAAGGTTTAAAACTGAATTATGTGATCCGGAATAAGTTTTACGAAGGTGATCAGAATTAAAATCAGCATGTGTGACTTTGATGGATTTCTTACAAGATAATTTGTGTGCTCGCGTGTGTAGACGAAGATTTACTAGACTCACGTTCAAACTAATGGTTAGAACGAAAGCGTAAGAATTATCCGAGCGTTCTTGAACAGTACAAATTGAAAGCGGTACAATTGGGTTGTTTAGCTATTCACGGATTTCCGATTTTTATATATCATCTGAAAGAGTGTAATTTTCTGAGCAAAACGTGATTTATTAAAACTTTATATCATTATCCTTTGATTTTTAAATGAAGAATAAAATTTCGCTCTAAATCGCTACAATGACAGTTGGTATATGGGCGAACTGTCATTGTAGCGATTCGAGCAGATTTCGAGCACTTTTAAATCGTGATTTAAAAAGCGAAGGACAACGATAGAAATTTTTTTTAAATCACGTTGTACTTAGAAAATTAAGCTCTTTCAGATGATGTAAAAAACTGATGTAGCTAAACAACCCAATTGGCTGCGATGGAAGTATTTATTTTGGATTTTGAATTTTTTTAAACTTCGTCTATATTCTTGTAATGTTCCCTCTTTGGCAGCTGATAGTACATAACATGAGCTTTTTCTAAAGTTTGTGGTTATAATGTATTAAATTGCTCCACCAAAATACCCCAGCGCTCTGACTGTTTGCGCCTCTTGTTTTTTGTTTCGTAACAATTACACTAAGGTCGTTTTTTACGCGGGGGATGCGCTCCAAATTTGTATGGGCCCGCGTAAAAAACGACTTTTTTAAGATGCAAATAAAACAAAGAAAACCCTCCTAAAACGTTTAAACCTCGTTTGAATATGATAGTGGCCAAACTAGAGACCAAAATTCAATATTTTAAATTTTGAGTATTTACACCAAAAATTTTGAATTTTTTTGAAAACTGATATATGATCACGCGTGGCCTAAAACGGAAAACGTGATTGAAATGAGGTCGATATCTTGTAGCGTTCTTGAGTAATGGAGGAAAGCAACCCGCGTAAAAAAACCGCGTAAAAAGCGACCTTACTGTACTCGAATATTGACAATACCGGATATTTCTTTAGATGTAATTTTTAGCAGATAAAAACTAAATAAGATGATTTATTCGACTAATCTGCGGCATTCGCCTCTGCACTGCACACAATTTGATAGGCAACTTTTACGTTAGTAACAAATATTTCAAAATCTCTTTAAAGAATATCAATTTTGGAAGAAATACCTATCACAATAAGTGGAACTTTTTCCTCTTCAAAAATAATTCAATTATAACCGTTTTATCATAATTAGTATTCTTTTATATTTCCGGCTTTTCGCACACACGAAATTTCGAGTAGATTTTCACTGCAAACGCTATAATTGTGCCCTAATGCTATACCAGTTTTTTTGTATCATTGGAAAAAGATGCGTTTTCTGAGCAAAACGTGATTTTAAAAAAAATGTTTATCACTGTCTTTTGATTTTAAAATAAAACTGCTCGAAATGTCTTGAATGACAGTTCGCCCATGTACGGTATATGGGAAAATTGTCGTTTTAGGCATTTTGAGCAGTTTTTTACTCTTATCACGTCAACATATTCCTATACACACTCCTTCATTGACCTGCATTCGAATGCGGCCGGCGCTGGTATTGCCTAATAAAAAAGATTAAGGTCACCAGTTTTTACACATTGAGGATGGATGTCAGTCCCAAGCATCATCTGTTGGTTCTCTGTGTAATTACAGCTGATCTGGCAATAACGGAGTAGCAACCGCGGGCGGTCAATCATGCTCATGCTTATGCTCATTTTGAACAGTTTTTTACTTTTATTCAAAAATCGAAGGATAATGATGAACATTATTTTAAAAATAAAGTTTTGTTCGGAAAATTACACTCTTTCACAGTTGTTTTGACGTAGGACTACGTCTTTGTTTTCTATACTAGATTACACTTTGTGAAAATGAAAATGAAACTGGCAAATGTTGCGTCAGATTTCAAACGGTTATAGCAAGCGAACGACTTAATGCATCTTAGTCATTTATATGTCGGTGGATAGATAAAATGTGTAACAATTTTTTGATATTATGTTCAACATTGTTGCTTTACTGCTTAATGGTGGAAAAAGGTGAAAAGTTCCAAGGTCAAGCTTTCCCATACATTTCCCTTGTTCTTGGCTTGCTTCCCAAGCACAGATAACAATAACATGGACGAAATAAATTCCACTGCCTACATATTTTGACTCAACAAAGTGTTTTGGTTTGTTTGTCTTTGTCTAAGCTGCGTGGCCACGCCTTAATGGTAAAAATCTACGCTGAACTCGATACAAAAGACTGCGTGTGGAAAATTCAGCTTCAGTTTAGTTTGTTCCACAATGGCGAGTGCGGTGCAGCTGTTAAAGCTTTGCGACATTGAGAAACGAGAGCTGCATACGAGTCAACTTCCAGGCACCGCGGAGCATGTTACCTGTATTCTGCACACGGCAGCAACAATAACCATCGTACGCTGCAGGATATTTTGCTGGCACAGCTGCTGGAGGGCACAACGGAGAGCAAATTTTATACGCGACCAACAAAATAATCGATGCTACCGGTGGTGCTGTGATCATCAGCGTTCTATAGCATACATTTCGAGCTGAAGATTATCGAATCGGTTCTTTTTAGAACTATAAATGCTTGAAGATAAGAGTTACGAGAATTTTCACAACTACTCCTAGTAGCATCGAAGGTGTTTTGGTTTGTTCCTCTTTCTCGAAGCTACGTAACCACGCCTTATTTGCAAAAATCTGCTCTGAACTCGATACAAAAGACTGCGTGTTGAAAATTCAGCTTCAGTTTAGTTTGTTACACATAAGCGAGAGCAGTGCAGCTGTTAAAGGTACGCGACATTGAGAAACGAGAGCTGCATACGAGTCAACTTCCAGGCACTGCGGAACATGTTACACCTTTATTTTGCATACGGCAGCAATAGTTACCATCGTTCGCTGCAGGATATTTTGCTGGCAAAGCTACTGGAGGGCACAGCGGAGAGCAAATTTTATGCGCAGCCAACAAAATATTCAGGGTGCGATTATCAGCGTTCTGTAGCACGTATTTCTAACTGAATATTATGGAATCAGTTCTTTTCAGAACTATAGATGCTTGAAGATAAGAGTTATGAGAATTTTCGCAGCTACTACTAGTGTAAAATTTTCATGTATTCATGCATCGTTAGTTTTAAAATAACGACTATCAAAAATAAACGGTAGTGTTACCTATGAACAGTTTAGCGCAGCATATAATAATATTTAGTTTAGCATATATTATATATTTAGTCCTACGTCACCATTTCATGCAACCCCTAGGGCTGTATACCTTGTAGTATTTACTAACCAACTGATCAGTTTTCAAAGCAAGATAAAACTTATAAGAAATGTTGGTTAGATGCTCTAAAAAGCAATTTATTTCTTGAACTTTGTTATTATTTTTTTGGCAAGTTTTTGTCGCGGTATAATGGATAAAATGCTATATTCCTGTTAACATAAAGAAGAAGTTCAGCCGCAAAAGGAACGGAAAGATCAAACCCATATGAAGAGAGCAGAATTATCTTTTGTTGTGTATATCAAAACCTTCTTCTTCATCTTCTCTTAAGATTAGTAGTTTTTTCAAATCATAAAGACTGTGAAACTGTCCAAATCGAATTCAAAACCACAGGTCATCATTACTCCGTTAACGTTTTTATGTTAAAATAGTGAAAAACGAGGTTGAGTTGGTTTTGAAATTTATGTTTTGATAGCATGGAAATAGATTAAGTCAGTAGAATCAGTATGCGTAACGCTAAGTGTGACATTCGGAAGAACAGTTTCGAAAAAAAATGCGGAAATTGCAGCCCCTTTCTGCCTTCAACCAGATTAACTATTACGCTGTCTGACCGGATAAGACTGAGCTGAGGACACGACAAGACAGTAACAATGCAATCGCATGTTTATTTATTTTTGTCGGACTGTTTTCTCGGGCGTAGTAAACATTGTGTATGTGCAGTAGAATGGTTTTAGGATGAGCACGAGCGTCACGAAATCCTATTACTGAGTGTAGTTGCTATAGTGCAGAAGCTTGTGCTCTACGTAAGTAAAGTTCTGCGTGACTTGGTAGTATGGCGTAATTCTGATCAATCAAATTAATTTCATTAAGATACTGCACAAAATTTATCGCATTCAATTTTTTAGGTTAGATGCATTTGAATCATATTTTTGGCAATTAAGGATTCAAATTACTAAAATTTGAGATATTTATTGACTTAGACAGCAAGGATATTTGAGCAAATATGGTATATAAAGTTCTGCACATTATAATTCAAATCATAACTTGAACCATCCTAGCTGCTGACCTAACAGGAAAAGACACCAGTCACTGATAACTGGTCTCTTACTGCGCATACTTAGTAGCATCACTGGGGAGCTCACTCACTAGTCACGAGCGCTCAACTTTCTACCTTCACATGCTCAATTTCTAGAATAATAGAAGCGGGTAAAAACCAACGTCAAACGGAACTAAATGTAGAAATATTCTGTATTCACAAAAAATCTACATTCAATAAGGTTGTTTTCACTTCTTGTTCGATAAACTCGAATTAGCATGTAGGAAGATTGATTGGATTATGAGCTGTGTTTTACCGCACATGCCATGTTGACGAGTACCGCTTAACTGCCTGGCAATTTAACGAGACAGTTTATGGCCTTAGCGGGCGGCAATTATTTAATTTTTTGCACTGGTGAAGATCTTTTTTTTCAGCAGCGGAAGGGGCAAATTAGTGAGCGTGGGTTTGAGACCAGGTTGATACTTACATATACAGCAGACGGCCAGAAGTCTGGCAGCATCTTCCGGTGGTTGACACTCGGGAAAGAAGGGCTTCAGAACGTACACACTGAAAGTCAGCGCAACGATGGCCTGTGAGCAAGGACGTACAATCATACACTCGATCCAGAGACGAATGAACGCTAGGAAAGGTCCGAATGTTTCCATGATGTACGCGTAATCAGCACCGGATTTTTTGATCATCGTTCCCAACTCGGCATAGCAATAAGCACCGACCTGTAAATAATTTGGTTACTAATGACAAACTCTACCTTCCGTAGTCGATACATACCATTGAAAACAACCCGGACAGGACCCAAACAACCAGTGACATATTGACACTGCCGGTATTGATAAGCACACCGGTAGGTGAGACGAAGATTCCGGAGCCGATAATCGATCCCACAATTACGGTTACTCCGTTGACTAGAGTCATTTTAGGTTTAAGTGTAATCTCCCCATCGCCACCGTCTCCTCCTTTCTTTGCATCATTGTCGCTGAAATCGCCGGCCTTGAACGATCCCTTTCGACTGTCTTTCTTCAGTGCTTCGTCTTCCATGATTGCGGGGTGTGCCAATGATAACCCTTCCAAGCTAGATTATGGATTCCTGAAATGACAGAAAAGTTCGGTTTGAAAACGTACCCATTGGTGCAAGCATAGTGGATAGAGAGAGCATCCTTTCGAATCAGTGGGCAAACAATATGATTATGATTGCTGCAATGTTTGTCGTGTTTTTCTCCACGGTTGTAACCCTATTATCACTGTAATCAATCAGCACAAATGCTAACGAGCGACCGTGCCTTGCTCTCAATTCTAATCATGGCTTTGGTTGATACAACATAGACAGTAACATAAAATATCGAATTAAATTGCACATTTCTATCTGTCTGTCAGAGTCAATGGTAGCCTAGTAATTGTTTTTTCTTTTATTTTATTTAATCGGAAGTAGTTTGTTTTATAGTCGCACTTTAAGAGTGTTAAAAATGTAATACCTAGATTAGGATTATGTAGGTTAAGCTTATAAAAACATGATAAAACGTAATAAAAATAGATCACAATTTCTAAAACACCCCGCTGCAAATGGAAAACTGTTGAATACTGTTTCGATACTTAGTGTATGTAAGCGTTTGTGGTGATCAGTGTTAAGCGTTTGCTGTTTTGAGTATATATGTGAGCTAAAGTCTGTTTGCTCTGAGAAAGTTGATTGACAATAAGCAATCAAACAATGTCACATAGGTTATTCTAACCAGAACAATGCAACAGATAATGCGAATGTGCTCGTCTATATTATTTTTGAAATGCATGCACGGATGATACTGTCAAAACATGAGGTTCAATGCAAAAATCAGGTGATATTGATATTAATAAAAACTTGTATCGTCTCAGTTCATGTTCTCCGTGAATTAATCGGACTCAGTTGGGCAATACACTAAGCTAGTAATTTCAACGCATTTCAGCTAATCTCACTTGGCACTTGCGTTGATAGTGACCTTCAGCCGGCGGCTGGAGGAGCGCCACATTTGTTTACATAGACAGGAAGAACAGACAAAACAGCCGAAAAGTTTGTTGTAAAACACAATGACGATCAAAAACAACTTAACGTGTTGGCGTGATAGCGGAACGAGTCACAGAAGTTGGCACTGTCCAGGAAGTTTGTTCCCTGTTGTTCGTCGCATTTGTTGAATGTTTGAACAAGTAAAAACCCGAAATGAATGATACAGGTGTTATGGTAGATGTAACAATTCTGGGTAAATGATAGTTAAAATATTGCAATACTATTACTCGAACGATTTTTTCAACACAAAAAAAATCGTCAAAATAGTATGTGATATTATGACCAAAATCGATACCTTTATCCTAGCTTTTGCGCAGCACTTGCATAGGTGCAAATGTCGGCTCAATGCATCCCGAAATATATAAATAAATAATTAAGATTTAGTTGGCTATTAGGTGGTTACTAAGCAAACAGCGTTGCTTTGAGCTGATGTTTAACTTATTTATTCCACCAATTTCAGTATACAAAGACTGCATCCACCGGCGGATTGTTTATTCCAATTGCGGTAATAGGTTTAAAATATGACTTAAGCGCAATTTAAATCTATTACCGAAAAATTGCTGCTTAGTTATGATCTGACCGCCGCCGCTGCGTGCTGACGTAGATAGTGATCACACCCCAGCCCGCCGCAACGCAATTTGACAATTGGCAAAGACTTTTGGGACGGACAAAAGTGAATGATCGGTACGGTTGATAACAGTAATCCCTCCGTAGCATCGCGAAGGTGAGCCCCTTTCGGAAAGCGGCTGTTATCGCGACCTACGCAAAGTTCCGCTTAATTTTTTAGCCTGCGATTCTTACAGCGTTAATGGTATCCAAAACATGTGACGAAAACAGACGACAACCTGCAAATGGATGGTATTAATATTTGCACTGATTTATCAGTGATTAGCGAGTGAAATGGATTTGGCAAGTTAGTCTGAACGGTGTAATTATTTTTTTTTTTTCGTTGCGATTTATGTAGCACAGCCTATCAACAACTCTGATTCGCTTGACGGAAACTTTACAGTTGTACTAATTGAACTCTAATGGGCTTAGCAGGCCGTGCAGGGCTTTTCTCGGGGCTCTAATGAAACGATTGATTATTTGTCGAGCAATCAATCCATTAATTAGAGCCCGAGTTTTCGAATAAAATAATATGGGTATCATTGGCTGCAAGATTTGGTAAATTTATCTATATCATATTGTAAGAGTACAATAAACTCTAGAGAAAATATACGATGCGCCATAATTTGTTCACGGTGGAACTATAGACATGTGTATATTTTTAGATAGTCAAGCTGCTCAAAAAGCACTGAAATTCACCTTCTGTTCTTCAAAATTGGTTTGCAACTCTGTTCAGTTGCTACAGCAGGCGACTAGAAATACTAAAGTGGACCTATTCTGGGTACCTGGGTATTGTTGTATTAAAGGGAATGAAAGTGCTGTTCTGTTGGTAAGAAAGTGATTATTGTAACCAGAACCACTTTGTGAGATCCCAAAATATGCCCTCAAAATGGGTCTGAAAAAGTGGGAATAATTAGTGGTAGAAAAACATTTGGAATCTGCTCGACAATCAAGCAGATTTATACCACCCAACAAAACATCAACCAAGCGACTACACAATATCTCCAAAAAAGACCTTTGTACCTTCAGTGGGCCAGTAACGGGTGACCCGTTACTGGCTCAAGTGAACATTACATTAAACAGCTAGGTAAATAGTAAGAAGATGCCTGTTGCTTTTGTAACCTCGATAGAGGAACCTGGTAACATATACTAACTGACTGTGAAGCAATAATTTGACGTTGGCACACATTTCCATACAAAAGTGACGAAAGTTTTTGGGCCGTACTGAAAAACTGATCACTTGGATCTACGTCACAATGTCATCTCACGGCAGTATCAGACTACTTCCAATAAGGCAGTAGGTAAATTTTAGAACTTTAGAAACCGCTCAATCTAATAGTGTTTTGGAACCTGCCAAGAAGAACGCACACGAAACTTCTCCAGGAAATTATAATTGGCATTATTTGGCAGGAGGAACGATGCTCGGTATAGTAGAGCAGTGAGCGTAAAAAAGAAGGGTAGTATCATATTACATACAAGCATGGATAAATAATAAGCATGTCACTTATCAATACTGGTATTGCTGCTAACAATGGAAGTGCGAGATACCATAGACATTCGAAAATATTTCACAATAGTTCAACGATTCTGGTCACAGTGAGTAGGTCCATATATGTAGAACAAAAACTATCAAATCTGTCAGGCCAATTAGGTTATCGTTACCCGATCAGAAAGACAAAACAATACTATATCAAAAGCTGTTAGCTTGTTATGAGTAAAACTTTCCAGGTTGTGTTTCCAATTTGGTCTCGTTAGGTGTTAAAATAACAGAAATCATAACAAAAATTATTCTACTAGTATCCAACTCATATAAAACTTTGTTACTAACATATCAGCTTTTTAACAAAATAAGTAGGAACAGTGGTAAATCGCGATTTCGCGGAAGCCGCGTATTCCGCGAATTCCAGCATCAGCCGCGAAATTACCAAAAATCCGCGAAATGCCGCGAAAACCAGCAACACGGACAAATATAAATATTAATGGGCACCTCGATGGCAACGGGAGGCCTTTTCCTACGCAACTGATAGGATGGAATACATAGTACTACTGCTTTCTTACAACGAGACTTTGTCAGCCTGGGTTGAATTGTTTTCGAACGGTTCGGTTACTAGATCCTCTTCGGGCAAAGATTTTGGTGATTGGAGACCAGCATAATAGAGTTTCAGAGTGTGAAAAATCGAAGTTGAAAGATGTACCTACTTTGTTCAAGTAGCAAACATTTTTGCATATTTAAAAATATGCAACAGTGATATTGATATTATAATTTTGGTAAGTATTCGAAACGCGGACGGTTTCTTAAGGTTTTCCGGATGGCAAATAAATATCTATAGATTCCCGGAAACTCGGTAGATGCGGAATGCAGCGTGAGTCAAAATATGATTGAAGACAATTTGACAGTAGTCCGTTCTGCAAAGAAATCATAAATCGTACGGTTAAATTATCGTATATTAAACTGACTAAAACAGTTTTTTTTTATTGTTTTTACCCAAAAGAGCACTTCATTTAGCATTTTCTAAAGAAAAAGTTGCCGCGAAATTATCGCGAATTCTATATATTTTCTATTCCACCACCCGCGAATTTTCAACTTTTTCGCCGCGAATTACCACTGTCTCTAAAAATAAGATAGCATATAGAACAGCATAATAACAAACATTGTTAGACACAACTGGCGATTGAGGTGAAAAATTTGTTAGACTTGTTTCAGAACAACTTCGTTTCAGAATTTGTTATTATAACTCATCCAGTTCGAATTTGGTATCAGTAGCTTATGGGAAAATACAAAATCGTATTAGAATATATTAAAAAAAATTAACGTTCTAGAATTTTGTAATTTCTTAGTTATGCTCTTATGAACGGGTACCACACCAGATTAACTTGTCTTGAACATCAGAATGGAAAAAGTCGCGGTTTTTACAAAATTAGAGAAATGATTAGAGAAAAAATTAGAGAAAGGAAGCGAATACTATCCGGATATCCAGCTATTATTCGTCTACCTATCTGTGATCCGAGCTCCGAATATCCGGATCACATATATATTCGATCCATAGTCCCAGCATTTTTTTTTTATATTTCATCAAAGATGGCTTGCCGATTCCGAAGCGGCATCATTGCCAGCTCTGGCTGTCTGTAACTCACAACTGCCAAGTGAAGATGCCACACAGATAAATTCTCCTGCATTTACATGTTTGCAGGAAAATTTACGATGAAAAATTACAGTTAGTATAGTGGAAAATGCAGATTTACAGAAATTTTTATATTGACATTTAATTTTATGAACATTCTAACATTTTTTGCATGAAATTCAGGTCAATTTAAATATTTTATTAGTTAGCACAATCAGAAAATATTTTTTTGTTATTCATCAGATATCAAAAGTTAAAAGGTATGTGCTTAAGTGCACAAACGTAGGCTTGCCGTGGGACTATGGTTGGTGTAAAGGTTTAATTGTGCCATAACCATAGTATATAACACACACCAAACGTACAAATACCATACACAATAATCCATGAACATTTCACAAAAAAAAACATACAGCTGTCATAAACCACAGCATACAAATACCAATACCCACATGAACTGCCCATAAAATCATAACAGTCCCATGTAATTTCTCATCCCTTTTTGCTTAAACCTCAAAAACTTCTTCACATACCACGTGCTCTCAAAAAATCGCAAGAAAAAGCTTTTTGTTTCTAAATTGATTCGGAAAATATGAATTTTGGTCAGTCCTATGCTACAAATAAACGCAAAACAAGCTCACTGCTGAAAATTACTAGCATAAAATTATGGTCACTATCATAGGAATACCAATTATAGGAAAAATAATTAACTTGTTGTCTATACAAGTATTCTGTCATAAATATATTTAGCTCGGATAAATGCATTTTTGCACACGTTTTACACACATGCACGTAATACACACACACACGCTATACACACAAACACATACAGACACATACATACACACATACATACACACATACACACACGCGTTACTTACACATACACACACACGTTACTTAAACATACACACACGTTACTTACACACACACACGTTACTTACACACACACACGTTACTTACACATACACACACACACACGTTACTTACATATACACACACACACGTTACTTACACATACACACACACGTTACTTACACACACACACACACACGTTACTTACACATACACACACGTTACTTACACATACACACCCGTTACTTACACATACACACACGTTACTTACACACACACGTTACTTACACACATACACACACACGTTACTTACACATACACACACACGTTACTTACACATACACACATACGTTACTTACACATACACACACACGTTACTTACACACACACGTTACTTACACATACACACACACATTACTTACACATACACACACGTTACTTACGCATACACACACACGTTACTTACACATACACACACATATACACACACACGCTGTTCACACACCCACACATACACACCCACACGCTGCTCAGACGCACACGCTTGATATACGACACACTATACCTACACTATCGGCAGCGCTCAAACGGCTTCCAGGTCTTCCATTGGTCCCTTCTAACGGCTTCCAATGGTACCCAGTGCCGTTCACGTCCAATTTCGGGCTGTATTCCAACAACGATATCTGAATTAGATTACCACTGGTGGGATCCAAATCAGATCGAAGGGAAGCCGAACTGTTCGCCTTGACGGTCTATCAAGGAATGATCTTCTCTCCAATCACGTGGTAGCATCTCTGCTTTCTTTCTTCGTCGCTTACGTTGGGCGGTGAATGCGATGCCAATTGGCTGGCATTGCTAGCCAACGGTTGAATGCGTGAAATCATTTCGTCAATGTTTTTGAAGTCTGCGTTAGGGAAATATACCAATCGTATGGAAAATCTATGTGGATATTCGACCTTCAAACTTTTCCGCAATTTTCACGGAGTAATAAGAAAATGGTTACTAAAATTATCATGTTATACAAATCTTGTATATTCTAGCTTTCCAACGGTATTTTAACTATTGAAATCGGAACAGTTGTTTGAGCGCTACTAGCATCTAAAATCTTCCATTCCGCCAACCAAAAACGTTACATATTCAATCCAGTTTTCACAGAATGTACCTTAGTGTAGTGAAGAATGACGTAGTCCCACGTCAAAAAACAACGAAGATGCCAAATTTGAAAGTTATCTATCTGTTACCATAAAAAATTACCCGGGTTTGAAAAATAAACAACATCACACTCAGCAATTGATGTTTGCCATCAGCGAGCGAAGGGGAAGCGCTTGTGTAGTATAAGGAAAATATTATAATTATTATATTACAACCTTAAACAATATTTCACATGTCGATTAAGACAATGGTGCTTGAAATCTGTTCAGTGGTAGTAATATAGCATAAATAAGCATAAATAGCACTTTAAAACGATGTTAAAACATCTGTTGCAGCTAAAGAATGCGAGCTCGTGATTGGTTGAAAATAGCGCAGCTGAACTGAAAGTAGTGATTTTCAGTTCAACTTTTTACTGATGTACCATTGCAAATATATGCCAATGATTGCATCACAATTTTCGCGCAACCTTCGTCATTCGATCAAGACATTGGTGGTCAAAATGCATTCAGTGGAGTTCACACAATATGCTCTGGAAGAGTGTACATTTTCGTTGCACAACGTTGAACAACAGCCACGGCCGCAAAATTCAACAGGCAACACTAATATACTGATGCGTGTCGGAGAATACGCTGCACCTTTTGCTATCTGCTTCCATGCAACATGTTCAGAATTTTGCTTTTTTTTTTTCAGCCGCACAACTGCAATATGCAACACGCACGTAAATTGTTGTAAATTGTTAATCATTTTGTTTGACATAGCTTCTAATGTTTAACACCAGTAAGTCTATGTAATTAGAGAGTACCAAACCAATAAGAACGGTTCAAAATCCTTTGAAGCGTTTTCTTCCTTGTTAAACAACAACTTGACCAGATTGGTACAGCATAAAGCATTGCTGGTCTAAAAGTTTATTTGTGAATCAAAAGTTTATTCTTTAAACAAAGTTTCGAATTCTTGTTAATGAGAGTATATAAATATCCCGTATATTTGATGCACTTTGATTGTATGCTCTCAATGTGCTCTTTAAAAATAAGTTTTTTGGCGTAAATTAGTCACAAGTACCTTGTCAGACCAACTTTAAATAATCCCATTCATTTTGACAACGCGGTACCTATGATGTACTTTGTTTGGCAGAGTTGGTGAGACTTCGAGACAGTACAACTTAAACGTCGGAAAATATTCAAGCTCAAGTGGTTTACTGAATCGTACTTCGCCTTGTAGTTCACAAACAAATGACGGGTCTGTATGTTGTTCCTCCGGAAGTTATCCAAAAATCTAGTTTCATAGCATGCCCGTCGCTCGCAACATCAATCATATTCTAACATTTTTTTGTTCATTTTCTTTCAGTAACATCTTGATTTACTTTAATTTTTTTTACATACGAAATTTTATATATTTAAAAAATATTCTCTACGCAGATGGGCACAAGTGTGCACTTCTTCCGACGTTTAGCTTTGTTTTCGGCAGCCCAGGATTCTTTCTGTTGATCTCGTTGCGTAGCCGCGGTAAAGTTTCTGGTATTAGATCTTCGCTCTGTTTAAGGTTGAATAGTATTCCATTAAAATTGAGGGTAGTAAGAGTAATGTTCGTATTTAAAACTGGAGAGCGTGATGGACGCATCCAAAATCATTAAGACTTTCTTCCGTTTTTTGAAGAAGTGCCAACGAAACCGCTTTCAAAGTTCCAGTTCGTCTATCAACCTGAAAAATCCATTATCATAGCGCTTCATACGCTATGATAATGGATTGGATTTTTTTAATGAAAATTGAAATTGAAACTTCAGATAAAGACATTGCTCTGTGCTTTTTCTTGGATATTGAAGGTGCTTTTGATAACGCATCTTATTCTTCAATGTCTAGTGCAATAAGGAAAAAAGGATTCCACACGAGTATTGTTGACTGGATTCATACTCTGCTTGCATAAAAAGAAATCACATCTGAGCTGGGAGGGTCGTCTATCACGGTAAGGGTAACGAAAGGATGTCCGCAAGGGGGTGTTCTCTCTCTACTTATGTGGTCTTTGATGATCTTTTGAGACGCTTAGAAGCAAAAGGTTTCGAGGTTGAAGGTTGTGTGGATGGCATAGTCAACTTGCCAAGAGGAAAGTTTGACAACATTTTTTTTTCTCTGTGTGGAAGCATCACTGCGACCAGAGACTATTGTGATATTGACCAGGTTTACAATTACCTGGAGTGAGACTTCACCTAACGTTCCTTTCTGACCAGGTTAATTCTAAGAGGGACTTATCATGTCAAGAGGAAGGAGTCTTATCGTAACCTCGTTCCCATTACCAACACCGCGTCACAACCACAATTCCCTGAAGAGGCACGTTTGACAACATAGTTTCGGAAAAAAAAAAATGCAACAGGCTCTAAAGTATACCCAATCTTGGTGGATAAAGGAGGGTCCACCATTATTTCGACAAAAGCTGCAATCGTTCCTTTCACTAGAAAGAGGAAATTCAATTTAAAAACTCTCAAGTTTGGAGGAGTAGAAATCCCATTTAGTGAACAGGAGTCCAAAATTGACCTCAGCTTCGTTAGTAGGCTGAAAACTGAAGAGGCCACCGCTAGAACAAAGCTAGAATAAGAATAAAGCTAGATGAAGTTCAACGACTTGCGTGCATTGCTATAGCAGGAGCGATGAGCCGCACCCTTCCAATTGATCTTGATGCAATACTTCATCTGCTGCCGTTGTACGAATACGTGCAACTAGAAGCAGGAAGGAGTGCTCTGAGGCTCAAAAGAACAAAAACTATCTTGTCAGGTGATTCTATGGGTCTTTCTCAAAAGAGGGCCAGTGATAAGTATGAATAGAGACTGGTTCGCACCTCAGGATAACTATGACATTCCCTACAAAGTGTGCGAAACGTCGCGTACAGATAGGGAAATCGTAGTTCCAGACGTTCGTCCAGGCTCAACGATATTTTCACACATGGCTCAAAAATAGGTACAAAAACTGGTGCAGGAATCTTCGGCCCCGAAATCAATATTTTAGTGGATATGAGACGTTGGTCAACATTGTTTGAAGCAGAAATTTTTGCAATCTTTAAATGTGCGATTGTTTGTCTGAAAATACAAACATGCAGTCAAGCAGCATTGAAAGCACTGGGAACGCATTGAAGTCTAGAAATCTTTTCTCACATTGCGACACTTATTTCAAACGAACTCATTTACTTTATACTGGGTTCCAGGACATTGTGGCATTGGTGGAAATGAAAAGGTAGATGAACTTGCAAAACAAGGATCTAACTCACAGTCTTTTGGACCGGAACTTTTCTGTGCAATATCTAACTGTGCAAAAAAAAGGTACTTGAACGTTGGGAAGATCTGGCATAGCTGCCAGAAAGTGTGTCCAATCTGAAAGGTGCATAACACCGAATGTAAGTTATTCCAAAAATTCCTTAAAGATTAACGAAAGAGCTCTTTGTACATACGTAAACCTAGCAACGGCGCACTGGCCGAGCAGATATCATTTTTAAAACATTGCTCTGACTTTTTAAACTGTTGCTCTGGCAACTGATGATATAAAAGGCTCTGGAAGTGTATTTTTAGACGTCTAAATCGGTGTTTACTACGTAAACTGATAAAGGAAAAATTGCTTCCATACAGCTTCTGGCAATTACTTTGTGCACTAGCAGCCGGCTGACGTTAAAAAATGGTCAAGTCATTAAAAAACATTCCACCCCAAAACCTTAGTTTTTGTCTCCACTCAGATATAATCAAGTGATTCGGGTTTTCTCATACGAACAGTGGAAGGATGGAAATGATTTAGGCACTCTTTTGACTTGTGTCCGGTTGTTATTGCCAATAGCATGCTACATTTTTCTGATAACATAACTAAAAGAGCCCGCTTTCACAGCGGCCTTACATCCATTCTGTGAGTGAAGCAAGTTGAATCGCCGTCACGTTTGTTATCAAATCATCATTTCGCACATATTTTTATCGAAATCAGTAATCAAAGCACGTTAACACTTTTAATAGAAATATCACTTAGTAGATGTGAAGCTAATGAAAATAAAAAGACAGTGTGCGTCACTTCGATTCGAAGCCAACCGTCCGACAAACAAATCATTGAAATGGACAATATCGAAAAAAAATCACCGTCTAAACATCCCGCTTCCAGCACTTCCAACATTATGAATAGGAATTTCATTATGCACTCCGAAGCTAAGGGTCATCCGAGACTTGTTTTGCTTGATCCTTATAGTCCCTATATTTCATTCCATGGAACATACCTCACCTTTGAAAAAAGAAGGAATTCTACGAACAATGATTGTTCTCTGTTCGCATAAGCTATCCTATCAGGAGCGTTGTAGACGCAGCACCTGCGCTCAATCACGTTTTGTTTTTTTTTTCAACTTTTCTTTGCACTATTTTCTTAACACCGGTTTCCGTTTTCGGGCAATATATGCTCTGTTGTCGACTTGCACTTACTATTTCGCACACACTACATCTGTTCCGACGAATGTCTTCCTCAAATTTACGCGGTCAATTCTGCAACGAACTTCTTGTCATCTCTTGTACGCCGATTGTTCTCCGAAAACTCAAGAAAAATCCCCTTCGGTAACCGGTAACGCGTCAATACCGCGTGAAAGCTTCGCGCCAAGTATACGAGCAGGCAGTGCTCGCTGTGAGAGCCACAGTTCGAATGGCCTGACGCTCTGTCCGGCTGCCGCTGAGGCAGGGAACCTTTTTATGATGATAGGCTGCCAGCACGCTTGGACGCACGCGATGAACTTCACATCGGGGATTACCTATGTAGGCCTCTCATCGGTGATGGCACTCACCGCAGCCACAGAGTTCACTCACGCGGGTGACCGAGTGCCTAAGTTTCGTGAGAGCGAGGACGAGAGCATAAGAATTTTTGCTTACATCTCGGTTTATAATCGTGGTAATTCTTACTTGAATAGATAATTTTTGGAATTTGTTTTCGTTTTGTACATTCTAAAATTGTTTGCTGTAGGAGTATACAACAAAAATCTAAAACATGATTGAATTTTTCGTAAGCTGACTTGAATCATTGCGATCATTACTTGGATCTTTATCTGTTTTCCATCTATACCTAAGATGGTCTTGTTACCTCCAGAATGAGCTTCTATCGTACAGAAAGGTACGAATGAAAATTCAATGAAAATTTTAAAATGCAGCTATGAAACAGTGGTCAGGTTTTTCTGTATTTTTTTTTGTTTTTCATTCCATGACCAAAAAAAATATATAAAAAAATTTGGGAATCGAACAGAATTGAAAAAAAGTGCAAAAGAGTGGGTTTGCAGCTGAAAAAAGTCATTTTTTCATAAATCACGTTTGGGCAACCTGAAAACAATTTTTTAGAAAGTCGAAATGTTCTATAAAAATGCTATTAATAACATTATCTATCAATTTAGGGCTGAGCACCTAGACTTTTTCAACATCGATTTGTTTTTGGGACACCCTAATGACCACTGGATCACACTCGGATAGCAGTGCTGTTATACTCAACGCTTTTACAGACAGCCTTTTTATCGAGGGAGTGTTAGGAAAAAAATTTTCGCCCACTCTAGAGCAGCGGCACATGAACGTAGCCGATTGCGGTTTAAGTAATCGAAGGCCTCAAATTCAATTTGTTTGGCAGGTGATATTGAGCGCTCCAAAAAAAATTTTCGGCAGTTGAAATTTTCTTTGACTTTTTTACGGCTTATTTCCCCTTTGTCTCGCTTTAAGGCCTTTCCAGACATTTGCAGACTTCAATCAGGGTCAAGTTTAATCACTTTCAGCACACTTTTTTCTCGTTTCAAGACTAATAAATTCTGTTCACTGTTCACTGCTGGAGATTATGATCTATAATACTGTTTATAACTTAATTGGAATACGATACAATCTCACCATGAAAAATTCTGTTTGAGACGCACTGCTGGAACAGAGTGATTTTTTTCTAAACCGATTATAACTTAGTAAATCAGTACTAGTTTCTTTTTCAGAAAATGTGTTACAATCCCACTTCTGGCACCAAAAATTAAGTAATACTGGCAACGTGCGACTGGAAGCTCGTGCGGCTTTGCACCATACGTAACGATTTGAGAAAGTTAAAAAAATACATTCTTTTCTATTTTTTCTTCTGTGCAGGGGCCTGTGCACACTGTTTCCAAAGCTGCAAAAACGTGATCGAAATTATTTTGACTCCAAAAAAAGATTTTAGAGCCTCAGTGTCTTCAGTAGAGTTGTTCCATCAGTTGTTCTCCATGTTTATAGAAGTCGCAATTTTGTGAATAATCCACTTAACAAAGAGAAACGAATTTTACTTTTCTCATTTCATAGTATAAAAATCCATTAAGTTTCCGTTTGGATATAAATCCATCGTTGAAGATACTTAACTTCTATCTAAATGAACTTTTGTGGAGTTTTCTATAGATTACCCCCTTTTTTTCAATATAACTTCTCATGGTGATTTTTTTCAATATTTTCAATGTTCTACAATGTTGTTCACTATAGTAAAAAACACAAGTTCACTAAAGAAAGTTGATTTTTTATCTCTTATATTGATTTATTTGTTGAAGTTTTTTATTAAAGCTAATTTATAATTTACTTACAAATACTTACACAGAGAAACAGTAACAGACATATTCCTATATTTGGATTGAATGGTGTTTTACTTATACTTTAATATAGCAATGATAAAAAAAATTTCTTTGATAAAATTGTTTGTTTCGTTATAGCAAAGAACATTGTAAAACATTAAAAAATTTTAGAAAATCACTCTTATATATATTATATTGAAAACAAAAAAAAATAGTGGTAATGTCTAGAAAACTCCACAAAAGTCTATTTAAATGAACACGTAGAAGTATCATGTCTTTGATAAAGATGTTTCTTATAGAATGCGCTACAACTTTGTCGAACAAAGTGAATTTCTATATGCAAAAAAAAAAACAAAATTTGTTTCTCAATTTTAGGTGGATTAATCACTAAATTGTTATTTCTATAAAATGGAGAATAGTTAATGGATCAACTTTGTTGAAGGCACTACGCCTCTACAATCAAGTTTACTGGGTCAAAATAATTTCGATCATGTTTTTTGTAGATTTGGAAACAGGATGCAGCGTCTTAAATACAATGCTGTGCTTTTCTGCTTAATACACTAACGTCTATGTGAAAGTTAGGCATTTAACGATCGCCGCAGCGCGAGGAGGAATGACTCTTACTTGAAACTTGCTCGACCCGCAGTCAGCAGAGCTGCAGCTGATGTAAGAACAGTAGACAACTCCTTCGTTCGCAGCGTTCCACAGCAGGCGGACCAACTGGCGGACCGCAGCACTGCATAGCATTGCTAAACATGTCCGGACATGTTAGTAATTTGTCCGGATTTGTTGCGTCGCGTTTACTTTCAGTCATTTGGCCATTGATAATAATAGCTGTGAGTATGCCGGTACTGGTGTGACCCCTTGTTAATAGAGCAGCAGCTGGGCAGACGACTCATTCGATCACAGCGTTCTATTAAATTTATTTAAATTATTATTTATATCGCTTTAACGTCTCAGCATTGCAGTTGCGTCTATTATTTGTTTTGAAGGAGTATAAAAATACCGTAGTTCAATTCAAAGCTCCTAATATTTATTGAGGGAGTGTTAGAGAATTTATTTACATTCCTCCACTCAAGAGCAGTTGAGTTTAGCAGTGAAATGCGCACGGTGCTTCTCAGAGCCTTAAGAAAAATTTAGATAGTTCCTTATCTTATTTTGGATTGATTATTTTTCGTTATTGTTACACATCCAGATTTTATTCAGAATTAATTGGTTACACGAAGTTTTTTCACGTCGCTCGTGAAAAATTTCGAGGCATAATTTCGCGCACCAAACAATACTTTTCAATAGTTTCAATTTTCATAAAGTTTCATCCCCCTAAAGTTCTTAATGCGAGCAACAAAATATTTGTTAACATTTTTCAAAGCTTTTGCGTGCATTGTTCGATAGAATTCATGTTGGTTTCTTTCAAAACAGCATCAATTGAAATTTAACAGGCTAAACAGTAGATATTTTTTATTCTTATTTATATTTTCTTTGTTAGTTTGTGATAAAGTATAAGTATTTAAACAACTTTTCTCGCTTCAAGACTGACATACTCTGTTCAAAATAACATTCTGTTTCCTGTGCTTTCACTTCTGGTGATAATTTTGTGTAACACAGTTAAAACCTTTGACGAAATACCATACCATCTCACCATGAAACAAAAAATCTCGGAATATAGTGAAATTTCATTAGACCGATAAAAACTACGTGAATCAGAACTAATTTAAGTTTATTTTAATAGTGGGTTACAATCCCACTTCTGGCACCAACAATGAGGTGACAGAGTAAACAACTTTTCGTCCGAAAAAAAATGTGACCTGTGAGTTTTCAGCAGCAACCGAGATCTAGCAACCCTGTCGGCAATATTTCCAAGGTCCTTTAGCAATCAGCAATATGAAACACTGTGCAATTGCCTCTATAATTCGCAAATGTTGAACCAATTGAGTCATCGAGCAAGATTAGCTTAAATTGTACACATACTTGCGAAATTTCGACATAATTTCTCTAATATTTCCTTAGTGTAAAAGCATTGAGTCCATAGCTTGAGTTATGAATGCTAAAATGATGAGAGAAATAGTGTTGGTTTTTGCATTCCAATTTAATCAATTTTTAGAGAAATTAATAGAAATTTTTTCCTTGACCCACTGTGTTTCAAAGCACGTGTTCCAATCATTCAAACGACCGGATCGGTTTGTTTGTGGAGAGCGCATACGGAGGAGAGTGAGTAACCAACCAGTTCGAGTGGTGATACTCTCTGCGAAAAATCGCGCGAGAGGCAACGTTTACTCGTGAACCGGAGCTCTGTTAATGACAGGCCATCGTTCACGCTGAATTGGTTGTTATGCTTTCAGTTTTGGTACAGTCGCTTAACATACGACTCGGTGAATTCCAAATCGAAGGTTACATGCTTGTTTTTGTTAACCCCTAAGAATGAGATTTGAAATCGCGCCGAAAACCGGTTTTTAATTTGGGTAAACAGGGCAAATTTTTTCGGACAGACAGAGACACTCAAACTTGATGTTTCGTTGACCCGATCGCGAGGTATGGCATTGGAGTTTGGCAGATGTATACCGAAACGCAGAAAGGACATGCTCTGGGGTGAGAAGTGAGAACGTGATTTCAATCATAATCTATGACTATTTGCAGTAGTTTGATTGTGATACGTTGACCTTCGTTTCATACTAGCTTCAAATAGAAATAAATGAATCTATGAGAAACGAATCGGTAAAAGTCAACAGAAATCTCTCTACAAATCTTCTATGTAACATTAATCACGTGTCGCTCGAGGAAGTAACAGTACTTCTGATCAGTTTGATATGAATACACATACTGCTGAAACAGGATATATAACGCAATCCTGTCATTAAAGGATGTCGTTTCATGTCATCAGCCACATCATAAATTCTCAGTATAACGCGATTTGTGTGCGCCTCGTGTCTTTATTGTACAAATCAGTTCAATTGTACATGTACTTTAAACCTTGTTTTTACATCCCATTCAGCAAATCGAGCAAGGCATGATTGTCTCATTATTAAAGCTACCACATTTACGCGTTTCGCCGCTGATTCCAAAGGCCATTCGGTCCAGTCACTTTTAAGGACGCGTCCCAGTAGGAGCGTGAGTTAGGCATGAAAGAATTCCCGTATCGAAAGGAAACACGAATGACGTCGTACGTATTTCCACGCTGGTTTGTTGTTTGTCCTGTGGCCCGCATTCGCCAACTTGTAAGATTGTTGCAGGAAATGGGATTTTAGCGCTGCTTCAGTAACTAAATCTGTTTTGTGAAAATCGGAGAGGAAAAACTTACTGCGATGCAGTACTTGAATGACGACATCGGAACGCATTACGTACGTGATGAAAAAAAAAAGTGTGACGTAATCTACAAAGGTAGGAATGCGGATATTTATGCTAGGGTAGAATGAGTAGGAAGTATGACGTTAAAGCAAGATTGTTTAGAGAAAAACTATATTGATGATTTTCTGTGCTTTAGTCCTATCGTGATGTGAGGACAAGAAAGAAATGGCATTATCTTTTTTTCACAAGTCGAGTGAAATTCATTTGGAAATATTCTTGAAATCGCTGAAGATTTTTTTCTGTCAAAATGACCTGAAAATACGCAAAATTTAAATTGTACTTTGGGTTAAACTGTGCATACATTTCTGGCATAGAAAGTTGAGTATTAAAGTTCCTTGGACTAGAAAGTAAATTTATATGGTTTTTGTTCAGAGCATTGCATTTCAAAATACTTTGGTCCTAAGGAAAACTCTTTAGGAATTAGGAAAATAATATTTGTTGCTGACCAAACAAACTTTTAAAAACAATCAAATTTGGAAAACATAAGAGCTTTAAACTGAAAATATGATTTGAATTTTATGAATTCTTTTTTTTGTTTTTTTGTGGAAAAAAAACAAATTGTAGTCGTCCAAACACAGTAACCTCCCTTTCCATTATAGTTGTTAGAGATGCAGCGGTAAGTTCGGTCTCTGGCAACGACGATTGTAACAATTCGTTTTGCCTTTCTCCTAGAAAGGTATAGCAATCACTGAAAAAACTAAAAGTATTAAACTGCTCCAGAGGGCCGAATGTCGTATATCACTCGACTTAGTTCGACGAGTTGAGCATTTACTGTTTGTATGTATGTATGTGTGTATGTGTGCGTGTGTGTGTATGTGCAAATTTTTTTCTCACTCACTTTTCTCAGAGATGGCTGGAAATTAATTTCCGTGAAATTAATTGCAAATGAAAGGTGTAGTTACCCCATACGTTGCTATTGAATTTCATTGTAATCGGTTTGTAACTTTGTCCGTTATTTGTAGAAATGTCAAATCACGTTATAACCATGTTATATACCAAAGACTGCTTAAACTCACTTACTTTTCTCAGAAATGGTTAGACCGGTTTTTACGAAATTAGTTGAAAATGAAAGGTCTAGTGCCCTCATAACACCCTATTGAACTTCATTGTAATCGGATTTTTAGTTCAGGCACCGTGTATCAAAATGTGGAAATAACGAAATTTAATTGTCTCAGGAACTAAACAACCAATTTAAACAAAACTGGTGACAAATGAACGGCCTGTGTTCAAAATCCTTAATTAATGATTAAACATGTGGTTCAAAATTATGTATAAAAGAAGGAAATCACGTTTTGAAAAGAAACATATTCCAAAGACTGCTTAAGCTCACTCAATTTTTTCAGAATGGTTGGACCGATTTTTACTAAATTAGTATTAAATAATAGATCTAGTTGTGCAATAAAATCCTATTTAATTACACTTTTACCGGACTTTAACTTTGTCCGTTATGTATCAAATTGTAAAAATCACAAAACTTAATAAGGTACCACAGAAACTACACAACCGATCTGAACATAGTTGGATTCAATGGACCAAATAAACTTGTCTTTAAAACCATCATAATGTTTAAGCATGTGGTTTAAAAGTTATGGAAAGAAAAGTGGCTCGGAGACTGTTTAAAACTATAGCAACGATGAAAATATGTGGCCTCAACATTTTTCAAATTTGATGTTGCATTATAACCAGATTAGGCAGAATTTGGCCATTTTAGGAGGTATTCCGGCAACCAGTGAAGTAGTCAGGGAGACTGCGGGTTCAAGTCCCGTCTGGATGCGATATGTTTTTCCAAATCTGTATCCTATTTTCAGTTCGCTCATTTTTCGCTTCCCCTGCTGCACACACTATCTGCCTTTAATGAACTTGAATGTTAACGGGTAAAAGCCGTTGTTAAAGATAGAAATAAATTCGAAAAAATTTAGCCCTTCCGTTGTTGTGTTGCACTCGCAGGCATGACTCAGACTGGCTTGGGTCTCGATCACACAGGTCTATAGGAGTTATCAGCGTCAGCTGACTCTCCTGTGTGTGATGAGTCATTCCTTTCAGTCGCATAAACAATACCTGCACAGCAGTGTGTGTAGTTAGAGATGAGCAATTAAATAAGTCGGCAGTGGATTTTTCGCGTGATGTGTGGTATTCTTTCATTATTCATTCGTCTTTTCATCCGTTTTGTTCATTCGAAAACTTGACCCTTCAGTACACGTTTGTCTTCTTACGCGCTTCTAGTTTAAAAAATTTATTTCTTGTGGCTAAAATCGGGCCAGCATCGATTAATGGAAATTATGATGATAGCTGTGAGAACAGATTTTCTCTATGAAATGATGTATACATCATTATTCTACGAGGTTTTTAATCTGTTAGCACAATACTGTTGTCTCAATGTTGCAAATGTTGATTGATCAGGTCACGCGTCGCCTCTAGCTTTTGAGGTGTGTCTCTCAAGCATATATCAAATGAGAGAAGCATCCAGGTAGGAAAGAAGATTGCGTTGTTTGCTTTGCATCTCGTAACTCAAAAATAAATCCAGTCGCCCTAAACTGATTCTAAAGCTGCAAAAACGTGATCGAAATCACTTTGACCCAAAAAAAAAATGATTTTAGAGGTATCAATTATTCTCCATGGTGTTCCATTAATTATGCTCCATGTTATAGAAGTTGCTATTCGGTGATTAATCCACTTAACAGTGAGAAACGAATTTGACTTTTCTCATTCCAGAATATGAACATCCACTTTGTTCGACAAAGTTATGGCACACTTCAAAAGAAACAACTTTGTTGAAGACATCATACGTCTATCTACCTATTCAAATGAACTTTTGTGGAGTTTTTTATAGATCACCCCTAAATATCAATTGTTTTTTTTTTGACTTTTTATAGTGATTTGTTTTACAATAATGTTTTCTATAACGAAACAAACAATTTCTTTGAAGGAAGTTTATTTTTATTTCACATATTTCTTTGGTTATTGACGGTTATTTACTTAAATAATTCACTAATTTACACTAATTACTTTTTACTAAAAAAAAAATGATGTTGGAGCCGTAGTTGTCTCCAGCAAAGTTATTTTGTTGTTTTTTCCTCTTATAAAAGTTAGAATTCTGTGATTAATCCACCTCAAAGTGAGAAGCGAAATTTATTTGTCCCATTTTCGCATATAAAAATCCACTTTGCTGAGTAAAGTTGTAGCACATTTTGTGAGTTTTTTTCTACCACAAAAGATCAACACAATGGTCGCAGTGGTCCAAATCTTACAAAAAATGTGAGTTTTTAAAATTTTTCAATGTTCTACAATGCTGTTTACTATAATTAAAAAACACAAGTTCACCGAAGAAAGTTTATTTTTATCTTTTATAATTGTTTAGTTATCGAAGATTTTTATTAAAATAATGCACTAATTAACTTACAGATATCTACACAGGAGACAGCGAGAGACAAATGCCTACATCTGAATTCAATGATGTTTTACTTATACTTCAATATTGAAACGGTTAAGTCTGCAGATATTTTCAGGTTTGAAGATACCTGTGTTAGTGCATTGTTTTAATAAAAATCATCAATAACCAAAAAAGTATGAGAGGTAAAAATAAACTATCTTAAATAATATTGTTTGTCTCGTTGCAGAAAAATTTTAGAAAATCACTGATGAATGATATATTGAAGAAATGATTTTTAGGAGCAATCTGTAGAAAACTCCACAAAAGTTAATTTGATTAGGCAGATAGAAGTATGGCATCTTTGACAAAGTTGTTTCTTATAAAATATGCTACAACTTAGCCGAACAAAGTGAATTTTTATAAGCAATAATGAAAAAGTAAAATTCACTTCTCACTGTTTAGTAGATTAATCACAAAATTGCAGCTTCTAAAAAATGGAGAATAATTGATGGCCCAACATTGCTGAAGACACTACGGCTCTGAAATCAAGTTTTTTTTGCGTCAATATAATTTCGATTACGTTTTTGCAGCTTTGAAAACAGTATACGCCCGTCACGCATGTCTGCTCTTCGAATGTCATCGAATACGGGAACTGCTCCAATATTTATCTTAGCCCATATATTCATCTCATACAACATGAAAACACAATTGAAAACAGGAAAAAAACGCATATTTTCGTCTTAAACCAATCTGCTAATCCATGGAATGGATTCTTCTTAGTTCACTTCAGATTCCTCATAAAGTATAATCCTCAAAAACTCACTTAAAAGCTCTAAATTTGATATTATAGTCGGGCATCTGCACTCGAAAACTCCTTTTATTTAATCACCTACCTCAGGAAACAAAACCCACGCATTGCTTTATACGGCTACAACGGAACTCGTTCAGCAGCCAACCAAAGTTTTTTTTCATCACTAGCGGACCACTTTTAATTTTAATCACTACACAAAATCACTCACTACACTAAGAATACTTTAATCTTTAAAATGTTCACCTCAAATTTCCTAAAACAAGCTTGAATTAGCAGAAATATATGAGATGAATGTCTATTTTTCCTAAATTTCAACTGTATGTATTTTCATCTGTTTTCACTGCGTTGAAGAAAATCAAAAGTTGCCAAATCAGTTTCTGTTAATACGAAAAAATCATACTGAAAATGTTGAATTATTCCGACATAATTGTCATAATTCGTCAGCACTGCAGTGGTTACCTAGGTTACCAATTTTGCACGTAAACAACTACAGCGGATATCTAGGTAACCTACTACGACGGGCTGCGGCTACGTTCATTCATGATAATGTGATTCATTTATGATTAACAGTGTGAAGAATATGGGGGCGTCGTGAGATGAATAATTGAGCAGTGATTCAAGTTTTGAGATGGCTATGGAAGCGTTGTGAAAAATGGTTTGTTTTACAAAATCCAGGATAAATCTAGCTAAGTTGACTAAATATACAACGATGCGTGATTCTATACGAGCAAGTAAGCGTATTTTGTCAATTTGTTCAAAAATTTTGTGAAAATTTGGTGTTTAATCCGTGTATTCTTCGTGAATATCGGCTTAATGAGATGAATAATGGAGCAGTTCCCCTATATCTCAGCAGTACATACCGCGGTGTACTTCTGTGTATCCTCACTAGAGTGATTCACGAGTCTTATTTTGCCCAGCTGCGATGTAAGCGGCAAGTGCGTCAATTTTTCTTCAAACGGCAGAAACACAGCACAAAGCAGAATGAAGAAGCTTCAAGGAATGGTTACACCCAGTGCTCATGCTGAATGAGAAGTGAGCGGTGAATATTCACTCTGTTCTTTCGTTATATTGGGGAGAATAATAAGCCTGGTTTTTTATATTACTTTATTAACTAAGACCACGGAGGAGCAACAACGAAATGTGCAGTACAATACATGTTTTTTCCAAATTTTTTGAATGGTCATGAAACTTGAATCGCTTAAAACATTATGATTTTTATCTTTAGTTGTTTTGTTGTTAAACCTAGAGCTATAATATAAATACAGTAATCACCCGATTATATCAGTACCCGATTTTATCTGCCCCTGATTTTATCACCTTTTTCACCCGATTTTATCATCATATAACATTTCATCAAAAAAATGTCAGTATGAACTGATTTTCTATTTAGATTCAATATTTTAGTACTTTTGCACAGCTCTGTGTAGAATAACATCATTCTGGATATAGTTTTCTTAAAAAACTCTAACATTGCACAGTTTTTTATTTTGGCGTTTTCGTTCGATTAATTGAATAGTGATTCAGGCCATTAAGTATATTCATATATTTTTTAAGCTATTAAACAACGCATCTTTTGATATAAAAAATGGGTGATCAACTCACCTAAAAGTAAGATAGAAAATTTCCTTCTTCATTTGACTGAGATAGACGCATTGTGTCTTCAGCAAATCTCTTACATATTACGAACCATATGAAATTTTCTTTTAAACGGCACTAAAAATCCAAATTTTCTTTCTAACTTTTTCCCACATTCTTCAGAATTTATAAATCTTCTACAAAGTTATCAGCCATCCAACAATGCATGTTTTTGCAAAAAAATTATGTTTTATCTGTTGAAATAAACAAGCTATTTGCCATATAATAATATTTTCAGGGGTAATTGCACATGCACCATCTCCAAATCTCGCAATTATTCACAGGTGGCAGTTCCACTGGCAACTTAGATACATACTTTCGTCTTTTAAAGTCTCATCAGACAGCATCCTCGATTATATTTTGTTTTTAAATTCATCGGTGTCATTTCAACTACGTCATCGATTTGTCCCTTTTCCGACCTCAAAACTCCTACTTACTAATTTTCACGCCGATTTGTACAGTAGTTTCCTCGTCTATAAGGATCAGAGAGACAGGCAGACAGATAGAACTGCTTTTTTATATGATTAGATCTCTTGTAGTAATTTAAATCGCTGATTTTACGTATTAAATTATTGGTTTACCATATTTCATAACAAAATATCAATAAAAAAAAATTTCCCGATTTTATCACTTTCCCTATTTTATCACCCCAAACATCATGAAGGGGGTGATATAATCGGGTGATCACTGTATTGGTGTAATTTCAATGGTTATGAAAAGTAGTTTGTGAGGAAGTATAACTACTCAAACAACTTTCCTCGTTCCGAGATTGACATGCTCTGTTCGAAGTAACATTCAATTTTTTGTGCTTACGCTTCTACTAATGTGTAATACGTTTCAAACTTTTAACGAAATACAATACGATCTCACAATAAAACAAAAAGTCGTGTCTCACTACTGAAATACAGCGAAATTTTAATCAATTAATAAAAACTACAATTCAAGATTATTCAAAAAGTGCATTATAAGTGGGATGGCACCACAAATGAAGTGATTTTTACGTACTAATCAGTCAGAAGATTTTTTTTTCATTTTACAAAAGTCAGAAAAAAAATAAAGTTAGCAAAAGTATCTTCGAAATTTCACCGGTTTATAAGAATAAATGTATTTAGAAGTCTTTCTTATTTTTAATGACTCTAAAGCAAGTCAAGCTATTTTTATTTCTATTTCAAGCAGTAAATGTGGAGTTGACGATTGAAAAATGTACTAACTGGCGAAATAGTTGATTAGAAATTTACGTAAAATGTAGTCCAGCAGGGGGGAACCCACAACTTCGATTCCCCCAGTTAGTAAATTTTTCAATCGTCAACCCTTGTATTTCAAAGTTTATTATGGTTTGAGTGTTCATTTAAATTCATAAAGCATCCGCTTTCGAGATATTTCAATGATGATCTGAATTTATTAATAAGATAGGAAAGTTCTTCGTTAAATGAGACTAGGGACATTAGGAATACTTTTAGTTTATTGTCAAGCGTCACACGATAGGAGAAATAAAATAAATATATAAAAATTGTGGCAGGAGTATTATGATACAGAAAATATCAAAAAAAATCAAAAAATAAATAAGAAATGAAATGAAAATTTTAGTAAAGCTAGCAATGTATGTAATTTCACGAGTATACGAAAACTGGATGAAAACAGTGACTTAAACTTAGAAAAAAATTTCTTCATCCAAACGAGATTCGATCCCGTAATCTCCGATGTCTCCGGTATGGTGTTTTGGCCAATCAAACAACTGGGAAGATAATTTCACTTAAGAATAAAACCGTAGCACCCTCTACTATTGTGCCCCGTACTTAGCACGCCTCGATCAACCACACACACTGCCTTGTGGAAGATATTCTTGCAGCAGGGAGAGTGTTTTTTCACACGCCGAGTAGCGGGTAGTCGAGACGCTCAGTTGTTGGCGTCCTCCCATCGAGTACGTTTACTTTACGAACAAATTCTAAGACTAAGTCACACCTTCTGTTCTCGTGCATCTTTTTCCATACTCGTAGAATTACATACTTTGCCCTCTTCACTAAAACTTAAAATGTAGTCATAAGACGAACAATGTAATTAGTTCTTAAAGAAGTGAAAATTACTGACTAGGAAACATCCATAAATGTCGTAGCCTTTTTTTAGGTTTTATGTACACTTCATATTATTGGCAGTATCACTATTGAACTAGTGAATAATACGCTTTTTCATTTATATCCGTGCTTGTGTGTGAGAGTTTACCCTTTCGTTTCAAGCTTACTGCTCTACTATATCGAGCCTCTTTCTATTCTACCAATATCGTCAAATTACAATTCCCTGAGCTGAAGCTACACCTAACGTTCCTCTCTGGCCAGGTTTATTCTAAGAGGGACTTATTATGTCAAGAGGAAGTAGTCTTATCGAAACCTCGTTCCTTCAGCCAAGACCGCGTCATAATTACAATTCCCTGAAGAGAACTATTATACGTTACTCAGAACAGTTTTATTATAAAAGGAAACTTTTTGTTAGGATGAGAGTCAGCAGGGGTACTATAGAATTCAGCTTGAAGGAAGGTTATGTAGTGGAGAGCCTGAGAATAAACCCATGTTAAAATCCTTTGACAACCAAATGGCCTGATTCTACTAAGATTCGAACCCACGACCACTCGCTTATCAAAGCGAACTCTGTAACCTTGCGGCTACGAAACTCCCCAAAATATTGATTATGTTTAAAAGAGAGAAGTCGCAAGGCAAGGCATAATTCATATTTAGGTCAACAAATTACAGGGTTTATGTTTGAGACATGGCTAAGGGGGCATAGGGGCACCAATCAACAACAAATTCCGATGTTAACTGCCAGTGACGCCAGCTAATATTGAGAGAAAACTGGCGGCAATCATTTTTGACTTAACTGTTCACGACAACTGGTAGGTAGTGATGGGAACACAGTTGTAAAAAGTATGCTTCAGGTGTAACTTGGTTGAGCCTGTGCAGGGAGTGTTTACACATTTTTTATTGTTTGTTGAAAAACTCACAAATATCCTTACTTTTCTCACAGAAATTAAATCAGGAGAAAACACTGGTAAAAACAACAGAACTCGAACTCCTAAATGTACTGCATTTCGGATTTTTTTTCACTCAAACTCGGTAGTAGCGCATATTATAATACCGACCTTCTTCTTGTCTCATATCACACCCGATAACCCGATACCAGTCAGATGTCAACACAAATTTAAGGTCATTTGAATGCGAAAAACGTCATTTCTCGCTGTACGTCACGTTCGGCACGTTTGTTGCAGGATCCGAATCACTACACTGTTCTATAGGTATAGCATTTTATAAACAAACAGCACCATTTCGCTCCATCATCGCTTATAGCATTCTTTTCTGAAAGCAGAGCCGATCTTCCTCTTCAGATGATGGAATGGTAATTTAATTTTCACCATCCCACTCAAGTAGAAGCGGCCATGGGTTGTCACCGGGCAGCAATGGTCGAGGTGGATGGAAATCAAGTTATGGGCCGAGTTTTTGTTGACTATTTTGGTTTTATGTAGTACATATTCAATAATGGTTTATCTTTATATAGAAAACTTTTAACTTGGATAAACTTTTTACAACTTTGAGGTCGACTTACGTTTTAGATGTTTATGCTCACTAAATTTTTCAAAATATTCAAATTAAACACTCAATAAAGAAAGTGGAATCACAATATTAGTAGGAAAAATAGGCGAACTAAACTAATTGCTAAACTGTAGTAAAATCTTTCGATTGGAGAAAAACGGAAGCCTTCTTTTTCGCACACGGATTCCCACGCAAATGAATGGTTGGAATTTGTCATTCATTGTACGCCCGAGGAGGGATGCTGTGAAGGATATCTTGGGCGCGCACACATTTACGTGCTCTGTTGAAGTTACACTCGATTTCCCACGTCTACTCTGGTTGTATTGGTGCGTGTTTGAGCGTTGGTAACGGATGAACTCGGCTAGCACGTGCACGCGGTATTCATTTCACTAAGTTCAATAATTTAATTCGTTTGATAAAATTCGATATATTCGTGAATACGAGTTGAATAAACATTTACTGTTTTTAGAAGATGATTGGTAACCTGTCTATCAGTGTTCGCAAAAAAATCCACTCTCAAATACTCAGGATGGTCGCCCGCTTTTTGCGCATGTTCTGTTCTTCACTGGATGCTGTGCACTACCATCATGAAAGGTTGTGATCCTGGAAGGAATGTTTGATTCAAGTGTATTGTACCTCAAAGTTGTAATTCTCGCATTATTGTCATCCTTCTGTTATTCATTTTCACTCGTTCTTAAGGGATCATTTCTAACTTGTGTAACGTTTTTCTGTGTCGAATGAGCCCCACTGCGACATTTTCAGCACGTATAAAATTGGGATTTTCTTATATTCCTGGTAAAAAAACATCCTCAACACTTAATCACATTCTGATGTCATAAAACTTTTTGCCAATAAACACTGTTTTATTTTCCTCCGAGTTACTCACCAGCGTACGAAAAAAAGCAACAAACTGAATCCGCAGTTTTTTTTACAAAAAAAAACAATCCTTGAAAGGTTATCACTGTTTACTACGAAAACGCTTCCTTTACTACGAGCCTCGCGAGAAGACAACAAACTTTTGCCATCATAATCATCTTCCGAACATTCGTCATTGCCACAGCACGATTCCGATCGAGTGCTCCTTCGCGGTGAGTGACGTACGGGATCGATGAAATGCTGATGAAATGCGGTTGCAGCTTTGCATCATCTATTGGGGATTCTGTTTTTGTTGTTCTAATTGATAATTGTGCAGCAGCTGTACAAGGCCGTCCGTGGCCAGTAGCATGATAGCCGCGTTCTGGACAGTGATTTCACCTAACTCTTTGTTAGGTAAATCCTTAATGGAATATACATTGTTTCAAAATTAAGGGAGGCACGTAAGTGCAACTGTTGGTGGATTTCAAGGTTTGATTCCATTTTTACTTAGAATTTTTGCATCAAATTCTACACTGAAACAAGTCGACATATATTCTCTATTAAATTTGTCCAATGAATTTACCGTACCAGAAGATCTCTTAATTTTATATGATTCCATTAGAAATCCATTTGTAAATTAAATGTGATACAATAATTTTAACGAAACGCACAATGAAATAATAATTATCGGATTTTCACATCCATTTTATTTGCAATTCATTTACGTTTAACATGTGTGGTAAATGTTTAAATTTACAGGCAATATTGCGGAATACATTTCATAAAGTAAATATATAAAACCGTCATGTATCGAAACCAACATATAAATCTTATTGATAAATCCAATAAAAAACACACGTCGCCGTGACTTTGGACTTTTTGTCAGTTCAACTCGTGAAGCTTTGTTTTGACGTTTGAATTTGGCATCGAATAATCCAGATTGTTATACAAAATGGCTACATCACGAAAAGACGGCGTCTTATTGAGCGATTGGATAGATATTTCCTTATCTCAAATGGTAAGTTATTTTTCTATACTTCATTTGAGTTTAAACTTACATAGGTTTTCACAACTATAGATCACACCGAAGAAACTGGCATTATCAAATCGTATCATCGGGCAAACAACAACAGACCATTGGAACTCGGATCAAGTGGCCAACGTAGAACCGGTAATTTCTTTTTTATTCATCATTTGTCAGGAATTTGGTAGTGAAATCCCTCGAAAAACCTGCATTATTCCGATTAGAGATATACATACGGGCAACAAATTTGTCAAAATAAATATTATTTTTTTAATAAATTCTTGTATCATTCATAAACAAACATTTCGATTTGTTTTCATGAACATATCATATGAAAGAAACAGTCCCTTAAGTAAAGTTATTTCTATAGGATAATAACAAGGAATGCATGAGATTTTCCTATAAAATTGTTATTGTATGTCAAGATATAAATTATGGCATTTCCAATGAGTTTAATCGATTATATGTTCTTTAGTTTTTAAATGATTTGCCTATCTATTTAAAAGCTTGGTAGTAATGTAAGTCTATCAGACGATCCTATGAAGAATGCATGACACATTTTCGATCACGTCGTTTTGATTGGAAGTTCTAATAGTGCAAATTTATAACACTCCCATATAATATGAATATGTGAGATTATTTCAGTGTAAAGATCTACGTGAGAAAGTTAATTTACTTTTCATGATTACATTCACGAAAAAAAATTATCTGAAAACTATTATGAATCGTTAATAAATTTATTATTTATCACTAGCTATGGAACGAAAAGTTTTGTCACGCTAACGCTAACATTGGCAGCACGGCTAACATTGTGCATATTAAGGTTGCTGGTTCAATGTAAGTTTGCATTAAAAGTGATTTTTCACTTAAATTTTTACTCAAACTAGTGTGTAGAGTGTACTGCAGGTTGACGGGGCACGAGAGTATGGGACAGATTTAGCGAGATCGGTAAGATAAGCACATGTTTTGTTTCAAATAGTGAGGTGTTGACATTCATACCCAATGAAAAAAACTTTCGACTTTCCCGTTCGCACCGACTATGTAGGCATAAACATCTCGACGTAGTTTGATTATGTACACAGAGTAAAATATATATGTCTAGCTTTTTACAATTAATATTGAAATAAAAGCGCACTGACAATGATACTTGAATGTTATTATGTTTGAATGATGATACACGAAATATTTCATGGACGAATGCTACCAGGTAGTTAAGCACTATAAATTTTAATGGAATGAGATGATTTCTAGAATCCTATACATTATCACTAGATTTATCTAAAACAAAATTTTAAATTTTTAAGCTAGTTAATTTCAACATCGTCATTAAGCCATTTGGGGTGAATTTTCTCTTTTGCCAACCTTGACGCTAGTTAATGTGCCGTGTAATGAAATTGACTCGCACTGACGGGGTACCGAAGGTCCCTACGTCGGTTCACGCTTGACCAACTTTGCGGTTTGTAAGTGTAGAATGTCATACTGTTCCGGCAGTCGCAGTCTAGGTAACCAACAGGGGTCTTGGCGCAGAAAACTTGCCCCCGGGCAAGGTGCTGTGCCGAAAAAACTGACGTTACCAACTGCCGCCGAGCAGTAGTGGTGACCAGCCAGGCGGTCAATTACTAGTTATTATTTACTCGCTGTTTGTTTAGTAGTTGTCTACAACCTGTCGGCTAGTTCGATATCTGGTTCAATATCGCCGCTCGGTCTCGTATAGCTATTAGAGTGGTTCACAGTAGAACATGGTTGAAATCTTTGCTGGTAGTTTGCAAAATAACCCCAGAGCGACAAGTAAACTTGAACCATTCTAGCAACTGTAGCAGAAAAAAAAAAGAAAACAAATAAACAACTTATGCGGCCTGTCATGGTCTGCTTGCCCGTCTGTTCGTCTATAAGGAGTACTTGTTGGTTGTACGCACCGGTGTCAATTAATTGCAGGGAGAGCGGAAGACTTTACAGGGTATGGGCTGCGGAACGATTATCGCTGCAATTAATAGCAATATTGGTAATTCGATACTGCAAATTTGTTGATTAGCTCCATTGACATTTATTTACTCGCAAATAGTTGCTCGCGTGATTTACGGGTCATTCTGCCGCTTGAAAATGTGCTTTACTGCTATCATGCTAGTGTAACTGTTCATTCAGACAAATTGTACATTACCTTTAAGCTTAGCACATGCAGTTTAATTGAACCGCAGAGTTCTAAAACGAGATAAGCAGGTAACGTTTTAGTCAGGAAAATGTTTACATCATAATTTGCAGCACTTAAATTTTTAGTTTGTGTTCACATGTTATTCTTCAGTTCCCGATATTGAAAAATGGGGATCTCCGAAACGCTAGGAACTACAAGTCTTTCAGCCGCATCCAAATATATTACGCACAAAGACTTATATTCCTAGTGACCAACACGGTTTATGCCTGGTCGCTCAGTAATTACAAGCTTGCTTGACTTCACTTCGACTTGTATATTACACATGGAACGAAAAGCTCAAATCGATTTAATCTATACAGATTTAAAGGCGGCGTTTGATCGCATTGACCGTAAAACATTACATAAAAAAAAATTTACGGGTTGGGTGCATCGCAGAGGTTTGTCGATCGGCTTTAGCTCATACTTATGTGATAGAGTTCTACAAGTATACATTAATACCTGCTGTTCGTCACAGATTGCAAATATCTCTGGTGTTCCACAAGGTAGCAACTTAGAACCTTTGCCGTTTACACTGTTCTTCAATGTCGTTTGTTTACTGCTAGATGTTGGCTGTAAATTAGTATACGCAGACGATCTTAAGCTCTATTTGATAATACGCTCTATCGACGACTATCGGCGGCTACAGGGGCTATTGGATAAGTTTGTTTATTGATGCCGCAAAAACTGGCTGACGGTAGGCATTAGTAATGTTTGTTCCATTTCGAATTTGGCCGCATACAATTTCCGATTTCTCCATGGGGAAATAACTTGCAAAATTGGTAGGAATATGTTTTTGCAGGGTTTTTATTAAACTTCAAGGAAAAAATACAAGAAAAATTATTATTCTGCTGTTCTAATGAATTCTCGAACTTTTCGTCGAATACCTACCATCAATTTCTGCACAGTGGCAACATCAATGTTTTGATTGCGTTATGAAATCCTCTGTGGCGTGACCCGATTAACCTGCCTCCAAATCCTGACCGTTGTTGCGCTGAGAAGTTCAGAAAGCGGTGTTCGTAGCAAAAGTTTTAAACTCCGAAATCGACTCGCCAACAATCCTTTCTAAATTAAATTTCCGGACTTCACAGCGTCTGCTTCGCTCTACTGGATTGCTATATATGCGATCATTCTCAAAAGTGGAATATATTTTTGATTTCGGCACACCATCATACAATACGCAAAAAGAATTCATCGTAGTTTTTAGGTGAATTGACAAATGCATATTCATTACGATAATTTTTGTCAGATGAATTTTCAACAAATAAAGAAAAAAGTATGAAGAATAAAGTATAAAGAATACAAAATGAAGAATAATGAATAAAGAACAAAGACTATAGACTAAAGACTAAAGACTAAAGACTAAAGACTAAGGACTAAAGACTAAAGACTTAAAACTAAAGACTAAAGACTAAAGACTAAAGACTAAAGACTAAAGACTAAAGACTAAAGACTAAAGACTAAAGACTAAAGACTAAAGACTAAAGACTAAAGACTAAAGACTAAAGACTAAAGACTAAAGACTAAAGACTAAAGACTAAAGACTAAAGACTAAAGACTAAAGACTAAAGACTAAAGACTAAAGACTAAAGACTAAAGACTAAAGACTAAAGACTAAAGACTAAAGACTAAAGACTAAAGACTAAAGACTAAAGACTAAAGACTAAAGACTAAAGACTATAGACTAAAGACTAAAGACTAAAGACTAAAGACTAAAGACTAAAGACCAAAGACTAAAGACTAAAGACTAAAGACTAAAGACTAAAGACTAAAGACTAAAGACTAAAGACTAAAGACTAAAGACTAAAGACTAAAGACTAAAGACTAAAGACTAAAGACTAAAGACTAAAGACTAAAGACTAAAGACTAAAGACTAAAGACTAAAGACTAAAGACTAAAGACTAAAGACTAAAGACTAAAGACTAAAGACTAAAGACTAAAGACTAAAGACTAAAGACTAAAGACTAAAGACTAAAGACTAAAGACTAAAGACTAAAGACTAAAGACTAAAGACTAAAGACTAAAGACTAAAGACTAAAGACTAAAGACTAAAGACTAAAGACTAAAGACTAAAGACTAAAGACTGAAGACTAAAGACTAAAGACTAAAGACTAAAGACTAAAAACTAAAGACTAAAGACTAAAGACTAAAGACTAAAGACTAAAGACTAAAGACTAAAGACTAAAGACTAAAGACTAAAGACTAAAGACTAAAGACTAAAGACTAAAGACTAAAGACTAAAGACTAAAGACTAAAGACTAAAGACTAAAGACTAAAGACTAAAGACTAAAGACTAAAGACTAAAGACTAAAGACTAAAGACTAAAGACTAAAGACTAAAGACTAAAGACTAAAGACTAAAGACTAAAGACTAAAGACTAAAGACTAAAGACTAAAGACTAAAGACTAAAGACTAAAGACTAAAGACTAAAGACTAAAGACTAAAGACTAAAGACTAAAGACTAAAGACTAAAGACTAAAGACTAAAGACTAAAGACTAAAGACTAAAGACTAAAGACTAAAGACTAAAGACTAAAGACTAAAGACTAAAGACTAAAGACTAAAGACTAAAGACTAAAGACTAAAGACTAAAGACTAAAGACTAAAGACTAAAGACTAAAGACTAAAGACTAAAGACTAAAGACTAAAGACTAAAGACTAAAGACTAAAGACTAAAGACTGAAGACTAAAGACTAAAGACTAAAGACTAAGGACTAAAGACTAGAGACTAAAGACTAAAGACTAAGGACTAAAGACTAGAGACTAAAGACTAAAGACTAAAGACTAAAGACTAAAGACTAAAGACTAAAGACTAAAGACTAAAGACTAAAGACTAAAGACTAAAGACTAAAGACTAAAGACTAAAGACTAAAGACTAAAGACTAAAGACTAAAGACTAAAGACTAAAGACTAAAGACTAAAGACTAAAGACTAAAGACTATAGACTAAAGACTAAAGACTAAAGACTAAAGACTAAAGACTAAAGACTATAGACTATAGACTATAGACTAAAGACTAAGGACTAAAAACTAAAAACTAAAGACTAAAGACTAAAGACTAAAGACTAAAGACTAAAGACTAAAGACTAAAGACTAAAGACTAAAGACTAAAGACTAAAGACTAAAGACTAAAGACTAAAGACTAAAGACTAAAGACTAAAGACTAAAGACTAAAGACTGAAAACTAAAGACTAAAGACTAAAGACTAAAGACTAAAGACTAAAGACTAAAGACTAAAGACTAAAGACTAAAGACTAAAGACTAAAGACTAAAGAGTAAAGAGTAAAGAGTAAAGAGTAAAGAGTAAAGAGTGAAGAGTGAAGAGTAAAGAGTAAAGAGTAAAGAGTAAAGAGTAAAAAGTAAAGAGTAAAGAGTAAAGAGTAAAGAGTAAAAAGGAAAAAGTAAAAAGTAAACAGTAAAAAGTAAAAAGTAAAAAGTAAAAAGTAAAAAGTAAAGAGTAAAGAGTAAAGAATGAAGAATGAAGAATGAAGAATGAAGAATTAAGAATAAAGCATAAAAAATAAAGGATAATAAAGAATCAAGAATCAAGAATCAAGAATCAAGAATCAAGAATCAAGAATCAAGAATCAAGAATCAAGAATCAAGAATCAAGAATCAAGAATCAAGAATCAAGAATCAAGAATCAAGAATCAAGAATCAAGAATCAAGAATCAAGAATCAAGAATCAAGAATCAAGAATCAAGAATCAAGAATTAACAAGTTTACAAATTAACAAATGAACAAATTAACAAATTAACAAACTAACAAATGAACCAATTAACAAATTAACAAATTAACAAATTAGCAAATTAACAAATTAACAAATTAACAAATTAACCAACTAACAAATTGACAAATCGACAAATTAACAAATTAACAAATCAAAAAATTAAGAAATAAAGAAATCAAGAAATCAAGAAATCAAGAAATCAAGAAATCAAGAAATCAAGAAATCAAGAAATCAAGAAATCAAGAAATCAAGAAATCAAGAAATCAAGAATTCATAAGTCAAGAAGTCAAGAAGTCAAGAAATCAAGAAATCAAGAAATCAAGAAATCAAGAAATTAAGAAATCAAGAAATCAAGAAATCAAGAAATCAAGAAATCAAGAAATCAAGAAATCAAGAAATCAAGAAATCAAGAAATCAAGAAATCAAGAAATCAAGAAGTCAAGAAGTCAAGAAATCCAGAAATCAAGAAATCAAGAAATCAAGAAATCAAGGAATCAAGAAAACAAGAATGGCATAAAGGAAGAAGGAAGAAAGAAGAACGAATAAGGAATAGTTAAGTGGTTTTTGACCTTTGGAATCGTGCGGGTTTAAGCGAGATACGAAAGACATCCTCTTTGGAGAAGCGTAGAAGATCCATCGACTATGTTTTGCAAGGACACCGCAAGTCGTTAAATTTGTAGGGACATTCTGACAAAAATTCTTGCCATAAAAAGATACCCGGCGAAAAAGGCAACGTTCACTTCGAAAACTTACCACCGATCTGAATATATCTATTGGATCTGCTCACAATATTTTGTCAACTGATTTTGGATGTGAGGTTTACAAAAACTATCTATCTAATATCTGTCCGGTTTCCGTTTATGTTACATCAATAACAGAGAGTTTTGATAGCTGCGATGCGGTAAATCATCAAACCATGATTTATGATTTAGGTAATAAATTTCCGCAATGTAATATTTTATTTTTTTTAACTGTTTGGAATATGCATGATTGTCCTAAAATGTGATTTGAATTTCAAACATCTTATATATTATAAATTCCCTAAATGGAGTGTAAATAATTGTATTTAAAGTTTTTTTTAGCAGGTCCTTAAACACAAATTAAATTAGATTTGTTTGAATAACATAAACGATAAGTTAACAAACTCTTTACCCCAAATACTGAGAGAGAGTTTTATTACCCTGATATTAGGTGTCACTTTTTTCTAAGAGGGAAATATTTAAATGAACGAAATATTGTATAATAATCCTCCTTCTTCTTTACAACAGCTGTGTTTTTTTTTCGAAAGTGTTGGAGGTTTTTAATCTGAACGATTTTCACAACGCGTTGTCTCAAAGATGACAAGTTTCCAGCAGTTTGTCATCAGCGCTATCTATTTGTGAAAGTTACAAGAAACCTTTTATAGCATGTACCAACTATGAACACACAGTCGCCATAAAACACGAAAATTGCAAGGTTAACTGGTTTGGCGTAGATTTAGATGAAAAACCTAAAAAATTTAAATTCAGGAATTTTCGGTATATTTGCAACAGAAAATATTAATTTTGTTGCTTCTGAAACTGCAGTTGAAAAGAGAACAAGAACATTGTCGAAAGCGGGAAGAAATGTCATTTACAGCACTCGTGCGCTAATTGCACGAAAGTTGCAGTGCGATCAGCGGATGGGCTTTTTAATTGGATGAACTCAAAACTGTCAAAAATTTTTAGGGGGTGCGTTTGTTTTCGTGTATACGTTTACGAACCAATTTTGAGCCAGTCAGATTTTTCCATACATTGGAACTTAGTTGAAGTGTGACGAACATTACTGTATTTCAGAGAATCTCACGTTTTCAGAAGCTGTTCAGTGTGTGGACAGCTTAATGCGACATTTTAGTGAGGATCCGATACAAGTGATCAAATTGTAATCAATTATATCGACTATAATTGAAAACAAATGGGACAAACGTGCAATGTGATTATGTATATTTGGGGCCATCCACATACCACGTGGACAGATTTTTAATGATTTTGACCACCCTACCCCCCCGTGGACAAATGCCCATATAAATTCTTTTTTTTTGTAGGGACCGTGGACATTACACAACACCGCCACCCCCCCCTTCCCCCAAAGCTGTCCACGTGGTATGTGGATGGCCCCTTTGTTATTTAGTACATACAATCGAGATCTAAAATAACAAAATTAAAAGATATTATTTTTTTCCAATTAATTAAATATTTCGTGCATTCAGTATCCCCCGCAAAACTTGACAGAGAGACGTTAGCTTTAAAAACCACGTGTAGTTTGACGCAAAACTGTTTTTTAATTGCACTTTCGTGCAACTAGCGGACGTGCAATTAAAACGCAGTGCAACTGAATCGCGTGCAATTTGCGAACGAGTGCTGTATTGTTATTTTGAATATGTTCAGCTGTCAGTTTGAAACAGAAAGATTTATTGCTGTGTGATAACAGGTGACAACCAAAATTTTGCTGCCAAAAAAATAGATGTACTGCAAGAAAAGACCGATTTATTTATCATGAAGATACATTCATCATCAACATATATCAATTGAAGATAGATTTAACTAACCTATCAGCTATAGATGGAACATATTCAATATATATTTAGAATGACTCTAAATTATGTTCAATGTTGTTTTGTTTGTACAATCTATCTTGAATTGTCCCGCCCCACTTAGTTTAAGAAGTTTTTTTTTGTTATGTACCGATGAACGCAAATGTGCTCAGTGTTAAGTTACTGGGACATGGGTCTAGGGACATGAGGAACAAGGCATAACACAATCAAACAGTTAGAAACTGTATGTCCTCGCGACAACATCTGCCGGAAAAATTCCATTCTCTTACACTGCCATCAAACAAACGTACAAGAACTGCGCCACTTCGAGAGCATTTCCATCGTGAATTATTCTCAATTATCAGGTTCCATTTCTGGCTTTAAATGCCGTGCCATTTCCGTCTAATAAAACTTTTGCCATGAGTTGATCCACGTGGCTGTGCCACAGTATGTGTTGCTGCTGCCTGAGGATATCGTTGAACCTGCTGACAAATCTACTTTGCCGTCTCAGTGATGACATAATGGACCTGGTACACTACCCGAGACGGCAGCGGTGGCCACAATCGCTCGGTACGATCGCATCTAGTTGCACCAGCTCCGCATCTCGTTCAACCGTGTTTGCTGAAGATCAATACCAATGTCAAGCCGGCCGCAGGGGCCACCATCTACAACAACAACAACCACCGCCGCAGCCGTGTGACGGTGATGGCACTACAGGTGATTAATTGTGCTACAGTTTTCGCAATGTCTCCGCATTAAATGCCTACCTCAGATGGGGTTTAATTGGTTCACAAGCTAGTGGCGAAGCAACACGAGGAAATCAATTAATCATTACGGTTGCGTTTTGCACTACTCAATCAGATTGACATGCTGCTGGCAAATGCTGGTTGCGTACGCACAGAGGCACACACTCGTTGCGCGCAAATATCCGTCGAGGAAAAAGCAACTGAAGCTGTTTTTTTTTCTCTCTCTCATATCTAACTCGTTTCTAATGCACAGATGCTGGCACAGGAAAGGGCACTGACCTGCGACGGGCTGGTTTATACAATGTGATTTACGACACTGTAGAAATTGAGCCTTATTTTTACCGTGTGGATCGAAGTCAGAGTGAAAAATTGCTCGAAAGAAGTTCGCTGGGAGCCTGTCTGGTGAGACCTTCGAAATTTGGGGTGAGTATTAAGTAGTAGTACGCAGTCAGATTTAAAAAAAAAAACGGTACTTGGGCAACGAAAATATTTAATTTCTATAAAAACACTTGACTTTCACAAGTTTCCAAGGTTCGGTGAATGAAAATTTTCGCGGGCACAGAAGAAAAGCAAATGAAAAGCGAATGATTTTACCAGTTGATTGGAATAAATTTTCAATTGATATAGGTTCTTGTAAGTAAGCAACTCCTGGTGATTAATTTTTTTTCTAAGATCATTTACGTAACTGGCCACGGTTAGTACAGATCAATGGAGGAAGGAATTCTATACGAATTCGCCTGCGATATTGTTGCTTCGTTGTCTCCTGGTATTCGGCCACCGAGAGACAGTAAACCTAAAACCATAACATAATCTAGATTGCCATCCTAGTATATAAGATAATCGAAATAAATTAATAGTTTCGGTTGATTAACATAATATGCGTTAATTTTCGCTGTGATTTATTTCACAAAAAACTGCTCTGGGGTTGATACGAATTATCGTGAGCTACAGAATCGCGTATTTTCACTTACCATGCCGTGATTTCGATCTTCCCTCGTTTGGCAAATGTGTTCTATCAACGAAAACATATAGAGATATACGCCCTACGCGCTCTGATCAATGCAATGAATAAACGCTAGGTAAAAGTGAATTCGGGAAGAGTTTGTGACGCAGCTTTGTTTAACTTGGGAGAGCATCCAAATTTCTTTCGCGTGTGAGGATTAGTGTCTGAGTTCGGACTGCAAAAACTAAGCCTGAATCCTACTGATTGTTCGTGGGTTGAACCGTGAGGCTTTTTTAATGATTATTGCATAAATATAGGAGATTTAAACAACCTCAAATGATTTAAAATATTTGGAGAGTGAACATTGCGAGTTTTTATTGTTGAAAATGAATTAACCTATAGTGGACCTATTTCCTATGGTGGACCACTCGGCAGATTAACTCAATCTCCCTTAACTTGAATCGGATTTTATAAATGTTTCTCGTCACTCTGATACAGATTGGCTGGATAATATGTTTCCCGATGGAAGTTTTCTGAGAATCCCTCGAGTTTTCGCATATATTGAGTAAATCTAGCAGGTGGTCCGCTATAGAAAAGGGGTCCAATGTAGGTTAATTTATCCTTATCAATAGTGAACTGAAAACCATAGTCTTGCATGACTAGACAGAATAAATAATACACGTGAAACTGTTTATTCTCTTTACGAAAAACTTTTTATTCTCTTCATATAGGATAAAACTATCTTGGATGGATCACGTCCTTTAGTGGACCACCGGTCTTATCAACTCAATTTATACAAAATTTCGTGGTATTTCCGGAAAATTTGTATTGGGAAACATCTTATCTAGCCAATTTACACCAGAATCGCGAGAAAGATTTGTAGGGTATGTTAGCCTATAGTGAACCCCTCTACTTAATTAACTTTAGTGTAGCGTTGCAACGAATAATAGGGCTCGGAAAAAGTTTTTTTGTGAAAAGTACCGAATTTTCAGTTTCTGTTTGGCTGAAAATTCGGTACTTTCCACAAAAAAAACTTTCTCCCAGCCCTATTATTCGGTGCATTTCTACTATAGTGGACCACTCGTCAGATTAACTCAATATTTCTTAACAATCGGAATTTTTAAATGTTTGTGATGCAGATTGGTTGGTTCAGATGTTTCCCGAAGGAAGTTTCTTGACAATCCCTTGTTTTTTTTTTGCGAAAACTGAGTTGCGGGTGGTCCACTTTGAGAAAGGGGTCCACTATAGGATAATTTACCTTACGTTCCAAATTATATCACTAGAATAAACAGTTTTTTGACAGAGTGGTCCACTGAAGGAAATGGTCCATCCGAGGTAGTTCTACCCTAATTCAGGATTTACAAAAAATAAATAAATAAATTAAGTTAAACTGACCGGTGGTTCACTAAATAATGTGGTTCACATAAGATAGTATTACTCTAGTCTTTGAGAGAATTTGGAGCAGGTACAGGCAGGCTTTTCACAGAGCAGATCATTGTAGAACAAATCTAGCCTAGATGGACCACTTAGGGTAAATCAGTGGACCATTTATGGTCAACTAACCTATGTGGACCCCTTATCTATAGTGGACCTTCTGCCAGACTAATTCGAGTTATATACGAAAACTCGAACAATTTTTCGAAAACTTTTATCGGTTATCATCTTATCCAGCGAAACTGCATCATAATCACGAGAAACGTTTATAAATTCTGATTTATGTTAAGTGAAATTGAGTTAATCTGACGAATGGTCCATTACAGGCAAGGGGTCCACTGTAGATTAATTATAACAAAGCAAGTCAATGTAGGCCAGGGTAAAAATACCTTCGACGGACCACGTTCTTTAGTCGACTACTTAGGGTAAATTAACCTATAGTGGACCACTCGCAAGAATACCTCAATTTATACGAAAACTCGAGAAATTTTTGAACAATTTCCTTCGGTGAACATCTTATCCAGCCAATCTGCAACATTCAGAGAAAATTAACCCCCCTTTCGCCAGATTAGCTCAATTTATGCGAAAACTCGAGGGATTTTTAGAAAACTTTCACCGAGAAACATCTTGTCCATCACCATTTATAAATTCCGATTTATGTTTAGGGAATTGAGTTAATCTGACGAGTGGTCTACTATAGGAAAGAGGTCCACTATAGGTTAACTTACCCTACAAATGTAACCGCATGAAATGTCCAGGCAGAATAAAGCATCCAAAATAGTCTGAATGTGGAGTCCTTATCGCCCCTTAGGCAAATTACACTTCAAAAGCAACTGAAACAAGTATTTCATCTGGGTACTGTCCACCAGGACATGCTAAGAAACAATCTCCAATTTATATCCAATTGTTTGTCCAAATCGTCGAAATTATTATGTCAAATATGAAAGCTGCAGCTAGATGTTCATGGCGATTTATTTCTTTCAATTTCCAAAAATGACCCTCATTTAAATTTTTTTCTTTGTGGTTTGTAACTGTGGAATAAAAATTAAAAGGGTTGTATGCAAAGCCGCGACCGCATGATTCACGTAGAACTACAAAAGGTTGTTTGTTATATTACTTGTATTAAATAATACTGTCTTTTGCACTCAGTTTTTACGCGTTTTTTACGCGGATTTTCCAGAAAAAAGAACACTGTTTTCACATGAAAAACTAAAGTCAGGCAGCTTGTGATTACCAGCATCCCAAAAACGTTTGTATGTTGTCAAAATAAGGCAAAGTTTTTCACTGGAGGAAGTGTCCACCAGTGCACCTACCGTTGATGCTGCCGCTACTGCACAAAGGCAGTTTTTTACTCAAGGAGGTGTTGTTTTACCTACCGCTGCTGTTACCCGCTGTCGACTTTACTATACGCTGCCACTTAGCTAGGATCCTCCTAGTGACCATTCACCAGTTAAGCTAGGGCAGGCTCTCATATAGCTTAAAGCACCCATTCCCGGTTTACTAGGTATAAAATTTTGGTGCTAGGGAAAGCAAGCATTTAGCGACCAATCAGAGGTAGCAATCTGCGGTTCAACAAGGCTTGACAATATTGAATAGTACAATAGTTTCTGCATTTGGGCAGGTGCATAGATGTTTTTCCAATCGACTGTAGTACTGAAGAAAGAAATCCAGTGACAACAAATCGACTTGTTAGTATTTAAAATTGGACATATCTTTCTCTTTTTCCGTTTTTAGATTTTCATTTTACACCCCTATGTAGTCGAACTTTCTAAGAGATGTAGTTCTACGTCAAAAAATGAATAACTGGAAAATGCATGCTTTACCCTGCGTTTAATACAAATTTACAGGGTGTACCATAATTTTTTCAACAAGAAACCGAGGACCGTTAATTATGTTTTTGGGAAGTAAGAGAAAACTTATAACATAAAAATGATTTATTGAGTAAAAACAGATAAAAACAACAACAGTTTCCATACAAACACCAGGAAAAAACAGTTTTTTTCCGACGTGCAAACTACAAAAATTTCTTGCCCGGACCATCCGTCGCAAGCACCTGACGGCGCTTTTCACCGACGAGAAACTCTTTACCGTTAAGCTAGCCCACAACCTGCAAAGCGATCGAGTGCTCGCACGAACGTCATTAGATGCTGATTCAGTTGGAAGAACGATCCTTCGCTCGTATCACTAAGTTTCTCAGATGGTTTGTTGACGGTTTGGTTTTGTTTTTTGATTCGCGAATTCGTCGAAAAAGGAGTAAAAATCGAGATTTTGAAGAAGAATGTGATGGGTTTAGGCACAGAGAACATTCATGCAAGACGGTGCTCCGACTAATACAAAGCAAACCGTTCAAGACTGGTGCCAGTCCAACTTTCCCTCTGTCATCACGAAGGATGAGTGGTCTCCAAGCTCGCTAGATCTCAACGTGATGGACGTCTTGATTTAAGGGTATTAGGAGCGAAGGTCTGCTCACGGAAACACACGAGTTTGGAAGAGTTGAAGAAGTCTTTGCTCAAAGCTTGGAAGGAAATTCCTCAAAATGACATTTAGACAAGGTGGACACATCGAATAAGTTATTGTTTTTTTAACTGTTTCTACTCAATAAATTATTTTTAATTTAAAAATATTCTCTTTTAAAAATGACCCTAAACAGACGACACAGTAATTAAAAAGAACAATTAGAACAAATCCAATTTTTTTCGCAGATTCATATTTGCTACGTAGCTTGGCTTGATCCCTCCACCCTTCCCTTCGTCACAAATCTGCAAACCACCTCTCCCCCAACGAATGCTACATCATCTATGAATGTTCCCTTACTTGCCAAAAACGTGGTTAACGGCCCTCTGTTTCTTGTTGCAATAATTATGGCGCACCCAGTAGTGCTATTGCTATGGACGGATTTCGCGCCAAATGAGCCCGCGGTTGGCAGCACCCTCTCCGAATTGGTTGAAACTTTTTGGGTGTGAAGACATCACTTAAATAAGCATCTCTGCATACTTACTTTTTCCAAAATTAGTCTAGACTGTCTTCTGAAAAGGGCGAAACTTTTATTGCCGATTTTTTGTAAATCAATATAATTCAAAAACGGTAAACTCTGCAAAAAAGTGTTCTATAAGTAACTATAGGAAATTGACTGAATTTTCATAAAAAAATATGGAAAAAATTATATATCAAGTCCTACACTGAAAAAAATGTAATTTAAACACAAAACATCGATTTAAAAAAAATGGTCATCTCGTTTCGTTTTAGTATTTCGATAAAATACTTTTTTCATTGGGATTTCAAAGTACGTTCGTAGGGTAAGGAACGGCTTAAGCAGTAGCGCCTATTTTAATCAGTCGAAGAAAACATGCCTCAAACTCCTGCATTTTGAACAATATCGACAATTTCAATGATGGAAACGAAAAATTTGGTTGTCTAGCTGTCTTACGAATATATGGAGTATTTATGAACAAACATCGTTCGAAACAAATCGACCTATATTGCAGCCATTCAGGAGCCACATCGGGTGCTGAAAAAAAAACGCCTGCGAAACAAATGGAAACTGCTTGAAAAAGGTTCGGGGTGACTGGAGTAGTGTCCCTCGATTGGTAACTTTAATTGATGATTGTTAAAGTTTGCTAACTCAGTTTTACAATCTGAAAACAAGTTCTGACTGACAAAACGATAGAGAAAAGATTGATATACTACTGTTTGAATTTCCTCCAACACATTTCGAGTATTTCGTCTGAATACACAGGCGATTCCTAAAGCTGCTTAAAATAGAATATTAGAATATGTACGTTAAATTTTTTTGTGAGGGATTTTTTTTTCTGTGTGGGCTCATCACTGCGACCGGAGATTAGATCTATTGTGATATTGCCCAAGTGTTTTCTGTACTCCGCACTTCATATTATTGGCAGTATCACTATTGAAGTAAGCGATACGCTTATCATTCATATCTGTGCTTGTGTGTAAGTTTGACCTTTCCGTTTCAAGCTTACTACTCTACTATACCGAGTCTCTGTCCCTCCTAACAATATCGCCTAATTACAATCCCCCGGAGAGAACTTTCATATGTTACTCACATTAGTTCTATTATAACAGGGACTTAATTTTGTTAGAAGGAAAGGTAGAGAAGAAGGAAAGGTACTTGGTGGGAAGCCAGAGAATAAACCCATGCTAAAGTCCTTTGGCAACCACCAAGTGGCCTGATTCTACTAAGATTCGAACCCACGACCATCCGCTCACCAAGACGGACTCTGTAACCTTGCGGCTACGGAGCATCCCTGTGAGGGATGCTAAAAAATATCAGGGAGTTCAGGGGAAATCAGGGAATTCAATTTTAAAAACTTTTTCGCCGCCCTGTTTTGAGTTTGACGTTGCTGAGTATTTGTTGTCCTATGCTGACCTGTCCTTCTTCCCCATATTCTTCATTAAGTTCCAGAATATATTTCAATCCAGAATATATTATAAAAACAGGATAATGTATTGCATATTTTGGTTTTGCAAAAAACTTCTATAATTTCAAACATAATTTGAATCTTCAACGCAGTAATGTAAAGCTTAGCAGTACAGTGGTTATTCGACCTAATGGTCTAAAAAAATTTTACCGTGAATTTGGCGAAATGATAGGAATCGCTATTTTTGTTGGATACAATTTAAGTTAATGATATTTTGAGAAAAACAATTTTATGGTTCAATGGAATATAAGTATAAGATTCAACAGAATAAACACAAAAAGTTAGATTTTAATATTTTCCTTGATAGCATTTTCGCGAATTTTTCCAAAGCAATTATCTTGATTTAGAATTCTTTTGAAGAAGTGAGATAAAATCGAAGTAACGTTTGCGGTGAAAAAAATGGACTTTTTCTTGATGGTGATGATAAAAAAGTTGTATGAATTTCCCATCAATGGTAATTATATTATCTTATTTGCAAAAAAATTCTAGGCAAAAAAATTTCGCATGAACCAACCCCTCCCGGCCAAGTGCACACAGCGATGTAGTCACTTTTCTCTCGGTCTTCTTCTTCAGCATCCTTTGGAGTTTCTTGACGCTCAGGGTCGTTGACCGTCCGAAACCGGGCTTTCTTTCGATGCTCTGATCGATGTCCAATAGTGTCAAGATGTTGTAGATGCCGGAACGGGCATATCCGGCGTCCACAAAGTGCCGCACGATGTCCGTTTTTGACGCGGCGGGGTACCGTTCTTTGACTTCTAAACGGAGAAGCTTCACTTTTTTCGCCATCACAGCCAGAGTTTGACTGATAGAGCTGTCAATTTTTTTTTGCTAACTCATGGGTTACTACGATTGATGATGTATGAGTAGTTTCGTCAGTGCGATTAAAGTTAAACCCATGAAAAGTCGGCAATTTTTGTCCATTTTTTACCGCGAACGTTAGAAAGCATGAGAAAACCGGGTGTGAATTTGGCTAGGAGTGATAAAATCGAAATAGCACTGTATCTAAATAAACGAATATTGTATCGTTTTTATATAGTATTTAAAATGTTAAGTGAAAATTTTCAAAGAACTTTGATTTTTTCAGTTCGGTGTATATATTTTTTATTCTCCCTGTTGAGTAGGTACATTGTCCACTGCGACCAGTTATTCGATCTATTGTGGCATGCCCCGATATCATGCAAGTCCCATCAGGGTGTCGTACCACTATTCAATCGATCAAAAATAGGCTAATTAGTTCGACTTTGCTGTAATTTAGTTAAGGTTTTCAATTCATTAAGACTTAGTGTCAGATGAATTTAATCACAAATAAACAAATAAACTATTAGATAGAGTGGTTTCCACTTGCTGAATATAGGCACACGATAAAATATTTTCCCGTTTTCATGACCTTTTAGGTCATGAAATCATGAATGTTGTTTTCCGACAGAATCATGACCTATGACTCATGATATCATGATGTCAACACCGAATATCATGAGCTATGAAAAGCGTCAAACTGCGCGCCGGTATATTTAGTGATTGCAAGTTTAGAAACCGCGTCTGTCTGTTTATGGATAACTCTTGTTGTAATTTTGTTACAAAATATATGAAAACTATCAAGGAAAACTTCTAAGTCATATTATGGTTTAATTTTATAATATATGTACTACTTTCGTCAAGCATTGCCCCCAAGTTTAGTGAGCCAACAAACTTTAGGTGATCGTCACCAATTCTTGGTGACTTTCGTAAAAAAGATACATTCCTCTTAATAACGGTTATAGATCAATTCCTATTCTTCAATAAACATCAATTAATACAGGGACTCTTTTGAGGCTAATCGAACGTTAGTTTCAAAAAATATGTGACCTTATTAAATTGAACTAATCTTTTCGAAGTTACTTGATTAAAACGGATAGTTACTAAAATTCCGCGAAATTTTTGAAAAGATCACATATTCATAACAACATTTGACATATTCTTTACAAAAGTCACGGTGACTAAAAAGTAACATTTGATGATTGAAGCCCGATGTTCACTTTTTCTGATATTTATATAAACTAGAACTTAGAAGAGATGATAACCAAAATCACGGCGACAACGTTAATAACTTATAAGTTTTTTTCAAAAGGTTACAAATTCTATTGAACAAAACTTTTGACAAATATTCTCTCACAGCAGTCACAGCGACTAACAGGGGAAACTATTCCTATGAAGGTCACCATGGAGTTATCAGAAAAATTTAAATGTACCTCTTAATGACTTAGTGACTATTCTAAGACAACATACCATTTGTACTTCAAATTATCACCGTGACTACTTAATGGAAAAAATAATTTCGTTTCACAAGTGGAATAATTTCGTCTGTGACCCTTCAGAGAAGAATAAATAAATTTCAGTTCAATTATCACAGAGACAAAATAAAAGAAAAATTTGTTTTATAAAAAAGTAATGGTTACTCGCGTACAAAAACTGTTTCTATATTATTTTTAAAATATTCGGGGGACAATTGTAAGAAAAAAGTCTCATTTTATTTTTGACTCTCGTGCGGATTGGGCAATTTCGTGAATCGGATCGCACAAATCATGATTTCATGAAACTAGCCCAATCAATCATGCGTTCAATTCATGGTTTCCTAAATCAAAGCAAGGATTCATAAATCGAACAGCCGATTTCATGAGTCAAATGCTATATGTCCTGACTCGCATTTCATGATTTCATAAATCACAATCATGGTTCCATGAGTCAAAGGGAGATTTCAAAAATTGAACGCCCGATTTCATGAGTCAAATGAGTCAAATTTCATGACCAATAAATCATGGTTTCAATCCAAATTGCTCATGATGTCAGCAAAACAGTAACGCACAGGGTGCGTTACGAACAATTGGCTCATGATTCCATGAGTCTTTACTCATGGTGTATATTCATACCATGAAAATACATCCAAATCATGAAATCATGAGTCATTTTGCCCGTTTCGAGATTTTATTTTTACCCGTGCATCGTCCCAATAAGCTGTTGTTGAACGAATAAAGTTTACTGCCTTATTGAAAGAAGTCATTTAAATATCTAATGGTTGTATTATGCCAAAAAATTGCATCCTCTTTTGAAAGAGTGTTTCGCAGTCGCATAGTAAATATTTCGAGGTTTCTCTATCTATGTCTGAATAAAAAATAAAAATAAATTTCAATTTAAAGAAATAGCAACGGTATGTGTATTAGCTTACGCCGGTTAACGGAGTAAATGAAATTTTGCACTGTTTAAGAAAGTGACCTATTGTTTTTATTTTTTCAGGTTTGAAGGTAATCCGCGGACAAATGAATTTTGTTAGATGTATACACACTGTTAACTAATAGCTAAATCAAATTAAACATAAATAATAACGCACTATGCGATGTTATTCAATAGGATGTGAGAAAGTACTTAATATAGGCGTCAATATGCCAAAGCATGAAAACCTGTAACGGGTGAAATGAATGCGCAACTAGATTGCTGATTACACATAACTTATTTTTTTGTTCAGATTTCGTTCACGCATTCGACCAACCAAAATATAATACAGCTTTTCATCAGTCGCCCATCTGATAAATATGTAAACTTGTTTCAGCACGCCGAAATTCGCTATATCCTTACCATCCACGCCGCCCGCAGCTACTTTCACTTGTACATCCGTCGAACCGGTTTCAATGGAATGTACGCCCTGGGTCTGCCCAAGCCGAAGGAGCGCCGCTTCAAGTTCCCCGCCGATATTGTCCAATATTATTGCACTCATCTGTTGGAATGTGCCAACGGGACAGTGACGGTTAAACTTTATTTACGACCGCTTGTCAAAACTACCCCGGAGTCGGCACCCGAGTTTTCACAGGGAGCATAAAAACAACGTTTAAAACCAATCAGAAACATTAATTGTATTACATAAAATTGTCTATATATACAAATTTCATCCTTCTGCAGCCTATCGGGACAAAAAAAAATAAAACAATGATAACTAATTAAATGGGTCTAGTGTTAATTAGAGCGAAATGCCTTTTCTGTGAATGCTGAGAAAAGCGTTGAGCAAGTTTTCGACAAATATTCTCGAAAGGTTGAAGTTCACGTTGCCACCACGGCTTTGTAAACGCAGCGTCCGTTCTGCATTAGTGCTGGCCAGAGGAAGGCCCGGATGATATCGGATCGCTTTTCGGAGATTGGATACCGTTCATGCTTTTCTGGCTGTAGAAGACCTGCGAAACAAACAAGGAAAGTTACAACAAGTTTATGAGCTGTGCCGTTGCTCTAACCTAATGTGAAGTCTGTATCCAGGTAGTATGGAACGATTTGATTGGACATTTTCCAGGCTAACCGCACGCAATCGCTGATGTAGTGAATCAGTGGAACGCACGTCTCTAGACAGGGATACTCGTGGAGTGTCGATAGTACCTAGTAGTAATAAAGGTGATATTTGAAGTCGGATGCAATACCAAAGCTTTACTGGTTCACTCACCTGATTGGCAACCTGTCGTTCAACGTCGCCCATCGGGAACCGGTCTGCGGTTTCTTTGAGGTTTTGCCGCACCGCTCGGTCCAGTGCAGCCGTCGCATCATCGTTCGCATCCAACACGTGCAATGTGCGGCGAACCTCGAGCACCTTGCGCTCCTTGAGGCCATGACAGGCGCGAAAAGCCAGCTATTTACCGACGATGACGATTTGCAACCGCACAGAATCGCGTGGAGAAGAGAAAGGGAATAATAACCGTTAATCATTTCTTTCACACCGCGGAACCATGATTGGCAAAAAATGATGACAGTGTTTGAGTACATTGCAATTGTTTCGCTGAGTGGAGGTGTCGGTTTCACTCTCATTAGCTAGTCGTGTGTGATAGGTCTGTTTGACGGGTGGAATGATTGTCGCTTAACGAGCGGACGATTAACCACTAGATCGATGCTAACGGTCATGACTTCAATCATGGTTGGCGTTTATCTCGCTTTGATAACGTTTGGTAACGCAGGTAATCAATTGCGCTAAGTGTTTATTTTTTTAAACCATTTTTTTTTTTATCAAATGGTACAAGTTTGTAGGGAGGGAATAGTCAGTAGTCAACGTTTCACTTACCACAATAATGGAAAAGAGTATTTTAGCCTTCAGCTGGTGTGCATGTTTCAGCTGCATCAAACTGTTGAGGGAATCCAATGTTTCGATGCGATGTTTACTGTACATAACACTGTATAGCCTCACAAGTTCGGAGCTAGGGCGGCACGACGCGTTTCGATTCAGTGACAATTGTGGAGGTAATTAATCGAACAAAAAATAAATAAATAAAAAGATATTCGATTAATAGGAGATGGGTTTAAATCAAATTCTAACAAAAAAAATCTCAATCGTTCACAGAATTGCTAGAATAAATACTTAGTTTCATCGCTATCAGAGTCGGAATGGTAACCGTCGCTTCCACTTCCGCTGCCGCATCCGTTGCTCATGGGACTGCTAGGGGCGCACAGTGGCCCCATCAGTCCCAGCACGGCCTCACAGCCCCGTGAGTAGTTCATCAGCAGGCCAGCTGCCGGTCTGTTCGACAAAATGCGTAAACCAAATTTTATTAGAAGAGCTGAAGAAAAAAAAACCGTCTACAATGATTGCAGTCATGTACCTCTCCTCCGTATTCGCCGTTGTATCGATTCTCCGGATTTGGCCCACGCAGAACAGTACCTCCTTGTCATTCTGTACCCTTTGGGAGAGATTTTCCACCAACAGGGCCAACTGCTTGAGGGCCGGTTTATCCAACATGGTAAGCAGTGTTTTGTTGTCGATCAGCCGCTGTTGAATGTCACCGTGGCAGATGGCCAGCAACCGTTGATGGGAAGATTGGGCTGGATCGGGATTTGCCGTCACGGGGCTCAGCTCTTCCAGTTTGTGGATAGCCGTTTTGTAGGTGTCAATGTGTCGTTGGAGTTCATTTTTCAGCGCAACGTGTAGGGAGATAAGTGACCCCGTGTGATCGGCTGCTAGCCCGTGCGCTCCAAGGCCTTCGATTGCTTGGTCCAATTGTTTCCGGCGCGCTGTCAGAGCTTCACGGAGCGACGGTTGCCAGGTTCCGATTGCTTGGGCTAATTTTGTACAGCGCTGTCGGAGGCCGGATTCATGCGGGTTGCTAAATAGCTTTACGAGATGCCACATGATCGCCTCGCTAGGGACGTCCGGCTTCGGGTTGGGCACGATTGTGTTCAGTCTGTGAACGAGACGAAAAAAGGTCATCAAATGCGGTTTTGTGGACGGCAAAAGTTGGGTGGTAATGGATCAATTTGTAGCCGTTTATTTGGCACTTTGTTCAATGTGTGAGTCCATGCAGGCTTTAGGCATGTGATGGAAGATGGAGTAAAATGGGTTATTTTGGATACGAATGTATCAATCGTATCTAGTTATTATTTTTGAATATTTTCCGGTGTAGGTTTCTTTCCGATACTGACATATTAGATACCTATTCGTGAAGGAAATATGTTTCGGAATCGAGTGCATAAAGATTGTAACGGGTCGACAGTTATAACTATATCGACAATTATGAAAATTATTTGTTTGAAATGCAATTCTACATTTTTAACCATTTCTGAGTAAAGGTAGTTTGCAGCTTTTATCGATAAATAGTGCTACCGTATCCCTTAGTCTTGTATGAAGTTTTTCATTAAATTTTTCTAGTCTTGTCAAGCACAACAGGAGAGTGTCAAGATTTTATTCATTTTAACATAGTTCTATGACAGTACTTTGACAGCTTTGGTTTTGGACGCACGTGTTTTCCGAAACAGCTCCGATTGTGTTTTATTTTTCGATATTTCGCGGACCCCGTCCGTCGTGCAAGTTTTTTACATCATCGTTTCCGCTAACGGAACACCCCTGGACACGAAATGACCTCCACGGTCGACCGAACCTTCGTCATCAACTTCAAGGCAGTCCCAAACAGGCTCAAATGCACCGACATCTCTGACTTTATTGTGCAGAAACTGAATTTTCCCCCGACTCAGGTCAAACACCTCCAAATCATCAACGGCCGTGTCTACGTTGGAACTGAATCCCCCGAGTTAGCCCAGAACATGGTCCAGAGCCAAAACATGCAACACGAGCTGGAACACGACGGAAAACGCTACCGGATTCCTCTATCCATGGAGGACGGTACAATTGAGGTTAGGATCCATGACATTCGACCGAAAATTACCAATTGAACCGAACTTGAACCGAAATGTACACTTTACCCAAACCTGCGCTGAATATGCTAAATCATTGCGACCATCCGTCAATGACCGCCTCACTCTCGCGGACGTCGTCAAAAACTCCAACACCGTGAGCAGCGCTGACGCTGGAAACTCGGCGGGAAACAGCTTCGATCCCTACGTGGATTTCCCCGAAATCAAGCGAGCTAGGCGCAGTAAAACCAACAAAACTGTCGACAAAAATACACAACGGGACCGATCCAAGTCCGCCGTTTCAATTGCTTGTCAAATCTCCATCTCCTCGACCGAATTCCCAACCGAGACGCCAGTGGGCGAGCTCGGCTCGGAGAATGTCACATCCCCAGAGTCTGAAGCGGCATCGACATCTCACAATACAGAAGACACCAACGAAATGGACACAGCGGACACCAACGGCATCGAATCACCACCTTTCTTCGGTTTTCCCATCACTGAACTAAATAACAGCAACAATAAAGAGAAGCACAACAAACAACAGCCAGCTACAAACAACATCGATAATGGGAACCGTTCTACACAGACCATCCCCCGTTCCCGATCCCCATCAAGAACAAAGCCCAGAAACTAAAAACAACCTCTAACACACCCCCCTATACACCTACAGACAATCCCCACCCCGCTCCCAACCACCCCAATAACAATAAAAATGGATAATTTACCGCATTCATCACTATCATCACCAGAATCGATTCCGGATGTCCAAAATAGGCCTTTGGAGAGATGCCTCGTGTTGCAGTGGAACCTCCGTGGTCTACGCGCTAATAAGTGTGAGTTAAAGCAACTCATTGCGGACTATCAACCTACTGTAATAGCCATCCAAGAAACTATGGTCAACGCCGAAACTATACCCGCAGATTTCATTGGGAAGGATTACACACTACTGGTTGAAAGCGGCCCCAGCCATACGTGGACCCATGGGGTTGGCCTGGCAATCCGCGAAGGGATCCCTTACGAAAGACTCCAGATCAGGAACACCTTGCAGGCGACAGCGATTCGCATGCAGATACCTACAGCTGTTACAGTGGTTTCAATCTATCTTCCGCCTAACTCAGGACACATCGGTGACCAACTGGCAGAGCTCCTCGAGCAGCTGCCTGAACCAGCTTTGGTACTAGGGGACTTCAACGCACATCACCCTACATGGGGATCCTGCCGTGCAGACACCATCGGTCGGTTTATTGCCGAAAAAGCTCTAATGAGAAAACTCGTGATCTTAAACGATGGTTCTCCTACTCGCTTGAACCTTGCTAATGGCTCCATGTCATCGATCGATATGTCACTCTGTTCGGACTTACTCGCCCCGAAACTAGTCTGGAAAGTCCTACCCGACACGCACAACAGTGATCACTTCCCTATCAGAATATTTTTCCCCGGGTGGTCACAGTCTGCAAAGGCTAGGCAAAAATGGCTCTACGATCGTGCAGACTGGAGCCAGTTCGAACGGCTAACCTCAGCTTCAATCCGACCCGGCGCTTTGCTCGATTTGGACACCTTCGTAGAGCGAATACTGTCGGCAGCCAAAGTAAGCATTCCACAGACAAGCTGAAAGACGGGTCCCAAGGTGGTACCATGATGGTGCCCGGAGGTTGAAACCGCTATCAAACTTCGAAGGGAAACTCTGCGAACCCTACGGCGGCTTACTGATGACGAACCGAAAAAAATTGAGGCCCTGCATGCGTTCCAGCAAGCTCGAGCAACCGCAAAAAAGGCTGTCCGGGACGCCAAAAGACAATCTTGGGAAACCTTCGTGGCCAAGATCTCTCCTACAAGTTCGACGACGGAATTTTGGCAGTGCATCAATACACTGGGTGGCAAACGCCGCCATAACACTAAAGCTATTCGAGGCCCATCAGGTCCAACTGACGATCCTGCAGAAGTTGCCGAAATACTGGCTCACCACTACAACGAAAGGTCAGCAACCTCCAGCTACCCAGAAACATTTCAAATAGCAAATGAAAAAGCTGAGCGCAGTTTCTCTACCCCTGCGACCGGTGTATATAAGGAATACAACGCGGATTTTACCCTCAGTGAACTCTTCTGGGCGCTCGATAAAGGGAGAAGTCTCTCCACAGGCTCCGACTCAGTCGGGTACCCAATGCTAAGACGGCTTCCTTTGTCAGTAAAAACTGCACTTTTGGAGCTGTTCAACCGGATCTGGCACAACGGTGTTTTCCCGAGCAGTTGGCGGACTGGTATCGTCATCCCAATACCCAAGCCAAACTCAACCGAAACTGGACCGGCGGCCTTTCGACCCATTACACTTATAAGCTGCATATCCAAGGTCTTCGAAAGGATTATTAACAGGAGACTAACTACGGAACTGGAAGCCAATGGACGACTCGACAGACGACAACATGCCTTCCGATCCGGCCACGGGACTGACACGCATCTCGCGGACCTAAAAAGGTACCTACCAGACAAAGACGAACACTGTTTGATCGCGTCGCTGGATATTTCCAAGGCGTATGACACTACCTGGAGGCATGGCATTCTAAGGACCAGGATCAGGACGGCTATTCAACATACTGGCCAGCTTCTTATCGAATCGTACGTTTCAAGTAGCGGTAGCAGGGCAACTATCACAGATACATACACTAAAGAACGGAGTCCCGCAAGGCTCTGTTTTATCCGTCACTCTATTCCTCGTGGCGGTTTTTCAAGCTGTTTCTAATGGAGTCCAGATTCTTCTCTACGCTGATGACATCTTGCTGGTTGTGACTGGCTCTAAAAAACAAAGGCTAGGTCGGAAACTACAAACTGCAGTCAACGCGGTCGTCAAATTGGCAAAAAGCATCGGCTTCGCAATATCGCCGACCAAATCAACCATCTTTTATGGGAGCCCCAATCTTCGCCGACAACCAAAGAAACAAACCAGCTCAAAATCTTGGGAGTTATATTAGATCGAACTTTCAGCTTTAGAGCCCACTGCAGGCTGACCGTTAAAAATCGCGCCACCAGACTACGCATTTTGACCATCGTTGGAGCAAGACTACCTTGAGGTGCCCGTCGCTCACTTCTGCAAGTAGGATCGGCGATTATCACATCACGCTTACTCTATGGAATGGGAATAATTAGCAGAGGAGACTCGACCGTGAAACTATTAACACCAACATACAACCGGATGGTCAGACTCGCTTCCGGAGCCTTCGTCACTAGCCCTACACCCGCTATAATGGCCGAAGCCGGAGTACTGCCTTTCGACCTGCTTGTTCTACAACTTCTAGCACGACTAACAACCCGGCTGCAAGAAAAAAACTGCGACGCTTCAAACCTCCCAGTGGTCCGCAGAACTAGAGATCTTTTCACTAGAAAGACCAATTCGACCATTCCCAACACCTGCCGACGGCCAAGATCAACAGACCGTGAATGGAATGCACCGGAACCGCTTATAACATGGGACGTGAAGCAACAAATCAGAGCTGGTGACCCTCCAGATAAGGTTCGCCCCGTAGTACATGAAGTAATTGAGCGACGCTTACACGGGTACACCCTGCTCTATACCGACGGGTCCAAAGGCGACGAAACAGTCGGGTCAGGCTTGTTCGGGATAGGCATTTCAAAATCGGAAGCACTACCACAACACTGTAGCGTTTTCTCTGCGGAGGCTCACGCTATTAACATGGCACTTAAGTTTCGGCACTCAACCCCAATAGCCATCCTAACAGATTCTGCTAGCTGCCTATCTGCTCTCGAATCCGGTAAATCTAGTCATCCCTGGATCCAAAACATCGAGAAGGCCATACGGAACAGAAACGTCCAATACTGCTGGATTCCTGGCCACACCGGTATCCAAAGAAATGTCATGGCGAAACAAGCCAGAAATAACAACCCACAGGAAGCCCCCATACCAGCCATGGATGAAGCAAGGGAAATCTAACACACCACACGACAGCAATGGGACCTCATTTGGCACACATCACGGGACATAAAACTACGTGAGATTAAACACACCACCAACCCATGGACCGACAGCAAAAATGCAGCAGACCAACGGGTGCTAACACGTCTCAGAATCGGACACACTAGGCTTACTCATGGGTTCCTGATCCAAAAAGCTGATCCACCTGAATGCGAATGTTGTGGGAACCACTGTGGACGTTCGGCACATCTTGCTGGACTGCAGAAAATATCAAGACGCACGGATAAATGCCAACATCGATGCATCGAGTCTTCAAACAGTTCTCAAGAACAACACAGATGATGAAAACAAAGTTATAACGTATCTCAAAGAATCCAATCTGTACAACCTGTTATAATATTATATCTTCAGACACGAATGCACACAATATGTGTAAAGTGTCTTTAATAAAATTAATAATAATAATAATAGTTCTATGATCAATACTTTCATATACATTATGAACTTGAAGTTAATTCACAAAGGTACAAACCACGGTACAATATATAAAATGTTTAAGGGTATCTCATAAACTACAGGCAAATTTGTTATTCTCGCTGGCGGCTACTAGCTAAAGCAAAAACTAGAGTTAAAACTAGCATGTTTTTTTTGAAAATTGTTCTTTGCAAATCGGCAGCTTTCGTTTATGAACCGACTCCAGTAACTGCGTTTCTTTGCTCGGACCAAATTTTAAAGTTGTTCTTAAGCTTCGAATACCGATTGAAGTCGTCGGCTTTCCATTCCTCCCGAAAGGTCTTGAACGTGTCGTTTTTCCGCTTAGACATCGAATTACTCTTTGTCCCACTATAGAGTGGGAGATCGTCTGTTGATCTTTCCGCCGGGATATCGTTTCGTTTGGACTTGCAACGCGGTGTCGAGAATCATGTTCACAAGAGGTTGTATTCTTCAAGAAGTGGAAGATCTTGAATCGACTCCACAGCTTGTGAAACCTTTTCTTATATGAGGAATTCCAATCGATATTTTGTGTGAAGTCATATGGAATGTGGTTGCGCTAAAGGTTTTGATAAACGTGTCATATCCCCATTGTTTAAGAGCCCAACTTGTGCCTTGGAAGGAATTTATATCGAGGCAAAACAAAGCTCTTTACCTTGTATTGTCATTTGTGCCAACCAGGCCCTTTAAGGGCTATTCCCACTGCTTTCGATCCGGGACCGGGCCGGTACCGGGCCGTGGCTGATCCGTGTGTCATCCGGGTTCGTTTGAGATTGATTGCATGCGTTCTTACGAGCAGTGGGAATAGCCCTTTAATCTTCACCTTCATGAGTGCATCGTCAAGCGACGATGACGTAACTCAACTTCGTCTTCAACCCGACTTGATATCAACTTCGTTTTGTTTCGCTCTCCCTCTCACTGAGCACATAACAATCGTCGTTCACTCGGTACATTTTGTTTCGTTGTTTCTTTTTCGGCGTATTTGTATCGTCGGTTCAGATTGACCTGCTTGAACTGAGGCTTCAAGCACAGACTAACAGACATAACACGTCGAACAAATTTTCAATAAAATCATCGTTTGGATGATTCCAGTACTTTACGTTAGTAACACTAGCACCATCTGCTGTCATGTTCGCGCTGCGTCATGTATTTCGACATCAGCGTCAGCGTTACTGCATGTCTCAAATGGGGAACTACAAAATATGTATGAGATTGCATGACAGCGCTCAGACGACGTTTTCGCGCGATGACTGTTATTCGGTTGAAAATTTGAAATGAACGTTTTTTGTGGCGATGGAGCTAGGTTCCAGTGTTACGTCTGTTAGTCTGTGCTTCAAGGCAGTAACGAAGAAAGCAGATTCGAGCAAATTTTACTTTAATTGACGATTTAAAATTTATCGTCAACTGCATGATGACGATAAACCTAAACAAGTTATTTGCTTTGACCTGTGCGGTAAGGATAAGCATGTTGGGTGCTGTGATTGATGTATTTGGTTGCAGGCTTCGCGAATCGTTGCGTGGAGCATTTTACACGCTACATGTTACAAGTTACATATTACACATTATACATTATATGTTACACGTTACATATTACATGTCTCATTGCACGTGTTTAGTTTAAATAGTTTATTTGACACGGCACGTATTGCACGTGTTATTTACATTAGGTCCTGTCCCGTTTACATTCAAATCATATGTAATATGCTACAAATCGCATAAATCAGCTTTTAAGCATAATTTTTCTTTAAAGCATAATTATCCTAGCCCTTATCCTACTCCTACATGTCTAAGGCCATGGAAATACTGGCGCGGTCTGCGCTGTGAAGGCGACTCGCCCTCTCACTGGGTAACGTACAGCTCTACTTAGGGCTGTACATTAACCCACGGCAAGGCGAACCGTCTTTGCAACGCAAGCCGCGCCAGTGTCCACGGTCTAAAATGCAGCAGCAGCATCAACGCTTCGTTTGTCCGAAGTAGTTTACCCTCATCCATCCAAGTGACGATTTCATTAAAGCTGACTATAGTCGCTTCAACTCGATAATGAAGACGACGACGATTGTAGAAATTCATTTCAAGCAATATTTTCGTCAGTTGAAGTTGTTTCTAACTTTATCTGAAAGACGGAAGGCAAAGCGGAACGCAGAAGATTACACATGCAACAGTCGTGTGGAATATGAAGACTGTTCAGGGTTGCGTGTTCTCCTTTTGGTGCTTCATTCGACGATGTTGAGGCCTGGTGCCAACAGAAGATTTTCAAGGGGATCAGTTATATTGAAATTTTCAAAAATCCAGTCCACAATATCCGAAAACTTCAGCAATCCAGATTCTGGCAGAATCTTGGAGGAAAAAGAAAAAAAAACAGTTGTGCAATTTCTACCTCAATTTCCAATTTTCAATTTCCAGGAACATCAAATTGCACAACTGTTTTTTTCCTTTTTCGCCTAAGAATCTGCCAGAAGCTTGCTGAAATTTTCAGATATTGTGCATCTTTATCACAGACATCATCCGCGTGTTGCTCTCCGCATTCGCCACAGCGTTCTTTATTGCCGCAGTGAGTGGCCGTATGACCGAACTGCTTGCACTTATGGCAGTTTATTACCCGAGGTACAAACAAACGCACCAGTGAATACACTTGTCCACGAGCACATGACACGGCAGAGCAGACCCGGGAAAGTCACCCAAGGATGGAAAAAATTACTCACTCGAAGAATCACTTCCGATTTTTTATGGCATGGAATCGTTTTGTTGATTTTCAATTATTAACAATAATACGGCTGCTTAGTTACAGAAATGAAAAAAAAATCGTTAGTGATAATTTCAGGAGAATCAATACTGATAATTTTCGTTTCCTAAAGACGAAAATTCTCTCACCGATTTTTTTCAGTTCAATAGTTTTAAGCTACAATTTTTGCAATACATGAAAAATTGAATCAACGACATAAAATGATGCCATACTCTGAAGATTTGTCTCACAATGATGTTAAATTGGACTCATTGGACTTTCGAAGCCCTATATTACATGAAAGCTTGCATGTAATATACTTGAATACATGCTTTCTGGAAATCTGTTTGATGCGCCCCGGCCACAAGACCAGTATCTAAATTCCTATTTCTAGAAGACAACATCCCGTAGAACATTCAGCTTTTATTTTCGCTTACATATTTCAAAAGAAGAAAATGAGCTTCTCGGTTTAGGCGTGTGAAAAAAAAATCGAAAGCGCGAAACGAAACAAACAAATCAAGGTAATCGCGAGTGAAAATTTTTCACCACAAAAAAAATTATCTAAAGCGATAGAGAATTAGTTTGGACTACTGATTAATTATCACTTGAACGATTTTCCCCATCCTTGAAGTCACCCAAAACGAGTCTGATTGGGTGTAAGTTGTTACACCCTCGTCGAGCGATGCTGAGTGCAATTGCTTGCAATCAAGTATCTTTACCGGCTGGAGGCTAGAATCCTTAAAATGGCCGGTACAAGCCTTCAACAGGTCTTCGACGGTCTGACTCGAACCACTGTCCGCGAGATACACGTGGTACTCTAGCGTGAAAAGCTCACAAACAGCAATCTCGTTTGCTTGCTTGAGGCTTGACATTAAAACACGCAGTTTATTCGGGCTCACTTTAGTGATCTCGATAACGGCTGAAAAACCGTGCCAGATCTCTACAAATCTTCATTGTATTCAATGCCTTTACTTTGGACCGGAAATATACAACCCAGGGGCCCGGATATCCCTCCGGGCATAGCTTTACTCGAGGTTTTCTAAAGCTGCTTTTTCAATCCGCGGTACCTTGTACACACCTGGATTGAGATTTCGCCTCCGGAATTGCAGGAGTCGATTTCTTCTTCGTCCATATTGGACGACAGAATTCAATCCGCAAACCAAAACAAAAATCAAAACCGTAGAAAAAAGCCAAAAAAAACTACCTTCTGCAAGGTTGATTGTTCTGCTGCTTCTCTGCCGCACATTGTTCCAAAAGCTGTTGTTCTGTGCTGCAACCGGCACTCTTCACTGCAGGCAATCAGCCGCAGCCGTAGCAGATCAAACGTTGGAACGGACTCAAACAATGCGCGTCTCTTTGTGTTTGTATAGCCGGATAACTTAACGATCCTGTCTCCTCCCTTCCAACTATCGTACGAAAATACTGCGCAAATGTGCAAAAGAAGAGGCTTAAAATGCAGCCAATAATATACTAACTTTTTAAAGAACTTTGAAAGTTTTTTTTGTCAGAAACTTACTTTAATGTTAACCCGCCGAAGCGAGCACGAGGGGAAAATTTATTTCTGGAGATGGTCGAAACAATAAGTAGGCCGAAATGTTAACAAATTCTGTATACAGGTATACCTCGATTTTACGCACATTCTCGTTTTTGAAATGTTCGTAAAATCGAATTGTGCATAAAATCGAATCAAGATTTTTAATTTTTTCATGGCCCAAAATTAGCTTCCGTGATAGGAAATGTACAAGAAAACATGTAAGGGATCGTCCAATTAGTATGTAACGTTCGAAATGGCGGTTGGAAAACTTGAGAACACATAAAAACAATATTAAGGGTCCAAAAAAGAGAGTGATATAGGAGCGGGGTCGAAGAAGGTAATTATTCGCGTTACGTAATTAATAGACATTCTCTAATGTGCCGTGGGAATCTCGCGACAAATGCAAAATGTATGTATGTATATGTGTGTGTGTGAAAGAGAGAGAGCATATGTGTGACTCACACATTCTTTTTAACCACATACTAACGCTGACCTCCATTGAAAACAGCTCCTCTATCTTGTTACAGTACACGTTTTATGTAAAAGTTTTAGTAAATTACTCTAAAAGAGATTGTGTGCGTACGACGTCAAATATTTTACGCGTTAGACACGTATACAACCTTAAAAAAGTCCGCTGTCCGCAAAAAAGGGTCTTGTTGTTACTGTCACCCGGTTTTCGGTATATTTTCCAGTCTATATAGACGACCCCTTATTTGTGAACGATGTCTAAAATATATAACCTTTCATTACGCACAATTTGATGAAGAAAACATACGAGTTTGAAATATGATTGAAAAAAGTGTGCGTAAAATCGAGGTAAAATGTGCGTAAAAACGAAGTACGTAAAATCGAGGGTGCGTATAATCGACGGTGTGTATAATCGAGGTATTCCTGTATTTAGTCAATTTTAATCAGACAAAATAAATCACACGGTGATCGAAGCTTGCAAACATCTGTCATATGAGCAAATAACAGCCTAAATAATATAAAATAGTTGGTTTTATAGTAAATGACACAGTTTCCAAGTAAAAGCTGTATCTAGTAAAAAAGTTTCTCAGTTTTAAAATAAAATCAATAGAACTACTCTAAGTGCTACAAACTTAAAGTTAGAGCCATTTCTTGGATATACGCTTAAAGTAAGAGCATTTCATGAAAGAGTATACAAGAAACTTAAAAGTTTAATAACTCAGAGTAGATTACCGTTGAGGCTTATACGTAGAAAAGTTTTTTTAACATCGAATCTGGTCCTCTATCAGCCCCCGAAGTATTCATAACAAGGAACCAATCACACTTTATAGAGAAAAATCAAACTCCAATGATGCAGTATGATTTTAAAGATAATTTCAAATCATAGAGATCTTGGTTGTAAAATCTCTGAATACATCCGTTTTTGAGATATTTTGAACTCAAGTTAGGAAATTTTTAGTTTTCTATGAAAATACGCTTTTTTGTAAGTTATTCGTGGTTCTCTAACAGCAAAAAGAAGTTCATTGAAATGTACGGTAATTTGGTAATTTGCATGAGTTGAATAGTTCCAAGAACGGAACAAATTTCTAAACTATTAAAATAATTTCTAAACTACACAGGCACAGTTTCTGCCTTGGTTTCTATATATAATTTTTTGTGTATTTTGATGTAAAACCAAATTTCCCCAAATTTGAATATATTTCAACCTAAGGGGCAAGGGATTTAAGATCTGTTTTTTTAAAGATGGGTAAGAAAATGCTAATATGTGGACAAACTCTTAAAATTTTAATGTTTGGTCTTAAAACGAAATGGCGTCGAAAAAACATCGAAAATTTCCGGTTTCTCAAAAATTCAAAATGGCGCAATTGTTGCCCCTAAGTTGAAATATTTTCAAACACGGGGAAATTAATAATGTTATAGCTTATTTTAATTCATGTTTTCAGCTGCCAAAAGCAGCACAATTATTGATAAGTCGTGAACTAGTCTCAACAAAGTTCATCACTTTCCATATGTTTTTCGAATTCGTTATTATTATTTTTTTTTGCGCTTTCTGCGTTAAAAATTTGAAAATTTCAGCTATAACTAGAAGGCAATCAACCGGGAGGTTCTTTACATGCCCTATTGCTTGTTATGGTGATTTATAATTCATTTTCATTGGTCTCACATTGTGTGTGCATGGTCATATCTATATTGTTTCATTGTTTCAATTGAATCGTGGTCATATCCTTTGTCAGGATGAGTCCTGATTGGGGGCTCACCCCACTAGCAGAGATTTCCTTCCGTGATCTTTGCGGGGATGCAAAGGTGTACTCGGTCTCTAACAAGGCAAAGAATACCCGTTTTGAGCTAATGTTGCGAGAAAAACAGTCTCCGGCAGCCTACGAAAAACTACTGCTTTTTCATACTGTCGTTCCAAACGAGTATTAACTGCTGGTGACTAAACTCTACGTCCATAAAAGTTAGCTGTTACGAAACTGCAGAGCATATTGGCATTGAAGAAGTTGATAAACATCCTAACACTGTTCAACGCCTCCTTATTCGATATTCAATTAAAAGCGTTTCCGTCCACCGATCGTTGTAAAGTTGTAAACCTAAATTCCGTATGTCTTCTTCCATAATCAGTATGTAGCGGTAACAGCCGTTTTGCTACGATAACATCCTTCGGTTTGTCGATAGACGACTGTCATGAGCGGCTGTTATGAACTGTCATGTGTTTAATTTATATCGACTGATTAGTTGCAGATTGTGGATTCTTGATCATAAAACAAGCTGACACATCCTCTAAACCAAGGTATAAGGAAATTACCGTAATTTTTGTTGTTTGTAAAATTGATAAGTTGTACAGAATTGTCGTCAACCCAAAATCTCCCTAGGCAAAAAAAAAATTTAAAAATGCTCGCCGAAAACTTTTACTAAGCTGTTACGCTAAATTTCTAAATTATTAGAGTCCAGAAAATGAAGTTCGCAGGAATTGGAAACGAATCGTCCAAATAGGTTGCTGTTTTTCGTTTACGTTTTGGTTTATACCGTTTCCAGAGTAGGTTGAAAATAATTTCGCTGGTGTGGAGAACACCCCGGAGACTACCTCCCAGACCCGGAAACTTCAGGGGAAACCCGGAGAAGTGGCCCATCTTAAATTCTTCTATTTGTCCTTGCCAATAAACACACAGCCGCTTGCAACTGATTCATCTTACCTATCGCTAACATAAGCTTTTACAACGCTAATTGATAACGACAGGCATGCTATGATGAAAAGAAAAATCATTGACAAATTCGCTGTATTACGATGCATGTATTCAAGTTCAAATGGAACACTACAAAACAGCATGCTTTGCATCGCGCACAGGCAAGAAGCATAACAGTAGTATAATCACTGAAGTCCATGGCGAACGCAACGGCAACGCTGCAAGTCGCACAATTTTGTTTCCATGGACTGCAACGTTTTTGCTGGTATACCCTAAGGAAATCATTCATTATTCTGCTCAAAACACAACATTGCAACCAACGATATTCATAATATTCGACATTGACTAGTGCTTTTCATAAGATAATGCAAACCTTTCCTTTTTAGAGTGATTTTATATTAGTTTTCACTAAAATAAAAACAGTCTCAAAAAACTACTATTTCACAACGTGCATATGAAACGGACCGGCTGTGCTGGTAATACGGCCCTATGAAAGACTATAGCAAATTTCTTTTCTTTACGAGACGACGCGCTGCGCAAAAAAGCACGTGTTTAAAGCATACCGTCCGCTGCGCAGATGGAATCATTCACATCAATTACATGTAGCATATTTACAGGTTTTAACAACGTTTCTAATTTTTATTTTAAATGAGAGTTAATGACTTTAAGTCTCATCTCACGTGCTAAGAATGCTGAAAGAAACAATATTCAATGGTGCTATCGTCGTTTTCTCAGACTGCCCATTTTGCGAACACAACGACTGACCGTCTTGCCCAAGAGGCAAACAATTTTTTGGATCGATGTGATTTCCAAAAAAATCATATTTTTTAACTAAACTATCTTCACCCACATGTTTCAAATATGCCTAATTATTCCAATGTCATTGAAAACTATATTTTTCTGAAGTTTTACCGCAGTAGAAGCTTAAATTCGGCACGGCAAAGCTACATCACATTGCTTTGCTGTTGAGGGTGAACTTATTTTTATTATTTCTCAAATAACTAACTATTGTTTCAATCTACATAATATCTCGAAACTCACAGAATGCTGTTGGTATGTAACTGGCATAAATGATTTGTGTTAATTTCAATGGTTTATATAGAAATGAGCAACGGACCATCGCCCTGTCCGTGTTGCCCGTTGTTCCCCTACTACTGTTGCTGAGGAAGAAGCCCTCCTGTCGTCCAACAGCTGTCGTGGTACAGTACATTTTCTAAGGCTGGTCTCCGGTGTACATCAGTCTTAATCTTACAACCTTACTTTTATGACTGCGACTGGCGCCATATTTTATGTTTTGGACTTACAGTGCCAATAGTGACCCATAATTTTGTCCTTTCCATTAATGTTCGAAAGTACACATCACAACGAAGAAATTGATATCAAAAAATTAGAGGTTGAGCATTTCTTCGATTTTATATCCTCTTTCAATATTCTGGCTTCACGTTGACTGATCCATAAATGTGGAGGGACTGTACTTTTTACTAGCATGATGGATATTCACTTCTCTAGACAATGTTTCATTGACACACTGAACGTTCAAGAACTTACCTTACCAATCAGACGAGAGCCGCACAGTGCGTTGGTTGTATGGTAAGACGGGACAAGAATCAGAACAACATGATTTTGTCGACTAATGACATTGATGTAATAAGGAAAGTTGTTTATTACCTTTCGAGCTACTAATTGCATAAAAGCCTTATAAGATTCACTGAATGGTAAAAGTGTCCCAAACGCCAACTTCCTTATCTAATATAAGAAACCGTTTTTTTTCCTGTAAAAGTTGTCCATAGTAATGAAATCGGAGGTTTTTATACATTATTCAATTTTAAATAATTGCTAAAGTGACTCAATTGCAGTTATAACGAGAATAAAAACAATTTTTTTTTGATTTTTTTTTTTGTTACGATATTTATTTGATTACTATAAAAATACATGTACATACTCAGATGCATCTTCTGACAGAGACAAGATCATACATCAAAGTCTTTTGATTGCCATTACTCATAACCTAGTGCATTTTTAACTGTCAAAACATCGTCTAAAAAAACGTGAATAGCCGTTGAATAGGCAAATTCGGCAGCTGAGACCACTGCTAGCCTTTAAAGGATACTATCAACGATGAGTGGTGAGAAAATTAGAGAGGAATTTTGATATATATTTTTGTAATGTCCAATTGAACTTCGAACACCTTTTTTTTAAATACAAAATACGCATGATTGGCGTTTGTTTTCGTATGTATGACAATAAATCTTGGAACTCTGCCCTCAAACGTCTTTTACTTACTTGCTCTTTCAGTTTCCAGTTTAGTAAGTACAATGAAAACCCCCACGAGCTGAGGAAACATAAGTGAAACTGAATATTTTTTCAGAAAAATCAGAGTTGTGATAAAACTTTTTTCGCAGTATAGGCATATTACAGGTGTATCAGTGATCTCACGAGGCTACTTATACACGTGCAGTATATTTCAAACATAAGTAAAGAGCACTGCGTACTTTATATAGTGAAATATGAAAGTAGAATTTTTTAATTTTGTCTACGGGACGCTGCACTGTGAGCCGTGGGATGGACTGGCAGCACAGTACTGAACGGCTGCAACGCGTTAAAAATCGTTACGAATATTAGTGATTTTTCCACGATTTTTGGGTCAAAAAATCAATAATTTCAAGCAGGCTTATTAAGTCCGGTACGCCGCGTGTGAAATCCGTGAAATTCGTCAGGACAAGCAAACTTGCAAGTGGAAATTTGAATTAAAGATGCTGCTTCTGTCGACATGCCAAAATATGTCTGCTGTTTCTCGTTTCCTTGGTGATAGTTCATGTAAAGTGTTCGAGAGAGAGCGGGAGCGAGAGCATGTAACCTACAAGTCAAGCATTTCGGTAGTGGAATCGGAAATCAGATAATGTATTCCGACTATTAAGAATCTTTTTCTCCTTTGAACATTCGGAATCCAGAAGCTAAGTATCCTTTTTATAACTGAATGTTTTAATAGCTCATTTAGACTAAAAATTACTACATCCATCTCCAATATGACAACAATCCAATTGGAAAAAAAAAATCAATTGGAAAATTACGTGCTATTGTTGCGTCTTAAGAGCTCTTTTTTCTTATATGTGTAAGACCTGATGGTGTTGCCGATCTGGCTTTAAAATGGTATACCTACTCGTGTTTGTCTGATGAAAAATGTTATTCCGCCGAGCTAAGAAACTGTTGACAGTTGTTGACGCCTTTGAAGTGTGTTGTGGTTGTTTTGGTGAGTGTTAGGTTGACATACGTGATGAATGTCGAAACAGGCATGCCAAATACCTGAGTTTGTGTTTATTATTTTTTATGTATTGGGATGCAAAATGTTTGCTGCTGGTGCCAGCAAGTGCCGCCAACTGTGCAGAGCATATCTTTCAGAGTCCACGGACAGATTTCTGATGATCTGATAAGTTTTTGTTTTATAACTTCTCTAGCTTTTGAAAAATAGATAAAAATAAATATTGACCATAATAATGTTTAGGCATTTTGTCAATTGATTTGAAATAATACATTGTTACCCGAGCCAATACGCATTTTATATACTTTTTGAGCTTGAAATGCATGCATTTTGCCAATTTTAAAATTCTCGATGTATATTTTCTTGTGTTGCGTTGACTAAAAAAATGTCAGATCGAGAGTCGGTTTTTCTTTTGTTTGCGTCTGACCTAGATATAAATTCTGCCGGAAAACAATAAATGTGATTCCATTTAGCTAGTTTCACGGTTTCGATTGAATGAGTAACTATTCGAGTTAGATTAGATTCGAGATAGATGAATGAAAAACTGTGCAAACGTTTGCCAAAACATAATAATCCTCATCGGTTACGTTTTGTATGCATGAGAGTTTTCAAGTTTATAAATTCAGTAGGTATCAAATCACAATTATTATTGTAAGTATTGAGGGTATGATGAGGTAGCTCGCGAGATAAACGAATCTTTAGAAAACGATTCACATTCGGATGTTAGGATATTTCGCATATACAGTATTCACAGAAATACTTTTCATGAAATGGACATGAGATATCTTTTAATTTAAGGGAATGTCTTAAAATATAGATAGAAACCTGAATACTTCGCGCATCACCTATTACTTGCAAGTTACTTTGGCCCAATAGTTGTTTTGTTCGCGCAATAGGTTTTGTGTTCAAATTTAAGTTTCTCGTAAAAAAATTATATAGCATCATTCAATTCCCGTCGTACTCCTAAAATCCTTAATCAATGAAACAAAACGTCTTAGATACATAGAAGATAGGTTCGCGAAAAGTATCTTAGAGGACGAGTGCCCATAAATACCGCCAAGAGTTTTATCGTATGTAGAGAAGAAACGCGACAAACAACTAACACAAAATTCCTATACCCGTGGTGCTTGTGGAGTGTGCAGGAGTATATCCGGCCTCTAGTAACAACAAGTATCGAACTAACACCCCTTTCCTTCCTTCCTTTGATCTACGTTCTGGACCGGCAGGCGTCGGTACTGATCAGCATGCAGGGGTTATTGGAGATGCACATCGAAAAGCTAAATCCAAAGCAGGAATCACTAAATTCGATTTACAACTCCAATCGATCCTGGTCAGTAACGAAGTGGCAACCGGTGGTGATCAATCAAGCTCAAGCTCAAGCTCAAGCTCAAGCTCAAGGGACGCTGCACTGTGAGCCGTGGTGGCTCGTCAAGAAGTTCCCTAAGCGTCTCATCACCCGCAAGTCTCCTTCGATCTGGTCGAGCCATCGTGCACGCTGTGCCTCTCTATTTCTGGTGCTGGCAGGGTTGCTGAAGAGAAGTGATATCACAGGGTTGTCGTCCGGCATCTTTACGACGTGACCGGCCTATCGCAACCTATTGACTATTGCGAGGTGTGCAATGGGGTTTTCTCCAAGTAGCGCGTGCAGCTTGTGGTTCATGCGCCGTCGCCATTCGCCGTCGTCCGTCTGTACTCCACCGTAGATAGTCCACAGCACCTTCCGTTTGAAAACTCCAAGGGCGGTAAGATCCTCCACGAGAAGCGTTGTTGTCTCGATTTCAGGGTTTTGTACAACGTCAACTTCGTGCGTCGTCGCACTCGACTCGATCGAAGTGTCCTTCGAAATAAAAAGCAGACACGATTTCCACCGTGGATGCATCTCTGGATCTCTTTGCTGGTGTTATTGTCGGTCGTCAAAAGTGACCTCAAATACACGAACTCGTCGACCACGTCAAGCTCATCGCTTGCTACAGAGACTTGAGTTGGAAGTACATCAACTTGTCTTAATCTTGTCTTCAAAGGGGATTGAGAGTGTCCCTGAAACACACAAGTAGCACATTATTTGCGCCATGCCGATCAGTTGAGTTAGTTTATCCGGAAATCCGTTGGCGTGATCTGCCATATTTGTTCTCGATTTACTGTATCATAGGCCGCCGTGAAGTCAATGTGTGGGCACGATGTACTCGCGACCTTTCTGTAAGATCTGTCGCATTGAGTAAATTTGGTCCGTGGTAGAACGGGCTCCCATGAAGCTTGGTACTGGACAGCGAAACTCCTGGTTAAAGGTGATAGGCGACGGAACAGGATCGGGAGAGTATCTCGTAGGCGGCATTGATAAGCGAGATACCGCGGTAGTTGCGGCACTCCAGCTTGTTGCCCTTCTTGTAGATGGGGCAGACGACTCCCTCCATTCACTCGTTTGGCAGTTTTTCATCCTCCCAAATCCTGGGAATGACCCATTGAAGAGCTCGCTCGGCAGTCCGTCTATGTTGCGGATTTGTTGTTCTTCAGTTTCCCGATCTCACAAAGAACTTCATGAACATCGGGGGCTGGTACTTGGTCATCTGCTGCTGGTGCTTCTAGATCAGTTCCTGCTCCGCTTCGGTTTACTGTATCGCCGGTCAGATGTCCATCGCAGTACTCCTTCCACTTGTCGACCACCTCGCTGGCATCCGTGAGAAGGTTTTCATCCGCGTCGTTGCACATGTCGGCTTGCGGCACAGCTTCTGCGAGACTGGTTTACCTTTTCATAGAACTTCCACGTATCACTGGCACGGTACAGCTGCTCCAGCTCCTCATGTTCACGACCCTCTTGCCTCCGCAGTCTGGGGGTCCCGGAGCTGCTTGATGTTAAGCCGCGGGTTTGAGCGATGTCGCGCTTGGTATACGGTCGCAGTTTTGAGCGCCAAGTTACCACAACTAGGAAGTGGTCCTAGCCAATATCATGTAATGTCTGAGAAGAACTGGCCGTCGATGGGAACATGGTCAACTTGGTTTTGCTATACGTTGATCAGGTGATCTCCAGGTGGTTTTGAGAATGTTCTTTCGAGGAAAAAAGGTAATTCGGGCTGCCAGTCCTTGGAAGTTGACGCCTCGCTGGCCGTTGTCGTTTGTCACGGTGTTCAGGCCTTTCCTACCGATCTGAGCGTTCATGTTCCCGATGACAATCTTGTTGTCTCTACGCGAGCAGGTATCGTATAGTTTCTCCAGCTGTGCGTAGAACGTTTCTTTCTCTATATCGGGTCGTCCTTCGCAGTGCACATTGAGGATAGTGTAGTTGTAGAACCGGCCTTTTATTGTCAAGAAACACAACTTCTCGCTGAATGCCTGCGACTTGATCACACGAATCTGCATCCTGCCCAGCACTGTAAAGCCGGTACCCAGCTCATTGGTTGTGCCGCTGCTAAGGTAGCACTGTGCTCTGCGACCACAAACCCTCCGTACCTTCTCTCCTTTCCGGCAAAGCTCCTGGAGCGCAACGATGTCGAAGTAGCGGGGTTCTAGCTGATCTAGCAGAATCCGGTCGCCTCCCGGGGTGCTCAGCGATCTACAGTTCCATATACCAAGCTTCCAATCGTCGCTCTTATTTCGTCGCCTGGGTCGTTGCCGATTGTTCCTCGAGATCAGACGCTGTTTGTTTTTTTTTTTTTTTCGATAAAAGCATTGCAGTCGAATACGCTGAATGCCCGGACGAACACATACGATTCGCATAGATTCTCTAGGATTCCTCACATTGGATTCCTGAGCGTCCTTGAAAAGGATTCCTGAAAAAGAATCCTCAGGAATGCGCTGTTTATGGCTCTAGGATTCTTGAAATAAGAATCGTGAGTGGGAATCCTCCGGATCGTGTTTGCGATTCCTTTCACGATTCCGTCACCGAGTTATAGGTATCCTGGGGATGGATTCTCTGCGTGTTAGTAAGGGTGGCTGGGGACAATCTTTTAAATAAACTATCTAATGATAATCTTTTTAAACATAACTACCAGAGTAGCGGAATTTTAAAAAAACTAAGTGTTTTGTCTGAGACTGATTCGATTTAATTCATTCATTTGAATCAATTCTAAATTGTCTGAAATAAGTTATACACATTAAACAGTAAATTGTCTGTGTATAATAAACTACACAGAGCACAGAGCAAGCACAGAGCAAGCAGCTTCTAAATAAGGCATCATTTACAGCGGACAGGTTAGGTTTCGTGAATGTTGCACCCTTGACAGGTGAAAGTGAGTTTTCAGCCAAACATATTCCGGTACCTACCCATAGTGGGCATGCCAACTGACGCAAAACGATAAACAATTTCTGCCCTGGTAAGGAACTGAAGAGAGGCAAAATAAATATTAAACATTCATCTTCTGATCTACTCTTGGTGCAAGACGTAAGATCTCTCGGGTGCGCGGAATCGTATCTATTTTTTTCCAAATTCAGATAAATAAATTTAGTTAAATTACCCAAAACATTAGAACTGAAATAGATAGAAGTTTCATATTTTGCTTTAATAAGTGTATCTTAATTCTTAAATTCACTTTTATATAAACATTCAGAAGTAAAATTTTTTTCCGCTAATTTTGACCGTTACTCTACATTGAGGCTTCTTCTACGCCATGTTTAGCTGCTTTGTCAGTTGTGTGTACAACAGAGGAATCTCTCAATCACACTGTTTAGCTTTCGGTGAAAGTGAAATTCGTAAGGTCACAGTGGCAGCAGCCACTTGCTAAATGTCTTGCCGGATTAGCAGATCGAATCTGAAACACGTTTATGCTGTTTTTTTTTTTTTTTTTTTTTTTTTTTTTTTTTTTTTTTTTTTTTGACAGCCGCGTCGTGGATGAGAGCAACACATCAATGCCACTAATAATTTTATATCGTCGTGTTGGAACGTGACAGCCATCACGGTTTTTTAATCTATTCGAGTGAAACGAAAAAAATGTTCATGTTACGAAATATGGAATGTACTATCGGAGTGCTGTTGATTAACACTGATAAAACATCGTATTCTGTTTGGATTTTTTATATTCACCAGTCAACGATTCAAATACATCTAAGAAAATTGAGAAACCCAAAAAATTTTTTACATTTATCAAGAATTAACTCACTAGATTAAGGAGAAAGGTACTTAACAGCAAATCAATGACTAGAATTGGCTTTCTGGTCTTTGTTTTAAATCTTTTTCGATAAACTATCCAGTGTATATGATTTTTGCACTGGCACAAGTGAACTTAGCGGAACTAAAATTCTGATATTCTATTACTCACCTATTGAAAAATGATTCCAGCAGATAGGTGCTGTGAGGTAGCGCCTCGATCAGGATATCCATTGGTAGTTCCGCCACAACCGAGCGTAGCACCGACGGCCCAAGACGTCCTACCACGGTGGCCGCTTCGCGATACTGGCGGCCCTCGGAGAGTAACATAAGCCGCCGAAGCACTTGCCGCGGGCTGGTAAATCCTTCACGTCCATCACGAGGAGGGCCCCGTATCCGCTCGCGACTGTCTGCCATCGCTGCGAATCGGTATCTCTAGCTGCAACGTTAGTTCGCTGTGTCGTGTTCAAACCAAGACTAACCACCGGCGGATATGACGCAAATTTCTTTTTGTTAAACTATTAAGGTGAAGGTTACTACCGGTCACAACCATCGCAGTGCAGTGCTTCCCCCGGTAAGCGAATTCATTAAATCGCGAGCACTGTCCAAGAGGCTACTGAGGAGAAGAAACAATCCACTCGAAACTGGTAACTTATTCGCCGTCCGGAGATTGCATCATCAGTGACTGCTCGCTATTGTTTTCGTGACCTAGAAAATGAACGGCGTTCGTAAAATTTCTCACTTTCCCACAGCCACTACTCATCAGCCAATTGTAGCAATTTGATTTACTAGTCGACACCGTTTGTGATAATAATATAATTCAATTAAGCCACTCTCGAACGGCTTCACTAATTTGTATCTGCGGCTGCACAGTGCGAGGTGTCTGTCATCAACGATTTTGATGGTTCAATTTCTACACCAGCAACCGCTAATTTTCTCACTCTTCCTGAGGGTTCACTGTCGGGTCGGGCGATTGTAAATATTTATGCGAATGTGCGGAAAATGCAGGTCCAACGTTTTGCTGTGTTTCGATTCAGGCCGAAGCGACCCCTGGTGGTATAAGTATTATTGGCAGTAAACCTAGAAAAGAGAAAAAGGAGAAAATGTGTTGTATTTTCCGTTGCTTGACTACATATTTATTACTTTGCTATTTTTTTTTCATGATTTCACACCCCCAGTTCGCTTAGTGTGGTACAAAAGTGTGGCAATTTTGTTAATCACTCAGTTTTCCTTTTTTCTAGTTGACGTGCTCAATGGAAGAAATCTAATTTTCAGCACTGTTGACTTCGCATTTTTTGTGGCTTAAGTTTCCCTAGTGGTGGATACCACTAAGCAACAAAAAAGCGAAGTAAACTTCGTGATAATTGCTAATCTTGTTTCTTGAACGACTTTCAAACAACGGTAGGCATAATTGTAGAATTTTTTCTTATATTTTGCTAATTTTCTACAGACTAGACTACAACATGAGTCAAAGTTAAGTTAAATAAACTGATTCACTCAAAATGTACACATTAACAAAGTTTCTTGTGTAGCATAATCTAATTTTCGTTTCCAGTAGTGCTTGCAAATATTTAACTTCAAGCTTCGATCCACCAAAACTACCTTCCGCACTTGCATTACATGCTTGACACGGAACAGCACATCAACCCGTTAGCTTGAGACGGAAAAGGTCAACCGTTTCACAAGAGTGTTGTTGTGAATGTAACTCGATACAAAAAATATATTCAAATGGCAAACAAGACCCCACTAAATGGAAGCAGCGATTGCTTTCATCCATGACCGGTAGAAGAAAACATGGGGAAGTTTCCCACGATTACCTACTTCAAACCATCATGAAGTTGGGCATGAGTCCCCGTGTAAAGTTTGATGTGACCCGAAAGTGCTCCGCTTGTCTGTCGGTGTTAGAAACTTGCCGATGTCGAACATCTCCACTGTCGTCTGTGGCAGAAGCAAACAAAGTCTAGACAGACAGCGAAGATGCTTCCCACGGGGGTGTGTATGTGTGTGCTGTGTACTGGTGATAGACTGATTAGATCTGGAATAATCGGTAGCATGATGGACCTCTGCGGGGCAACAGCACATGTTGTAGGTTCAAGAAAGTTCCTAGCAGGTTGATTGGTGGGTAATTAACTCGGTGCGATTGTAGCGTGCTAAGAGAAAACCTTGTTAAATTCAGCTACCGGTGAAGTTTAGCTTTTCTTATGTTCATGTGAGTGAAAGTGCGATACCTCAATTTTTATTTCATAAAACAAACATAAAATTCAGTAACGATTTGTGTTGAATAGTCAAAAAAAAAAAAAAAATCGGCCCGTTGGGTATTATTTATGACAGAAAGCCAGTGATTTTTGCACTTCTCCATGAGCGATAGAGACAGCATCGTCTTGATCTGTTGGTTTATAAAAGTTTTCCTGCTATTATTCCAATCACTGTCGAGTGTTGAGAAAACAAGATAAAGTGTACGGATAGCGCATGAAATTAGAGTAACTGTTCTGTGTACGAACCAACGGCATTAGAACGGGTTTAGCAGTATGATTTACGTCGTTTTGATTGCAAGGAAATGAACGAACAATTAAAACTGTCGCTGTCGAATTGAGTCAAGTGCTTAGTTGACCTTGTTCCTCACTATTATTTTTACTTACTTTCGAGTACAGTTTTGGGGATTTTTTGGGCCTTTAAATAATAACTGTTAATATATGAGAGATTATATTAAACAAGTCGATTTCAATCCTTCATATATTGAAAACAAGTTGATTAGCAATTCCTTTTATTAATCGTACTAAATTCCTGTAATTGGGTTCATTAACTATACTAGTGTTGCTGAATACTCTGAGCAGAACAATATATCGCTGTCCTTCGGTTTTGAAATCACGAATAAAAACTGTTCGATATCTGCTCGAAATCGCTTGAATGACAGTTTGCCCATGTACCAACTGTTTATTCAAGCTATTTAGAGCGATTTCTTTTTTCTTCATCAAAAATTCGAAGGACAACGATAAAAAAGTTCACTCTTTTAGGTGATATATAAAAATCCAAAATTCGTATATAGCAAAACAATCCCATTCCGCATGAAGCCTATAAACAGTTATTTTCGTTAGAGTGATTTTGGGTTTTGGTCGAAAGCCTCCGAAAGATTACGGAACCATTTCCATTGAACACATAACCGCATTATTGACGTAGGACAGCGAGGAGTTATTATTCATTATCACACAACAAAATGAGCAAGAGGGTATAAAATTATCGCGTTCTTATAAGATACTTGCTAGTCATTGGTTTAAATAGCATCTTCGTTTTAGTTTATTAAAAGTAAGTTTTTTTCAACAGGTGTAGGAACAACTACTTTCTCCTGACGACGCTTTCGGTAGTCACGACAAACTTTGAACACATGTACTTCGACATTTCAAAATAAAATTTTATAATCACCAGTCTTCGAAATAAAAATTAACCATCCGTTTCATTCGCATCAAACTTAATGTATGAGCTGCAAAACCGCTGTTTGCTCACTTGATATACCACGATTTCAGTCAAAAAGTGAGAATTAAGGTTTGAAAAAATTTGAAGGTTTCGTAGAAATGAAATTGGAAAAGGACTTTTAAAACACTAATTTTCCAACACTTTCATGTTTTGTGATGAATTAATTATTTACTAATATTCATTCAGAATTTATATTGTGTGTTCTGCCACAAACGGTGACTGCTGCCGTGTCATGTCGCGTTTTTGCAGTGCTGCTACTAATTCCGAGTTTTTCTAGTGTTTAAAGCATCAGGGACGTTTTTCGCTAGTGTAAAGTGTGGAGAGCAATGATAGGTTTGCGGATTGTATCGAAAATTTGTGCGGAGTTGTGATTTAATGCATTTGTCCGGGTGATTGATTTCGATAGTGAAAATGCGGTTGGTTGTGCGATGTTTTCTATCCCTCCAAATTTCGCGTTCGCAATTCAATCTTCTTCTGTGTTATGTTCAAAATAGAAGTGGGTGTATGAGTGGTGATCTATTCGCAAACTGGCCGCGTTGGGCGTGTTGTGTACGATAGTGATAGTGATTGAATTAAAGTGTGCAAAGTGCAAGAATCGAGCATTGAAAAACATTCGACATGGCTGAATGTGAACATGTCTGGAGTGTAAGCAGGATATCGCTAGTCCGTTCATCGAAACAGTACGTGGAGACCGCTTTACTTCGATTCGACACGGCCAGCACGCCCATGCGAATGAAAGCAGGAAGAAAGAGACGAAACTTGCTAAGTATTCCTGAATATTCTTTTGTATTATTAGATGGTCGTGCGATGTATTTGCGAGAGCGACAATGACAGCAGTCCGACAACATAGCTTGCGTTGACATAAAGTTCCTTGTGGGATTTCCAATAGGATTTTTTTTTCTTTTAACTTGTTGCATTGGTGCTGGTGAAAGATGATGGACGTGATGCACAAATGATTGTTTCAATTTTGTTGTATTGTAGGTGCTCATGTTTACGACACAAGTATCATAAGGTTTGCTGCCAAACGCGTTTTGTGCTGTTATCTTGTTTGATTTTTCTAGCTTTTGAGCAGATGTTTCATATGGACATTTTCATTATTGATTGGGATCATAACTGATTATGACTAGTTTGGCAAAAGTGTTAAAAATATAGGTTATGTTTTGGTACACATGTATATGGTAAGATTTATATTGGACAATGATATGTCGTGTATTTCTATATATTCATTTCATCCATTTTATTTAAGCACAACATAACGGACACTTTCCATACATTGAACAAAACTAGATCAATTTTTCATATACCGCCATACAAACATCATTGCATAATATTATTATATACGGGTCGATTTCTTTGATACGGAAGTAACATCAAATAAATCGAAAGTCTGAACACAATAGCAGAATCCCAATGACTCTACTATTGTTTTCGGGCGGGGCTTGCCGACGGGAAAAGGATTTCGGAATGCGCTGCTAGTACTCAGTCATTCTGTCATGGATCTTTGGAAAATCGGTAGAGCTAACACCTTCTTGATCCCGAAACAAAGAAAATTGCAGAAATGAAATTATACTGCAGCTGTCTTTGTTTCACATTATCACTGCCAGACAGTGGGAGAGAGTTAGGTTCCACACACACAACTTATTGGTAATTTGGATTGACATATTTTCTAATGTTTCCAGATTAGTAAGCCTATGTAGTTCATTCGTGCTAAACCAGCAAGGACGTTTCAATATCATTTTCAGAAGTTTATTCTGAATCCTTCGAAGCATCTTCTTTCTGGTTGTACAACAACTTGTCCATATGGGGACTGCATATAACATTGCTGGTCTAAATATTTGTTTGTAAATTAACAGTTTATTCCTGAGACAAAGTCTAGAATTTCCGTTGATAAGAGGATACAAACATTTTACATATTTATTGCACTTTGTTTGGATATTCTCAATGTGCTTCTTGAAAGTAAGATTTTTATCATAAATTAGCTTCGAGTATTCAACTTGATCAGACCAATTTAAGATTACGCCGTTCATCCTAACAACATGATTAATAGTGGATTTGAGAAAAAAAACTCTTGGTTTATGAGGAAAAATAATTAATTGTGTTTTCGATGCATTAGAAGAATCCTCCCAAGTAACACATGTTGTTATAGAACAGTTAAGATAACTCCTTCAACACAACCTTCGGTTATAGATTTCAGTTGACATTACCTTTTTCATGACAACTCTATCACCAGAAAAGCGCAAAAATCGAAGGCTATAGAACAAGTACTGGTGCTATATAAAGTATTATATAACTTCATGAAAGCAAGCCAACTTGCTAGCCTGAAGCTGCAAAATACATCTCGAGTACCAATGCGGTAAAAAAACATGGAAAACAAGTTATTTTCAAGTTGTAATTACTAACTAATGAAAACATCGTTGACGCAAGCATAAAACTTTAAAATAGAAATATTGTAGAACAACGCTACTTTATATTAGGAACTACGAAGGAAAAAAAAATAGTGATTATGGCGTATCGAATATTCACCAGAAATAAACAATAATATTAGACCAACTATTTGACGCTTTTTATACAAAGTTCTACGTGCGCGTCAAATTTCATGGTGAAATATTGCATTTTACTTCTGAAAAAATCAAGCGCCATACATTGAATACGGTTTTCTGTTTGTAAATTAGTGGAAAATAGATTAATCATTACAGAATGGTTGCTGATTCATTTAATTGCGAAGGGTCTCAAATTTGGCCCAACACTGCATGAGCTTAGTTCGTAAACAACTATCTGGCATCTCTTTCTTACTTGCCTAGTAAATCGCAATGTCGTTTCTTTTTTCCTGAGTTGATCTGCACTGACCTAGTGGAATAAAAAAACTCGCGCATTTGTGGGTCAGAACTCGCCACACCAGCGCGCATGCGCAAATGTGTTGCTATGACAACATTTACCCAGTGCATGCGCAAATGTATTGTTACGCGCAGTGCAGCTAGATCGTTAATTGTGTTCGTCAGCGGCACTTTCAAATAATTATAAATTGATGATAAAAACAATGTTCAACCTTCCAAAATGAATTGTTTCTGTCGCTTAAGTATTAAAATTGTTTTCGTGTAGTTTTAACGTTATCTAGACATGAAACATATCAAAACTAGAAAACGTTGTTAGATATACGGTTACAAAATTTGGCGTGAAATTGGTTGCACTGCTAGCGTTTTGTTTACATTTTCATGGCGCATTTCGATCCAACTCAAAGAGTTTGAATAAAATCGTTTAAATAATTTTATTAACAATATGATCAAGTAATTGGCTGCTGAATACTAAGACTAACCAAAGGAAAAGCACTATACAGGTACGTAAATTATTATTGGGTGTGTAACATTGAACTGGCGCGGCTGCCTCGGCTGGGCTTTTTCACACAGTTGTTATAATAGCGAAAACATCTTAAAAAGACATCTTGAAGACAAGTGCCATTTATGTCATAGTTTTTGTTTGCTGAACTCATGTTATTGAAAAACATCTCCAAAACCAGAAAAACGAGCTTGTTTTCGAAGTGTGGTTGAATTACTGATGGAGAACAGCTTCTCACAAATGTTTTATTTTAAGTTGTTTTCTGTACTGTTTTGATAACATCATGAACACAACTTAAAGACAAGCAAAGGCAGTTTATATTTATTAATCTATGAAACACACTTATGATATAAAATAATATCTCCAGAGCAAGAGAATAACAACACAAGTTTGCGCTTATAGTACTCTTATATGACTATTGTCATTGAGAATTATTTTCTGACATGTTTTGTGTGTTACTTGGGCTGTTACTTCTTCAAATATGAAGAAAAGCCTACTGCATATGACACGAAGGCTTTTTCCTTTTGCGGAAATGCTTGTATCGTCACAAAACAGAACTGACTGAAAAAACTGGCCCCAAGATACTTCCTTGAGGTACACCAGCTCTGACAGGCAATCCATCAGATTTACCATGCAAAAAGTTAACCTGAAGAGTGCTGTCAGTCAAGCAACTTTATATCATTTTTGTGATGTAAACAGGAAAACGGAAATTGGACATTTTAGCTATTAAACCTTCATGCCAAACACTGTCAAATGTTTCCTATGTCTGAAAAAGTAGCTCCAGTGGAATAACCTTCAGATTTATTAACTGATTGAGTAGTCAAACTGCTCATTTGCAAAAATTGAATTTTCATTGATATGTGTCATCATTCTGTTGAGAATTATTCTTTCAAAAAGTTTGCCCATAGAAGCGAGTAAACTCATTGGACGACAACTTGATGCTTCAGCTGCGTTTTTTTTTCAAGTTTTAAAATTGGAGTGACTTTGGTATTTTTCCATTTTGAGGGAAAATATGCATCTATTAAAAATTCTCACCAAAGAAATTTAAAGAGCTTTCTTCGATTAGTAGTTAATGAGCATTTTCACTCCTGAGTTCACAACGGCTTCCTTTCACTTTGTCTATTCTGCAGTCAAAAACTGTCTTCTACTGCACAAGAAATGAACTCAAAAACAAATCAGGCACAATCCGATCCGATTGCCTTTCGCTTTTCCGCCATCTGCTTCCTCCTAGGTACGTGTGCGAGCTGTTTTGCACCTTCTACTTTCATAGCCGCCTGCTTCCAACATCCGCATCTGCTACTGCTTTCTGCTTCTTTCCATCCGCTGCTGCTGCTGGTATCCTCTGAAGCGCAAACAACCATATAACTTTTTCTTGTTCCGTCATTCTCGCTTCTGCGTTTACGAAGTTGGTCGTTTTCATTGCCCAAAAGAATTGAATTGAAATGTCGGTGGGCATTGCGAAGCTGGTCGTTTTCATTGCTTTAGAGAAAAAACGACCTGCTTCGTAAACGCAGAAGCGAGAATGACAGAGCTAGAAAAAGTTGTGCAGTTGTATGCGCTTCATATGCATCATCTCTCGAAAGATACTCAAGAACTGTTGCTGATGCCTCTGTTCTAGAAGCCAGATTGGAAATGAATGCGAGCCTATGCATGTTTAGCTTTTAAGCTTGAAAATGTGAACATCTTTTCCACGGGAACAGTTGGATGATTGTAACGACCTATCACGTGGCAACGATAAAGATGCGAGGTGTACAGGCAATATTTGGTACATATTTGCGATATCTGTGTATTGGAAGCGTGCACGTGGTTGGTTGAATGATATTGTTTTTGAAATAAATGTGGACTTGTTGATGGTTTTATTTAAATAATAACTATTATCACATATGTCCTACTGCTGATGCTAATAGCAAATGTTATAAAATACAGGAATCGAATGATGTATAAACCATAAACATATGTGTCGATTTTACATCGGTATACGTGATTGACAACATACGAAACGTTTCACATGCGAGAGAAATTTCAAAATGGACCCTCACTGAAAAACGTAGTCCTACGTAAAAAATACGATTGTCAATGGAATTATCTAATGTAGTATAACATTTAGCATATTACTTGCTTTTCCAAAAAAGGCTTTGATAACGCTGAACAATATGGAGTGCAGGCTGGATATTTCAGTATGTTCGCATTTGTATCTAGAAGCCGCGGCTGCCTTTTGCGGCAAAATGATACTAAAAAAACTACTCAGAGCAAATCACTCATTCTAAAGACGATTAAATGTTTTGAATGAAGTTAAACGTTCCGCTCACCTCTGAGGCTAGCTAGAGTCTTACCTGAAACAGAGAACACTACAAATCAAAATCGGCGCATCTTTCTCCCAGAAGTTCACTAACCACTCCGGTGTGCCTCAAGGCAGCAATCTCGGGCCAATTATGTTTATTTTATTCTTTGATGATGCTACGCATCATTCCTCGTAAATTGCAAGCTTGTGTACGCTGATGACTTCGAAATGTATGCTGAAGTGACAGGTTAGGCGGATTGGGACACTATACAGTCTCGTCTGGACCAATTTGCTGCGTTGCATAATTTTAACCGAATGACCCTTAGCGTCGAAAAGTGTGTAAGTGTGAAATCACTCAGGAGTATTACGTTCCGCTATGCCTTCGATCACTTCATTTTGCGTTTGTTTGGTCTCACTTAGACTCTTCTGCCGTCATTTGGTCACGCATTAAACGGAAGTTCGTTTGGTACGCTCTCAGAAATCTAAGATGGCTCAATCCATTCGATCTGTCTCCATATGCAGCTCGTTGTAAATTGCTGGGGATTACAATGTTGGAGAAAAGACGAAAGGTTTCGAAAGCTGTTTTTGCAGCTAAACTGCTTTCGTCTGAGACTGATGACAGTTCATTGTTGGAGCAGCTTAATGTCCGTGTCCAATCGAGGCGTCTGAGTTTCAGAGTTGGTTTCCTCCGCTGTTTATTAGCAAGAACTGAATGTCTTCAAAACTCACCTCTGTACTCGATGAGTGTGATATTTAACGAATATTTTCGTTTATTTGAATTTGGAGAAAGTTAAATTTTTCCGGTGGAAGCTGCTTCAAGAGCCGATTTGACATCATCGGAAGGTGTCGTTATTTAAAAAAACTTATTTAGTAATCTTAAAATATTTCTTTTTGACGTAGAGCTACGTCTCCCAGGAAGTTCGGCAACATACTCGGCTACATAGTGATGTAAAATGCAAATCTAAAACCGTAAAAGTAAAAAATATCGGTTAGTTTTCGGTGGATTTTCTTCGTTCTTGTAACTATAGATTGAAGAATCCTCTCAAATTCAGAAAATTGTAATTTTATCATTCGAACTATTGTACTATTGAAAATTGTCAAGCCTTGTCAAAACGGAACATTCGACCTCTGATTGGTCCTTATATGATTGCTTCCCAAGCACGGTCGACAGGATTATAGACCTAGTAATTCCGAATGTACTACTTGGCTTATATAAAAGCCTGTTTCAACCGAAACTGCTCATATTTGCTCTAGACAGCGACAACAGCAGTCCGCACTTAGCAGTAGCAGTGGCAGTGGATAAAGCAGCAGCTGTGAAAACGGATAGCAGCAGTTGCAGCTATAGTGGTAGAACCAGCTGATGCAACGGCACTTCCTCTAGTAAAAACATTTGCCGGTTCTTCCTTTAATAAAAAGTTGCCGTGTTTTGATAACACGCAAACGTTTTGGAATGCTGCCTTTAAAAAATACATGGGCCGTCAAATTTTCAAAAACAGCTTGCAATTGTGTTATCAGAAAAATGCCTTAATCCCCTCTGTTGGGGTAGCACATCGTTGACATTATATCTGATATGAAATTGAAAAACAATTTTCCTATAAGAACAACAAATAAATTATTGAAGATTTAATATTTTCTCGTTTTGCGCTAGAAATAAAAGTAAAGTGTTATTTTCATCTGCATGCACTCTAACTGTTGAAACTTGTTTGCGTTGTATAGTGTTCCATTCCTGTTCAGTGATGTAACTCCTCTCTTGCATAATATTCTAAACATTCAATACAAGTAATGTAACAAACAAACTTATGTAGTTCTACGTCAACCTTGCGGTCGTGGCTTTCCATACAACCCGTGTGATTTTTACACATTCTTGATTAAGATACATGACCTTTCGCTTAAAATTAAGAAAATGCCACTTTTTTGTTTTGAACTTTGGTTATAATTGTTTTGTCACTATTTATACCGACTTAGAAGCAGCGTTTGATCGTGTTAATCACACCATTTCTTTGGCCAAAATTGAACGTCTTGGTGTATTACACTATTTCACCAAGTGGCTGAAATCATACCTCGTTGACCGCACACTCTGCATAAAGCTAGGCAGCACCGAGTCTGATAGTTTCGTTAACTTGTCGGGCGTGCCTCAAGGGAGCAACCTTGGACCACTGCTTTTTTTATTTGTTTTTCAATGATGTTTGAAACTTCATTCAACCAGGCGTAAACTTACCTATGGTGATGAATTTAAACTTTTTCGCATAATACTGCCATAGTGCAGACTGTAGAGAACTGCTACAACATCTGGATGATTTTCCTGACTGGTGTGATCGTAATCTGCTGATAGCCAGTGTTTCAAAATGTTTCGCCATATCTTTCACGAGGAAAAAAATCTATTTTCTTGCAACTGTAATGTATCTGAAAAAAATCTCGAAAGTGTATTGGTAGTCAAAGATATAGGTGTACTGCTTGATTCGCAACTATCTTTCAGCTTCGTAGCCGCAAGGTTGCATAGTCCGCCTTGGTAAGCGCGTGGTCGTGGGTTCACAGCTTAGTAGAATCAGGCCATTTGTTTGCCAAAGGACTTTAGCATGGGTTTATTCTCAGGCTTCCCACCAAGTACCTTTCCTTCAATCTGAACTCTACAGTACCTATGTTGACTCTCCTTCTAACAAAAATAATTCCCTGTTTCAACAAAACTGGTGTGAGTAACGTATGCAAGTTCTCTCCAGGGAATTGTAATTGGGCGATATTGTTAGAAGGGACAGAGGCTCGGTATAGTAGAGTAGTAAAACTTACACACAAGCACGGATATGAATGATAAGCATATCAATTACTTCAATAGTGATACTGCCAATAATATGAAGTGCGGAGTACAGACAACATTTGGGCAATATCACAATAGATCTAATCTCTGGTCGCAGTGATGAGTCCTCACAGGAAAAAAATCCTTTAGACACCACTACTCTCATATCATCGCGCACGCTAGCAAGAACTTGGGTTTCATTAAGAGAATAGCCTAAGAGTTTACCGATCCGTTTTGTTTGCGATCGCTTTATGTTTCCCTAGTTCGTTCCGTTTTGAAACATCGGCTATAGTATGGAGTCCCTACACTGACATTTGGATAAAACGAATTGAATCAGTACAGGCCGAGTTTCTTCGTGATGCTTCAAGATCACTCCTATGGCGTAATCCTGACCAATTACAATCCTGCAGAGTCGTTTAAAACGCGAAAAACGTGATCGTCAGCCTTTTGAGTATAAAAATGCCCTGTAAATGCTAGAGTGTATTCCACAATGTTTTTGTAGATCTTAAGGGGCACCTTTTGATGCAAATAAATTTTTGAATAATTCACCAAAAAGTAAGATAAAAAATTTATTTTTTATTTACTTATCAAATCAAAACGAAGTCTTCAGCGAAGTTGTAGACAATCCTATGTAGAAAAACTCTGCTAAAGACACTTTGGTTCTATCCCTTGAAAATCGACCACATACAGGTAGTTTTATACACAGACATTCCTAAAGTTTCTAAAAATCGAAAAATACCAAATAACTTTTTCTGATGTGATTTTAGAGACCTACTGTATTCTAGACATTTTTTCATATTCCAAAAATACATCATTCTGCCGAGCATACTTTGGGCAAATTTTTATCTTTTTCATAGGGTTTAGGACATTTTAGATAAAAAATGCACCAAACTAAAACTAAAATTTCTCGAAAAGCTGCAAAAATAACAGTCTTCACTCAACAGATGGGACTAGTTTCTTGCAGTCTGCTAATAACTTGGGCGTGGGTGAAAAAATTAGTTTTTTTTTTGGTTTTTCGGCGTTTTTTCATGTTTTTTTCTTCAAAATTGTTTTTTTTTCAAAAAGTCCAAATTCACACGCTCTACAGAAATCTGAGATCACGAAACTTCCTGCGCCTTTCATTTCAACGTACTGAATGTGGTCAAAACGAATCCATAAGCGGGATGTGTAGCGTCTTTGATAATCTGTTTGAATTATTTGACTTCAATGAATCAAGTGTTACTTTTAAAAATAAGCCTTAAGTTCAGGATTAAGTTTTTATCTTATGTTAGAAGATATGACGTTTTTATGCCTAACTGTTGGCATTACCCTATCACCCACATTCCAATTGGGATTGTTCACCATGGCAAATGTGCCTGTCAACTGCCGAAAGTCGCTCTCCAGGGCGTAGATTTTTTCTTGCAAGTAAGCAAATATAACTACTTTCCATGGGAATTTATCAAACTCAATTATCTGTCTTTTTTTTCACTATCCGGAAATATTCCTTTTTTTCATGCAAAGGTTGACAATCTACATAATAATGGATTAGCAATTAGCGATTAGCGAAAGCTCCGCTACTGTGTTTAGCGATTATTCAGCTGAATTATTCAGTTAACGGATTAGCGATAACCGTCGCTGATTATTTTTTGTCCTTTTCGAGCTCTTCAACTGTCAAAGTTAATGCAAGAGCATTCGAGTAGTCTTCATGTGAATGATAATGTGCCCGAGAAAAGCATAACTATCGTCGGAGGATTTTCAATTGAAAATGTTTTTGTCGGACCGTGCATCAGAGTCAAAATTATCAGTTCAGAATTGAAATTTCAGTGCTAGAATCGACAGGTATGAGTGCCGAATCCGCAGTCTATAGTTTGAAATAAATAAGAAGTCAAGTTTCGTACTTCAAAATTCTGGTTATAATTTCAAAGATGTGAATTTGAAGTTTAGAGTCTTTCAGAACTTTTCCGCAATTTTTACCTTATATTAAGAAAGTAGTGGTGGCGAAAATTATCACATCATAAGGGGGGATTTGATTAATATAACCTTCCTTTTCAACTCAAAGTTTAATTAAGAGATTCTATTCACGCTGTATATTCCAACGGTAATAGTGAAAAAACATGTAAAGAAGATAAACATTCACTGGATAGCGGATTGAAGTACCACTTTGCCCAAGGTAGCGAAATGTTACGTGTACAATATCTAACAATGAGTAGCATCGCATTCGATCACAATTCCCATACCAGACCGTTCCACACTTCAACGCGATTGAAGTGGCGTATTACTTACAACATCTAAGACCACATCTTCCGATAGGTAAAAATGCCTGTTGAACTATCAGACAATGACTGTTATTAACATCGCTGAACTGCGCACGGTTAGTGGCAAGAAGAAGCGCCCATTCAAAACGATAGCCGCCAGTGGTTGTTGTTTTTTCTCTCTCTCCCTCTCAACTAAACACACATCTGGTTTCAGCTACTGCTGCACTCGGCTCATGTTCGTCTAATCGAACGGAAATACCTCTCGCTGGGAGCGCAGCGAAACCAAAGCCTCCGACTTATCCAACCATTTCCAGAAAGCTAATACCTTACCAGTCTCGGGCAAAGAATAGATTTACCGCTTCTCATTATTTTGTCAAAACAATATAATTTATCCGTCACACGACAAGCTGGAATCTTCTTTTGCCTCTAGTGATAGCAATCACCGTACGAGTATGCAGCCAAGTCGATGACCCGAAGGCAGGAATCTCGGACAGCACTTCCTGTGCGATGAGATGACTTACTATCCATGCTCTTCCGTCCTTCTTTCCGATTACGGCATAGTTAATTTGTCACAGCTCGTTTATCACAGTTGCATGTTTCATTCTCCTCCGACGGACTGCGTTTGAAGATTTGAATTTGTATGCGGAAAATTCATTATACCATGCCGTAAGCCTTCGTACGGAGGTTCGTCGCCTGTTTGATTTGTCTCTACCTGATGCATTCTTTTTGTTGCGCATAATTGACTTGGGTTTTCTTGTTCTTGAACCTGTTTGTTATTTTTTTTAACGAACCTTCTGCCTCAGTATCACAACGGTGTAACGGTTTACTACTGTGACCACCTCAAACTGATTGAAATAAACTCCAATAAAATATCTTCGCCCGGTATAGATTTCCATGTAAATTACCTCTTAAAATTAATTTTCCACATCAAAAAACCCCGACCGACCGAAAATTATCCAGGCGCACATTTACTAGGCCACCGTTTCACAACTCAACTTCAATGAAGATTAATTATTAATTGAGTTTCTAGTGCAACCTTGGCAGCGCTAAATTGTCCACTGCGAAATGGATCATTTCTCACCCTGCCAATTAGTACTAGTACGTACAAGAGAAAAAAAAGCCAACTTGCTGAATACAATCTCTGCGACAACAGTTGGTGATTGCGTCCGCGTCAGTTAGATAATCATCGAACCGGACGGACAGCGGGAGTTGAATCAAACCGATCGACTTCTTCGCGACCGACACCACAATAAAAAAAAAATGCTACGCTATCGGGGCCAATGCAGATCAAAGCGTGTCGCTTTCCCGGGGTCGAAACATCACATTACTGTTTGTGGGAAACGGTTAACTAATTTTCACACAGAGACAACGGCACAGAGAAGATAGCGCGAATGGAAGAGAGAAAGGGGGAGGATTAGTTAATGAGGAATTCACATCCAATAAATGCGGAATGGCGAATGAATAAGCTTACGAACAGTGCAGCGGAAGCTGCTCTATAGTGTTACGAGCGAAAGAAAATAGCTGCGGCTGCTAGGTACTAAAACAATCAACCCGGAAGCAAGGTTACTAGAATCGTAAAATTCAACTGTACCCAACTGTTCTTAGCAAAACAAAAACGTGATCGAAACTGTTTTACCATAACAAATATTTTAGTAGTAAACAGTTTTGTGATTTACCCCTTAAGGGCAACTGCAAACATTGACTATTATTTGTGGTTCTATGAAAAGTTGATGAGGTTGTTTATAAGATACGACCGCAAGGTTAACGTAGAATTACGACAGCCTGTTTTATGTCAATAAATTTTTTGCAATACCTTTGGAAATACACTCGATTGGGGTTAATCAATTTAATGGTGTGAAGTGGTATATTTTTCGTATATTTTTTTTGCTTAAAAAATGAACGAAATCCGTTGGAAACTGACTGAGTTTAAAACATTTGAAAGTGGGCAATATTCATGCCGCTCTCGATGTTTTCGGTTTTACAATTTGTACCCCTATATATGTTGCCGTAAGACGTAATTCTACGTAGAAAGTGCACTAATTGATGTGCTCAAGTTGACTCTGTTGAAAGAAAAATGAAAAATGAGAAGAAAACGTATTAATCAATGCATAAATAATTGAAATCAGTTGTGTTTACCAGGCAATTTAACTGTGCAGTAACAGTTTACGATTTCAGCCTTGTTGAATGTTTGAAACAAAGCAGAAAGAATTTTCAATTTGCGAAAATATCGTTGGAATCCTCGGTCAAGTACATTAATACAAAGATTGTTTTATTTCTTAAAGCTGTAAGAAGACAGAGCTTCACCGGAGGAGGCCGGAACCCTCAATCGGCAAAGATGCCCCTTCTGCAGATTGTTATGAACCATGCGTATGATCGAGATTCTGTAAGAAGTGACTGGTTTGTAATGGTGAAAACTTAATAAATTGACTTTTACTTACATTTTTTACAACTTAAGCACAGGAAAAACAAGATGGTATAGTGTCGTACGTGCTATGAGCATGTGTATTACGATCACTAAACAGATCCTGAACACTAATTTTTTAATTGATTGGTGAAGTATTAACTAAACTTTTGATGAAACGAAGCCAATCAAACCAGTGAGAAAATTACATTAAGATCAATTGGAAAAGCTGCGGCTATCCAATCACGAGGTCACTTTCTACTCTAAACCGGAAAGAACTCTCATAAAGGCAACAATATTGCATATATCGAGCGTGGCTCGAAAGAAGAAAATGTTCCCGTTCTCGTGTCGGATATAAGGGTCGAAATTCTGCTGTGATGGCAATCTATAACCGTCTTTTTTAAGACGTTACATCCTTGTTAATGAAGTGTTGTGAATTTACTGAAACGGACTCAGCATCGTGAGCAGAACGTGCCGAACTTTTCTGTTTGATATCGGGTTTGTTTCGTATATTTCACCGGTTATGCACAGTATCAACGAATCGTAATAAACATCACACTGCAATTGCAGCAGCATCAAACCACAGTTGCAGTTTAATTAAAATTATTCATAATGCTCTTCCAAATATATTTAGTAGTCTTGAAAAAGGCCGATTGCTGCAATTGCAATTTTCATTCAATTATCGCATAAATGCTTCATGGTTAGATAGCGTGCGATATCCGCTCTGACATAATAAATTTTTCGAACGTTGTGGAATGATATAACTAGAAAAAGAGGTACGACTTAATTATTTCCAGTTATACCACTCTACAACGTTCGAAAAATTTATTTCGAATGTCGTAATACTGATGTACGAGAAATACATCTCATTCATTCTGGCTTAGAGCAATCTTTTGATAGGCTCCGCCTTTATTTCCAGTTTCTACAGTTTGTCTCAGTTTCGTAACACGGATGTACGAAAATGATTTCTTGTGGACATTCTGTCGAGCCGGACTGATAGAGCTCTCATAAAGGCAACAAAATAACATGTATTGTGTCGTATTGCGCGGTTTGAAAAAAGAAAATGTTCCCGTCCCCGTGTCGAATGGAAGCAGATTGTTGCGTGTTTGATATTGCCGATGGCAGACATGAGTATGAAGATCGAAATTCGGATTGTTTTAAGACGCAATAGCGTAAGTGCTGCGTTTTTCTTACCTGCTGTCATCCAGCACGAGAACAAGTATAAATTACAACCGGCCCTTCTCAGGGCCACCAACACGTTCTTGAGGTAATATTGAATTTTTCTTGGCTTGCAAATGCTGAAATTTGCGGTTTTCCGTCTGTTACACATGATGAAAAATCTCAACTACTTCAATCACCTAACTGTAGAGCAGCAAAAGGTGCTATTATATTTCACAAGAGTAACAACACTGGCAAGTTTGTTTAATTATCATCATTTCGGATAGCTATTCGCCGATGGTTCTAGTTCTCCCGTTTTCTCTAGTGGAATTGCCTGCCATTACCAATAATTCTGCAGCTACCGAAAACTCCATAACAGCCGCCAGATAGACAGGTGCTTAAGTATCAACGTGCCCAGCGCGATCAGCCAGAAATTGAAACCCGGCTATTCTTTCTTTGTCACGATCAGCAACCAACGAGAGGTCGACATTTGCGTTTCGACAAGGCTTGACAATTTTCAATAGTGCAATAGCTCGAACAATCAGATTATAATTTTTTGCATTTGGACGGGTGCTTAGATAATTTTCCAATCGATTGCTGCAAAAATGATGGAAATCGGTTGGAAACTGACTGAGTTTGAAACGTTTGAAATTGGACAATTTTCGTGACGCTCTCGATGTTTTTGGTTTTTTGAAATTGGATCCCTGTATTGAAATTGGCCCCCTGTGTATGTTGCCGTAGAACGTAATTCTACGTCAAAACTTTGTTTAATTTAAGGTAAACCGATGTTGAAGTCTCAAATGTACAACTTCGGGCTACCACTACGAACTTTCAAAGGTACAAGACTTGGTAATAGTTATTTTAACCATTACCGAGTCTTATATCTTTGGATATAAGAAGTGGTGGCTCGAAGTCGGCCATTTGTGGCTTCAACACAGTTTCACCCTAATAATATACAGTATTGCTCTCTTTTATATATATATATATATATATATATATATATATATATATATATATATATATATATATATATATATATATATATATATATATATACATATATATATATATATATATATATATATATATATATATATATATATATATATATATATATATATATATATATATATATATATATAATAAAAATGCGAAGCTGTAAATTCAATAACGGAGCAAAGGATCAGCGTGAAAATTTGTGTGAAGGGGTTTTAGAGGCCGGGGAAGGTTATTACTCTGGTTTGATATCCCTCCCCTCTCTGGAAGGGAGGGCTCCTAGTTCTTGTGTAATGCAGAAATTTGTGCTTCATTTGTATGGGAACAGTCCGTTACAGAGGAAGGAGGGGTACCAAACTGAACACCAGAAAAGAAGAAACTTGTCACGGAACACTTTTGAGATCGAGAATGTTCATCATGATTAGAGCCAGAGTCAGGAGATAATAACGCTTTCAACCGTCGTCGGTTTGAATTGAAAAACATTTGTTTCATTTTCAAGCACTTCGTGAGTCACAAGTCTTGCATTCAGCTTGACAGCAAAAGCGCCTGAGAACAGAAGGCGTCGTACAAAAACTACATAAGTAGGGAGGAGGAAGAGGTGGGTTGACTCTGCGTTATTTATTGTTACGTAGGCAGTGAGGGGGAGGGGGGGATTGAAATAGTTTAGTAACTGTCATATTTGTTCAACATAGAAAATTTGGTGAGCGGAAGAAGGTTGTATGGGGGAAGGTCTGAAATCTAGATTTTTTTTGCGTTACGTAATTTGTGTATGACGCCAAAGAAGTGATTACCAATTGAACACGAAGATTAAGGTGAAACGATGTTGAAGCCACAAATGGTCGACTTCGAGCACTCTTCTAGAAAAAAATCTTGAGTTTGATAGATTTCTTCATCCGCAGATAATACTCATTTTGTTAAGCCCAATACGTGCGCAAAGCTTCCCTAAAATCGGATCAACTCAAAGCGGGCATGAAAACCATTCAACTATTATCAGACCATCGACAAGCAGAAGTGTTGCTGGAAAAGATTTCAATTTCAAGTTACACGAATTGGAAGACCTGACGAATAGCGTTACAGTGGCTTGCTTAGCAACGGCCATAGAAAATAAACCCATCATGCGTCCGCTCAGGATAGTTAAAACGTTACAGAATACACAGCTTAGCAGTACCTTGTCTATGCCCATCGAAAACCCACTGAAACCCATTAATTTGGCAATGCACGCGCGGTTACGCAAGTTTTCCACGGCAATTTTCTTAGCGTTTGCGTTTTTTTTTGCGCTGCCTTCTTCGAACGCTAGAGTTCAAAGATTCAACGATGATCGGACTTTCCCAGCTTTTAAGGCAAGTACGGGTCTCGATAGTTCAATCATTGGTCTGCGATGCTCATCACTCTGTCTGGCCAAAACAGTAAATTATTCATTGTTTTGCATACACATCATTCGGTAAATCGAGTTGCTTACGGCAACACATAATTCACTATTACACTTTATTACCCCTCATAGTACAATTGCAGGCCATTAATTCAACGAACTCCCGAGCAAAATGGGTTTGAGTGGGTCAAGTTTTGCTGGACACTCTTTCTCTCTGATCTTTGCGTGCGTATTATTTCCATTATGCAGCACAGCGCAGGATAAAATGTTGGTCAAGATCTGGCGAAACTGTAACGCACAACCGACCGCGATTATTGGTGGCACTCTCCAATAGGCGCAGATGTTGTTTACGAAAGTCTAGTCCGAAAGCATATGCCAGTTATGGGTGATTTGCGGAAACTAGACGCGTCACGAGGATCAATTACAATTATCTCACTATCACTGTTCGCTTAGCAATTATGAGCGAATTATTGTTTCATTATTTAGATTTTGAGATGTTGCAGGCTTAGCGAGGGAGTGTGTTTGGGGTAATTGTGAAATTATATGTTTTGAATTTCGGTTTGGTATCGATTCATGCATTGCTATCGATTGGAATGATCGGCGAATCAGCGTTCAATCAGATATGGTTTCGGAATCCATCAGAGGTAATCAATTTAGTTTGGTTTGGCCGAATGCTTGTGAAGATTTGTGTAGGCCTGGTTATTGGTTTGTTTGCTGAAAGCCATTCAACATTTTCGGATGATTTTTCAGCAGGGTTTGGCCGTGGTTGATATCTAACAATGGTAATAGAATTTTTTGATAGTAAAAATCCTTATCACTGAAGGAGTTAGTACTCCGTATCCAAAAAAGTAATCTAAATTCAGAAGCATCAATGGCTTAGTTTAAGATACTCGAAATGATTCGGTTAATCCCTTAATGCAAACAACCCTAATTATTAGATTAAGTGATTTACACTTGCTAGGAATAGGCACCGTCCCATGAAGGTGTTATTAAACGAATGGAATTTATTGCCTTATTGGGAGTCTTCCGAATAGTTGAGGGTAGTGCGGTTTTATTGGGTGATATAAATCTCTTTGATGGCCGAGCTGATTGATTGTTTCTCAGATGTTATTTTAGTTCTTGTTTTAACGACCGTGTTTTTATTATTGATATTGTTGTAGAGGAGAGTGTTTAGTAGACAAAATAATAGAAAAATAAATTGAAATTACTTATTTTAGTGTTCCCGACTACAGGAAGAAATTTCTTCCCTTGTTCTGTTGTTACTCCACGTATTTGTAATTCCTTTCTCTATGGTATTCAATGCAATCGAATAACACATGCTGGATTGTTATTGGTTCGTTACAGGTATCACACAGCTGGGGGATTTCTTCTTAAATAGGTGTTTTTGACTAAACCGAGTGTGTCTCCGTCGTCTAGTAAGAATAATCTACTCCTGCCTCCTTTTTCTATCATTCCATTTTTTGTGGTTTTTTAACTGAGTCTTAGACTTCTTGCTTCTGTGGTGTTCCAGATATTTTGATGTTTCCATCCATTGAATTATTCTCTTGCACTAGCTTACTAACTTCTTGTGTAGGAACCGAGTACCGAGTGATGTTATCTACCTCTTCATTTCTATCGATTTCCTGGTGACCAGGTCGACGACTCCTTTTCAATTTCTTGAGTGTAAGAATTGCGCTACTTTCCTTTTTTTATAGGTACTGTAAGTAGCTTGCTAAATCTGAAAAAAATCCGCATTTATTGTTGCTTACGACAGATTCCTCTAAGACTGTTATTTGGACCTTAGATTCTGTCTCTAACTTTGGATTGTGCTTGCGATCCGTTCAGAGCATTTATTTTGCACAGAACAGTTGAATAAGTTTTGGGCAATCAACCGTTCTTGGCCAACTTTGAAATTCTTTTTTAATAACCAGTCAATTTTAGGACCCGGTTGGTATCAAGGTCTATCTAGTTTACTGCCGGTACCCGCATAACTGTCCCATACTGATTTTTGTCACTTTGAGTTACCATCGGGAATCGACTTAATTGTAATCATATTTTCCGAAAAAATCTGAAATTTATACTTTTGTATGGAATAACATGGAAAAAATACCTAGTTGTGTTTGTCCCATATTGAAAGTACCCGCATTACAGTTTCACTTAGGGTTTGCAATGTTCCCGGGAATCGATTTCCCGGGAAACGGAAATAAAAAATCGCATTTCCCGGGAACGGGGAACAGACAATTTTTTTAGCAAAATGAGATTTTTAATGAAGTTGATCAGTAAAAGGTAACAAAGAATTGTTTAAATTTCATTCTCAATTCGCATGAAAAACAAATGAAATACAAAACATATTCAAGTTAACCTCAAAAATTCGTGATCGACTTTTGTAGCATATTTTTGCAAAGGAGGAAAATTAAAGTGCTTCATGTCGTCAAACAATCGCTTCAGATCCGCTGACAATTTTCCGTTAAGCTCAAAAATTCTATTTCCTTCTGTAAAACTTTACTCAAGCCTGCTGAATCACCACTGATGTTCGATTTCTAGAATACTTTCAAATCACCGATTACAGCTTTTGCTAATTGAAAACTGGTGTCCAATTCTTTCAGTTTGTTGAAGAGAAAACTAAGTGTTAGACTGGCATTTGACGCGGAAAATATTTGCAATATTCGGTACGGACTTTTTTAGCAAAATGTTTTTTACACTACAGTAAATATTTACTGTTTACTTGAGCGGTGGCATACCTATTCGCTTTTTTTTTGTTTCATTCAAATATATTTGCTATGCTATTGTGATTTGTTTAAATAAACTGCGTTTTAAATCTAGTTTTTATTGACAGAACAACATTTCAAACCCTTTTGGAGTTTATATCATTATTGATTAGAACGTAAGATTTCGAGGAAGAATTTTGGTTAGTTAACTACGTTATTTCGGTGGTTTTCTGTGACCGAGACAAACCGGAAGGAAACGATAGAATACTAAATAATCAGTTCAATACGAGTCAAAATAAGTCAGTCTTAGAGCATTTGAAGGCTTACACATTAACATGCAAAGATGATTTTTACGTTGAAATACTATACTGACTTTAAGGTTTATAAAATGATTTATTTCAAGTCGCACCAGTTTGACGTATTTAATTTTATTGCAATATTGCATAAGAAACTATAGTGAATCAGCCAAAAGTTTTTCGCGAAACTCGGGATACCCGGGATCCCGGGAATCAATATTTTTGTTCCCGGGATCCGGGAATCCGGGCGCCATCTCTTGCTATTGGACATTTTTCCAAATGTCCTATTGGATATTTGTTCCATTATTCATCTCATTAGGCCGATATTCGCGAAGAATGCACGGATTAAACACAAAATTTTCACAAATTTATTGAACAAATTGACAAAATACTCTGATTTGCTCGTAGAATCACTCAGCATTGTATATTTAGTAGACAATTTTTCACAACGCTTCCATATCCATCTCAAAACTTAGATCACTGCTCAATTATTTATCTCGCGACGACCCAATATTCATCACACTGTTAATCATGAATGAATCACATTATCACGAATGAACGTAGCCGCAGACCATCGTGGTAGGTTACCTAGATATCCGCTGTAGTTGTTAACCTAAGTAACCACTGCAGTGCTGTCGATGTATGTCAATTGTGTCGGAATAATTCAACTTCTCAGTGTGATTTTTTCGTATTAACGGAAACTGATTTGGCAACTTTTGATTTTCTTCAACGTAGTGAAAACAGATGAAAATACATATCTACTGTTGAAATTTAGGATTTGTAAAAATTCATGTATTTCTGCTTATTTAAGTTTGTTTTTGAACACTTGAGGTGAACATTTCAAAGATTAAAGCATTCTTGGTGTAGTGAGTAATTTTGTTTAGTAATTGAAATAAAAAGTGATCTGCTACTGATGAAAAAAAAAAAAAATTGGTTGGCTGCTGAACGAGTCCCGTTGTAGCCGTATAGAACAATGCGCGGTTTTGTTTTCTGAAGCAGGTGATTGAAATAAATAAGTTTTCGAGTGCGGATGCCCGACTATAATATCAAATTTAGAGCTTTTAAGTGAGTTTTTGAGAATTATACTTTATGTATATTTACAAAAAAGGTCATCGCCTGGCTTGTAGCAATTATCGGGGCATAACTCTTCTCAATACCGTGTACAAAATTCTCTCCCGCGTCCTGTTCCACAGACTGAGGCCGTTGCAGGAGACCTTCGTTGGCGAGTACCAATGCGGTTTTCGAGGGGGACGCTCCACGACTGACCAAATGTTTACCTCGCGACAAATCCTCGATAAATTTCGAGAATTCAACTTGCAGACGTACCAACTGTTCATAGAATTCAGGGCAGCGTACGGTTCAGTTAAGAGAAATGAGTTATGGCAGATTACGATCGAACATGGCTTCCCAACAAAGCTGATTAGGCTGATACGTGCCACCCTTGAAGGTTCTACATCAAGCGTCAGGATAGCCGGTAAGATATAGGACTCGTTCGTGGCGTTAGATGGTTTGAAGCAGGGTGACGGGCTGTCGAGCTTATTGTTCAACATCGCATTGGAAGGTGCTATACGGAGAGCTGGTGTGCAGAGAAGCGGCACCATCATTCCGAAGTCGCACATGCTTCTCGGTTTTGCGGACGATATCGACATCATTTGTATCAACCGTAGAGCTGTGGAAGAGGCCTTCGGACCTCTCAGGTGGGAAGTTGCGAGATTAGGGCTTGTCATAAACTCTGCCAAAACGAAATACATGGTGGCTGGCAGAGTACGTGGTAGCCGTGAGATAAAGAGGCGGATAGCAGCCGCAAACAGGGCCTTTTACGGATTACGTAACCAGCTAGAGTCCCGCAGTCGGCAAATCCGTACTAAACTTGCACTCTATAAAATACTGATTCTTTCGGTGGCCCTCTACGGCCATGAATCATGGACTTGGTGTTGCTCTTGGTGTTTTTGAGCGTAGAATTTTGCGTTCAATCCTTGGCGGCAAACTAGAAAATGGTGTTTGGCGCAGACGCATGAACCATGAAGTGTACCAGGCATACAAATCGGCGGATATAGTCAAGCGGATAAAACACGGCAGGCTTCAGTGGGCTGGGCATGTAGCAAGAATGCCGGATGAGCGTCAAGCGAAGGTTATATTTAGCAGGAATCCCGATAGAGGTCGTAGACTTCGGAGTAGACCCCGTACTCGTTGGATGTGTGCTGTCGACGAGGATGCACGCGAAATATGTGTTAGGGGCGATTGGAGGATAGCAGCCCGAGACCGAGGGACATGGCGACGTATTCTGGATTCGGCACTGGATCGATAATCGGTCTGTCGCCTTAAAAGTAAAGTAAGTAAAGTAAGTACTTTATGAGAAATCCAAAGTGAACTCGTAGAACTTAGTAGATTGGTTTAGTTAGAAAATATGCGTTTTTTCCTGTTTTCAATTGTGTTGTCATGTTGTATAAGATGAATATATGGGCTGAGATAAATTATGGAACAGTTCCCCTAGTTGTTAAAGTTTTGTTTGAACGATTTTGATGATCCTAGGAATACTTGAATGATGCCTTAGGTTTTCTTGGATGATTTTTTTCTTTTCAACCCTAGTGGCGTACTTCGCACTTCGAATTGCTCCCGTAATGGAAGTTTATTTCTGCAGTTTTTGGCCGCTAAATTAGGGATACACATATATTATTCTAAGCCTTACGATGACTCTGTAGATTCATTAAACCATTTGAGGTTAGGTTGGTTTCAATCTAGTTTGCTGTCTACAATTAAATACTTCTAAACATAATGGTTCAGAAACCGAATCTAGGGGTAAATTTTGATCTAGAGTTCGATAGCAATATTCAAAAGAATTTTTTTTTACTATTCAGTTGTTATATATGATGAAGCGTTTATTTTTTTTTGTTTTTTTTTTGTATGGACCCCACTGCGACCAGTAGTTTTTTGGTCTTTTGTGGCATTGTCCGGACGTTTTGCTGTTCGCACATCATTGTTTTTTTTTACCCTTTTAACTTGCTCCGTGTTATAGTGATTTAACCACGTGGTCTTTTCTCCTGACTTATAATTTATTGTTGCCACCAAGTCAAGAATGAAGCATTTGCATTTTAGAAATATAGAATATACTGAAAATTTAATAATAAAAATGTTAAAAATTTAAGCGAATTTTTGGCACTTGACAAATGAAAAGACCACGTGGTTAAAGTCGCAAGAGGGGGGGGGGGGGTTGACCAAAGGACCACGGAAGACCACGGGGGGTACGGGGGGTATGAAGAGTGATCAAAATATGACCACGTGGTTTAGGAACGGCCCCTTAAGGTTAAAAAGTGTAGTCCGGGACGGTGTAGGGTGTAGTACCGTCGCGAAAACGAACTAGACATAAGCAAAACTTACCGGTTGATTTGACATGACCAGGTATGCCAAATCTACAGAATAGTCAGCAAATCTTGGTTTTGGTGCGTATGTAAGCAACGGTCATACCGTGCGCCGGCATAGGTATTTTCTCCCTTCAATGCTATTTGTAGTGGTTTTCTATACTTATTTTAATTATTTTTAAATATTTCTGTGAAATAAATTATATATATATATATATATATATATATATATATATATATATATATATATATATATATATATATATATATATATATATATATATATATATATATATATATATATATATATATATATATATGGCAGAGCTGTATGCCACCACGGGTCGGTATTTGGCGATTACCGTAGGCCACGGAAGTGCTAACTGCAACAACGCAGTCCCGGACCATCAGCGAGAGCTAGCCTAGGTTGTGGTGAGACTCAGGCATTGGGCCGCCGAATTCTCACAAAAGCCACATTATTCGGAAGCAGCTCTGACGGAGCGAATAGTGCCGCTCCCACCACCCAAATGCACTAATTCGCCCATTGGGATTGATGCCAGTAAGTTCCCAATTACGGTAACTAGTCGCAACGCCATATGATAAGAGTCGGATTTCGTTTTCGTACCACGATTCTGGGCTGGCACCTGCGCCGAGCTCCCTTAGTAAGGTCGTGTGACAACGGCTTGAAACGGCGAGACAGCAACCGGTGCAGGGGTCTCCGTCCCGTAAAACCTGGCAGGCCTTCCAGTACGTTCCAAATTCATTGCCCGGTGGGAACCGGGCAGGAGTGGGATCAGATGTCCTTTCCTGACTTGCGCCGGTCGGGGGTGTCATAGTTGCTCATAAGGCGCTATGGCAGCCGCCCCTAGCCATGGCCTCACTGCTTCGGCATAGACTACCATGGGACCAGATAGGCGACCACTCCAGTATGGATAAGGATAGCGGCTGGAAGGGGGACCCAATTAACAAGAATGAATATTGAAAAAAATGAAGATCAACAATTGGGCGCAGATGGGTTGAAAACCCCGTTTGCACGAGGAGGCATCCAGAGGTCTCCGCCGAGAAAGGCGGAGATGGATGCAGTAAAGGACGCCTGCGAAGACGGCAAAGGCAGTACGCCTACCGGATCGACGCAAGACATCGCAGTGGCTGGTCCACTGTTGATAAAGGCGGTCGGAAGACAGCGAGACACGCTACCGAAGGTAGTAGTGCTGTCGGAGCAGCTCGATGCCATAATCGAGTTTGCGAAAGTCGCACCAACACGACGAAGTACCTGAAGCAGGCTCTCTACATGCTTCGGTCCTCCGTCGATGCTGCGAAGAAGGAGCACGCCGAGCTCAAGGCAAGGGCGGTGGCTGCAGAGAAGAATGCAACGGAGGTGACCGGAAGGGCGACGAAGTCGGTCCAAACGGACACCTGCACGTTTGCAGCGGTTTGCGCCTCCGGGTCAGCCGCAAAAAGAGCAAGGCAGTCTCCGGGGGAAGCCCCCGAGAACTGCAAGAAACGGTTGGTTGTGCTAAGCCCGCGAGATAGCACACCAACGGCCTCCAAGTCCGCCGAAAAGTCTGCCGAAGTGGCAGCTACGGGAAACCCTTGGGTTACCGTGGGAGGAAGGAAGCGCCAAAAAGACAGCAAGCGCAACGACGAGAAGGCGACAAATCGTCTAAAAATGGGAAAGAAGGCGCGAAGCAGGGGCGACGCCCTCATACTCAAGACGGAGGGGTCCAAGTACTCCGAAGTCTTGAAGAAAATGAGAGGCGAAACCCAGCTCAAGGATCTGGGAGCGGATGTGCGGACCATCCGTCGTTCTCGCACCGGCGAGATGATCCTTGAGCTCCGTAAGGATGCTAAAACAAGGGCGCTGCCTACAAGACGGTAGCCGAGCAGGTCCTCGGGAAAGATGTGCAAATTCGGGCACTCACCTCAGAGGTGACTCTCCAGCTCAAAAACCTGGATGAAGTCACCGAGAGGTGCGATATTGCACAGGCCCTCAAGGAGAAGTGCGGAGTGGAAGTAGCCACTGAGGTAATTCGCCTCCGAAAGGGTCCAGCGGGGACCCAGGTGGCCACTTTCCGGCTTGCATCGGCCGATGCAACTCTGGCCCTGAAGACAGCCAAACTTAAGATTGGCGGGTCAGTATGTCCCCTGAGCATACTCCAGCAGCCGGACGTTTGCTTCAGGTGTTTCGAGGGAGGACACAAGTCCTGGACCTGCAAGGGGCCCGATAGGAGCCAGTTATGTAGGCGTTGTGGTGGTGCTGGCCATAAAGCTAAAGACTGCGGGGAGCCTCCCAAGTGCTTGGTATGTACTGGAAAACGGGACGCCAAGCACTTTATGGGAGGCCCACGGTGCCCAGCCGGTAATGCGGCCACGAGACCACGGGCGTGAGGGTGACACAATTGAACCTGAACCATTGCTATGCGGCACAGCAGCTGCTATACCAAGCAGCGTCTGAGTCGCGGTCGGACATCGCAATCGTATCGGACCCCTACTGCATTCCTCCCGGAAACGGTAATTGGGTTGCAGAAAAGTCCAGTACGGCGGCCATATGCACGACCAGCAAGTTCCCGGTTCAGGAGGTTGTGTCAACCTCAAATGAAGGATACGCGGTTGCCAAGGTGGACGGAGTGTTCTACTGCAGTTGTTATGCTCCGCCGCGTTGGTCTATCGAAAGGTTCACCCAGATGGTCGATTTGTTATCTATGGAGCTGACGGGACTAATAGGGGTGTGCGAAACTGGCTTTTCTGGTGTCGAAACGAAACGAAACGAAATTAACCCTTAATTTCGGTTTCGCCAAATTTGTCGAAACGAAATCAAGGTGGATTTCGAGTTCTCGAGACGAAACGAAATTGGTCTCTAAATTTCGCGAAATTTCGCGAAATTTCGAAAAATAAAATAAATGTTCCTGAAACATAGCATTACAATGATTTGAAACGTTGGAGTGTACGCTAACCCTTCAGCAGCTGATCGCAAAGTGCTTACCTGGTCGACGAAGAGTAACGTAGGTATTCAGATATCGATAAACCGACAAGGACGAGAAAATCAAAAATGTTAAAAACTAAAATCTTGATGCATTAATTTACACAGATTATATTGCAGGTAATAGTAGCGCGATAGGTCCAAATGATATAAAGGTCAAACTCGAAATGTCTTTGTAAATAATAATTTAATAAACTTCTGAACTGATTCTTTTGGTTAAAATGCAATTATGTTTAAAATAGTAATCCTTCTTTCATAGCACCTTCATCATTCAAAATCCAAGTTTTATCCTAGAGCTCGAACTGGAAAACATGAGAGATGGTATGAAAAAGTTATTGCGCAAATTGTAAATAGAATTTTCAGTAATATCATTTTCTCAAAACCAAAATATCAAATAGATAATGGTTGTTTAATTTTTAATAATATTTCATTGTCTTTAACAAATATAACAATTTCCTTACCTGAAAGTAATTTAAAATACGCTATTCTGTTGAATATATTCAAAATGATTTTTGATTTGTTGTTGAGTATCAAAATAAATAAAATTTGTTTAAGCAATTTGATCATCTACGATAAATTTTTCGCTTATAGTTATGGTAAATTGTATACTCATCTAGAAATCATCTAGAAAAATCACAGCAGGGTTGAGTGCAAAGCCACGACCGCAGGTTTAAGTAGATTACTTTTACAAGAAAGGTAACCCGGCTGCTTGCGTGTCAGTCATTTTTAATAACCATTCATTATGCTTTCAAATACATTTAGTAGCCTTGAAAAAGGCCGATTGCTGCAATTGCAATTTTCATTCAATTAATGCATAAATGCTTCATGGTCAGAGCGTGCGATATCCGCTCTGACATAATAAATTTTTCGAACGTTGTGGAATGATATAACTAAAAAAATAGGTGTGACCTAATTATTTCCAGTTATACTATTCTACAACGTGCGAAAAATTTTATTTCGTATGTCGTAATACTAATGTACCGTGCTGGATCGAAATCCGTACACCTAAGCACATGATATTCTTCGACGGTCAATATAAAATCAAGAAATCACATATTGATTTTAACTGACATGATTACTTATAGGTCTACTTATATTTTATCACTATTTTCAAGCAACATGATTCAAATCACTCCGAAACTCGAAAAAATCTTGTTTAAATAGGACATGCTTTGAATCGAAATCCGTACACAGTTTTATGTCTGAATCAAAACCCGTACACTTTTGAATCGAAATCCGCACACACGCGATATAGACTGGATCAAAGTCCATACAACAATAAATCAAAATCCGTATAGATATAGAAGTACAAAAATGAACATCTTTTATTTATAATTAATCTTCAAATTTACGAATAAATATATTTTTAAGGATCAATTGGTTTCTAAAGTTTCACACGGTTTTCTAATTTTTTATATCAGCTGAAATAGTGCAATTTTCGTAGCGTTTCGTTGTAACCGGAACGCCGGAACCTCTAGAAGCTTCCCGGTACGACTTTCCCTTGCGCACCTCAGTCACATCTCCTTCGAAATTATTTGCCGTATATTTATACTTGTTTTCTTCCATTATATGCTGAAAACACGAAGAAAGTTCAACAATATATGCATGATACACACGCTGTACGGATTTCGATTTAAGCAATTAACAAGGATCAAAATCCGTACGGCACAGTTTTCGTTTAATAAATACAATTTACACTATTTACCAGACTATATACAGCTCGAAAATGGCAAAGACTTACCTTTTCCATCAATTTCAAAAAGATTCACAGAGTAAAACACTTATATCCAACTTGAAAATCGTTTTTATCTGAAGAACGTTTCCTTAGTAAATTCTCTAACGATACAACGAAATGACAACTGTAACCGATACACGATTGATTTTTTATTTTCAATATTTTTATTTCATGGCCTACTGGCGCATAGTTTAATCTAACAGAAGGCCAACAACTCAACGGATATTTACATGTAATTATCATATGACTTTTCATTTTTATAATGCGTAAAACTGAAGAAAAACTTCAAGGTGTACGGTTTTCGATACTGTACGGGTTTCGATCCAGCACGGTACGAAAAATACATCTCATTCATTCTGGCTCAGAGCGATCGTTTGATGAAACCCGCCTTAATTTTCAGTTCCTACAGTTTTTCTTCAGTTTCGTAACACGGATGTACAAAAACGATTTCTGTCGTGTTGTGCGGCTTGGAAGAAGAAAACGTTCTCGTCCCCGTGTCGCATGTAAGCAGATTGGTGCGTGTTTGATATTGCCGATGGTAGACATGAGTATGAAGGTCGAAATTCTGCTATGATGTCGAACTTTAACCGTCTTCTTTATGACGTTACATCCTTGTTAATGAAGTGTTGTGAATTTTCTAAAACAGACTAAGCATCGTGAGCAGAACGTACCGAACTTTTCTGTTTGAAATCGGATTCGTTTCGTATATACCGCTTGGTAAGCACAGTATCAACAAATCGTAATAAAAATCACACTGCTGTGCATTTGCAGCAGCATCAAACCTCAGTTGCAGTTTATTAATAACCATTTATTATGCTATTCCAAAAACATTTAGTAGCCTTGAAAATGGCCGATTGCTGCAATTGCAATTTTCATTCAATTATTGCATTAATGCTTCATGGATATACCCGCTGCAACTGCTGCGCTATCCGTAGCCATGCCACAGTTGTGGCCGCTATACGCTGCCATTGGTATACGCTGTCCCTGCATCCGCTGGCCCAGCTGCTATTGATGCTGAGATCCGCTGCAACTAGTGCGTTATCCATTGCTATGCCACAGCTGTGGCCGCTATCCGCTATCACTGGTATCCACTGCACTGCTACTGCTGCTGCTAGGGAGGACTACTGTTGTCGCTGTCTAGAACTATTATGAGCGGCTTCGGCTGAAACAGGCTCTTATATAGGCCAAATAGCATGTTTTCAATTGCAAGGTATATGATTCTGTCGACCGTGCTTGAGAAGCAATCATATAACGACCAATCAGAGGTCGAATTTTTCGTTTTGGCAAGGCTTGACTATTTTCAACATTACAATAGTTCGAATAATAAAATTACAATTATCTTCATTTGGGAAGAATCTTAGAAGATTTTCCAATCTAATGCTGCAAGAACGAAGGAAATCCATCGAATACTAACCGATTTATTAGCATTTGAAATTGGACATATTTTTCACTTTTTTCGGTTTTAGATTTTCATTTTACATCCCTATGTAGCTGAACTTCCTGAGAGAAGTATTCTACTTCAAAATATTTAGTTAATAATAAGTGAAACCTTACTTTTAGTGATTTTCAGGTATCGGATTTGTAACTTAGTTTTTTTAACAAATTACAAAGTTTTTGAATATCGAACAAAATATAAACATCTTTCTTTCTTCCTTCAGTTCATGAACATCCAGGTCTTATATATTGTTTTGAAGACCAAAACGTTGATTTTTTTACCGGTCGTTGAGTATTGAAATATACTTCCAGGAAAAATGTCATAAATCCCGACGCATTGCAGAATAGAACTATTATTCTAAAGAAGTAAATGCCATATAAGGCAAAGCCTGTTTAAAACAAAAAAAAATTCTTCGTTCGGATAAATTTGAAATATGTTTCAAAAATTTGATTGCAGTTAATTGGTGACAACTCTCAAAATTTCCGTGATACTTATTAATTATCAAGTCGTGTCAAATAAATTCATTAATTAAAAAATTGCGAAAGCTTCGTCTTGACTGAGTGGCAATAATAAATTATAAGTCAGAAAAGAGACTACGTGGTCTATTCATTAACCCCCACACCCCCCGCGTGATTTTTCGTGGTCTTTTGATAACCCCCCCCCCTCTCCCCCCCGTCTCCATATATATGACTACGTGGTTTGGGAACGGCCCCTTTGAAACAAACCAAAATAAGTAATCATTCTCGTTCCCTTTTTTCACGTTCTTTCTAACCTTTCTTTTCTTCTACCTTGTATATTCGTCAAGTGCAAAGCCAGAATCACTTTTATGCTATAATCTGAACTTGTTTTTGACATTGTAAAATTTTGTGTCACCTAAAACAAGAGTAACATTTCTCAGTTATGTGTTTAACGAGAGCGAACCATGTGCTTTTTATTCATTCATTGATAAAGTATACTTTTTTGGTAACACGTTTAAAATATTTTTGATAAGGTACCTGGCAATTTTGAAACCTATGCTGACTTTGAAGTCAGAGTGTTTTGAAACAATACTAAAAATTCAGGCAATTACAACTTTTTCTGCTTGACACATCGATCACTCTGTCTGCACACTATAAGGCATGATATCTGGTCAGCCTAGTGATAGCAATGAACTATCTGAAAAAACACATTTAAATACACTACGGTGTGCAAAGAGGAGTCCTCTAACACAGAGAATCCGAAAAACGCTTGTAAATTTTTACAAGTCGAGTAGCATAGAACATTTGGCCTGTAAGGTAGAGCTTCAGAGCTTCAGTTTTGATAGAAATTGCTATGCCCTCCTAAACGAAAGACAAAAAGTGACCTCTCTAACCTAGTGCGCTGCAAAGATAACCACATTTTGATGTACGTAAAAGATGCGTAAAATTTATTCCTACAAACAAATTACTAGATACCTTGTAGCGCTTTTGGACGGCTTCATATTCCTCGAATGTGACTTCAGTGATGACATGAATTTTATGTTCTGCGTGAATAAAAAATACCTCCCGCATGATGTTACGGTTTTGTCTTTAAAAACAAAAATTACCGGCTGAGAGTTTATTCTTCTATGTCTGACTTAGTATACCAGATATCTGTTGAGATATATTCAATTTAATTTATAGTCGCAATGAGCACAAACCAAAATAATATAATAATGTGCATCGAAAATTTGGTCCGAAATTTCGCGAAATTTCGTAATCGTCGAAATTGGAAGCTTAATTTCGCGAAATTTTAGGCGGGATTTAGCGAAATTCAACGAAGTTTTTCGGCAATTTCGCGAAACCGAAATTTCGCGAAATTTCGGGAAATTTCGAGTTTTGCGAATTTATACGAAATCATTCGAAATCTCGCACAGCCTTAGGGACTAACACCCTTAGTAGTGGCGGGCGACTTCAACGCTTGGGCTGTTGAGTGGGGAAGCCGCCGCACGAACCGGAGGGGTCAGATCTTGTTGGAAGCTTTGGCAAAGCTCAACCTAGATCTGGCCAACGTTGGAACCAAGTGTACATTCAGCAGAAATGGTGCGGAGTCGATCATCGACGTGACGTTCTCCAGCCCAGGACTGATCGTGAACTGGAGGGTAGACGATGGCTACACCTATAGTGACCATCAGTCGGTCTGCTATAGCGTAGTCCAGAACGTGAGGCGGCAGGCGACGGGTAGAGCCAATACTCCGACCGTCCGCGGGTGGAAGACATCGCATTTCGATGCCGAGGTATTTGCAGAAGCAATGAGAAGAGAGCGCGAGGGGGGCAGTTGGCTCCGCCCGAGTGCTGACCAATTAGTTGCCACATTATCGCGGGCGTGCGACGCCACCATGCCTAGGACCCGCCAACCTAGGAATGGTAAGTCACCGGTATACTGGTGGACCGACGCGATAGCGGACCTCCGTAGCGCGTGCCTCCGTGCAAGACGGATGTTGCAACGTGCACGTACCGATGCACAGAGGGTAGAGCGCCGTGTAGTATTCGGATCTGCAAGATCGGCGCTTAAAAGTGCGATAAAGGCGAGCAAAAGGGCCTGCTTCGATAGGCTATGCGCGAGTGCCAATACGAATCCGTGGGGCAACGCCTACAGAGTCGTAATGGCGAAGACCAAAGGCGTGTTGGCGCCTGCAGAGCGATCACCAGCGATGCTGGAGCGCATCATCGAGGGACTCTTTCCACGACACGAGCCAAATCCTTGGCCTCCGGTTGCTGAGTCTCACGTCCGACGTTCCAGTATCTCAGACACAGACCAGGGATGGTCGGCCAACCTGCCGGGCATCCAATCCGTGAGAGACGGCAGCCGTGCAGAGGTTGTGGAGGAGGTAAGGGTTACGAATGAGAAACTCATCGTGATCGCCAACTCCCTAAAGGTGAGCAAGGCACCGGGACCGGATGGAATCCCGAACTTGGCCATCAGGACGGCCATGAAAGTGGCCCCTGATCTATTTCGAGCAGTCATGCAGAAGTGCCTGGATGACTGCCTCTTTCCGGACAGGTGGAAGCGACAGAGATTGGTGCTGTTGCCGAAGGCTGGGAAACCGCCAGGGGACCCATCGGCATACAGACCTATCTGTCTGCTGGACACTACGGGCAAGGTGCTTGAGAGGATTATCCTCAACAGACTGGTGAAGTACACAGAGGGTGTAAACGGTCTGGCAAGTAACCAGTTCGGCTTCCGGAAAGGTAGATCCACGCTGGATGCTATTCTCTCTGTCACCAAGACGGCAGAGGTAGCACTCCAGCGTAAGAGTTGGGGCATTCGCTATTGCGCAATCGTCACGCTTGACGTGAAGAATGCATTCAATAGCGCCAGTTGGGACTTCATAGCGCTCGCGCTTAGGAGCATCCACGTACCGGTGTCGTTGTACAAGATTTTGGAAAATTATTTCCAGAATCGGGTACTAGTTTACAACACGGAGGAGGGTCAGAAGTGCGTCCCAATCACCGCAGGGGTACCGCAAGGTTCCATCCTGGGCCCGGTGTTGTGGAATGTCATGTATGACGGGGTGTTGAAACTAAAGTTCCCTGTAGGGGTTGTGATCGTCGGTTTCGCAGACGACATCACGCTAGAGGTCTACGGCGAGTCGATCGAAGAGGTCGAGTTGACGGCCGCGCACTGCATACGCAAGGTCGAAGACTGGATGCACTCTAGGAAACTGGAGTTAGCGCACCATAAAACGGAGGTTACGGTTGTGAACAACCGCAAATTAGAGCAACAGGCGGTGGTCAGAGTCGGTGACTGCACCATTACCTCAAGGCGTTCCTTGAAGCTCTTGGGGGTTATGGTTGACGATAAGCTCACATTTAAGAGTCACGTCGACTATGCCTGTAAGAGGGCTTCAACGGCCGCTGCAGGACTATCTCGAATGATGTCCAATAGCTCAGCGGTATATGGCAGCAAGCGTAAACTTCTCGCCAGCGTGGTTTCGTCCATACTTAGGTATGGTGGGCCAGCGTGGTCCAAAGCGTTAGGTACCAACAGTCATCGTCGAAAACTGGAAAGTACCTACAGGCTCATGTGCCTGAGGGTTGTGAGCGCGTACCGTACAGTGTCATACGACGCAATCTGCGTCCTGTCCGGCATGATGCCTATCAGCATAGCCATTAAGGAGGACGTAGAATGCTTCGATCAACGTGACACAAGGGGTATACGAGGAACCAGAAGGTCATTCTCGATGATCAGATGGCAGCAGGAATGGTCCAATTCCGCAAAGGGTAGATGGACGCATCGACTTATTCCGGACGTATCCGGATGGGTCGGGAGGCGCCATGGAGAAGTAAACTTCCACTTGACACAGATTCTGTCAGGTCATGGTTGCTTCAGGCAGTATCTACACAGATTCGGGCATGCGGGGTCCCCCATGTGTCCCGAGTGTGCGGATGCGGAAGAAACTGCTGAGCATGTCTTCTTCGTGTGCCCTCGTTTTGTGCATGCGCGGAGCGACATGATGGTAGTGAGCGGGCCAGACACCACTCCGGACAACCTAGTTCGGAGGATGTGTAAAGACCCAAACATTTGGAGGGCGGTTTGTACAGCCGCCTCTCAAATAGTTTTAGAATTGCAAAACAGGCGACAGGTTGACCACCGACACGCCAGTGTTAGCTAACGGCCAGTCTCCAGGTTAGTTAGCTAAGTTAGCAAAGAGATCTATAGAACCAAGAGGGTGCACAGAGCACAAAAGCCGCTCCCCGAAGCAATACCTAGCGGTGGTCCCGGGGAGTATTATGGGCTGGAGACTGGAGGGGTTTTAGTGGGTCCGGTCACTGATTCAAACCAACCCCACACTCCCTGAGGTTGGTCACCTCAGGGGTTTGGATGCAAATTTCCCCTCCACCTGAAAAAAAAAAAATATATATATATATGTATATATATATATATATATATATATATATATATATATATATATATATATATATATATATATATATATATATATATATATATATATATATATATATATATATATATATATACATATATATATATATATATATATATATATATATATATATATATATAATATATATATATATATATATATATATATATATATATATATATATATATATAATATATATATATATATATATATATATATATATATATATATATATATATATATATATATATATATATATATATATATATATATATTGACCCATAGGTATTTCAACAAGTAAAAAACTAATACGGAGCAAATAATAATAATTATAATGAAAAAACTTGAATTTTTATTTTGCATTTTGTTTGTGCCAAAAGAGCTGAATTAATGTCGATTAAACTTTTTACCCCGCCCTTATTCAGCGTGAGCTGGCTAAGTACGTTCTAATGCGCGAAACAAACGTTGGCAAACATCATTATTAAACACGCGTTCAACAAGAGCCTTTCTAAAGTCGAGCAACGGTTTAACAGATGTTTAATAAGTATTTTGTTAGACAGGTCGAACACATGCCGAACAGCAGCCTAATAAATGTTTTCCGGTGCAGCTGTTCAACGCTGGTTGCATAAGTGTTGAATAAAATATTCTGCTGTTGTTGTTTAAAATTCTCTTCGACGTTCCAAAACAACTGTGTGTCGGATAATTTATCCAAATTTAACTGAACAATCATTGAACAGAAGTTTTTTATTTTTCATTTCGGTTGTTGTTAAACTGTAGCCTAATAAAAGTGATGGAGTAAACGTTTAGGCAACAATAATTGTTCCTTGGGGAACGCTCTAACATTCTTCTGAATGATGTCATTTGTTTACAAGCAATTAATTTGAAATAAATAAAAAAAAGTTATTGTTTTTTGTAAATTTATTTTAAAATATTTATCGAATATTAAAAAAAGCAGTAAATTATTTTCAAGTTAAGATTTTTTCCACAATTCGTCCATGGACAACATTTTAGTAGAGATCAATGCTTTTGAGATACAAAGATTTCATCTGATAAAATATATACGTCGTTTTCAAAAATAAGCCTTGAATCAAAACGGTGTTGCAAAGTTACGTGTCCTCTAGTCAAGAGCACATACAAAGTTTCATCAAAAATGTTCAATTCAGAATTTAGTAACCAGTAATTAAAAAAGAAACTAATTATTCGGTTTTATATAATGCTTTCTGAGTTCTGAGTTTTGAGTTCCGAATGAATCATATTTTCATACATTTTCAAGACAAAGTCTTATTAAACTTATAAAACTTTTAAATCTCAATATTTAAATGGTTCAGCAGGGCTGAAGTAGTCCTGGTTGTTTGAAAGCAGCATTTCCTTGAATCTGAAGATTGCTAAAATCGTAATAGCTATATAATTTCAATTTTAAGTTTTTATAAGGTTTTAAAAAACTGATATAAAAAGGTACTTGGGTACCGTATGTTGGTTAAAACGCCGTAGAACCAATTTGTAGAATCTCTAGAACACCAGAAACTAAATTTCAAACCCTTCCAAAAATTTGGCAACCGATTTGTAATAACATGTAGTATCAAATATATTTCAGAGCGTCAGCAATCGGTTATATCAGTCATACTGGGCACAATCATAATAGCACCCGCGATTTTAATGAGAAATTTTCCTACGCGAGTATAAACTAGAACGCACCTCAACGACCCAACAAAAAATACGGATTAGATTATCCTTGACTCAATCCTTAAGATCAATTCATAAAGTTTTGAGCACAATTGAAGTACTTTGGCCGACCAGTTTCGAAACAGAGTGACCATAAAAACGGCTTATTCGATATATATTATTTTCTAAAATTTATAACTTTTGAATTAGTTGATCGTTTGTCGGTCTTTTTAGATCAACTGAGAGGTAATTATTTTTAGTTTCAAGAAAAAATGCCTAGAAACCAAATCTGTGTACTTTTAAATGAAAAATATATAAAAAATTTATAATTTTTGTCATGTTTAAATTTAATTTATTCAAATAGGAAGAAAAAACATATTTTTGAAAAAGATTAATTTAAACAGTTGAATGTGCCATTCAAATTGAGACCAAGTGATATGTTTTATTTTTGCCACAAAAAAAAAAGACAAACAAATGAAAAAGGCTTATTTTTTGAAAAACATTAATATCTTAGAGTAGAATTGAGATATTGCAAATTGTTTGTTTTAAAAAACCCTAGAAGTTTTTCAGCAGTTTTTCAAGACACAGAAAACCTTTTTTCTTCAAAGTTGCTTAAAACTGTACAACAATATTGTAGAACAATTATTTTTTCTATCTAAAAAGATAAAAAAATCACATACGTACAGTGACGATTTTATCACAGTTCGTTTTTTCGCGTTTCCTACTTTGCTACTTTTAAGGAAGAGTTCTGAATCATGATTTGATTGCCGATCGAATATACTAATGTAAAGTAACGATCTTCAGCAACTTTGCAAAACCTTAGCCTATCCCGTTATTTCTACTCTCCAGAAAGCTGCGGTCTTCAGCGAAGTTGTTCGGAATGTCAAGAGATGGTGGAAAGTTAAGTACGAAATTCCACCACTATGTGGTGCTAGTGTACACGTAATTCTTCGTATTTTGATCCTGATTTACTTATACAACGATTCCATCCTCCTAGAAAACTGTGTTCTCCAGCAAAGTTTGTCACATGACCTTCTGAACAAATTTCCTGAAGATCACAGCAGATAAGTGATGTTCAAAATTTTTAAAGCTACATGCACCCAATTTTCGATAATTTTCTAATGAACGCTCGAGCTTCGTAGCCGCAAGGTTAAAGAGTCCGCTTTGACAAGCGTATGGTGATAGGTTCGAATCTTAGTAGAACCAAGCCATTCGTTGGCAAAAAAGACTTTAAGTATGGGTTTATTCTCAGGCTCTTCCACACAAAATCTTCTCTCCAAACTTAATAACCACTGATCTAAAGCTTCGATAATATCATAGACTATAGCACGTTTTACACTGTTAGAGTGATAACCTGCAAGAGGATATAATAAAGAAGTTACTAAGTCTGAAGGAGAAGACAAAAATCACTATAACACGGAGCAAGTTAAAAGGGTAAAAAAACAATGATGTGCGAACAGCAAAAACGTCCGGACAATGCCACAAAAGACCAAAAAACTACTGGTCGCAGTGGGGTCCATACAAAAAAAAAAAAAAAACAAAAAAAAATAAACGCTTCATCATATATAACAACTGAATAGTAAAAAAAATTTCTTTTGAATATTGCTATCGAACTCTAGATCAAAATTTACCACTAGCTTTGGTTTCTGAACCATTATGTTTAAAAGTATTTAATTGTAGACAGCAAACTAAATTGAAACTAACCTAACCTCAAATGGTTTAATGAATCTACAGAGTCATCGTAAGGCTCAGAATAATATATGTGTATCCCTAATTTAGCGGCCAAAAACTGCAGAAATAAACTTCCATTACGGGAGCAATTCGAAGTGCGAAGTACGCCACTAGGGTTGAAAAGAAAAAAATCATCCAAGAAAACCTAAGGCATCATTCAAGTATTCCTAGGATCTTCAAAATCGTTCAAACAAAACTTTAACAACTAGGGGAACTGTTCCATAATTTATCTCAGCCCATATATTCATCTTATACAACATGACAACACAATTGAAAACAGGAAAAAACGCATATTTTCTAACTAAACCAATCTACTAATCCATGGAATGGATTCTTATTAGTTCACTTTGGATTTCTCATAAAGTACTTACTTTACTTACTTTACTTTTAAGGCGACCGACCGATTATCGATCCAGTGCCGAATCCAGAATACGTCGCCATGTCCTTCGGTCTTGGGCTGCTATCCTCCAATCGCCCCTAATACATATTTCGCGTGCATCCTCGTCGACAGCACACATCCAACGAGTACAGTCGCCGTTCGATAACTGCAAGTCTTTTAACTGCAACGCTTTTTAACTGCAAGACCGATAACTGCAACAATTTTGCAGTTATCGGACCGCAATCCGTCAAATCTGAAGTCAAAGTCATATTTGACATTGAAGTGACAAATCTCGCGGGGGGATTCTAAATGCATTCGAAAATAAAAATTGTTGAATCTCTAGAAACATTTCAAAAGGACTTTTTCATTTCTCTCGTTTTTTTGATTCCGTTTACTTGTTGTTTCTTCATTCTAGATGGGAGATCATAGATCTCCACTTTTAATCAATGAAGCAAAGTCACCATGTTATGTGGTTCACTTACCGTAATTATTTTAACAGAAAAACAATATTCCTTCTGCATTGTTTGGCTAGCTTGCACTACTCAGTGAAGCAGTGCACAGGTGATCACAAACAATATTTTGTGACCTAGCGATAAATAGACCATTTTAGGAACTGACAGGTGTCACGGATCCTGCTGACATTGATGTTGCTTTTACTTGCGTTATGTCAGCGGTTCCGAGCTTTCTGTCAAAATTTCATTCATGAGTTGAGTTCAGAAAAGTCTCGTAAAATGGTCTTCTGTAGTGATGAACTTAATATTCGCCTACATATTGGTTATGTAAAGTAGTTACTAAAACGCAATAAATTATGATACGGAAATATGACTATCAAATTGATTAATCAAAAAGCTTGCCTATTTTAGTTTTCTGCTATTTTTTGTCACTATTCCATTAAAAAATACATTTCGACATTATTGAAAACAAAAATGGTAGTGACGGACCCCCCTCTAAATTTTGGCATGTGTCAAGTGTTGCAGTTATCGAGCGGCATTCGATAACTGCAATGTAAACATGTTGCAGTTAGCGAACGACGACTGTATATATATATATATATATATATATATATATATATATATATATATATATATATATATATATATATATATATATATATATATATATATATATATATATATATATATATATATATATATATATATATATATATATATATATATATATATATATATATATATATATATATATATATATATATATATATATATTTTTTTTTTTTTTATTTTTCATTTTTTTTTTTTATTTTTATTTTTTTTTTTTGTTTCAGGTGGAGGGGAAATTTGCATCCAAACCCCTGAGGTGACCAACCTCAGGGAGTGTGGGGTTGGTTTGAATCAGTGACCGGACCCACTAAAACCCCTCCAGTCTCCAGCCCATAATACTCCCCGGGACCACCGCTAGGTATTGCTTCGGGGAGCGGCTTTTGTGCTCTGTGCACCCTCTTGGTTCTATAGATCTCTTTGCTAACTTAGCTAACTAACCTGGAGACTGGCCGTTAGCTAACACTGGCGTGTCGGTGGTCAACCTGTCGCCTGTTTTGCAATTCTAAAACTATTTGAGAGGCGGCTGTACAAACCGCCCTCCAAATGTTTGGGTCTTTACACATCCTCCGAACTAGGTTGTCCGGAGTGGTGTCTGGCCCGCTCACTACCATCATGTCGCTCCGCGCATGCACAAAACGAGGGCACACGAAGAAGACATGCTCAGCAGTTTCTTCCGCATCCGCACACTCGGGACACATGGGGGACCCCGCATGCCCGAATCTGTGTAGATACTGCCTGAAGCAACCATGACCTGACAGAATCTGTGTCAAGTGGAAGTTAACTTCTCCATGGCGCCTCCCGACCCATCCGGATACGTCCGGAATAAGTCGATGCGTCCATCTACCCTTTGCGGAATTGGACCATTCCTGCTGCCATCTGATCATCGAGAATGACCTTCTGGTGCCTCGTATACCCCTTGTGTCACGTTGATCGAAGCATTCTACATCCTCCTTAATGGCTATGCTGATAGGCATCATGCCGGACAGGACGCAGATTGCGTCGTATGACACTGTACGGTACGCGCTCACAACCCTCAGGCACATGAGCCTGTAGGTACTTTCCAGTTTTCGACGATGACTGTTGGTACCTAACGCTTTGGACCACGCTGGCCCACCATACCTGAGTATGGACGAAACCACGCTGGCAAGAAGTTTACGCTTGCTGCCATATACCGCTGAGCTATTGGACATCATTCGAGATAGTCCTGCAGCGGCCGTTGAAGCCCTCTTACAGGCATAGTCGACGTGACTCTTAAATGTGAGCTTATCGTCAACCATAACCCCCAAGAGCTTCAAGGAACGCCTTGAGGTAATGGTGCAGTCACCGACTCTGACCACCGCCTGTTGCTCTAATTTGCGGTTGTTCACAACCGTAACCTCCGTTTTATGGTGCGCTAACTCCAGTTTCCTAGAGTGCATCCAGTCTTCGACCTTGCGTATGCAGTGCGCGGCCGTCAACTCGACCTCTTCGATCGACTCGCCGTAGACCTCTAGCGTGATGTCGTCTGCGAAACCGACGATCACAACCCCTACAGGGAACTTTAGTTTCAACACCCCGTCATACATGACATTCCACAACACCGGGCCCAGGATGGAACCTTGCGGTACCCCTGCGGTGATTGGGACGCACTTCTGACCCTCCTCCGTGTTGTAAACTAGTACCCGATTCTGGAAATAATTTTCCAAAATCTTGTACAACGACACCGGTACGTGGATGCTCCTAAGCGCGAGCGCTATGGAGTCCCAACTGGCGCTATTGAATGCATTCTTCACGTCAAGCGTGACGATTGCGCAATAGCGAATGCCCCAACATTTACGCTGGAGTGCTACCTCTGCCGTCTTGGTGACAGAGAGAATAGCATCCAGCGTGGATCTACCTTTCCGGAAGCCGAACTGGTTACTTGCCAGACCGTTTACACCCTCTGTGTACTTCAACAGTCTGTTGAGGATAATCCTCTCAAGCACCTTGCCCGTAGTGTCCAGCAGACATATAGGTCTGTATGCCGATGGGTCCCCTGGCGGTATATATATATTAATTTTTTTTTCACTGTTTTAATTTTCAAACGAATGTAGCTCGATAAAAAGCAACATCTAACAGTTACTCAGTAATTGAAAATGTAATGTTGTGTATTAGTTAGCATTTGGGAATAAATCTATTGTATTTTATTGAATATATTTATTCTCTTGGAATTAATCGATCCACCGATTCAACCGACTAGCCTGGATCGATCTTTTATATTATTTTATACGAAATCTATCGTTTATATTTTAATATTTCTACAACACATATGGATCTTCTGAAAATTGCGCAAAAACTTGTTGCTGCTCTTCAGTTCAAATCTTCTGGCATCCCTGATCATTGTTATATCGCAGTCATGTCAGCATCCATCATTCAGTCTTCAGTTTTATTAATTTATTCCGCGGCTTTAGTCTCCAGTGTTATTGTGTTGCTTGTCTCTGTTTATCGGTTTTGATCGTTTTGATTGAGTGTTCACGAGTGAGGTAATTATAAATATGAAGTGAAATCAAGCAATTAACATTTTTCAATTAAAGGAAATTACTTCTGCGTGGTACAAACCGTCGAAGCTAGCGGTCACTGTGGTTCCGTAGAATTCAGGAAAGACAGCTACCTCAATTGAAGAATTTGGCTTTTATCATTTGCTAGAACATAACGGTAAGTAGGTACAACACTATGCTGTATCGTATTTTAATAATTTTACAATTCCATTTCTAGGAACTTCAATGTAATTTACACCAAAGGAAGATGGTGCATTTGACCGCGATGAGTAGGTGAGAAACTATAATTTTGCGTTGTATAAACAGGGATGCCATCTGGCCGGAGGTGGAAATCAGGATATTTCATAGTTTCAAAACCCACCCTGGTAGAAACAGTTATAATAAAACCGGAGCGCTAGCCCCGCAATTATTTTGTATGCTAATAGTTGTCCGCGAAGTCTGTGCTTAATAAATAATAAGGTCAAGTTTGTACAGCGTAATGTTCGTACCAATACTTTGCCTTTTTTTTGATTTACGCTTTTTTTATTTAACTGTTATAGATGTGAAGAGGCAGATAAATGAGTAGAATGCTTGTTGAGAGGCACACTGTCGCAGTGAAAAAATATGACCTCGAGTGGTTCAATTCTGTTAAAACCGAGGGGCATTTCAAGGCGTGCGACACGCCTCGCGGGACACATTTCTGAGCGGGACATGTTGTTGAAATGAGGGACCGTATAGTCACTTCATAATTAGATGTTTAACGATTTCAACACCTAGATGATTCCTCTCGCCACTTCGCTGAGATTCAACAGAAGAAAAAATTCGTTTGCGTTGTGTCCCGAAATGGTTCACTTTGAAAACCAGGACAAATGCCAGAATATAAAAAATAAATCAGTACGCTCAAATAGGATCTCAGAATTGGGACATGCTCTGCTAAATCAGGACGGATGGTATCCCTATGTATAAATGTACATATATTATTGTTTTGAACGCTTCGTATCGTATTTGTGATCGAACGCAATTTGGTCGAATCAGTTGAATATGTGATCATATGATGTTCACTGATACGAAAGTGTTGCATCGATTAGTTCGTAAAAGGGATACTTGGTCAGCAATAATAAAAGTGTTAAAAATATCTTTTTTTAACACTTTTACTATTGCTTACGAAGGTTCATTTGTAACTCTAGTGTTTTATAGTAAATTATCAATTGTTTATTTTGTGTGGCTAATCAATCAACACTATTTTAATGTGAAATTATAATTGTTAGGATTTATTTGCTTTGGCAATTAGGGCTTGTTATTCGTAGGGATTTAAACCTACTTGTCAAGTAAAGAGAACTAATCTTACAACTAATTTAGTTGCTTACTAATTGACTATGAGGAAAGCTTATCGTAGCAATTGGGGACTTTTTCATCACACATCAATAAATTTTTAATCGGTCTCGATTCTTTCCAATAGGGCGCTTAGTACTCAGTATTATTGCAAAAGAAAAATTGAATTTCGATATCTTTCGTGTTATAGATTCAAGCTTTATGCAATGCAATGACGCAACCGGTTACGGAACATCGAAACCAAGCTGAACGCGAAAGACGATTCTGATAGAAATTATTGTAGTGAATATTTAACTGGGTATGGGGCTCACAGCAAAGTCATGAAAACGCTGTTAGACGCACCCAAATTTATGTTTCTTTAATTGATTTTTACTGATTATGCTTTGATATGAAATTATCCACCTTGTAACCAACCTGATAACCTGATTTCAAAATACCTAATCGTAACAAACTCGGTTGACTGACCGTTTGCTCAATTTATTTATTTAAGTTGTGTGCTCGACGGAGAATCCGGGTGCCTTTTTAGGTATTTCATTTTTTTTTACCTTAATCTATAATGCTCGAAATTGGTGACATCTCAGAACTCGTTGAAAGGCAACTTTGGATATTAGTTTTTAAACAGCAGCGGAGGGAGGGGGGCTAGCATGAGGGACTTTTTTACTCCTTACGTGAATAGAGGGGTACCCGTGTACCCAGAAATTAATATTCTTGTAACGTTTGCAATTTTTATCCGATTTGAATAGTTATAGCACTAAAAAATTCAGCAACTTCAGTTTTCCCGTTGGTGTATTCCGAAACAGAGGAGCTCTATGAATTTTTGAACAGAATCTCACACTTATTGATTCATAGTTTATGAAATTACTTCAACAATCTATTTTCATGGTTTCGGGTGTTCTTGGTGATATACCTCCAACATGGTCCTTGTTTTGTTCACTGAATGATTACACTAGAAGAGCCCCATAGGAAATTTGTTCCCGAAATGGCTTGCTAAAGTTAATTCATGGATTGGCTTTCATGATATGGCTATAATATCGTCAAATTTTTTTTGTTTGGAATAAAAAAAAACTTTAGGGGGAACACTGAAAATTTTGAAAGAAGATAAGCTGCGAATCTAAGGCAATCCATGAGACAGTTGCGATCAGCTGAAACCAGTTTGTTTTCATCTTTTGACATCTTCACGTTTGTACGAACGGTCGCAACTTGGATGCAATGCGAATCGAAAAGCGTGGAAAACAACAGTTGTCTGATTGGTTGCTCTAGTATTGCGTGGAGCAATACTTTACATAACAATAGAATACCACTTTAGATTTACTTTCCAATGCTCAAAGGTCTCGTGTTCGGTTATGTTTTGGATTTGCAACTTGAAAAACAACAACAATAACAAACCAATGGAACGTCACCCGTGGATTGCCTTCTTTTAGTGGTTTGAAAACAACGTTTATGCTGCGTTAAACTAATTATACGACGCGTTGAGAATGATGTTCCATAAAACCGGTAGTCTAACGTTCGCGTCTATAAGAGCTAAAGAATTGCTCCTTGAAAGACCTAAAATTCATATGTGTAGCATTTGAACAACACGTGCAGAATAACAATCGCCAGGTTGCCGTTTGAAATGTTCAAATCGCTTTTATTAGGCGAGAACGCAACTGATGAGCGGAGAGCTTTAAAGCGCTTTAACGCAGCACATATTTATTAGTGTTGCTAACAATCACTTGCAAACGTTTAAACAACTTCTGTTAAGCTGGAGTTCCACTATTGGAATAATATATGAATAAAGAATGCGGCAACGTTTGTACAACAAATAATTCAACGTGTTGTTTATTCAGCACCGGTTGCATCTACACTGCTCTTATTCCACATTTGCCTTTATAAGGGCTTCCAAATTGTTCCTTGGGTCACTAACTCTTTGTACAAACGAAGCATCTTCTATGTTTTGCTATAATCCTAATTGATTACGCATCTAGTTTATGAAACTGTAATGATTTTCAACTGCCATTAGGTGTTTTAATTTGTCTTGGGCGCGGCCAATATAAACCACAACCGCAAAGCTTCACAAAATCAATTTTCAGTCGAGCGAAACATATTAATTCATGATGTGCGAAAAAAAATCACAGGAGGGTTGTGTGCAAAGCCACGACCGCAAGGTTGAAGTAGAATACTTTTACACAGCTCTACTTACGGCTGTAAATTAACCTACGGCCGGCGTATCGGTTCGCGCCGCTTATCGCGTTTAGCCTGGCAGACGCCTAATGCGCACGGCCAACACAATAGAAAGGTGTTTTCACACTGAAAATTAGACACGGCTTTACTGGAGTAGGTGTTGGCAAATGCATCTACCGCTAATACCGCCGCTATCGTACGAAAAATGACGCGCGTCTAAGAACACCCGAACTGTTTCGCCGTGCCGCTTCCATTTACTTCCTTATTACATCGGCCTTAGGGAAGAACCGGCTGCACCTACCGCTGAGGCTGTAACCATACTGCTACTGGTACCCAAAGCTATTAACTTTTCAAATTAAATGTTTTATTTGTCCTCAAAAGAACAATTGGTCAATTCCATATCGGATATGATGCAATCGCATCTCTGTAATATTACCGACAGTAATATTCTTCTAAACAAAATGATCCAACTTTTCCATTAGAGGAAGTGCCGGCTGATGTACCGCGAAAATCTCGCCCGATCGCTCGCGTTGGCGTTCAGCCTGGCAGAGGCCTGAGACGTGGTGACCAACCACAGGGCAAGTGATTTGTTTAATTTGAAGGCAGCCACAGGCGCGACCCGCTGCTATGGTCTGTTACTGCTGAGTGACGATATCTGCTGTTACTGCTGTCAACGTTGTGGACGGTCCATCCAGTTCATCTTCCGACTAATGCATGTAGCTAGTTTTCCCAGAAACACTCTTTTATAGCCGAAGGGTGCTACGTAATAGGCCACGCCTTTCAGTTCAGGTTTACCATTTCCTTATGTTCTTTAGACGAATTATTCCAAAATTCGCATTTGATTTTTGTATCCAGCGAATAAACACCGATGGTGCTCTCACACACGCAACGGTTTTAACCCGTATCTTATTGCGGTTTGTAACATCAAGCGATTTCGTTTGCTCGCTGTTGCGTGTTGCATCATGTTGCAACTTGGCAGCTGGGAGACGACGAAATTCTGTTTATGCTGATTGATTGAAGCGACTTCATATTAGCTCTGCATAGTCGAACTAACTGCTTTTGTGAATGCGTTCTAACAGGGCAGTTTATTATTCAATGTCGGTTATGCTGATCGCAGCCTTTGCGCTGCCCCTACAGTGGGGGGTTTACTAAATAAAGTAAAAATTAGACATCTTCAACAGAATTTGATTGCATCCCGCACAGAATGTCTGCTTGTGTTGATGCCAGAAAATTATTAACCTTCAATTATTCTTTTATTTGCCTTGAAAAAAGCATTTTGCGGTTCAAAATCGGTTGCTAATTACCACCTTTGAGCTGCCCTAACATTGGGGGAATTAAGATACACGGACAACATGCACTGTGGAAGCTATTTCACATTCAGTAAATTCGAAGGGTGCGACGGATTTCAATTGCTAGGATGCAACACAGAATGCTTGCTTGCGTTGACAAAAATTATTAACTTTCAATGACTTGTTTATTTGCCTTAAAAAAGGCATTTTGATTTCCGAAATTGGATTTCTGATGGCAATCTTCATGCTGCCCCAACACGGGGGAAAAATGGCTGTCTGGCGGCACACGCTGAGAAAAACCGCGCTGCTCCTGAGACGTGGTGACCAACCACAGGTCTAGTGCTGCTGCTAAGGAAGGACGACTGCTGTTGTCGCTGTCTAGAACTATTATGAGCGGCTCCGGCTGAAACAGGCTCTTATAAAGGCCAAATAGCATGTTTTCAATTGCAAGGTATATGATCCTGTCGACCGTGCTTGGAAAGCAAGCATATAACGACCAATCAGAGGTCGAATTTTTCGTTTTGACAAGGCTTGACTATTTTCAATAGTACAACAGTGTGAATAATAAAATTACAATTATTTTATTTTGGGAAGAATCTTAGAAGATTTTCTAATCTATTGCTGCAAGAACGAAGGAAATCCATCGAATACTAACCGATTTATTAGCATTTGAAATTGGACATATTTTTCACTTTTTTCGGTTTTAGATTTTCATTTCACATCCCTATGTAGCCGAACTTCCTGAGAGAAGTATTCTACTTCAATACAATTTATCAACACACAAAATTCACGAAATTTGGAACTCAACGATGGAGATCTTGCACGCCTACCCTTGTTACTGGCATTTGTTAAATGCGAATACTTGACAGACTGATAGGAAAAATCACATAAACTTCAATCATTCGACAAGTATTTCATGCCTGAAATGAAAACACTCACCCGCTTATTTAACAATGTTAGCAGTACCAAACATCATCGCCAAATTCCTCACAGAACACTTCTGCCTATTCCTTCGCACCGGCAATTCAATTTTCAACTAAGACACAAATTATGCACGCAGTTTGATGCAATATTTCCTTCGTTTCAGTGTGAGAGGCCACCGTTCCGCTGCTTGGTTATTACTTGCTGTTGCACAATCCAAATACCGAGCTTACCGCACCGGGCCGGCATTCGATTCAAGATCAATCATACACTGTGTTTGTTTTTTTTGTTACCCACCCCAGGTAGACTTTTAAATGGTAGGTACGATCATCACTTGATTCGTTTTGGCAAGCAGAGTTTGCGTGAGAAAAACTTTTCGACTGCCGAATCCAATTCTGCTGATTTACTTTTCCTCTGATCTGATCACTGTACAGTAAATTTTGTTTATTTGCACATGACGAATGGTCTTCTTTACTTATCTTCTGTTTCCAACATGCTGTTTTTCACGAAAAGCACTTATTCGCTCCGCAAATCGATCGTCCGTAAGAATAGTTATTAGTTCTAATATTTTGCCTAGGCTTATTCCGTTTTTCGTTTTATCCGCTGACTAAATTGTTTTTCTATAACCATAGGAATTCAAACCCCCAATCACACGGTACTCGGTACTTTAGACCACCAACCACGGTTCGACTTCAGGTTTCACTCCGTTCTCGTCTAACCCCAGCGAAAGACTAACTACGCGCTCCGGCTGAAGATTACAGCTGCCGTACGGTACGAGCGAGCACAAACATGGGAGAGCTCGGGGTTTCTCGTCACTCTTCTCGTGTGTCGCGTTGAAGTCGCCCATCGCTCGACCGTTCAGCCCTGATGAAGAGAAAATACGCCAATGGGTCGCAACGCCAGCAACAACACCGATAAAATGGTGTTATGTTTTGGTTGTGGATTCCTTTCGCGAGAAGGCTTTCGGCCAATTTTGAAAACAATCAAAACAGCACGAGACATCGAATGCGTGGGGTTTGAATAGCGAGGCAGTTGGGCTATATATTTATAACGCATCAAAGAGAGAACGTTAATGGTTGGATTATGTATACTTTAGTGAATAAATTTGAATATCTGGTATCGGATTACTCTTGTAGGAAAATTCGAGCTTCGAGAAATTGTGCAAATATGTAGGGCGCGGTCATTGCATCAAGAAATTTGTTTAACCCATTGTCTAGTTGAGTTTCCTCTTTTAAATATTCACATGTTTTTATATAATAAAGGAGTAACAATTTTCTTCGCTAAATATCAACACACGATTGTTTCCGTAATTTTGTTATGTCTTGCGTCGAGGTTGTCATTTCGTGTGCTGTATTGATTCTCTTTACCGAATTATGAGGAAATATAATGCATATTATATAATACTAGTTGTTATCTGGCCAATACCTAAATCGGCTTTTTGGAAGCAGTACACTATGAAAGTTTCCCTTTTATGAAAAATATCTTTTGGTTAAGTGGAAATAACAAGCTATTGCAAACGTTGTTCATTTTTCCAAATAGTGAATTACAAAAGTGATAGGTGGAAATATTCAAACTGCATGATATCAATGCCAATCAAATACTTCGAAGAAATGATTTGACACATTTGGAAACCTTGAACAAATTAGTACGTTTGCTCACTTTATGTTCAAAACTAGCCGCATGAGAATTCTTTACAGTAACAGACTCAAATTTTTGTCGTCGATTTATATTTCTAAACGATACTTTGGTTTACTATTTCACACTGAAGACGTACAAGTAATAAAAAATTGGTTGAACGAGGACAACCACTTCTGAAGAATGCAAAAATAGTTCAAATTGCTTAGCTTACAAGGCCATGGCATCGACAAAACTGCTCAAACAGAACATCACTGCTAGCCATCTACAAATAAATAAATTCTATAACTTATTATAGTTCAAATGAAAATTGTAACTCCCCTCCTCTCACTTTAAATCCCCACTAGCTCGTAGTCGGCCGCGAGATATAAAAAATGTGCCTCCCTCTTTTCCCTGCTAATTTAGAATTGAAAAAAAAAGTACTTGGCTCAATTGAACACAAATTGTATCATGCCGTGTATATTTTAAAACTAAAAAAGGCCATGGCAGCGGTTTTCTTGAGTGCGCATGAGATAGTTTTTCTTATTTATCATCTGGAAAGGTAAAACGATGCAAAAGTATTACAAAACTCCAAGGGCCATCAGGTCCTCCGTGAAAAGTGATGTTGTCTCGATTTCACTGAGGACCACCGATCCGATCGAGATTTTGTACAGCGTCGACTTCGTGCGCTGTTGCACCCGATTTAATCGAAGAGTTTTCCGAAGTTTGATGTAGGCTCGATTTTCATCCTGGATGCATCTTGTGGTTTCTTTGCTGGTGTAATTGTCGACGATCACCAGTGACCCCGAATACACGAACTCATCGACCCCCTCAAGTTCATTCATTGTTATCTACAGAGACTTTAGTTGGAAAGCTGATGCAGTTCTCTTTGAAATCTCGCGTTCGTATGTATTTAGTTTTCGGTGAATCTCGCGCATTTCGATTCGTCTAGCTGCGGTTTTCGATGCAGCTTCCACTTTTAGTCTGGCGTAGATCGCCTCCGCCGTCGCTGAGTTTCTCATAATAATGTCCAGGTCGTCTGCGAAGCCTATGAGACCTTTTCTGAAAATCGTGCCTCTCGTTTCGATGCCCGCTCGTCGGATTACACCCTCAGAGGTAATGGTCAACAACGTGCAGGATAATCCATCTCCTTGTCTCAACCCGCTGCGCGCTTCGGAAGGATTCGAGAGTGTCCCCGACATGCACACGTAACACATCACTCGGTCTTAGGTAGCTTTGATAAGTCGTGTCAGTTTATCCGGAAAACCGTAGTCGTGCATCATGCGCCTTGGCTGGTCTCGATCGACTGTATCATACGCTGCCTTGAAGTCCACGAAAATATTATGTGTGGGCAAGTTGTACTCCCGGCATTTCTGAAGGATCTGCCGGAGAGTGAAAATTTGATCCGTAGTAGCGCGTGCTTGTGTGAAGCCCGTTTGGTACTGCGCTACGAATTCTTTCGCTAAAGAAGATAGACGGCAGAGTAGAATCTTGTAGGCAGTGTTGATCAGCATTGAGCCGCGGTAGTTGCTGCATTGTAGCCAATCTCTCTTTTTATAGATGGGGCATACAACTCCTTCCATCCATTTCTCCGGTAGTCTGCCCGAAACAGTTGCTCCAGCTCTTCACGATCTCTGTCCTCCTGTTGGCACTTCTTCCTCCCCAGAATCGTGGTCAACTCATTTAGAGCTCGTCGGTATTTGGCTGCGTTTTCTCTTGTGGCGATGCTTGGGTAGTTTTTCCAAGCTCTTTTATTCCTCTCCATCGCTTGCTGGCATTCCCCGTCCAACCAGTCATTTTGTCGGTTCGACGTTACCACATCTAGTGCCGCGGTTGCGGCCTCTCCAACGGCCGAGCGTAACTTCCCCCGTTCATCGTCGAGAGTCGAAGCACATAATTTTTCTGTGGACGGTAGTGCCTCATCGAGATCAACTGCCGGATGTTTGGCCGAGGAGGACAGTTCTGACGTGTGTGAAATACCGTAGAAAGTTTTAAGCGCACATGTACTGCTACTAGGTGGTGGTCTTAGTCGAGATCCGCTCCTCAGGGGGAGCGTATGTTTGTAATGTTAAAGAGAAATCGGCCATCAATGAGAATGCGGTCAATTTGTTGTTCAGTGGTCAGGTTGCGAAGTTGATGCATCGTAGGCCGTTGTCGTTCGTGTCGGTGTTTAGGCTGTGGCCTATCACCGGTCCATAGATAGCTTCCCTACCAACCTGGGCGTTCATATCCCCGATGACGATCTTGATGTCCCATGACGAGCAGCCGTCGTATGTTGCCTTCAACTGCGCGTAGAACGATTCCTTCTCGTCGTCAGGTCAACCTTCGCCAACCTTTGAAAAAACGAGCGTTAATACTCAACAGACACATCCTCTCGTTGATCGCCTTCCAATTGATCACGCGATCCTGCATTCTGCCCATAACACAAAAACCCGGTCCCAGCTCGTTGGTTACTCCACCGCTCTGGTAGAACTGGGCCTTACCTACATGGACTTTCCACACTTTCTTACCTTTGCGACAGATCTCCTGCAGTGCCACGATACCGAACTTGCGGAGTTCTAGCTGCTTAAGCAGCACCCTGTCTCCGCCCACGAAAATTTAGCGACTTGCAGTTCCAGGTACCGAGTTTTCACTCGTGGTCCGTTTTTCGTTGCCTTGGTCCATGCCAAAAGTTCCAAGTTATATTTTTTGTATGTTCGTAGTGTAATTCTTAAGGTAGGTTGCTTTACTAGGGCCACGCTACCGAGTCTCGTGATGGGGCTGCTGTCTTGGGTATAGTGTTCGAGACAACACGTTTCTTTATTCAGCCGCCCGCTCCGGATCAGACGCTGGTATGAGCCGCTCCTTGGCTAGGAAACAGACGCTCAGAAAGGCTGAGCTTTCCTCCGAGGAGGTTAACCCACCTCCCCCTTCCCTGTCAGCATCCGACTGAGGTCCCACCACGGGTTGGTTACTATGATCTTCGCGAGTTACTCGTATTCCGGCTGGTACCACGGGGCGGAGGAGTTGCTGGGCAGGATGCTATGGACCACATTGGGGTCTATTTTATGGCAACTAGCACGGGTTGTACTGCAGGGCTCTGTCCAATCGTTTACCAGCCAACCAGACATGGTACACGCAAAAGTTGAAGTCTTGTACAATCACTGTGTCTTTCCGATTCTCACAAATGTTGCACAGAAATCGCACAATAAAAGTTGTACTGCGAATACATTGACATAGAATGAAATCAGAATATGTATCATATACCGACACTTTATTTCTCACGTCGAGGGTATTAGTGACTAGACTAGACACATCACATACACTTTGCAGGTTCCTCTTTCGCTTCTCTTTCGGTTCGGATTGCGACGCGCAAGGCGATATTTCGTTGCTCCACGAAATGAGCGAGACACCCGTGCTGTACATACTTGATACCATAGTGTTGTTAGTCTCACTCATACTGTCGGTGCGTGCTTGCTGCTATTCAGAGGAATGCACGAAGAAGAAAAAGTATCTCGAAAGCGTGTGTGCAAAAGACTTGAAAAGCGTAGCATATGTCTCGTCCTCAAGCAGAAAGGAGGAGAATGGTTTTGCTTCTCGCTCGCTTTGCAATGCTGCTTGATACCAGTTGAAACTGTTTAGGTGTAGTAGTTTGGAGCTGCCAAATACATTGGAGAAACGCTAGAGCATTAATTGCGTTATGCCCAACACGCAATCATTGTACTGGTTCCGAATTACATCAACAATTGCGCTAAAAACGCACAATTTTGTACTGGTTTCGCACCATCCAACTTTTGCGTGTATAGTCAAATAAGGTTGGCTTTTTTGTCCGACAGAAAGAGATGACGCCACATTTCTGAATGCTTATAGAAGGAAAGTTTCTAGAATACCATAGGGTGAAAACATCCACTAGTCGCTGAGCTCAGCGCACAATTTATAACAACCATCCGAAAGTAGTAGAGAAATATTTTTGACGAATTATACAAAGAGCAGCGGTCCAAGATTGCTACCTTGCGGCACTCCAGAACCATTTGTAAACCATTATTACACCGAATCACATGAATCGTGATCATCAAAATACTATTTCATACCAATAGTTTAAAACCATATCGATTGGTTAGTAAACAGTTTAATAACATATGTCAAGTACTGCAGTGTGAATGTTAAAGCAAAGCAAAGCCTTGGTGCTACATTCCGATTCGGAACTTGACCTTCTGTTTATTTATACACAGACTTCGCAGCCGACTGTTTAGTGTACGGGACCATTGCGGGGCTAGCGCTACGATCCTATTGACATTAACAGTCTCTCCCGAGCCGAGACTTGAACCTACGACGGTTGGCTTGTTGGGCCAGCATCGTATCTCAAGACCATCTGGGAGACGTGTGAATGTTATGTGATTGAAATATTGAATTTCGTAAAAGGATATCCGAAGATGAACAAACGGTTTAAATTATTTATTTTTAAGAAGACGCACAACGAACACGGCAGCAGATGATGTTAGTGTCACTAACGTGAAGTGTTGGTATCTTACAAACGATGATACTACTTTTTCTCCGTTCCACTGCTTTTTCCTTCCATTAGGACATTTTATTGTACTGTGTCAGAAGATTATAGTCACCAGGTTAGGAGTTACGAAGGTAACGAAAAACAAAATTCGAATTTGTGTACATGCATTTTTTTACCAAATAATTCAAGTGACTTCCATTGCCAAACATGAATAGTTTCCTAGTGAAAATTCAGTACCACCGCGAGAAGCGATAAACTAGTCAAAGTGACTTGCCAAGTTGCCTTCGGAACCACACGCATTGTTCAATTCATATCCATAAGAAGGACGGGCAAAACTTTCGCTGCCAACTGATTATCGCTGTATGTTTGGGCAACCGGGTCCTGCCCCCCAGTCAGATCTGTGCGAAAGATACGACTGTCCCGAGCGAGTCATGGGCCTGACCCCTTGCACTGATGCCGTCGTCGTCATCGGCCAAACAACTTTTCCTCGTTCCGACGCGCAATTCCTATTTCGCGTGCAAAAATGAATATTATGTACTACCAACCAGTGTGCAATGCAGCATTACTGCTGCACTCATAATCACGTTTTATCGCTAGTGAAATTCAGCCCAAATGAGCAATTAAGGCACAACATGAAGTGATATGTGTCCTCCAAGGAACGCAATATTCACGTCCCCCGAGGGGTATCCAAAACTACTTGCCACAATAGGGCGAAAGTGTTTCTTTTCTTTCCATTATTCAGCTGGTCCGGTTCCTTGTAAAGGCAATTCATCATCGATCCTTTTGCAAACGCGGACAGCGCAGTGGAATGTCGGCACTCGTCCCGCACCATCAAAAGTAACATCGCTCAGCAATCCGAATTTCTCCTTTCTTTCGCTGTGTATTTCGAAATATTCAACGTCTCTTTTTTCGACGGAAAACCCCGTCCTACCTAGAGTTGGTGAGTAGGTACATGTTGCCATGTAATGCACACTATGCTGCTTTAATCGTACTTTTCATTATTATTATCATTGCGTGTTCATGAAAGGGACCAACCCGAATGTTGTCTGAACAATGTAATTTCTTTTCTGATAAATTACCACCACAGCTGACGACATGATTTGATTCGCTTATCTAAAATATAGACGAAACTTTGTGTGGTCTGCGTGTTAGAAAATTCAGTGCTTTACGAGATTCTTCATAATATTCCGCTTTCCACAGATAGAATTTATCAATCTTTGAATGAAAAAACATTCACGAATTTTTTATGTCATATTCGCATATTCTCAGTAGTTTTTAATTGTATAAATTTCCATTTTTTTGTTCAATTACATTTATTTATTAATTTTATTTTATGAAAATGGTTACCTACGATTTTATTTAAAAAGGGAATCATTTGCGAAATTTTCATTTTTGTAAAAGATCTCCACCAGAGTGGCAAACGGTGAGTATTCTTTTATATAGCTCAATCAAATCTAAGCTTTTTTAATATTGATGGTACAGTTTTTCTTGTTAAATTTCGAAGAAAAAGTACAGACTATTGCATCGTGAAATTACATGGCATAAAACCACAAAGCACAATAGCGTAAATCGTCATCTTTATTATTGGACTTCATGGAAATTATTATGAAATCTCTCACTGCCTAGTGCAGCAGCCAACGAAAATGATAATCATTATAATAATAGGAACGGACTCTCAAAGTGGAGTAGGCATTAGAGATTTTCCATTAACCTGGATCGACTGGTGCCTCTATCAGCAATTGCTGGATGAAACGAAAACATTAAAATATGTTGCTGCGTATGCCTGTGAAATTTACATTTTAGAGCATCTTCATATTTGGCAAGTTAAAGATGCATAAATATTTGGAATTCAATTTGTAATCGGAAAAACAAGCTTCATAAAATAGTATCAAAGTATTTTTTCTCTCTGTCGCACACACATTTCCAAATTGACTTGTTGAGCTCTCCTATCAAAGAGCAATTCGTTTATGGTTTCAATGTGAACCAACAGGCAAAGCATGATCAGTGTGAGCGAATTTTCGACGACAAGCGCGGCTCGCGCCCAGTCAGTGATGTCACCAGCGCCCAGAGCAGCACTTTTTCTTTCGGCGGAGGACAACATTCCAGACTCCTTTCCCTTTCGACGATTTTCGTGCAGATGGTTGCAGGAACGCATTCTACATTTCCCTCGAAGCATCGGCCGGTAAGAAGAGGCTTCGGGTTTAATGGTTTAGAGCGTCATGTGAAAGTGAGTTAATTAACTTCTCCCCTACTCCCTTATCTCGCAAGAGGTTTCATTCGATAATTGAACAGACCATTTGACAGTCTGCGTGGCTGGTTCTCCAGCCAAGTGTCATGGGCATTACGCACGGGTCGTCCTGTATAGCCTGTCGCGGTAGTGTCTGCCGTGGCTGACTCCCCGGGGGTACGACCGATGCACTTGATTCGCGTTAGACGTCAGCCTACCGGTGTAGGTAGTAAACAGCTCCACAGCTTTAATCGGTTCCCTCCGGCAGGCACTAATTAGTTTTGTGTATCTTTTAGTGTTACATACTCAAAGCACGGTGGGGCAGGATTGTCCGAAATCTAGTTGGTGTATGATTATTCAACAGTTGGAGGATGTCAAGGTGTAATATTCGACACCACCTTATACAGGTCGGACTCGATTATCCGGGATACGATTTTCCGGAATTTTCGACTCAATTATCCTTAATATTTTTTTTCTGTTTGTTTCTAATTTTTATTTTGAAATTGTACCTCTTCCGGGATATTTGTTACCAATTCTGTCCGTTCTGGTATATTTGGGGCATGTCCGAAAGAAGTGAAATCAAAGAATGCCTAATTAATTTTTTTTGCTTCACAACATGTTACCCCTTTTTCCCATGGAAATAACTCCTGGCTGCGCCACTGCATAATAAAATAACAAATAAAAACAATTGTTTTAGGTGCGTTGATTGCGAATTTGAATATTTGAATATTTTTTTTTTGATTAGATTATCCGGAAAATTCGATTATCCGGAGTGATTTTTTTCGATACTCCGGAAAATCGAGTCCAACCTGTATAGAGTCCAGAAGATAAAAAATGTAAGATATTGGACAGAAGTAATTATCGTTAGAAAAACATTTTTCATGCCCATTTTTAAATGCGAAGAGTGTAAGGCGCTGTATACAAACCTTGGATTGTGGTTTTCAAACTGATGCCATATACCTGGATTTGAAAGGTGCGTTCGATAAAGTAGACCACAGGATACTGCTTAATAAAATGCTTAGGCTCGGTATACCATCGGATTCAGTACGCTGGTTCAAGCAATATTTGACTGACCGTAGAGTTTGTGTGAAAGTAGGATCTGTTTCTCAAGGTAGTAACCTAGGTCCGCTATTCTTCACTATCTTCATCAACGATGCTGTTCTTCTGCTGCCACTAGGCTGCCGGCTGTGTTATGCTGACGATACGAAATTGTTTTAAAAATTAGTGTTAGCGTGACTGCTTTGAGCTACAGAAATGGACACGTTTGTGAGTTGGTGTGGAACGAACTGCTTAACGCTAAGTTTAGATACATGCAGTACAACTTTTTTCATTATGAAGCATTCGCAGGTCGAATTTAAATTAGTAACTTTGAATCGCGAACTGACCTTTAAAAACCATTTCGACAGCATTACCGCTAAGGCTGACCGACAACTTGGATTTATATTCAAGATTATTCCCTCGTGAGACTGCCTGCTGCCGACTTCTTGGTATTCAACCTTTAGAACTCCGACGACAAACTGCACAAGCCGTCTTCCCTGCGAAACTATTGACAGGCCACATTGAATGCCCAAGTATTTTGACTCAGCTCAATTTATACGCTTCAAAAAGCCCATTGCTGTTTAAAATCTAAACTAGGTTTCAATGAAGAGCAACTTCCAGAATTATGTTCCAAGCCGGTAGTAAATAAAACACTGTCTCCGGTTATAAGCGAATATAATTTTCTTAGAATATATATGTTGTATCATAACATTACAGTGCAATTTACTTTAATGCAGGTTAGCTCTTATATTTTCAATCACTCACGTTTTGTTTTCTTTCGTATTGATTCCAGATGAGTATTTGTCTCTAAGGTTAGCTTTAATATTTGCTTATTTGCTAGAACGATCCAGTTTAGAATAAATTTATGAACTAAAAATAATCCAAAATGTGGACTTTCCGAATGTAAGCTGCTTTATCTTGAATAATAATTAACGCTGAAGCAGTGGGTTGAGAGAATGTGATGCTAACCTAATTTTATAATTGCTCTGCAGTTTAAGATTTTAATTAAGATTTAAGCTTACTTGTTAATTGTAATTCTGTAGCCTAAGAACAGTTCTCCTTCACAAAACTTCACTTTACTAAGTATGAAATAATTATATAATAGAAAGTAAAAGATACAACTTGAAACTGACTATCGCATGGAAAATCATTAAAGTCCTCCTTATAGTGTTGATTTTGTTTGAAAAACTTGTCATTCTTTTGCCATGTCATCATTTTATTATACGACCTATGTTCCTTATGGAAAGTGCGCACAGGCCGTCATGGTCACCAATTGCGTCACAGAAATGTATTTAAAGCCGCGCAGTCGACTTAATGGTTCATTGCCGGATAAATATTGTTTGTGAAAAAATAAAAATAAAAAGTACAAAATCCTGTGCTGTTGCAAGCGGTTTTCTGGTAGTTAACTGGAACATTCGCCATGGCGGACGAAAACAGGCGTGTAGACAAGTTTTGTGTTCTTTCTTAGTTTTATTCATCAACTCCTCCTCAGTTTTCGCAACATAATTGTTGGAGCCGATCTCACGCTTCAGGTTTGTCCAGAAATTCTCGATGGGACACAGCTGGTCTGCAACAGCAGCACTTCCTTGGGAAACTGAGTGTGTGAAATGAACTTCCTCCGTGGGGGAAGTAAATTACGAAGTGCTCCGCCAGTCGTTGCCATCCAGGGTGAGATAGTTCCCGTCGTCCATCACCACCGCCACGTCGCGATTCGCCGGGAAATTCGACTTGACAATCTTATTCAGCTGCTGCCGCTGCGTCATTACCTGCAGCTAAGAGGCCAGTGGACGGGACTACCACTTCCTGACACGTATGTTCATGCTCGCCAGGTACTTTTCCACCGATTGGCCGGTTGCTCCGACCTTCCGGCCAAGCGCACGCTGCAAGGTAAACACTTATACCACAAAAGATCAAAACTATGGTCGCAGTGGTTCAAATGTTACAAAAAAGGTAACCACTTTTCCCTCGGCCTTCCTCTTCAGCATCCTCTGGAGCTTTTTATCGTCCACGGTCGTCGACCATCCGGAACCGATTGTTGTCCAATAGTACCAAGATGTTTTTGATGACGAAACGGGCGTATCCGGTTCTTTGAACGCGCACACTTGTGAACGGAGTAGTTTCACTGTTTTCGCCATTGCGTTTAGAGTTCGACTGATAGAGCAGTAATTTTTTTCTGCTGACTCATTGGTTTCTATGATTGATACTGCATCAGTAGTTTCGTCAGAGCGTGTAGAGGTAAACCCATGGAAATCGGCAATTTTTGTTCATGTGACGTAGTACGTTCACCAGCAGGCTTTGTTTTGCTCATCTTCATCTTAAAGAGAAAACAGTTTTCTTCCCTCCTAACAACTGTGAGCTTACATTCAATATGCATCACACCATCTGCTGTAGAGAGAGCGCAGGGTAATAGGTTCTCTGACGAAAAAACGCTCCTAATTTGACAGAGCAAACACCCAGTGAAACTCTTGTGAATTGCTCATCCGCGCACGCAAGAAAAGTGAAATAAATTGCTCGGCGATCAACTGAGCATTGCGTTACCGGTTTAATTGCTCTATGGTGTGGCAAAAACAGTATAAAATCGAACTTTCTGCAGAATACGCACCCATGGTGAGTTGTGAATCTTCCTATAATATTAAATTCGAAAACGGTTAGGATGGGGCTTCAATGTGAACCTAAATGTTTAGATATTTGGCCAACTTCTCTTCTAGTAAAGGAGAAGCTAACGAAAACTACTCCCTCTTAAACTGAGAGAGCAAACAAATGTTTACCCCTAACACTCGATGATTAAGAGTGAAAAAGAGCTCTGCGACTGAAATACTCTACGCCTAAATGTTGATTATTACTTACTCTGTGTGAGAGAAAGTTTAGTTCTCCAAAGGGTTTGGCAGGTAGAGAACGAAATTTGAGCAAAAATCAAGAGAACGGAAGAAGCCTGTCCACCAGCACTAATCGACGCCTCCTGTTCCGATTTACGGCTATTCACTACGATGACGTCTGTCTTATGGTGCGCTATCTTCAGTGTCCTAAGGTGCCTCCAATACTCGTTTTTGAGTAGCTTTAAACATTATTTTTACTGTTTAATGCGTGTGTGTAATTATCTGACTGTATACTCTGTGGCGATTTAAACAAAACAGTGGTTCACAAGTAACAAAGCCGAGGAGGTTGTGACTAGTTTGCTGCTCGCCCAAGAGCCCGTAAAACAAATTGCAACGATTGTGGGATGCCACCTGGCTACAGTTTACCTTATCCAACGTTAACTACTTGATGGACCACGTCCACGGAACCCAGGAAGTGGTCGTCTACGGTCCTCTCGTACACCGAAAGTCATCAGATCAGTGAGAGACAAAGCCGATATTTCAAAAAGTACCATGCAACGGTTGGTCAAAGATGACTTGAAATGTTCGTCCAGGGTAAGAGTATAGCACCACCTTGTAACGGACCGAATTAAACAACTATGGCTGGAGCGCCCGAAACGTTTGGTGTCAGCATTAAAAAAGAAGCATACCACTATCGTATTCTCCGATGAGAAAATGTTCACCATCGATTCCGTATCAGTGCTGGGACTTTTAACCGGATATATTCGTGATCCGGTTATCCGGAGCTCGGATCACGGATAGGTAAACGAATACTATCCGAATACCCGTTCAACCTCCCCAGCTGGTCTCGAGGTACGATGCTGGCCTAACAAGCCAGTCGTCGTAGGTTCGAGTCTTGACTCGGGAGAGACTGTTAGTGTCAGTAGGATCGTAGCGCTAGCCCCGCAATTGTCCTGTACTTTTAATGGTTGGCTGCGAAGTCTGTGTATAGTAAACAGAAGCTCTGAATCCGTATAGTCCCAGCACTATTCCGTATCTAACAGTCGTACAGACAGGTTTATTTTGCCGAAGAAGATTGAGGATGTTCTAGAGAACGTAAAATTCAAGTTTACAACCAAACATTCGGCCGGAGTCATGGTTTTCGGGCAGTTACGTCCAATGGCTTAAAAATGCCTACAGTATTTATTAAAGCTGGATCAAAAGTTAATACCGAGGTTTACATGAACATTTTGAAAGACCACGTTGTACCGTAGATGAAAGCCAACTTTGGAGCACACCAACACGTCATTTTCCAATAGGACGAAGCACCGCGTCACACCTCAAAAAGGACTCAAGCGTGGCTGAAGGAAAACATGGAATTTTGGCCAAAGGACATTTGGCCTCCTAGCAGCCCGAACTTGAAGTTGAAAAGGCCTGTGAACGTTCTCAACCGAGAGATTGCGCCCTGAAAGCTTCGATTACCGAGGCAAGGAACTCGATAACTGGCTCATACATTGAGAAGGTACGCTCTCGAATTCGTCCCCGTTTGGAGAAGGTGACCGCAAAAAATGGTGGACATATTGAGTAATGTAGGCTTAATTAACGGCTAAATAAACGATTCCTAAGTTAAAATTCGATTTTTTTTATTATTTTCTCTGAAAAAAACTGATTTGAAACTGAGGTATGGATTTTCGCATTTTTATGGGACATACTGTAGAGTTATATCGTCTGCAAAGTCCACAATGACCGCTTTCGGAGGGAACTTAAGTTTCAACACGCCGTCATACATGGCATTCCACAATACTGAACCCAGAATGGAACCTTGCGGTACACTTGCGATTATTAGGACGCGTATCTGACCCTTATGTGTGTTGTAAATCAGCACTCGATCCTGGAAGTAATTTTCTACAATCTTGTACAGTGGCACTGGCACTCTTAGAGCTCGGAGCGCACAGGCTATAGAGTTCCAGCTGGCGCAAATGAACGCGTTTCTCACGTCTAGTGTGAAGATTGCGCACTAACGAGTGCCCCGTCTTTTACGCTGAAAAGCTACCTCGGCTGTCTTGGTGACAAGAGAATAGCATCCGTCGTGTTATACGTTTGCTAGCCGGGCACAAATCGACCGTACATTGATGATTTGTGGAAATGCCGATCTTCAATTTCCGGATATCCTTTCGTGCAAAGTATGTGTTACGCATTGCCAGACCTGTGGTAACACCGAAACTCGTCAACCTCAGATCATTCTCATTACTGGTAGTCTACCAATAATGGGACGGAAGAACTCCGGGAAATATGTACCAAAATCTGTACCACTGGTCCAAAGTTTTTATTTATATCTATAAACGCGAATGTCTGCCTGTCTGTTCCCTATAGACTTAAAAACTACTACATAGGTACATAGGGGTTTTCGAGTATGGGAAGTAATCCTAAAATATTAGTTTTGTTCTATCTCATAAGCGAGGGCGAGGGGGAGTAAATTTGTGGTTCATGAACGTGAAAACTCCCTCCCCGATAACCGTGCAAATTTATATAGATGTTTTTGAGTCTGAGATGTTCTTGCGACGTTACTGTGTCATATTAGACTTTTCTATATCATAGAGGCGTTGTGAGGATGAGGAGGGAGGGTGAACGATGTTAACCTTTGACGATTTTAAAACTGCTGGGCCGATCAGCATTACATTCGGTATGTAGAATCTATGGTAGCAGTCATAATTCAACGACTTTGAATGCATGGCAAGAGAGAGGGGGTTGATTAATTATTTTAAAACTCCTCAACACTTAACTTGATCACCCTGCCAATTTCGATAGGTGGGTATGTTTCTATAACACTGATTTTTCTGTATCCAAGTGGCGTAGTAAAGATGGGAAGGTACTAATTTCATCATTTGTAAATTATTAAATAAGCACATCATGAAAACTGATGTACAGGTGTTTTCGAATATGAGACGTGGTTTTGCGGTTTAACTTCGTCATCTGAGACCTTACTGTATCTCAGTGGCGTAGTTAAGGGAAAGAAGGGAGGGTTATTTTCTGAACCGCTTAACCGATTATTTTTTAATTTGGTAAATACATGTCGTATAGCAGCGTATACGTTCCAATAACTTTATATTATGTCTATCTCATAAATAAAAGAAAAAAGCGCGGACGACGGTGGAGCAACTACAAATTTGTTCATTGTAAACCTTAACGTCAAACATGCGACATCCGTTTTCAGAAAATTATCAAACACCGACTATCATGGTTTGCCAAAAATCGGCCACAGACACCATTTTGAAATTCAAAATGTCGATTTACAGTTGACATAAAACAGCCTGAAATGTTCGAATACCATCCAACATGGGTACTTTTCGAATCGAGATAATGCCCAGAGACCTGAAATCAACTCTAGATACTATTTTATTAATCCAAGATGGCGACTTCCAATTTCCAGAAATCACCAAATACCACTGAAAATGCGTATTTCCGTGATGGAAATGATGCGTACACTAAAGTCGCTTTTTACGCGGGTGTTACGTGCCGCGTAAAAAAACCGCCTGAATTCCGGAATCCGCGTAAAAAAAACCCGCATAAATTCTGCAATCCGAGTGAAGAGAAACCGAAATCCACGCAAAAAACCGCGTGAATTCCGGAATCCGCGTAAAAAAACGCGCACTTTTTACTCGGGGGATACGTGCCGCGTAAAAAAACCGCGTAGAAAAACCCGCGTAAATTCTGCAATACGAGTTAAGAGAAACCGAAATCCGCGCAAAAAATACCACGTAAATTCCGGAATCCGCGTAAAAAACCGCGTAAAAAGTGACTTTAATGAGATTGTCGTCATAAGCTAAGAGGCGCAGCAACGCGGGCCGGGTATCAGCTAGTTTTCTATATTTATGAAAAAAAAAAAAAAAACCTTGAACGTGAATTGTTTTGTAAAAATTGTGACTGCGTTGACTCAGTTAATACTTATTCCAAACTTCTAGCTCGATTGTCAATAAAACTTTTGCTACACATTCTAACCATTTAAAAAATCTGTACTTATCTGTACTTTTTCTCAAAATCTCTAATCTGTACGGTACAGAATCTGTACGGAAAAAGAATCTGTACGGAAAAGAATTTTGTTTGTTTACCGAAACAAAAAACCGCGGGAATAAAATAACGCGAATTACATTACAATTTTGGCCGAACTACAGTTCTCACTAGCTACGATGTGGACAGACTTGGATGGCGTTCAACGAAGCATGCTTAAGATGCAAATTGCGCTTTAGTGTCTTTGAACCACGGACCACGGATGGGTGTTGGGCGGATAACCCTACGGCAATTTTCTAATCGCCACGCACCGCACCCCGAGCTTCGGGGCGATAACCGTCGGGTGCTGTCACTAAGTGCGGACACATCACTGCCCAGACCAGACCGAGCGGTCATGCAGACTGCAGTTGCGTTTGTCACCGCCACATTTATGGTACGAGTCCTATGATGTTAAATTATCATGTTCACACGAAGCGCACTTTGCATCCGGCAGGTATTTTTACGGCGGGTGAACTTAGACGATTCGGTTTCACACAAATATTTATTAAATGAATGAGTAAACGTTGAAAGCGGGGAAGTGCGTCGATTGGAATCGCAATAAAATAAGTTGATTGCCAAATAGCAGCTCCGTAACGGCCCGAGACGACGGGTCTCATTTGGGTCGAACAGTGGAAAATAATATGATTAGTCACTGTGTGACTCTGCCCGGTCTCGGTTTGGTTTTTCATTATTGCTTTAGGTGATGACAGATAATCAAGCGGACTGGGAGGATGAGCTAACGGATGCATAATGCGACTAATGTTCGATATCTGTTGACGATATTTAGGTCGAAAATATTTACATGCACAGTAAGCACAAAGCTGCGAAAACGTGTACGGAAAATTTAATTGTTGCATGCCAATTCATCTGCACGAATTTCAAAAATTGATAACATTGTAATTGAGAAAACTAAAACTTGAAAACTACAAATTGATCTGAACTGAAATCAACGACAAATTAGTAGAAATCAAAAGAAATAATTATCGGTTTCCGTTGGACTATACTAGAAATTTCTAGTAGAGTCTAACGGAAACCGATAAATAGATTTTACAAATTTGACAAATTAGTAGATAAAAAAATAGTACATCGAAAGAAAATCACAGGTTCTACACTACTACAAATTATGTAACACAAAAAAAAAATAACAATGAGTGACGTTCGATAGGACCCCTCTGAAATTACGTAACGCTTGATAACATCCCCACTATTTCCATTTACCGTTGTTACCGTTGTTATTGTTTGAAACAGCAATTCATAGAGAAGTACTAAAGAGAAAAATTAGCAATATACAACCAATCTAACCTATAACACTGTGAATCTTGCACAGAACTGAACAACTTGTTATAACCTGTTACTAACAGATGACACCACCCATATGCTAATTCCACTAATAGGTTCGAGTATAATACCTATACGGTTGTCTTAGAGACATTTCTGCTATAAGTGTTCCACTCCGGTCTGCGGGGCTGCTCCTCTGCTATGTTTTGAAGTGGAAGAGGCGTGAATATCCAAAAACTTTCCCTTTCAAACATATCAATAAATCAAATAATAACAATAACAGTGACATGGCCGTGGAAGTAGGCGAAAAAAAAACCTTTAGAGTGTGTGCCTGCGTCGACCGGTAACATTCCTTTCCACTAAGATCCACAAAAAACAGCCACCCGGGCGATGCTGTTCCGAGGGACAAAGTGGATTTGCGGCTCTTCCTCTTTTTTAGCATTATGATGGCGGATTATTAGCTTAATTGTAATTTTTTGCATTGAAACCCAAACCCCTGGCAGGTTATAATTTTGGGGTCAAAATTTCACGATACTTTTGAAGAAAGCTAATTTATTCAATCTATATGGGATGCACATTCATTTCTGATCAAAATGCATTTATCTTCTCTGTCCCGTCGGCTCGCAACACAGCGAAATCGGAGGTCTTTTAAGCAACTAGTTTAGTCGCCGCTCAGGGGCTAATAGTTTCACTTTCTTCCAGCGGCTCTGCGCGACCGGTCGCTCGCTGCCCGGGAAGATCAAACAAATTAATATATGAGCAAAAATTTGCATAATCCGTTTTCTGTAAGACCATAATAGGTAACAGTTTATGCTGCGCGGACTTTGCCAAAGATAGTGCGACGAGTGGCGGGAGAAACTTTCCGCAATGTGTCAATAGAGCGAGACATGTTTGTTTCGTGCTTCAAGCGTTCGACGCTGGCGTGCCCTGGGGGGCAGGCTTCAACTACGGATGTTTTGATTTGTTATTCTTTTTTTCACATACAGTAGAATCCCTCTATTACGACCATTTATATAGCGACAAATCTCTCTATAGCGACATTCTCAAAGGTCCCTTTGCTTTATAATAATAACAAATATTCTTTTTATTGCAACATTTCTCTATAACGACGGTCCCTTGCGGTGTCGCTATAAAGCGATTCGACTGTAACAACTATTTTACTTGTACGAAAATCTTGTTAAGGTTTTAAAACGCTATTTCCATATTTCAGGAGGACATTTGTCTGCCACTTTTGGGTTCCCGGGCGACCCTCCACAAATTGTTTCAAAACGTTATTTTTTTGAAATAAAACTCCTAAGGTTTGGAACAATTCAAGTGATAAAATTGTGAATAAATAGAATTCCACAGTTTGCTGTAATAAGCAAGGTGGCGCAAGTCTTTGAACACGCTCTCTCTTACGACACGGAATTGGCCGAAATTTATTAGTTTAATATTTCACTCAGCTTTTGTAAGTGTATATTGATTTACAATATAGTTTGAAATTTATCATTCGTAGGTGAGATTGGCAAACGTCAGATTGCATCGCCTACCATGGAGGGTCCTGACCGGACGGTTACGAACATTTTGTACGGTTTTGTGCTCTTGTTTTTTGATTTTCCTAACTTGGTACATGGCTGAACATAAGTAGTTTTTTATTTATTTTTTTTTTAATTTCTGGACTCAGTAGGTATCGCAGTTTATTAATTTGACAAGTGAGACAAAATCGTGGCGGAATGTCGTGTCCCTGCGTGTCTGCGTCGGTAAGAGGGAATACAGTGGTCGTGCATAACGCTCTGGTGTAAACACGTCTTCTGCCCGGGTGAGTTTTGTTTATCTAAAGGGTTTCGAAGTGTAGTGACTTCGCGAGGTGTAACCAGATATTTATTCATGTCTCACGGTGACCCGTTTAACTGGGGCCGTTTCCAGTTCGTTGATTTTAAACTGACAAGTCGCCAATCGTAGTAGGTTTCGTTCAGTCGATAAATATCGTGATCAATCTAATGGTTACGCGATATCTACCCTTCAAAGAAGCGCGTCTGCGTTTGCTTTCTCAAAGGTATTCAGGATTGGTAATAGATAATTGTTTGAAGGTACTTAGATGCTTCGTGTGGTGCATGATTTTCATTCGCGTCATTCGCATAGGATCGCGATGTTTGACATGAAAAATACTCAATGTTCGTCTTCGTAATGAGTAGCTTCGCGAGCAACACCGTTCGATTCCATCGCTTAGCACAGAGACATATTAACACAAAACTTCCTTTCCGCCGCAGTCGTGGAAATGCAGAGATAAACTTGATTCGGGATTGGTAACAGAAAATTATTTAATTACTTGGATGTCTCGGATGACAGATGGTTTTCGCTCGGTCCGCTTACAAAAAAACCTAAATTAATCCACCTAGCGGTCAGACTCAGCCTTTCTCATTCAAAGTTATTATTTGTAAAAATAGATTTACATGAATGCTTAAATCCAATAAAGGTACATTCACTCTTTGGGTTCTAAAATGTTGATGTTGTTATTGAGTTATAAAATATGAAATTTAACGTAATGTTAGTGCTGAAGAAATAGCGAGATAAAAGAAATGGCTCTTAATTTCGAACAATTTAATCACGAGCGATACCGGGAACGTTCAGATAGTACGATACCATATTTAAATCATGTTGAGGCCATATTGATCAAAGCATTATAAGGTATATTGTTGAATAGTCTTCATAATTCATAATTCATCAGTTAATTCTTGACTAGCCCGTTCATCTGAAATCAATATTGTTCAAATCGGTTGTGTAGTTTCAGAGATAATGAAGTTTCGTGATTTTCACATTTTGTTACATTACTGACGAAGTTACAGTCCGATTACAGCAAAATTCAATAGGGTGTTATGAGGCAGCTAGACCTTTCATTTGATACAAATTCTGTGGAAATCGGGTCAACCATCTCTGAGAAAAATTAGTGAGTCCAGGTAGTTTTCGGAATATGTTTCTTTTCATAGCTGGATTTCACATTTTTAAACATAACAGGCAAAGTAATAATCCGTTTGCAAAAAAAAAATCATTGGGGTCTTATGGGGCAACAAGACCTTCCATATGACACTGGTTTCATGAAAATCGATTCAGCCATCTCTGAGAAACATGAGTGAGATTAAATAGTCTCCAGAACACGTTTCTTTCCATAACCTCTGAATTACAAGTTCAATCTTCATAAAATTCAAAAGTTAAGGGTTTTTTTAGGTCGCCCGTTCATTTGAAACCAATTTTGTTCAAATCGGTTGTGTAGTTTTCGAGATATTGATGTTTCGTGATTTTTACATTTTGATACATAACCTCTAGAAATCAGATTACAATAAAATTGAATAGGGTCTTATAGGGCCACTAGACCTTTCATTTGCAATTCATCTCATTGAAATAGGTTCAGCCATCTCTGAGAAAATCGAGTGAGATTGGGAGAGCGTCACACACACACATACACATACACACACATGCAGATAATGCTCAGCTCGTCGAACTGAGTCGAATGATTTACGACATTTGGCCCTTTTGAGCACTTTTATACCTTTAGTTTTTGCAGTGATTGCTATATCTTTCTAGGAGAAAGGTAAAAAGTGAAATGATAGATATGACTTTTAATTTTAACTTCAATCCCGAGCAAGGCCGTAAACATTAAAATAGTACAATATCAGATTTAAATGATATTGAGGCCACATATTTTGATCGTAGCTATAGCTTTAAACAGCCTGCGGGTTACGTTTCTTTCTATAACTTTCAAACCACATGTTTAAACATTATGAAATTCATTGTTTAAGGGTTTAAAAGCCCATTATTTTTAATTCAACTATGTTCATAGCTTCTGAGATATAAGAGCGTTTTTCACATTCTGACGCAGCACCAAAACTAAAATTTTGATTATAATGAAATTCAATAGCAACCTAAGCGGCAAATAGATCTTTAATTTGACACCAAGATAGAAAGAATCGGTCAGACCATCTCTGAGAAAAGTGAGTGCGAAAAAAAGGTGCACATACACACGTACAAACCCACACACAAACATATACACTTATACATGCATATATGCAGAAAATGCTCGATTCGTCGAACTGAGTCGAGTAGTACATGACATTCGGCCATTTGGATCCCTTTTCTACCTTTTAATTAGCCAGTGATCGTTAGGAGATAGTCAATATTTTTACTTTCATTTTGTGATTTCACATTTTTATGAACAACGGACAAAGTTACAATCCGATTGCAATGAAATTCAATAGCAACCTATGGGGCAACTAGACCTTTCATTTGTGAAAATCGGTTCAGCCATCTCTGAGAAAAATGAGTGATTTTAAACAATCTCAGGTTAACTTTTCTTTACATAACTTCTGAACCATATGTTCAATCATAACGAAATTTAAAAGTTAAGGGTCCTGGAGACAGCCCGATCATTTGAAACCCGTTTTATTGAAATCGATTATGTGGTTTCTGAGATATTTATGTTTCGTGATTTTTACATTTTGATACATAACCTCTAAATTAAAAATCCGAATACAATGAAATTCAATAGCAACCTATGGCGCAACTAGACCTTTTATTTGCAATTAATTGTATGAAAATCGGTCCAGCCATCTCTGAGAAAAGTGAGTGAGCAAAACAAGTTGCACATACACACACATACACACATACACGCATACATACACGCATACAGAAAATGCTCAGTTCGTCGAAAGGGGTCGAGTGGTATTTGCCACTCGGCCAATGGGAGCACTTTTGTACCTTTGGTTTTTCCAGTGGTTGCTATACCTTTCTAGGAGAAAGGCAATACGCGGTATTTGTACAGGAAGATACTCATTGTTCGTCTTTGTAATGAGTTAATTCTTCTTCTCCGTCGCAGTAGTGGAGAAGCAGAGGTAAACTCGGTCTCTGACAACAACGATTGTTACACTTTCCTCCTTACAACATCTTTTCTTACCCTAACGATGGTAAGGACGTGGCCGGCGCCGTTATCGATCCATACAAAGCGGTAGCTACTGAATTGTTGTGCACTGAAGATACGTGATTTCTTGTGCAGCTTCACTAGCCCAGATCGATCACGGAGGAGCAACTACGAAATGTGCGGTCGCTCAAGCTCAAGCTCAAGCTAAGATAATTCGTCCGCATGAATAACGGGTGACAACTAAAAATTTGGATTTTTTTTCTACTGCTGTCAAAAAAAGGTGGATTAACTTAAAGAAAAACTGTTATATTTCTCATGAAGATACAGTCATTATGAACTAATAAAAAATATTGAATATATGAGAAAGGTCCGTTACCGGCCTTCCGACGAAGTTTTCTAATGATGCCAGAATAATGGTCTTCAAGTCCACTTTTCGAATGCATCTCTTGATTCTATCAGTCAACCGTTCGCAATTTGTTGATCTCCAGTTATTTTTGCACCAGAGGACCTCAAAATCCTAAAGAAATTTCCGATTGGACGACACTGATGTAGATTCGTTGGGTAGCGTATTTGGAGTACAAATGGAGTCGAGTGGTTATTCAGAAACGTTTGTGTTTTTTTACGTAATTCGATGATATTTTCTCTGGCCAGAACACATACTTTTCATCTGTATGGTGTTTTGGAAGAAAAGAACGATAATGTTGTTCAAACGTTCGTTCTGATGTATATTTTGATTGATAGCCAAACCACTAGACTTGAACCATGATTTGACAAAAACGGAAAGGTTCTTTTCTGTCTACCTCTCTGGCCGGACTTCTACTACTTTCCTGGCAGATTATAGTTGAGGTTTGCAGGTAACCAAACACATCAGAAACCGGAAGATTTTTGCTTTCAAAATTGTTGTGCAGTTCATAGCGAAATGTACAATGCACTTGTGGTAACATCTTTGTTTCGACGCCATTTTGAACACAACTGGGCATGCATAAACAAAACAAAAAATACTGGCATAAAGAGAAGAAAGAGAGCTTTCATATACATATTCTCGTTCCTGGCTGAGCGTGTTTGTTGTGGAGTAAGAGAGCCTCAAAAAAATTCCAAATTTTTAGCTGTCACCCGTGATCTACAAACAAGTGTACGAGTCAAGCAAAGTTTCATTAGTATTAGGAAAGGTGTTTTATCAGATTACCTTCTGAGATTTTGATAATATGTGATGGCAAGCTTCTAATTATCAACATATTCTTTGTTTAAACGATTATTTTGGAGTCAACAACCTGCTACCAAAACAAAATAAAAAATGCATTTTCGATAGGGAACATAACTTAATTAGCAATCATCTTACAACCTTACAGGCTTGTCTTGCCTCCTCTGAGAAACACTATCGTGTAGTAGATTATTTTCAACAGCGCAAAAGACTACTCTCACACCGCTGAGCAAAGCGACGCAGTTGCTTGAAGACGTGTGTATCTGAGGAGCACGCAAAAACATCGCTGTGGAATCCGAAATATTTCTTCAGAGTGAAAATAAACTGGTGTGATCTTTCTCACACGAAAGGACAATACGCTCAATAACTACACAACAGAGCTCACTACAGTGTTTTCACTGTGTGTCTCTTATAGGAAATTTCTTTATTCCATCAGTTCACCTCGTTGACCTGGAGCCAACCAAACTGCTGTCAAAATCCTTTCTGATTGGCTTGATTCTGATCCAGTACTGACCTGGCGTGCTGCCCCAAGTGCACTGTAAAATTTGTCAGTTTTAACCAGTCACCGCTTGGGCTTTTTTTCCTGTATGGACTTCCTCACTGCGACCAGAATCGTTGATCTATTGTGAGATATGCCCGAGTGTCTGCTTTATCCCGCACTTTTTTTTATTAGCAATACCTCTAATGAGAAGTGGTATGCTATCGGCTTTATATTCGCACATAAATATACGATATTACTGATTCAGCAGAATAAGAAAGCTTTTACTTCCAAAGTCTAGCGCTCAAGACCTTTCAAAAAAAATAATTATTAATCAATTTTTTGTTTAGTCGCCTTGAGAAAAGCAGTTGGCTGTTCAATATCTCATATGGTGACTGCAACCTTTGTGCTGCCCCGACAGTGGGGGAATAAAGGCACTCTAACAACAAACACACACACACACACACACACACTGGCATGAGACCAACCGGGCAAGTGATTTGTTAAAGCCGAAAGCAAATTCTACTATTAATGTTAAACCATCCGCCCGGTTTACCATACGCCTAAAATGTATAACAAATTTTACCAGAAGCATTCTTTTATAACCGAAAGGTACTCTGAAATAGGCTCCGGCATTTTGCTAAGTTTGGGCGAATACGTATATAATTTTTTTTAATTTTTTCGGCTGAAAACAAATCGGCTTAAAGGGAACAAATTTCGTCCCTTTTCCGTTATTAGATTTCCAATTTACACTCCTATGTGGTAGGCTAGAGAAAAACGAAATTCTACGTTTAAACAGACAACAGCTGATGAACAGTGCTGCTAGAATTTTCAAGTGCATCAATATTGTTTTTTTAGTCCTTCAACTTATTGTTGTGGATAAAGCTTTCGATATTCATATAAGGATTAGTGAAAAGCTAGACTGTTTTTAATGGTACAGACCATAAACAGGATTGATTTGTAACGATTAGCATTGGAACACATTGTTAATCATGACTTCTAGAGTGACTTTCCTGAAATACCTGCTCATTTTTATGAAGATTAAAATGCCACAAAAACGGAAAGCGGTGCGTGCGACACGTGTTATTTCTACATTCTATTTTCCGATGCGATGTGATTATTCTCATAAGGGACCATCCACATACCACGTGGACAGATTTTTAACGATTTTGATCCCCCCCCTCCCCCTCCGTGGACAACTGCCCATATAAATTCTAAAAAAAATTTATGGACCGTGGACATTAGCCAACCACCCCCCCCCCATTCAAAGCTGTCCACGTGGTATGTGGATGGCCCCTAAAACGCTTTCGGAAATCAATTGGTTCAGCAGAATAGTCACAAATATTTATCAGAGAGCAATACTTTTCTCACACCCAACGCAACGGGGAACATTTTATTACTTTAGGGCAATTTTTTATTACTTTTTGTGTCTTATGACTGCGCATTATACGCAAAAAGTAACAAACAAAAAGTAATAAAAATTATGACCACCACACGCTTGTATGTGTTTCTGCAGGAGAACATACAGCCAAGCACCGCAATGCATGTGTTAGCAAGACTTCGCTCGCTGCACTTGTATTGATGCAACGATCTGGTTCATTTTTGTCTCCTTCATCCACACATAATCAGAATCTCAACCGTCAACCTCAAATGTCTAATTAGAAACACTTTCGCTTCGTATCCCAGTGTTTACTTGAAATGGAAATATGTAATACTGTCTGACCAGAGTTGCCGAAGTTGCGAATATTGTTCTGGATGGGCACAAGTTTTGTATTTTCAAACAGGTCCGAATGAGTTTCCATGAACCAATGATTATGTGTTTTAGATATCTTGCAGGAAAGCGAATGTTTTTGTTTTTCTCTAACGCAGTTTACAGATCGTGATGTCATTCTAAGGCGCATTTCAAGTCTTCGAAAACATCAACGTTTGCATACTCTATGACGGGAAAAATGCTGCTTGGCAGCTCTTGTCATATTTTTTCGCTACTCCGTATGCATACAACGAGCCAACTAATACACGCACACCGGATGAATTGGAGATTGAAGAAACTTGTAAGGCCTCTGCCAGGCTGAACGTCAACACGAGCGATGGGGCGAGATTTTTGCCGTAGGTTAATGAACAGCTCTACTAACGGCTGTTTATTTACCTACGGCAAGAATTTCGCCCGATCGCTCGCGTTGGCATTCAGCCTAGCAGATGTGCTACATATGCGACTGTGTGTGATTTTTTTTTTACTTGAGACGGAAAGGGAGCATTTTTCGACAGAAAAAAAATTTGCATGTGGTTGAAATGACCATTTTTAGATAGTCGTACTCCCGTAACTCGTACTGAATATATGACAGTATGTGTTGTTACTTGACTGTGGAAGAATTTTATTGCCTTTTAAGTAATGGATTTGTTACCTAAAAGGCAATTTTGCGCTATTGCTTCTAAAGTAATAAGGAAAAGCTTTGCGTGCAGGAGGGTTTTCTTTGTCAAACGATAAGACATCGACAAGACCGGAGTAGAATACTTCGCACAATTGAGAAGAAGTGTGTTTCTATGAGACCGAAATATGTTTATGGAGATTTGTGCTTTTCATTCGAGCATAAAAAGTTTTGGAAACAGCGAATCGAATCTCAGTAACGGATTGACGTACAAATAAGGCTAATACATCAGAACAATCATTTGTTTCACATTTTGGTCATCTGAGTCGTGTTCCGAGCTGTTTTTTACTTCTCTCAAGCTTCCGCTTGATTATTGCCCGAAATCTCTCGATGGGTCGGAACTGCGGGCAGTTGGATGGATTTTTGTTTTTATCGATGAAATCTAGGTATGATCGCGGTACCACGGGACCTTCATGGGCTTTAAGGAAAGATAGTAGGTGCGCGATTTGTTAGGTATTCTTCCGTATACAGCTTCGAGTCTATCATCTTATTGGTCACGAATACTTTGGTCTTTGCTCAGCAACTGCGTATCCCTTGCCAAACATCAACGTTCTGTATGGCTGCTTGCTGGCTCGATATGAATGAGATCCTGCTCGCAAACGGATTCTTCGAACACTAATGCGAGCAGTAGCATATTTGTTCTGCGATTTCATTATCTGTAGTGCAGGGTTTGCTCTGACCGTTCTCAACAACCTTCAGGTTCAGCTTGCGGTCATATGTTCCACTACGACGCTTACCTTGGGGCACTTGATTCAGGCTCGTTCGCTCCCTAAAACGTTTGAGCACATTATACACGGTTGATTCGGCGACGTTCAAAGTTTTTGCGACTTTCCTTGCGGGATGGATTATAATAATTATCAACGTGGGTGTGCAGAATTTTTTTTCTTCTCTCGGCTTTCATCTGGAAAAACTTTTGACTCACTGCACGAAACAGCGTTAAATTTATACCACAGAAAGCAGGCACCTAGGTAAACAACCCGATATAGAATAATTCTTGTAGCAGTCAATTTACGTGCCCCTGCAACACAACAAGTGATTCCGGATTCTAGCTGGACAGAACTTTTTGATGTTAAAAAAATTCACGCACCCATTTAACAGATTCTTTAGTTCACAAACTTGAAAATAATATAGATATATAATAATAGATATTTCAACAATGAAGATGTGAAGTCTGCACTTGCAGATGAAATTTCTTACTGAGAATAAAAAATAATATTCATCATATTCTATATGTTTGGTGTTGATTTGTCAGGTAAAATATTTTTTTGGATTACCCCCATTTGTCGCTCTGAGCACGCTCGTGATATTCTGTAGGATGATGGAGACGGTATTTTTTGTGTGTAATTCCATTGCTGTCTCATGAAAGTGTAAACAAGTTGTTTTTTATTGATCAGCACATTGACCCTTCACTATATGATCAACTCTTGTTTATTTGTGCGAACAAAAAAAAGCGTTTATAATGAATCATATAAATGCTCTACTCCAGATCTGTATTGGTCATTGATCGCAAATAATATATACAAATGTACTTTAAATCGTTTTCTGTATCAAGAAATTTGAATGTTTACATTTTTTGTAATTTTTCACAAGCGTTCTCATAAAAGCCTCTCGCAAAATCAACATTAATCATTAGGAATTTTTATCCCCACCAAATGACATTTAATAATAATCATCAAGCCTCCGACGATGGCACGTCTCTCGCCGGTGTGAAAGTACGTTTCAATGTGTCGCCCTTACCGTAGCGGTTCGTGCGTCTTCCGGGGAGACAAGAAATCGGGGACAGGTTGGCCCACTTCCGACTTCTCGTTCGTTGGTGCGTTCAATGCTCTGTAAGCTAGGTGGTGGAGATCTGGCCGGCCGGTTCGATTCATGTGACCCGGGCGTCGTTTATCAATTTCAATTTGCCCCAAGGGTTCGATTTTCGTCTGCGTCGGGTCGGGTTTCCCAGCTGGCGAGTGCCTCTGCTTGCACTCGGGAACATATGGTAAGAGTTATTGCATCTTGGTCGGTTTCCGTACCGATCGGATATGGGATGGAAGTTTCGCGAGAGAACCTGTCCACTTCCAAGCTTGTTTAGCTTTCGCACCGGTCATTCACCTTCGGGGTGAGCTGCAGCATGCATGTGACGACGAAGCTCGATTATGATATTGTTGACTTGACGTTGGTTCTGACCTTTTTCAGTATACTTAAAAAATTTGCATTTATATAATAATCTTAATTCAGATTAAATTCATTTCAATTTCAAACAGAAGGCTGAGTTACTCTTCATAAAATTTTTAACATCTTTTGCCTCTTTGAAGCTTGTAATGAGAAGTTTGCCACCTTCTGGGTGGCATTTGGTAATAAAATCATAGCATGCAACTGGTTGTGAAACACGCAAGCTGCAGAAATGCTATCGTGTCTTCAGGTTATCGATTAGCGTGTAACACGAAATCCAATTGCTACCTACGAGCTTCGACGTTCATTTCCTGCAGTGAGTCTATGTTAAGTGTCATGATTTGCCGACACTTTTATGACAAAATTAAACTAACAACATGCTTTAGGGTTTGTTTTGTGTTCGCATTATTTAATTGTACGTATATTCGAACAGGTAACAAACACAGATTGGATTCGGAATTGGTTGCTTCGATACGACGATAGAGTAACGCATTATAAGGAGGATTTTTTTCCGAGACCTTTTTTCTAAATTTTATATCATGTCAGAAAATTTAAAAATTGGAAGGGTTTCTCATTTTCCATCATTAACCCTCAAGCTTTCTCTACTTTTCAGGTTTTGAACATTTACATTTCAGTAAAATATTTTTTGTAACCCTAATCAAAAAATAATTTAGCCCGCCGTACACACAGCATATTGCCGTTTTTGGTCGAAAATTTGCCAGAAACCGAAAGACGCCATCTTGGGTTTAAATGGCATCATTTGAAATCATATCATAAACCTAGTTTTAGTATTTTAGCTGTCTCATATTATTCACTAATTATCTGTATCACGTAAAACATATAGCAGAACTCTGTGATAAAATGGTTGCAATTGAAATAAACTTCACGGTGCTAACATGAGCTCACAGACTTGTTGATAAATAAGTAAACTCACGCAAGTTCCATACATCCGAAGATCTGAAAAATATGTCTCTGGGCATCCGGTCCCTTGGGAATAAAAAGGCCATTCTACAGCAAATAAGCTCACAGTTTTAACCTTGCAGAACTAAATAAATCAATCTTTTCAAGCTTTATTCCCATGCATTTCCTTTTGCCAACGAAAACATGTAGCCCTGCATGAATTCAGCCGTACATTAATTGCCATCCAATTAACTACACCACATTTCCGTATGATTCGGTGTTGGTTTAATTACCAGCGAGCAGTTTGGTTTCGATTTGCTTTTGTTGATATGGTGCTGCCTCACACAAGTACATTTAGAGGTTGTGACATAAAAAAGAAACATCACTTACTTTAGGAACCGCTGAATTCAGCCCAGCAGTTTTTCATCGTTTAGATTTTTGATACAAACACACCGAAAGTGCTATGCAAATCTTGACAGAAAATGAAACTTTTCGGCCACAACGTGGAGCGAATTTAACCATAAGATTTAATCGGATCGTAATCAGTGGTTTCGTCGTGGTCTCCGAATGCTTCAGCTCTGTAAGCTTTCTGCATCTTCCCCAGATATTAGTGGTTGCCTCTATGTAATCTAGTTATTCACAACTTTTGCCGCTTACGGAAGCGATCAAATTTGGCTCCAGTTTTGGGTCACCAAAAGACACATGGAATGTGAGAAAAAAAAAAGCAACTATTGTCGCTTGGTTGGGTTATACAAATTTCGAGTGGGACTTCCGACTTGCAGAGCGAAAGGAAAAGAGAGCGAGCAAGAGCATCAAATAAAATCCGCCAGCGCCTTGGATTGGCATTTGCAGCAAGCATTGACAACAGCCGATTCTTCGGCTAGAGATGGATAGAGGAAAAAATCCCTGTTCACTTTCACTTTCGCTGTCGAGGTTCCCCATGTTAACTGGCGTCGATTTTATCGTCACTGCGCGTTGATAAACTGATCCCATCGCAACCGTTATTATGCATATTAGACCCGTCAACCTGTTGCAGCCTGGAGGCTCGCTATAGTGCCCAGTAATCTGCGGAGTACGTACGCATCGTCTGAATATCGCCGCTCGAAGCAATCAAACGATCAACACGCAAGACTCCATCTATCGGCACTAGCAGCAACCTGTGTACAGAGTAGGCAGTGCCGATTTCAATTTGCCCGGAGGGCTGGACTAATGCAGCTACCGATCAAACCGATCGATCACTCGATCTTAAGTATAGCCATCCCAAACGGTTTGCCGCCTGTCAAGGTCTGCGCTGCACTCGGTATAGAATGCAGTTAGAGGGTGATATAATAGATAATGACCGTGGTCCGAGCGAATTCAACAGAGGGCAGGCTTTCTCCCTTATCAGTAGGCAGTAGGTATCCGTCGAGGCAGCTGCGCTGCGGACCGATCAGGCTTGCGCAAATTATCTGCTTCTTTATTTTCGATCTTATTGGCATGTTTGATTTTATGGCGTCCCACGGCCAAGGCGTAACAAAACTCGCTGGTTTATTTATAACCGCGCTCTTTGCCGTTGATAATTCAACTCATTAGTATCGCGATAAAGCTTGAAACGACATACGGAGAAAAACTAACAATCAATTTAGATTTTTTCTTTTTGAATAAACACTTAGGCTTAGCTTAGGTGGCTAATTATGTAGATGAGTTCATTGGAAATTGATTGAGGATTCAATGGAATAGGAATAATCAATTAGGTTGTTTAATGACTCGTTTACTTTCCCCGGGGAGGGTTCAAAAACATTATTACTGTCGCTTTGAAAAAATTGTTTCATAACTTTGACTGAATAAATGGATTCTTGCTTTTTTTTTTCGATTGAATATAATATGGTTTGTTCTGTTCATGGAATGTGGTGATACTGGCTCAGCACTAATAAAAATGTAAACGTAATATTGCTTCCGTTTGAAATCACGCCAACAATCGTGCTTACGGTGCTCTCACAGACCGTTATTACACAAAAAATGCAACAAATTAGAGTTTTTCATGGAACATCACTCCCCAAAATTAGTTTTTTTGTCTATAACTTTCTCTGTGATTGTCAAAATAATAAATTTTACAAAATTGTGATGGTGGCTTAGCTGAATGGATAAAATTTTAAAGCATTTTGAGTTGTTTTGACCATCAAAGTGAAAATTGTAGACTTATATGCCAAAGTATGGCCTAGGTACGTCAGGTCCCCAGTTTACCTCCTCATCGTGTCGAACCTCCACTGCCCATAATTCAAAAATTGGCTGATATGCCATAGGCATCAAATCGAGAAAAACGCATTCTAAAGTTTTTTGTCGGCACAACATATTTTGACTATTCATGACTACTTTTTCATTGAGCACCCTTCATATGTGTTGGAAGCTTGCCATTGAGTTGAAACAGAGAAAATCCCTTGATCCATCTACTGATCTTTGTTAGGTCCGGCACTCTCCACCATTTCTTAGCGTCATCCGCGACTTTATTTTTCGACTGCATGTGTTAAAACAACAAAATTTGGCTGATGCTGAATACAACGAATTGGGAATACCTTCGATGATCTGACCAAATCCAACACAAAACGTCGCGCGAATTACTCTAGAAGAACCACTGATGAGCCTTGAACGATAGCGACTGCATTAACGTATGCGTTAAAAAAGTGAACTTTTTTCGGAAGGTGATAAAAAAATAACTAAGACAGCTAATTGAGTTTGATGAATTACCCATGGAAGGTTATCATGTTAGCTTCCTCGCAATAAAATTTGACGTCTTTGCTTGCGGCCTTCCGGCAGTTAAACGGAGCAATCGCCATGGCGGACGAAAACATGCGTGTAGGCATGTTTTCCAATTATTTCGTCGTTTTATTTATCAATTCATCCTCAGTTTTCGCGACGAAATTGTTGGAGTAGATCTTGCACTTCAGGCTTGGCCAAAAATCCTCGATGGGACGCAACTTCGAGACGTTGGGTGGGTCCGCCAACTTGGGTACCACATCGATATTCGGTAGCTTTGGTATTTCTTATGAAGGACGCAATTTCCGGCAGGCACTTCGTACTATAAATTTCCCCGTTCACGGCCATTCCGGAGCGAAAGAAGAGCAACTTTGACATCCCTTTCTCGCTTATTGTCAGCCACAGCAGCACCTTCTTGGGGAACTTGGTTTGTGCAATAAACTTCACCTCGGTGCTCACTTCCTTCGTGAGGGAGGCAAAATACGAAGTGCCCTGTCAGTCGTTGCCATCCAGGGTGAGGTCTTGTCGTCCATCAACACCGCCACGTCGTGATTTGCCGGGAAAATCGACTTGACCATCTTATTTAGACGCTGCCGATGGGTCATTGCCTGCAGCTCCGAAACTAGTGGACGGGACTGCTGCTTCCTGACCTGTATGTTTATTTTCGCCAGGTACTTTCACCGGCCAAGCGCACGCAGCGATCTAGCCACTTTTCACTCGGTCTTCCTCTTCAGCATCCTTTGAAGCTTCTTGTCGCTCAGGCTCGTCGGCCGTCCGGAACCGAGTTTTCTTTAATGCTCTGATTATTGTCTAAAAGTGCCAAGATGTTGTAGATGCCGGAACCAGCGTATCCGTTGTACAGGAGCCGCCACACGATGTCCTTTTTCGACACGACGGGGTACCGTACTTTAAACGCGCACACTTCTGAACGGAGTAGCTTCACTGTTTTCGCCATCACGATTAGAGTTCGACTGATAGAGCTGTCAAAATTTTTCTGCTGACTCATGGGTTAATATGATTGATGCTGCATGCGTAGTTTCGTCAGTGCGTGTAAAGGTAAACCCATGAAAAATCGTTAAATTTTGTCCATTATTTTAACGTTATTCTATCCGTCAACCTGATTCCGATGACTGCTGCCTATAACTCCAACCTCGAAATGTAGATAGATGACTTCTGCGGAACCTGAGACACTAGCGTCTACGAAGCTGTGCAATTGGATGTTTGTTTGTGGATTTAGTTGCGTCAGGGAGCGATATCAGCGTGGTATGCTGACATCCTAGAGCTTTGGTAGGTTCTTCAACCATTTGTTTCATTTTTCGCTGGGAGTTTCTGGTATCACGTAGTGCCCGTAGAACTTCCCGTTTCGTCGGTTTCTGTTGGCCCTCGAGTAGATCCTGGTTGTGCTATGACGAGAGTTTGTAGGTGAACGTATCGGTAGACGTGCACCACCACATGCCTAACCGTTCTCTGTTCCCAGCTCTACTGCGAGGCTCAAGCTCATCATCGTCTCCACTATTCCCGGCGAATTGGAAATTCAGTTTCGCATGTCGAATTCAGCTTGCTCATGTACTGATTTCACATCTTTGGCAAGCTGGATAGCTTCTTGGTCTGTTTCGACGCTTGCCAGCATATCATCCATATAATGCTGCTTGATGATCGCTAGTGCGGCTGCAGGAAATTCGGTTTCGGATTTGAGCGCATTTATGTTTTTCATAAAATGGCCTGTACTAGGAAAAAAGCACCGTGTTTTATCCGTGTGTAACTTTTTTGTCCGTGGGTAAAATTGATGGAAAGCTGGCTAGAACAAGTTTGGAGTATATTATTCACATGTGCAAAATTTCATAACAATCGGTTCAGTGGTTATTGAAACGTCATTGAAACAAGAAGAAAATCTCCAGAGAATCTTACGCGCCGTCACGCAAAATTCGACTGCGATCATGAGATGAATTGGAAGACAACTGGGAATCACCCATACAACTATGAACCGGGTGGTAAAATCGTTTAAGCAGTGCCAGACGACCGGCTGGAAATGGAAAAACCTAAATTAATCCACCTAGCGGTCAGACCCAGCCTTTCTCATTCAAACTTATATCAAATTGTTATGAAGTTTGTTATTTGTAAGCTTGAGAGATGACTCGTTCGTATGACACTATTTATGTTCAAATAAGTCGTGTAATCTTTGAGATAGTAGAATTTCGTTGTTTTATTAACAATTTAATACACAACGGTTGCTTAGTTCGATTATAATCAAATGAAATGGGAACGTATAGGGCAGCCAAACTTTGAAACTACGTGTTCAATCATAATTCATCAGTTAACTCTTAACTAGCCCGCTCATCTGATAATACTATTGATCAAATCAGTTGTGTAAATTCTAAGATAATGAAGTTTCGTGATTTTCACAATTCGGTACATTACAGACGAAGTTACAGTTCGATTACAGTAAAATTCAATAGGGTGTTGTGAGTCAGCTAGACCTTTCATTTCGTGAAAATCGGTTCAGCCATCTCTGAGAAAAGTGAGTGAGCTTTTGTATTCTTCGGAATATGTTTCTTTTCATAGCTAGATTTCACATTTTTAAACATTACAGGCAAAGTAATAGTCCGATTGAAAAAAATAACAATAGGGTATTATGGGGTAACTAGACTTTTCATATGACACTGATTTTGTGGAAATCGGTCCAGCCATCTCTGAGAAACATGAGTGAAATTATACAGTCTTCAGAAGACGTTTCTTTTCATAACTTTTGAACCACATATTCAATCTATATAAAATTCAAAAGTTAAGGGTTTTTAAGATAGCCCGTTCATTTGATACCAATTTTATTGAAATCGGTTGTGTGGTTTCTGAGATATTGATGTTTCGTGACTTTTACATTTTTGAACATAACCTCTAAAATACAAATCTAATTACAATGAAATTTAATAGGGTCTTATGGGGCAACTAGAACTTTCATTTGCATATAATTTCATTAAAATCGGTCCAGCCATCTCTGGGAGAAGTAAGTGAAAATAAAAATCTGCACATACACACACACACACACAAACATACACACACACACACACAAACATACACACACACACACAAACATACACACACACAAACATACACACACACACACACATACAGAAAATGCTCAGCTCGTCGAACTGAGTCGAGTGATATATGCCATTCGGCCCTTTGGAGCACTTTCATATCTTCGGTTTTGCAAGTGATTGCTATACCTTTCTAGGAGAAAGGCAAAAAGTTAAAAAAATTATTAATTAGGAGTAAAATATTCGTGCTGAAGAAATAGCGAAATGAAAAAAAAAAATGACTTTCGTACACTTCAATCACGAGCAAAACCGGGAACGTACGAATAGCACAATACCAAATTTAAATTTTGTTGAGGCCATATGTTTTGATCAAAGCAGTTACAGTTTTAAATAGTCTTTGAATTTCGTTTCTTTTCATAACTTTTGAACCACATATCAAATTGCTATGGAATTTCTTACTTGTGAGTTTGAGAGACAACCCGTTCAAATGACACTAGATATGTTCAAATAAGTCGTGTGATCTTTGAGATAATAGACTTTCGTTGTTTTTATAATTTAATACATAACGGTTCGAATAAAAATACGATTATAGTCAAATAAAATGGGAACCTATAGGAAAGCCAAACTTTTCATTTGACACTAAGATTGTTGAATTTAGTCCAGCCATTTTTGGGAAAACGAGTGAATTTGAAAAGTCACCGGAACATTTTCTTTTCACAATTTTTGAACCACGTGTTTAATCACCATAAAATTCATTAATTAACCTTTAACTAGCCCGTTCATTTGATACCAATATTGTTCAAATCGGTTGTGTAGTTTCTGAGATAATGAAGTTTCGTGATTTTCACATTTTGATACATTACAGACAAAATAACAGACTGATTACATTGAAATTCAATAGGGTGTTACAAGGCAGCTAGACCTTTTATTTGACACTAATTTCGAGGAAATCGGTTCAGCCATCTCTGAGGAAAAGTGAGTGAGTTTAAGTAGTCTTCGGAATATGTTTCTTTTCAAAGCTGGATTTCACATTTTTAAACATAACAGGCAAAGTAATAGTTCAATTGCAAAATGAATCAATAAGGTCTTATGGGGTAATTAGACCTTTCAAATGACACTGATTTTGTGAAAATCGGTTCAGCCAACTCTGAGAAACATGAGTGAGATTAAACACTCTCTAGAACACGTTTCTTTGAATAACTTCTGAACCACACGTTCTATCTTCATGAAACACAAAAGTTAAGGGTTTTTTAAGTAGCTTGTTAATTTAAAACCAATTTTGTTAACATCGGTTGAATAGTTTCTGAGATAATGATGTTTCGTGATTTTCACATTTTTAAACATAACCTCTAAACTAAAAATGCGATTGCAATGAAATTCAATAGGGTCTTATGGGGCAACTAGACCTCTTATTTGCAATTAATTTCATGAAGATCGGTCCAGCCATCTCTGAGAAAATCGGGTGAGATAGGGAGAGCGTTACACACACACATACACACATACACATACGCACACACACACACACACACACACACACACACACACACACACACACACACACACACACACACATACAGAAAATGCTCAGCTCGTCAAACTAAGTCGATTGATATACGAGATTCTACCCTTTGGAGCACTTTTATACCTTTGGTTTTTCCAGTGATTGCTATACCTTTCTAGGAGAAAGGCAAAAAAAATCGAAGACGGCTGACCCTGTGAAAGCCTGGAAGGTGTTGCATTATTTCAAGCGTATTCCCAACCTTTGGATTCGCGACGCGGCTCTGAAGGCAAAGTGTTCGTTCAGCAAACCATGAAACGAGCTGGATGAGATACAATTTTTTTTATTACTTGTCAAATCAAAGTAAAGTAATCAGCAAAGTTATAGGCAATCTTAATTAGAAGAAAATTATGATATGATTTTAGAAGCCTACTATTCTCTAGAACTTTTTTCATATTTGAAAAATACATCATTTCGTCGAACTTACCTTTTGCAAATTTTCAACTTTTTCGGCTTTCATAAAAATGCACTTTTTCAAACTAAAGTTTCTCGCAAAGCTGCAAAAACAATATTCTTCACTCGTAAGACGGAGATTAGTACTAGCTTATCCCTAGAACATTCAAGAAATCATATACGTTATGCGCACTCGGACTTAATTAGATTATAAAAATAAGCTTCCTTGCACATTGAGGCAATCCACGGTGGCATTTCACCAAAGATGACTAGAACAAGATACCTGACTCTTGCAGTATGCAGCGGACATGATTGTCGCTGCGCGTGAATGAAAGTCAAACTAATTTGTAATGTGAATCAATTTTTTTCAATATCCTTGTATGATTTTCGTTTAAGGAGTAAATGTAGTAATGAAGATAGAAAATTAAATTAACTGAAAATATGCTTGTAGAAAAAATATAGTTCAGCAAGTGGGACTCGAACCCACAACTTCCAATCTCCGGTCAGATGTGTTTCCGTAAGCAAGGTGTTACATTCCGATTCGGAACTTGACTCTCTGTTTATTTGTACACAGATTCCGCAGCCGACTATTTAGTTTTGCGGGGCTAGCGCTACGATCCTACTGACACTAACAGTCTTTCCCGAGCCAAGACTCGAACCTATGACGGCTGGCTTGTTAGGCCAGCATCGTTCCTCGAGACCATCTGGAGATATCATTGTATGGTCCTGTCATCTAATTTTCAATATCCTTGCTCGGTGCGGTCACCTAATTCTCCTAATTCTTCTCACACGGTGCTGCCATATAGTTTTCATTTTCATCTGGCGGATTCTGCACAATAAATTGATTTTGCTAATAACCAATTTAATGCGCATTTAAGTCATCAGATGGCAGCACTAACCATTGTAAGGGTGTCGTGAGCAAAATGTATGAAAAAACTGGAAGTCAGGTATCTTGTTCTAGTCATTTTTGATTTCACGCTTTGTACATTTGTTGTTGTATATATTTTAAAGTTCGAAACTGAATTAAAATCGAACACAAAGTCTTCTAATGTCGGTAAATATATCGAAAGTGATACTTTATTATTGTGTTAAAGAGTTCCACTCGCGATACTGAAGCAACCAATCGGACAACAGTTGTTTTTCACGCTTTCCCGTTCCGGATTGCATCCAAGTTGCGACCGTTCGAGCATACCAGCGGCTGTCAAAAGTTGTAAACAAATTGGTATCAGCTAAGGGCTGCACGTCGCGTCGGGGGTCTATCCTTCAAATGACAGATGTAACTTTTTTGTCACTTCCCGGATCTTTGATACATGTTCGAGTTAAATGAAACCAGTCATTGTTGAAATTCTATTCTCTTTCAAGATTTTACCCCTGTTTTTTTATTCTCGCTTATTTTCCGTCGGTCTAGTTCCGCCACTGTTGTTGTGCACACTTAATTTATCTCGGCAAACTTCCCAACAGCTGATCGAGCTCGGCGAAGTTTTTAACAAATGTCAGCAATATACTTCGACGAACATTCAGCAAATATATCGGTCTACCGTAAATCAGCAAGTATTGACAGCTCGTTTGCCGAAGTTCTTGAAAACTCTGCCGAAAACCTGTAGAACATTCCGCTGAATTTATCAGCTGTTGAGTTCTCGGCAATAAAATCTAAGTGTGTGCCAATCTCCGACTCTACCCAGGACCCTAACTTACGACACGTTGATTAACGGACCGGCGCCAACGGCTTTATTACCTCATGCGATGGAAAGCGTGATCCCAGAGATTTTTCGTCACAGTAAATCTCCCGGTGGCGGCTAGGAATAAATCCAAACCAGTTGGGTTGGTTGAGAGTGGATCACGCCACCCCACAACTATCGGGGGATTCGAACTTAGGCCACCAGCGTGGTTAACGGAGATGTAATCAATTACGCTAGGCCCCTCGCATTTACCCCTGGTTCCCGAAGAAATATTTTTGACGTGGGACTACGTCTTACCGCACTATATCGGCATATATTCTAAACTAAAACCAAAGTGTGACGTCGGAATGAAAGATTTCAAACGGTAATACTGATGTAACCACATGATGGATCACAATAGGCAATATGTCGTTGGATTGATAAAATGATGGACAATTTTTTGATATTTTAGTTATCATTGTCACTTCATTGCTCAACAGTAAAAATTGAATAAAAGTTTCAAGGTCGAATTTTCGAAATTCTTTTTGTTTCGTACAAAAGCAAATTTCAGAAGGTGCCGCACATTAGTTGTTTATTTTTAAACTCTACACTCTGTTTTTCTCAGATTTATTTAAATAATTAAATGTAGGGTATTAGAAAGACTATAGAAAACCAAAATGCTCCGTACAGATCTTTGAATAGGCAGTTTAAAGAGCTGTACTGATGATTATATTTTTCTAGCTAAGTGAATTTAATTCAATGTTATAATCCTAGTTGCATCCCGCGGTAGCGGTTCAGAGAAAATCCAAATTTATTTCATCTTGATATCAGGGTTTGCACAGTTGTATATGTATTTTTCAAATATTTTTTTTGCATCAGCATCTACAAGAAAATATTACCTTCCATAACCTTACTTGTAATTGAATAACACTATGCAAACATCAATTGCTGAGGTTGATGTTGCTTATCATTCAAGCCCGGTTTCTTTTTGAAGATAACATAATTTTCGCAGTTTTTTGATATCTTGAAACTGAAAAAAACTTTTCTCTGCTTCTGCTTACTGATAAAATGATTGAACTGAGTTAAATGTTAAGATGTTTAAAAAATTATATATCAGTTTTAAACTTTCTGTTGCCAAATTTCTGTACTTGTCTCTGTTGCCAAAATTGAACCATTAATGGACTTTTTTACTTTTTAAGTAGCCTATGACGACCTTAACAGAAGATATGGCCATTATTTGACTAATTTTAGTTCCAAGTCGTTAGAGGTCTCACTTGATGAATTTAAGCTCAATAGTTTAGGAGTAACCGGAACTCAACGGGGTAGGTCTGCATGTGGCCTATGACAACCGAGATACTTGATCTGACCACCCGAGTGATTGGAGACATAGTACGGTTTTTAGTGCTGAGAGTCAAAATACCTCTCTGTTGGAGGATTTAATTGGTAAAAAAACTAATAATTTCAAAAATATGATTAAACATAATTGCACGTTTTTGACACATGTATGCCAAAATCGAACCATGTCAAAAGTAAATCGTGCTCAAATCAAACATAGCCCGTAGTCTCAAAATGAAATATAAAACTATCGTAGTCCTACGTCAACCTTGCGGTCGTGTCTTGGATACCACCCCCCTATTTTTACTATGCCACTGCATCAAATTTGATTTTCATCAAATAAAACAACAACAACAAAAAATCATGTACGATATTTGCAGATTTGATTTTTGCTTGCGATTCGAATTTCCAGGGTGAAAAAAGTACACTAAGGTCGCTTTTTACGCGTTTTTTTACGCGGATTCCGGAATTCACGCGGTTTTTTCACGCGGATTCCGGAGTTTACGTGTTTCTTTTACACGGATTCCGGAATTTACGCGGTATTTTTTTCTGCCCGGATTTTGGTTTCCCTTCACTCGGAATGCAAAATTAACGATGGATTTTTTTTACGCAGATTCCGGAATTTACGCGGTATTTTTTTACGCGGATTCCGGAATTTACGCGGTTTTTTTACGCGAATTGTGGAATTCACGCGGTTTTTTTTCACGCGGCACGTATCCCCCGCGTAAAAAGCGACTTTAGTGTACTCGATACTTCGGATAATCGAGTCCAACCTGTAATAGATTGTTGTCAGTTGTACAAATTGTTCGTGTCCTTAGACAGTTCGTGCCCTTAGACAGTTGTGATTGTTGTCAGTTGTACAATTTGTTCGTGTCCTCTTAGACAGTTGATATAAAAAAAGGGTAATCACAGTAAGCCACGAAAGAATTATAATTTTTATAATTAGTTGGTTCAGCATCGTTTTATGCATATTTGTCCATTTTCATTTTCCTTCGATTTTTATTTTTACCTACAAACAGCTTTAATTTTTTTGAATTTCAATTTTCACAAGTTGTGTCCGTTTCGTTCTACTAAGCACAATTTTAAAATTCGTATTGGGTACTAGAGAGCTCTTTGTACACAGTTTTTCTACAATCCATCAAGAATTTTACCCTTTAAGATGAATAAATAGATAGTATAAATGGAATATTTTCGATGCGTGTAACTAGATATCGTATTGGTTAAGAATAAGATTATCGATTGCCGGTGTTGCTCGATTGAAAGACTCAGAATTAAGAATCTTTTCTTGTATTTCAATTATCATTTCATCATCAATATTCAATATTCTTCGAACAATTCTTAAGAAAATTTTGGACTGTTTGACTGAAATCGGAAGTCGCTACTACGGATTTCAAAATGAAGTTTGAGGTTAATTTTCGGTTTTTGGGCATCATCTCGATTCTGACATATTGGATGGTATTAGACCATATTGGGCTATTCATATTCGTAAGTCGCCATCTTGGATTCAAAACTACGTTGAATTCCAATCTTTTAACATTACCTCGGTTCAGGAAATATCGATATTGGAAGATATTTGGCCATTTTTGGTTGTTTTCCAGAAACCAGAAGTTGCCATCTTGGATTGAAAATGACACCTGCAGTTGATTGCCAGCTTCTGAGCTTCATTCCACTCCTGAGAATACTCAAATCGGATAACATTGGGTCACTTTAAGCTGTTTCCAAGAAATGAGAAGTCGTCATATTGGATTGGATTGGCCTCTATTAGTTGATTTTGTTTGGGTATAATCCCGATTCCGTGAACACCCATTTGCCTTTCTTGGGCAATATTCCAGAAACCAGTCGCCTTCTTAGATTTCAAAATGGCATTCGCGGTAGATTCACGGCCTCTGGGCATCATCTCGGTTCTATGAATACCAGGGGGTAGAAATGGCTGTCAGATTGCCTATAAAACCAGCGTACCCAACATCGCCTACTTTTGGCACCAACCGTTGGTGCTTTGACGTTTCCTCGTATGCGCAAGCAACAGTAGGGGAGAGTTGACAACCGCATTAGCAGCTAGATTTTCGAGTTTGTTTATTAAGTTATTGTTTCTGAGTATTGAGCATATTAGGTGATCTGAAGAAAAATGCGCTTTTTATTTCATCCGTTCATTTTGCGTGGAGTCAAGGTTGAATTTGAACTTACAGTTGAAAAATATAGCCGCAATTTTGCAAATAGTAAAGGTCTATTCTCTACTAACATGTGAATAATGCAGCTCGTATTGTGTAAAAAATTTACTAATAGTTTAGTTTTCAAGATTCCCCACGATTGAACAAAAAAAAAAAAAAAACATCGGTGGAGCAGGATTATCTCCATCTGCAAATTATGAAATCTGCTTGCTTCTGGAAGCCAAACAAAAGCAGGAATCAGTGTTCTCGCCGCTTCTGCACATCTGATTGTATTTTACAAATATGCTATTCCGAGTTTGAAGCTTGAAGAGCTTGAAGAAAACATCGCTGAGTTGGATGTATCGAGTAGAATATTCAAAATTACAACAGATAGCTGCTCTCTCCTAATTGTCGTAAACAAACGACGCCGTATTGAGTTACGATAAAACTGCTTGACTTCACCCCCTTGATGAATTCCCATAATGGATGGTGTTTGACCATTCTACAGTCGAATACACCTCAGAAACAAAGGGAAAAATATCAATAGAATTAATTGTGTTACGGAATTTCATATTTATATTTAAGATGAAAAAAGTGTGAAAAATCATGTCTGTCAACGTATTCGAAGATCTAAAATTTATTCTCGGCAAACTTTGGTAGTAAATTTCACACAAAACCACTTATTTCCGAGGTTCAAAATTCAACGAAAGAGGCTCCTGCTTAGAAAATAAAATAAATACTTAGATATGGATGTAAGCAAACAATTTTTACATTTCTTTCTACTTCATTAAAACTCTTAAACTAACGGTTATCACTTTTATTATTCGATGAATATCTAAACAACTGTTAATGAATCACTGTGAGAATGACATAATCGAGGTCTTATTTTTCATGTTCTATTTTATTTTTCTATTACCATGTCGGCACGGGTAATCCTAAGACAGTCATCATTTAGTTGGAGTCATTTGCCGTGTCTAATTTTTTAGGGACTGCACTGTTGAAACTGAACATTGTAGATAAGATGACGCACTTGTTGTACAAAACGGAACATGAGTACGTATCCAATAAAACGTTGAACCTTAGTATCGATTAAATTTCACTTGCCGGACATCAAACGGAGTGACGACGTCAAGGGGTTGCAAATGAGTTGTCGGTAGTAAAACGGGAGGCCTGTAACATCAAGATAAAAATGCTGCCGTTTCAATTGATCCGTCGCTCGGCGTTTATGCGTTTCTTTGAGATGGAAAACCGATGAGGAAAGTGCAGTTTGTCTTTCGCTTTATTAATCGCTCTGCGTAGATAGTTGGTTCAGAAGGTTGAAGCGGTGATTAACTTTTAACTTAATGACTATTTTTATTTGCTATTTTCTCTGTCCGGTCGTATGCACGGCAGGATTTGTTACTATACCCAACAGTATGTGCTTATTTCGGTTACGCTTATTCAGACTGTAGTTCCACAATGTATAGTTGGAAAAGAGCTGTTTTCGAATCTGTGACATACGGCGTTATTGCCTTGACCTTACCCGGGAAGATGGAAGATGGTGTCACCAGGCCATCTCTAAAGGCAAGCAGCATAATGCGGGATCTTCTTACTCTTGAACAGTGAATGTTAGCTGCTTTCCAGTACGGGATTCGAACCGGTTCGGTGTTTTGATGTCCAGTATAGCACAAATAGCAATCGATAAACCGACCGCCATGAACGACGTTATGAACAGACCGGACCAGATGGGACCCGTTGTGAATCCGATGCAGTCCCAGGCGCTGCCGAATTTAGTGCTGCCTTCGAGTGCTGGTTGAACCTGGAAAAGTTGAGCAAATGGTTAGGTCGAATAAAAGTGTGAAAGTCGAGTGAAGATGTTAAAACTTCCACAAAAATAGTACAAGCGAGAGTTGGATGGAGCAAAAAACTCATTTTTAATTAGGATGAAACTTTGCATATATCTTTCTATGGTCAAAAGTATTATTACCCTCACTAGCGAAAATCATGCGCTGAATGTGAATGACAGTTCTCGTCAGTTATAGTTATGCAGCCATTTTCTAGAGTCTGTCTCATCATAAAGCTATTCTGTGAATATCAACAAACGCAGTAAACATTAGATCGCTGGAAAACTATATGATTGTTTCCAGCAGTCACATCGTTCCATTCAATTTCAATCAATGAATCTTAAAGAACTTAGTTGCCTACTTGAAGTCCGCATAAGTGTGATGTATATCATTGTATGGTAAGAGGAACAAAACCCTCCGAACTCATCATGTGCAAACAGTACGATTGTGTAATAACGTCATCTTCTCACCCACCGACTGGCATTAATCTGACCTAAAGATCATCATTACTTCGCTAGAGCGTTGCTGGTTCAAACATAACCACTAACGGAATTTTCTCGCCATCTTCGAAAAAATTTGCGGCATTTTTACGCATCCATTTATTGTTCGGTGTGACCGGTATATCAAACAACATAATCTTAAAGTGGGATCTTACCCACCGAGATCAACAAACAACACCATTCCTAACCTCCATAATGTTTTCATGCTAACATATGGCGTGCATAAAATGTTTATCCCATGAGATGCAGACAGACAGACCGATCGGATCTTGCGTACCAGACTTCATGTCTTCGCTGGTGCATCACAATTTTTTTAGTGAACTGCATTAAAAAATTCCACCCACTTGCGGGTTCACATTATGACACTAGTGTGGCATGTCTCCCGGAATGTGTGTGAAAAATTGTGCATCAAAACGTAGGTACTATCTGTTGTCATGTAGACTTTGTTGAAGATGAAACGCAAACTGTACGCAGTCATGCACGGTTGTACACTCACTTGTTTTTGGTTATGTGGATTAATGCAAACGATTATTTTCTGCTAGATGGAGGTTCATCTTGTGTAAACCGACTTGATGATGTACTATGCCAATAGATCTAGTGAATTAAAAATCTAAAAACAAAAAAAAAGCGAAAAATATGTCCAATTTCAAATGCTAATAAATCGGTTAGTATTCGATGGATTTCCTTCGTTCTTGCAGCAATAGATTGGAAAATCTTCTAAGATTCTTCCCAAATGCAGATAATTGTAATTTTATTATTCAAACTATTGTACTGTTGAAAATAGTCAAGCCTTGTTAAAACCAAAAATTCGGCCTCTGATTGGTCGTTATATGATTGCTTCCCAAACACAGTCGACAGAATCATAGACATTGCCATTTGAAATGTGCAATTTGGCCTATATCAAAAATAGTCATTATTTCATTCGCTTACAAGCGCTCGACACGAACGGATCTTTTTTCTAGAGTGTCTTATCGGAGTATTTTTCACAAGCGTTGTAGAACTGAACAACTTTCCGTCGGAAAAAGTTGTGTTTGAGTGCCGTTCTTATTTTTGCCTTTCTGGAGCGAAGCTAGCTCAATCGCCGCGATGGCGGATAGGGCCGGCGGTACAGTACCGCCCGACCTGAACATGCAGTGGACAACAAACAACGGACAAACAGTGCCATCGTGGATGGATAGAAATGGAGATTTTGGACAAGCACAATTCCTTGTGCTTCAAGCAGCAGAAAACAATCCAGCAGGCAGCAGGCGAGATCGAACATGCTCACACCGAAGCTAATCGCACACGGTACGTGCTGAAGGTGCGGAAAGAGGAACAAGTCAGGAAGCTTCTTGCCATCACGAAGCTGTTGGACCAAACTCCAATTAAAATTGATTATCATCAGACTCTAAACTTTTCCAAGTGTGTCGTCTCATGTGGGGAGGCGATTGAAATGAAGAAAGCCGAACTAATGGAATATCTTGGACCGCAAGGAGTAACTCATGTTTATCGCATGACGAAGAAAATTGAAGGAAAAGTTACCCCACTTCCTACATTGATCATCACGGTACGTGGCACGGTAGCTCCCGAACAACTGAAATTCGGCCCTCTAGTAGTTAAAACTAGAAAGTATATTCCGGAACCAATGATGTGTTATAATTGCTGGCAAATTGGCCACACCAAGCGACGTTGCACAAACAAGCCTGTTTGTGGCAGCTGTGGAGGAGTGCACCAACTTGAGACAAATGCTCAATGTGAACAACTCGAGTTCTGTGTAAGATGTCGAAAACCCGATCACGCATCTTTCAGACGAATCTGTCTTGTTAACCAAATGGAAAAAGAGGTTCAACGACTTCACGTTATGAAGGGACTCTCTTTCGAGGAGGCACGGAAAATGGTAAACAATGGAAATACCACATATGCGGGCGCGGCACAGCAACGAATTGCGCGAAGTGAACCTGATATCGAACTGGCCAAAATGATGCAGCAGAAGAATCGTGAAATCGAATATCCCAAACAACAACTAGAAACGCTCACGAAGAAACTTAACTCACTGATGTATCACGAATCGGTTAGCGAAACAGAAAATGGAAATGATTTTGAGAATCAGTGCAAAATTAAAGTGAAATCACAGGGACGAGGAAAAGTTAACAAGAAAAGTGACGAAGAAGAGGACTATATAGTTATCAACCGTCGGCGTAATCAGAAAAAACACAAACGACAGCTTACCATCGACAACGGACAACAACCCTCGAAAAAAGGACCATCAACAGCACAGCTACTACCCTCAACTGGATCCATCTCCAAACAACACACCAACAATTCAGCAGCAACAATCGGCAGTACGCAACAGGCAACAGCAATCAACGAACCTTCTAGTTTCATGTCAGAAGATAGCTACAACCCTAACGAAATCTTTGAGGGTGCAATTGGAGGATCTTGGCATGACAACTTCCGTCACCTTTAGTAATGGACCAACAAAAGGTAAATACTAACGGCTCTGAACTTCACTCTACTGTTTCACAAGTTTCCAATAACCCCAACAAAAACGAGAACTTATTTGCTTTACAATGGAATATCAATGGCCTTCGGAGTCACCAGGATGAACTACTTTTACTGATATATGAGAACCCACCCATTGCACTTGCACTACAAGAAACCCAAAACAAAGATGACTCATTCATGGGATGCTTTTTAAGGGAAAAATATTCGTGGTTCAATCGAATTTACCCTGAAAATAATTCTGGGCAAGGAGTCTCTTTAGATATTCGAAAAGACCTGTTGCCAGAGCCAGTTGTATTAGACCCTTTCATTCCAGCATCATAGTCTCGGTATATTTTCGACCGCAATGTACCAATCTGGAAATTGAGGAAGCACTCACGTCATTAATACAGGTAAACAAAGGTCCAATGATTTTAATGGGAGACTTCAATGCCCACCACGAAGCGTGGGGTTCTTCTAAAACTAATAACAAAGGAAAATCTATCCTGGCATTCGCGGTTGAAAATAATTTAGTGGTACTTAACTCTGGTGAAGAAACCCGACTGAATCCAATTAACGGGAGTTTTTCTGCAATCGATTTGACTATCGTCTCAATGGAGCTTGCATACAAATTTTCCTGGAAAATCAAAGACGACTGTAGTTGTAGTGACCACTTTCTAATATTTTTATCATTCCACGGCTCAGAAACGACTAAAAAAACGAAAAGGAGACAATGGATTTTTGAACAAGCTAATTGGGGAAATTTTGAAACCAGCATACAACTACAAAATGATCAAATCACCTCAATTACTGAATTCACCCGAGTTGTTAAAACCGGAGCAATAGCAACTATTCCACGTACAAGTTCCAATGTTGGGAAAAAATCAAAAAACTTCCTGACAACCATCCAAATAAAATCGACGCTTTAAAATTGTTCCAACTGGCTCGGAACAATTCCAGGAGAGTTATTAAAAATGCAAACAAGAATCGTGGGAAAAATTCGTTCGCTCTTTCAACCCCGAAACACCAATGAACATCATCTGGCGAAATGTGAACCGCCTATCAGGAGACCGAGATCATTCAACTCCAACGCTTCATATTAACAATGAAATAATTGAAAACCCACAAGTTATTGCCGACACGATTGCCGATTATCTTGAACAAATTTACGTACCAGCAGATCTTGGAGAAACAAATTCCATTCAAGCAATATCAAATATCGATGGACAATATAACCAGGAAATCACCATTAACGAATTACTTTGGGCCATCGACCATGGAAAAGGTACATCTATAGGACCAGATCTTTTTGGTTATCCGATGCTGAAACATCTCCCCTTTAGCACAAAAGTCATTTTTCTGAAACTTCTCAACCAAATCTGGGAATCGGGAATCATCCCCGAGGAATGGAAAGAGGGTATAGTTGTCCCTTTACCCAAACCAGGAAAGGATCCCAAGGTGTTGGGAAACCAACGTCCAATAACACTAATCAGCTGTGCGGGGAAAACCATGGAGAGGATTATAAATCGACGATTGATCGAAGCCATCGAATTGAATCATTTGCTAGACTCACGGCAGTACGCTTTTAGACAGGGCAGAGGATTGGATCTATACCTGGCTGACATTGAAGCATACATTGACAGAGCTTTCTCCAGGAAACAACACAGTGATTTAGTGATTTTAGACATAAACAAAGCGTACGATAAAATATCGAACAAGGCAATCCTTGAGCAACTGGAACTGTGGGGATTCACAGGACGTCTACTGAATTACGTTCGCGACTTTCTTAAGGGTAGATCTTTTCGGGTGGCTGTTGGAGGAATACTCTCAGAGAAAAAACAACAATCAAATGGGGTACCGCAAGGCTCTATATTAGCGGTCACTCTTTTCTTAATTGGAATGAATGGAATTTTTAACAAACTACCAAAAGCGACCTAAATTTTCGTTTACGCGGATGACATCGTTCTACTAATATCCGGAAAAAATATTAAAGCCGTTAGAAAAGTGCTACGGAAAACACTAAAACAAATATCGCGATGGGCAACTGGAACGGGTCTTTCGATTGCAGCAGATAAATCGAAACATATCCATCTATGTAGGAAAAGAAAACATCCAGCTCTTCGTGAAATCTGTCTCGATGGAAAAATTATACCAACCGTGAGTAGTGCTTGTATCCTAGGCATTACAATCAACAATCGCTTCAATTTCGTTCAACATGCTAAAGAAATCAAAAATAAATGTATGAACCGTGTTAACTTGCTTCGAATTATAGGACATCGGATCCCCGGTGGTACAAGAAAAATCCTTCTGCACATCGCCAAAGCGATGATTCTCCCAAAAATATTTCACGGTTGGGGACTGGTCAGCATAGGCGGGAATCCTGTTAGAAAGCAGATGGAGCCGATTTACAACAATATTTTGCACATTACCTCGGGAGCGTTTCGAACCAGCCCAATTCGGGCTCTTTGTGCTGAGTCAGGGATGCTACCTTCTGAACTATTAGCATGCGAAAAACTGGTTGCCAAGTCCTCGAAAGTAGAAGAAAAGAAAGATCTTCCGAATTTTCAAGACATTTGGCCCATCTCCCTAAGAGCACAAGAGACGTTTGAAGGTTTGGTTCAAGAAAGAACTCTTCCGTTGCCCTTGAGGAAATGCTGGAACTCACCAAGTGCATCCATAGATTTAACCGTTAAATCTCAGTTCAAAGTAGGAGAACCAACTAGCAAGGCAAAAGCATTTTTCAACCATCTCGTACACCAGAAATACAAAAATTACAAGAAGATGTTCACCGATGGCTCTGTAGACGAAAATGGCAATGTGGGCATTGGATTATTTACCGAAAGCATCAATAAATGCGCCCGATTACCTACAGGTTGTTCTATATTTTCTGCAGAAGCAAAGGCAATATGCACAGCGCTGGAGATGTTCGATACCGAAGACAACGCCTTAATCTTCACTGATTCTGCAAGTTGCATCTCGGCAATATCATCAAACGTAACGAAACATCCCTGGATCAGGAGAGCTCAGATTGAGATGGAGAAAAAGAAAGTGGTTCTTTGTTGGATCCCCGGACACACAGGAATTACCGGTAACGAGGAAGCAGATACATTGGCAAACAGAGGAAGAAATTCACAGCTACTTCACGAAAAATAGCGGCTACCGACAGAATCTCGCATTGCAAAAGAAGACTCGAAACGGCATGGGAAATGGAATGGCGTGGCGACAGACTCACTAAATTAGAAAAAAAAACCATCTACAGCAGCCTGGGAGGACCAAAAAGAACGCAAAGAACAAGTGATCCTAACCCGTCTTCGTATCGGCCAAACCAAACTCACACACGAACGGCTTCTCAAACGGGAGGAGCAGGCATTATGTCAACACTGTGGAACTGCTTTATCCGTTCAACACATTCTAGTAGAATGTCAAGAATATGAATCTGTAAGAAAGAAGATAGGGTTAGAACAAAACTTATGTGAAATGTTAAGCTACGAAAAGGAAAGAGAAGAAAAAATCTTTGAATATATAAAACAAGTAGGGTTTGAGGGAAAGATATAACACTGTAACTAAATCGAGGCGAATGACCAACACATGGTTAAAACCTCGTTAATTTAATAAATAAATAAATAAATTTGGCCTATATAAGAGTCTGTTTCACTCGAAGCCACTCATTATAATTCTAGACTGCAACAGGAGCAGTCCTTCCTTAGCAGAAGCAGTGGATACAGCAGCAGTAGCAGTGCACCGGATAACGCCCACATCTGTGGTATGGCAACGGATAGCGGAGCGCGTCTCAGCATCGATAGCAGGGCCAGGTGATGCAGGGCAGCGGATACCAATGGCAACGGAAGCGTCCACAACTGTGGCAACGAGGATAGCGCAGCGGTTGACGTTGGTTTCAGTATCAATATAAGTAGGGCCAGCTGATGCAGTGTGGTGTTGTATTTGGTTCGGATTTTGTGATACACAACAGAGAGTTAATAACTTCCTTCTCGCGTGCCCGTCTGGACGGGACTGACTCACTTCTTTATTTCTATTCTTCGCTTAAACTATACCACTGGCGATGACCGGCAGCATAACGCGGGGTCAGCATAGTGCTCGATCGCATGACGGCAGTACAGTCGCTTTACGCCTACGTCGGCATATCACGCTGAACCATCGCTTGCTCGACCGAACTACACGCCACACACCGCGCAGCTATCCGAGCCATCTACCACACGCCCTATTTATTTTTTTATAAAATTTTTCACTATAGTTATAAATTTTATATAATTTCAGATTGAACAATTATTGATATTATATCCGAAAATTCGTGTCCATCTACCACACGCCTTATTAATTGTATAATCCTTACTCACTATTGGTTATAAAAGGTTTACATCTAGTTTTATGTATTATATCTATTTTGTCTCCTATTCTTATTTCTACATTAGGACCCTTATCTGCGGTTACTGGATATGGTCCTAAATATATTTTACTCAACTTAGATCCTGTTTCATTTTTTACAAAAATTAGTTGACCTACATTATATCTTATATCTTTTGCATTGACATTATATTTGGTTATTCTTTTCATTTAAGAGTTTATTAATTTGTCTCTTGTCTCCTTTTGTGTTTTTTGTAATTTATATCTCAGAAGTTTTGCATAGTCCTCTACGTTGTATAAGGTATCTGCCTTGTCGTTTTCGCTCAGATTAGATGGTAATCTACACAATTTTCCAAAAACTAATTCAAAAGGCGTCATATTCGTTTCTAAGTGTGTTGTTGTATTATATGCAAATTGGTAATACTTTATCCAAGATGCCCAGTTTCCTGGTGTTCCTGATGCGTATATTCTTAGAAATTTGCCTAACGTTTTGTGTGAATTCTCCAAAGCTCCCACTGTCTGATGGTGGTATGCCGTGGAATTCAGCTTTTTAATTCTTAGAAGATTGCATTTTTTTTAAATAGCTCAGACATGAACTCTGTTCCTCTGTCGGTTGCTATATCCTCAGGAATCCCATAATTTAAAAGAACATTCTCGACGAAAGCTCTTGCTACAACATTTGTGGATTTATCTTGTATTGGTGTTGCAGTTACGAACTTAGTCAGTTCGCACTGGGTTGTCAGAATGTATTGACATCCCTCGTTGCTTGGTGGCAATTGACCAACTAAATCCAAATATATTTTATTAAATGCACTTGTTGCAGTTGTTGTTTGCATCATGGGTGTCTTGTTCGGTTTTACGTGTTTGTTCTTTTGACAAATTTCACATGAACGAACGTAATTCGATATGTCTTTCGACATGGTCTTCCAGTAGTATCTTTTCTGTATATTTTTTAATGTTTTATTTATTCCTGCGTGCCCTGCCGTTGGCAATAAATGAAAATCATTTATTATCAATTCTTGTTCCTTTGGATCTACGATATGCTTTACTTTATTATTTACCAATCTTATTGGTGGCATGCCTTTCATTAAATTATTAGTGTACACTTCATTATAAAATTTTTTCGCGCGTTCATTATTTTTTAATATGAGCTCAATAATTGATTTTTCTTGGCATATCTTTTTCAGCTTCATAACTAGCCGCCGTAGCTGGATAAGCGTGCTCGCTGGTTTCAAAATTATTTGATTGTTTTTTGAGCAATATTCGGCTTCAGGTGATTGTTGTTTTTCGCAGATTATTATTTCGATGTTTGTTCCGTCTTTAGAATGTTGGCCAGGCATTTGACTTGTTTCAAACTAGACTCATTATTTTTATTACTTCTTGTTGTTATCAGAATATCTTTGTTGACTTTGTTATTTATATCTTTCACCTCGGAAGACGAAATACGTGACAACGCGTCCGCTATCACATTCTGACTTCCTTGTATGTAGGTGATATCAAAGTCATACTCTTCAAGCGCCAATCTGAATTTGGTTAGACGACTTGAAGGATCCTTCATCGAGAAAAGATAAACCAAAGGCCTGTGATCAGTGCGGATCGAAAACCTCTTTCCATATAAATATGGTCTGAAGTGTCTGATCGCCCAGACCACGGCCAAAAGTTCCTTCTCGATTGTCGAATAGTTATATTCTGCACTGTTTAATGTTCTACTGGCGTACGCCAGTGTGCAGTATAAATTTATTTTCTTTGTTGAATTTAGGATAATCCAATACTGGAGGATTGACGAATATATTTTTTAAAAGTTCGAAAGATTCCTGACACTCCTGTGTCCATTCAAACTTCACATTTTTTCTCGTTAGTTTGTTAAGCCGAATGCAAATTTTTGCGAAGTTTTCAATGTGTTTTCTATAATAATTAGCGAAAGCTACAAATCTTTTAACTTCGTCGCATGTAGTTGGTGTTTTCCAACTTTTGATCACTTCGATCTTCGAGGGATCAGGCTTGATTCCTTCCGAAGAGATATAATGACCTAGGTACACCAACTCCTTTTTGAAGAAATTACACTTTTCTGGGTTCAGTTTCAAATTAACTTTCCTTAAACGTTCGAAAGTGCTAATGAGGTTTCTATTGTGTTCCTCAATCGTTTGTCCAAAGATGATCAGATCATCCAGATAGACTAAACATTTCTCCATATTTAGACCTGACATAGCAATTGTCATTAACCTAGAAAAAGAGGATGGGCTTGTTTTCAAACCCATTGGTAACCTTTTCATTTGGTATTGACCTGTTGGTGTTGTAAAAGCTGTTATAGGTCTGTCTTCGGGTTTAATTTGGCATTGATAATAACCTTGTGATAGACCAAGGTGTGAGAAATATCTTGCGCCCGATAATGAGTTGATAACTTCTTCAATATTTGGCAAGGGAAATTTATCATCTTGAAGCGTTTGGTTGACCTTTCTATAGTCTATGACTAAACGCCATTTTTTTGTATCATTGGCCGATTTTTTCGGTACCAATAATATTGGGCTGTTCCACTCAGATTGTGCACTCTCGATTATATCGTTTTCAAGCATAGTTTTTATTTGTTTGTTTATTTCATCTTTTTGAGAGTGTGGTATTTTGTATGGTTTTGTGTATGAAGATTTAGAACATTCTTTTATGTTTATGGAAGGTTCATAAATTCGAGATGTCGTCAGATGATCATCCTTTAGGCAAAATATATCATTATATTTTTTTTTTTTTTTTTTTTTTTTAAGGGGGGATTTGTTAGTAGCTTAAGTATTTATGATAAATATTAGTAAATAATGAGTATGTGTGTCCAATCACAAATGGTGACTTCTCAACACTGTTAGAAATTTGTAATTTTAATTGTTAGGATTTGTTTGCTTTCGCAATTAGGACTTATCATTCGTAGGGATTTAAACCTACTTGTCAGAAAAGGGGAAGTAAACTTACAACTAACTTAATTGCTAACTTATTGGCTATAAAGAGAGCTTATCGTAGCAATTGAGGATTGCAACGATTTTTGTCGAAAATTGTTAATAATTTTATTTGACATAGCTTCTAGTGGTTCAACACCAGTAAGTCTATGTAATTCGAGTGTACCAAACCAAGGAGGACGCTTCAAAATCATTTTCAGAATTTTATTCTGAATCCTTTGGAGCGTTTTCTTCCTTGTTGAACAGCAACTTGACCAGATCGGTACAGCATAAAGCATTGCTGGTCTAAAAATTTGTTTGTAAATCAAAAGTTTGTTCTTTAAACAAAGTTTAGAATTCCTGTTAATGAGAGGATATAAACATCTCGTATATTTGATGCACTTGGCTTGTATACTCTCAATGTGCTCTTTGAAAATAAGTTTTTTATCATAAATTAGTCCCAAGTACTTAACCTTGTCGGACCAACTTAAAATAACCCCATTCATCTTGACAACGTGATTATTGTTTGGCTTGAGGAAAGAAGCCCTAGGCTTATGCGGAAAAATTATCATTTGAGTTTTAGAAGCATTGGGAGAGATTTTCCACTTTTGCAAGTAGGAAGAAAAAATATCTAAACTTTTCTGCAATCGACTGCATATGACACGAAGACTTTTTCCTTTTACGGAAATGCTTGTGTCATCGCAGAACAATGACTTTGTGCATCCTGGAGGCAAATCAGGAAGATCTGAAGTGAATATGTTGTACAGGACTGGACCCAAGACTGAACCTTGAGGCACACCTGCTCTGACAGGAAATCTATCAGATTTTGAATTCTGATAGACAACCTGCAGAGTTCGATCAGTAAGATAATTTTTTAAAATTTTGATTAGGAAAATTGGAAAATTAAAAGTTTGCAATTTCGCAATCAAACCTTTATGCCAAACACTGTCGAATGCTTTTTCTATGTCTAAAAGAGCAGCTCCAGTGGAATAACCTTCAGATTTGTTAGCTCGTATCATATTAGTAACTCTGAGCAATTGATGAGTTGTGGAATGCCCATGGCGAAATCCAAACTGTTCATTTGCAAAAATTGAATTTTCGTTGATGTGTGACATCATTCTGTTAAGAATAACTCTCTCAAATAGTTTACTTATTGAAGAAAGCAAACTGATTGGTCGATAACTTGAAACTTCAGCTGGGTTCTTATCCGGTTTTAAAATGGGAGTAATTTTTGCATTTTTCCATAATTTGGGAAAATATGCAATTTTGAAGCAGCAATTGAAAATTTTCACTAAAAATTCCATTGTGCTCTCAGGGAGATGTTTGATTAGTATATTAAAGATTCCATCGTCACCAGGTGCTTTCATATTTTTGAAATTTTTAATAATTGATTTAATCTCATTCAAGTTAGTTTCAATTATTTCTGCAGGTAAAAAATTCTGGGAAGAAATTAAATCAAATTGACGTGTGACTTCATTTTCAATTGGACTCACAAAATTCAAATTTGAGTTATGAACACTCTCAAACTGCTGAGCAAGTCTTTGAGCCTTTTGTTCATTGGATACAAGAAAACGTTCACCATCTTTTAAAACTGGAATAGGCTTTGAAGGTTTCTTAAGAATCTTCGACAGCTTCCAAAATGGTTTTGAATATGGTTTCAATTTTTCAACTTTAGTCTCAAAATTTTGATTTCTCAGAAGAGTAAATCTATGTTTAACCTCTTTCTGTAAATCTTTATAAATAGTTTTAAAAACAGGGTCACGAGAACGTTGATATTGACGTCTGCGGACATTTTTCAAACGAATTAGAAGTTGAAGATTTTCGTCAATTATTGGTGAATCAAATTTCACTTGAGTCTTTGGAACAGAATAATTCCTGGCATCAACAATTGCACATTTTAATGCGTCCAAAGCGGAATCAATATTCACTTCGTTTTGCAAATCAAGCTCATTATTGAAATTTCTCTCAATATGAGTTTTGAATCTTTCCCAATTAGCCTTGTTATAATTAAAAACAGAGCTCATAGGGTTTAAAACTGATTCATGTGATAAAGAAAAAGTTATTGGAAGATGGTCAGAATCAAAGTCAGCATGTGTGATCAAATCACTACACACATGACTTTGATCTGTAAGCACCAAATCAATTGCTGAAGGGTTTCTTACAGAAGAAAAGCATGTAGGACTATTCGGAGACAAAATAGAATAGTATCCTGAAGAACAATCGTTGAATAAAATTTTGCCATTGGAATTACTTTGAGAATTATTCCATGAACGATGTTTAGCGTTAAAATCGCCGATTATGAAAAATTTCGAACGATTTCTGGTGAGTTTTTGTAAATCACCTTTAAAATAATTTTTGAGCTCGCGTGTGCATTGAAATGGTAAATATGCTGCGGCAATAAATAAAATCCCAAGTTCAGTTTGAACTTCAATTCCCAAAGTTTCAATAACTTTCGTCTCAAGATGGGGAAGAGCACGATGTTTGATTCGGCGATGAATAACAATTGCAACTCCACCGCCGGAACCCTGAATCCTATCATATCTATGAACCACGTAATTGGGATCATATTTTAATTTTATGTTAGGTTTCAAAAATGTTTCAGTAATAATTGCAATATGCACATTATTTACTGTTAAAAAGTTAAAAAGCTCATTCTCATTGGCCTTCAATGAGCGAGCATTCCAATTTAATATTTTAATTGTTTTATTTAAAATCATTGCTAAATTTTAAATTAGAAACAATTTTAATAGTAAAATTTGTGCCTATTTGAATGGCTTCAAACATTGATTTTGCCTGCAACATGGCGTTCATAAGATCGAACATTGCCTGTTGCAAAAAAGAAAGTTTACCTGCCGTAATAGGCCCCAGGCAGTTGACATTAGAAAAAATATTTTCGGCAGCAATATTAGCTGGAGTGATAGGTGTACAATTATTTTCTAGCCTGTTTTGCTTACCCATATTAACGGTCATTTTCGAACTACCAACACTAGGCGGTATAATGTTCGAACTACCTGTAACCTGTGCATAAGTTAAACGGGTATGCAAAGGAGTAGGTAAACTATGCGTCACTGGTACGCTTGGAGAATTTTGTTTTGAAGTTGGTTTTAATTGAGAAATTGAATTTTGTTTACCTTGCCTTGCCTTAACAATTGCTAAACGGACTGGGCATTGATAAAAATTTGACATATGGTTGCCGTTACAATTCGCACAGCGAAAATTTTTACTCTCTTTCACAGGACATGTGTCCTTTTTGTGAGAAGAGTCTCCACAATTAAGACATTTTTGGTCCATGTTACAGAATTTGGAACCATGGCCATAACGTTGGCAAGTACGGCATTGGGTGATATGCTTTTCACCTCCGCCATACTTCCTATAAATTTCCCACTTTACACGCACATTATACAAAGCATGTGCTTTTTCAAAAAATTTTAAGTTGTTAACCTCATTGCGGTTAAAATGAATTAGATAATTAACAAGGGAAATTCCAGTTCTCTGACTGTTTTCGCCTCGTGATTTTTGTTTCATTAGAATTACTTGGGTAGGGGCTATGCCAAGTAATTCTGTTAAAGTAAGTTTGATCTCATCAACGGTTTGATCGTTGGTGAGACCTTTCAAGACAACCTTGAACGGCTTGGCGTTCTTGGTGTCATATGTAAAAAATTTGTACATCTTGTCAGTTAAATACTGAACAAGACGATCACGACCCTTTACTGAGTCGGCTAATAAGCGGCATTCACCTCTACGGCCAATTTGATAGGTAACTTTAACGTCAGAAACAAACGTTGAAAGTTCCTTTTTGAATATATTAAATTCAGAAGAAATAGTTACCACAATAGGTGGAACTTTCTCCTTTTTTAAAGATTTTATATTTTGTATAGTTTCATTATTGGTAACTTCCATTTCACCAGCTTCTTGCTCAGGCAAAATATCAAAAGGATTGTCACTACAAACACTCGATGTGTCAGAAAGAGATGCCTCTCTTTTCCTCCCCGCAGCGATGCGAGGTTTCTTTTTCCGTCCAGCCATTTCAGGTGATACGAAAAAAGTTAAAACAAATGTTAAATTCAAAAGTAGGTAGTCTTGAGAAAGACTGATGGGAAATAACTTTCAGGTAGTCTTTAAAAGACACACTGACAAAACACAAACTTTGAAGCTATAGGCAGTCAAAGACCAGTCCACAAGCAACCGAAAAAACGTCTGACCTGTAGGACAGTTCAAGACGCACTATATATCATTATATTTTTTACAAATATCGGAGATCGTCTTTTTCTCGTCCTTCCCCAAATGATCTAGTTTTAATTCTTTGAACAGTTTATCAACCCTGCTCTGTTCATGCTTTAGTGTTGTGATTTCAATGACGTTATAATCCGTTAGTGGTTTGGTTTCCACTTGCAAATTTGCAACATTCACAGGTTTATTATTTACGTTTAATATTCGTACTGGTAGTTTATTTTCAATTGGAGTAGCTACCGAGTTAGCTACAAAAACGAATGGTGATATTTGCTTGTTTAAAATCACGCATTCACCTTTTATCTTTGTTGGAACGAATGTTAGGATCTCAGTTCTCGCTGGTATTGTTACGCTAGTAGTTACGCAGTGGTAACTATGATAATTGTTGAAAGGAATCGTAATTTTACACTGTTGGTGAGCTAATTTTAGTTTCATCGTTCGTAAGTCTATGCTAGCTTCATACTTTCTCAAAAAATCTGTACCGAGCAGTGCCGGTACGCTCTGTGGTAAATTTTCCGATACATGCAACGTTACGGGGAAACAATAGTCGCCGAAACAAATTTCAGTGGCTATTGCCCCTAAGGACTGTGATCTTCCGTTTATCCCTGTTATAGTAATAGTATTATGGTAACTGATCTTAACATTTCTGGGTACCAACTGTTTTGATATAAGCGAACAACTGGCTCCGCTATCGATTATGAAATTTACGTCCCTTTGATAAAAATAAAATTTGGCACGTAGCAATCCTTTGTTTGCGTTATTCACGAAAAAGATTCGCCACGTTCACCTCTTCGTTATTTCCATTTTCTTGTTCTGCCATATTTGCATGACGATTATTTTATTGTCGTCCGCGGTCATTGTTTCTATTATTTGCGTCATCGTTATTTTCGTTATTATTATTGTTGTTATTGAAACGTCTATTGTTGTTTCCTTGGTTGTAATTACCTCGTTGGTAATTGTTTCTGTTATTTGGATTTCCTTGGTTTTGGTAAAATTGTCCTCTACCGCGGTTACCGCCTCTATTCCGGAAACCACGGCCTCGTCCCCGCCAGTTTCCGCGAGGGTTGTTATTATACCTCCGAGACCTGGGTTGAATCTACATTATGGATTCGTCGCTGGTATCATTCACTTCCAGTGCATCGCTAATTGCTTTTGTTAGGGTGCCTGGGTTTCTGGCCTTTAAGAAAAAAGCTGTTTGATGATTTTTTAATCCATTAATAAATGCTTGTACAGCAATGGGCTGTACTATATTAGCTGCGGCTGCTTCCGTTGCGAATGTGTCATTCGAAACGTGCGCCGATGCTAGTTTTGTAGCTAGCTTTTCTATTTCCGCACCAAACTCGGAAATAGTTTTATTAGTTTGTTTCATTTGGTTTAGTTCATTCTCTACCGCCTTCGGGGTGATTCGGACTGAAAATTTGTCCTTTAATATTTGTTTCGCTTCGTCGATCGACTTGGCTTTCTCGATCACTCCGTGTGATGCCCCAGTCAAACGAGTCCGAAGGTTAATAGAGCTGTCTCGGGAACATTCTCCGAGTACGCTTTGAGGAGGTCTACGGTTTCTAGGAAATGTCCTAGCTCTGCGCAGTCTCCTGTGAATATGGATACAACCTTCAGGGCTAGCGAAAGGTCGAGTTTTGCTGCCATTTGTATTTCGTCAGAATCGGAATTTTCCGATTCACTAGTCGTCGTGTCTTCTAAATTGCCTTGAAGTATTTCTAGGCACTCCGTTGCCTTTTCTTTTAGGGTATTGTACCGTTTTCTGAACTTTGGATAGTTTTGAGTCCCTTCAGACTCCAGAACTATCCTTCTAATCTTCTCTAGTGTTATATTAATTAATATTACCTTCTCCCTCTTTGTCGGGGCTGTTAATTTTTTAAACTTTTTAAAATTTACAAGCAACTTTTTAAAGTGTCACCCGCTTCGAAGAATTTTTCCATATGAGACAATTTGTTCCATATGGCTATTTGATTATTATATAGGTATTATCAAATATTTATTGTATATAGGTAGTAATTTTATTTTGTTATTTTATTATTATTATATTTTTTTTTTTACTTACAGTTGCCTACTTTAATATTTTGAGAGGTACTCTGTGGTACTTTAATATTTGGAGAGCTATATTTCTGCCTAAAACAAAATATACTTTAGTGTTTATTTTTTTTTCTTGCTTTGAAATACTTAGCTTAGTTGGCGGCAAGCTTATCCGAGGTCGGCTTGAGCAGGTTCTGCAGGTCACTATTGTTGGACGGTGCGCTGCATTCGGCTGCAGTCCGCACAAACGAGAACTGGGCATTGAAGGCTTGTTTGACCAGCTCCGCTTGGGCAGCAACGTCTCCTCCGATTTTGTTCGACAGCGCTGTGAAGTTCGCGAACGAACCCAGAAGGATGTCTTCGTAGGCGTTAATGCTCATGATTGCCTTTTTAACGGTGTCTTTCGGGCAGCCGAAATCGATGACCCTGGTGCATGCAGCTGTTTATCCATTTGTTCTTCGATATGCGCCAGGACTTTGTTACAGAGTTCTAGCACTCGCACATTTGAGTCGTGCCGACTTATTTGGCTCATTTGTGTGTCTTTTTTTTTTGTATTTTGTCACTTTTCACTCATTGTTTGTATATTCGCGGCTTATTACTTATTGTTCATATTTGCGCGACAGTATTATTTAACCGCACCGCACGGTCAGCTACCCGCTCGGTTTGCTGCCGATGCAATTTGGCTAGCAATTTTACCGCGATATAGCTCACGGCGACGGCTGCTAACACGCAGGCGGCTACAGCGATCGCGGTTTCGTTACGCTCGCTGCTATTAGTGTTGGTTACGGGCGCGATAATTTCATCGGCCGAAAACCAACCCATTTTAACTGTTCGTAACACTGAAATGTTTTATTGGTTCACCATTTGCGCTTGCATTTTTTTTTCTCAATTGGTCAGCGTGCGACTAGACCGAACCAAGCGCCACTCTTTGAGTTTTTACCACTAGCAGATGTTAAAACTGATAATCTTAGTGTATTTCTCTGCCATTTTTCTGCCAACATAGCTTCCCAAGAATTCTTTCCTTTTTGCCAAAACGATAGCTTTTCATACCATTAAAATAGATTTTTCTTCATCACGATGAACTTCACTAGCTTCACTAGCTCCTGGCAGGATCGCCATGTTGTATTTGGTTCGGATTTTGTGATACACAACAGAGGGATAATAACTTCCTTCTCGCGTGCCCGTCTGGACGGGACTGACTCACTTCTTTATTTCTATTCTTCGCTTAAACTATACCACTGGCGATGACCGGCAGCATAACGCGGGGTCAGCATAGTGCTCTATCGCATGAGGGCAGTACAGTCGCTTTACGCCTACGTCGGCATATCACGCTGAACCATCGCTTGCTCGACCGAACTACACGCCACACACCGCGCAGCTATCCGAGCCATCTACCACAGTGGCATTTTAGTGAAATGCTGTCTCTGAGCGATAGCAGGCACACTAGAAAATGCATCCAATGAAAAGAACGTTCTGGAAAGCTTTTCAGTGTTTATTTTCCCCCAAAGAATACTTTATTTGCACTGTCAGTGATAACGCAAAGATGTGATCGGCATTTTATCAGACATTGAATTAACCCTCTCCCGCTCACAAGGTTTATCATTAAAATTTATAGCTTCACGAGAAAATTCAAACTGAACACTATGTAGACTAACTAAAATTACTGTCAACTGAAGTATTTTGAAGAAAATGCCCAGTGATGCTCTGAGGCAGCATATAAAAGTTTATGTAACAATTGTAAGCACAACAAACTATTTTATTTCAAGATATGATGATTATAATTCTTCCTTTTCAGGATGAAATACAAACCTAATTGAAGAGTTAATATTTTCTCTTAACCCGTAAAGACCCGGGACGAAACTTGTTTTTTGAAAATGCTCGTTCTCAGCACTGGAACGGCCGATTTGGGAAAACTTGGAATTTTATTCAAGGGGAATAGTTGCTCTAAGTTTTGGTTAAGGTGCCACCCCTCCCCGTTTCTGTGACACGCGAATATGTCTGTGTTTTTTTTTCTGATTTTTCAAACAGATTGAGCAAACACTGGGAATTTTCATACGTATCAATTGCTCCATGTATCAAATTATGTCAGGTAGATGAAATATGGTATGTAAGAGTGAATTTTGGAGTTTCTAAATTATTTCAGTACAAAATCACAAAACTACGTAATTTTATAAAAATTCAAATAACCAAACCGTTCTTCAAATTTTAAGCTCTACATTTTTGAGGTAAGGTCTCCTGAATCCATACGCGATGAAATATTTATTTTAGCATGCAAACATTTTGAGAAAAACGAGTTTAAATTCACTAAAGTACGTATTTTCATGGAAATCTGATTTTCTCAGTCTCCCACGGTAGTTTTCAACTTAGCTCTCCAATTTTCAAGCTCTATATTTATAGAGTAACGTCTTCTAAATCCAAAGATGGTGAAAGATTTATTCTAGCATTCACAGATTTGGAGAAAATCAAGTTTTCATAAAAACTCGTACTTTAGTGAATTCAAACTCGTTTTTCTCTAAATCTGTGCATGCTAGAACAAATCTTTCAGCATCTTTGGATTCAGAAGACGTTACTCTAGCAATATAGAGCTTGAAAATTGGAGAGCAAAGTTGAAAACTACCTTGGGAGACTGAAAAAATCAGGTTTCCATGAAAATACGTACTTTAGTGAATTTAAATTCGTTTTTCTCAAATTGTTTGCATGCTAAAATAAATATTTCATCGCGTATGGATTCAGGAGACCTTATCTCAAAAATGTAGAGCTTATAATTTGAAGAACGGTTTGGTTATTTGAATTTTTATAAAATTACGTAGTTTTGTTATTTTGTACTGAAATAATTTAGAAACTCCAAAATTCACTCTTACATACCATATTTCATCTACCTGACATAATTTGATACATGGAGCAATTGATACGTATGAAAATTCCCAGTGTTTGCTCAATCTGTTTGAAAAATCAGAAAAAAACACAGACATATTCGCGTGTCACAGAAACGGGGAGGGGTCCAGAGGGGTGGCACCTCAACCAAAACTTAGAGCAACTATTCCCCTTGAATAAAATTCCAAGTTTTCCCAAATCGGCCGTTCCATCCGAAAAGCATTCATTATCAGCATAAAAATTAATTTTTCGCATAATCAAAATTTAAAAATTAAATTCCAAATCATGACAAGGAACCATCTTATTGAGAATGGTCAATCCTTGTTGAAGTGCGAAATTTGACTGATCTGATTAGTCGTTAATATGATTGCTTCCCAAGCACGGTCGACAGAATCATAGACCTTGCCATTTTAAATTTGCTATTTGTCTGTATAGGAGTAAGGATGGGAATTATCGACTGAAATGGCTATCGATAGTTATCGATGATTTCCTACTACTATTGATAGGTTTTTCATTCCTATATAAGAGCCTGTTTCAATCGAAGCCGCTAATAATAGTTATAGACAACGACAACAGCAGTCTTCCCTTAGTAGCAGCAGTAGCAGTGCAGTGGATACCAGGCGGAGAGCGGCCACAGCTGTGGCATGGCAATGGATAGTGCACTAGTTGCAGCGGATCTCAGCATCGATAGCAGCTGGAACAGCTGATGCATGGACAGCGAATACCAATAGCAGCGTATAGCGGCCAAAACATTAGCATTTCTTGTAAAAGTATTCTACTTCATCCCTGCGGTCGTGGCTTTGCATACAACCCTCCTGTGATTTTTTTTTCAATTTGACATGCTTATAATAAATTGTTTAATGGTACATAAACGTTGTCCGTAGAAGACAAGTAACAATTTCCTTTCATTTCAAATTTAGTTTCCGAAAATCTATACGTACTCAAATAAATGCCCATAACATTATATAATTATTCAGAATGCAAAAAATGATTGCTAGATCGGTAATTTTTTTAATATCATAGCTTGAATAGTAGTCGTCATTGAGAGACAGAGGGCTCTCTAACATTGTAACAATACAGACAGTAATAATAAACTCATTAACACATTTTTGTTGTGCAAAAATCAGCATTTCGGTAGCAATAATTGCGTCACAATATTATAATTCCCACAGTACCAATCGTGCAGCCGAGCCGAAGCGTCAATCGTCAGTTTAGCGTTGCATTGCTAGGTACTAGAAAAGGCAAAAAAAAAAATCGAGCACCTCTTCAGCTTCAGCTGAAGACAATGATACTTCTGTTCGATGGATGTTATTGTTTGGCTGCAAGTGAAATGAGAGGGCATCTTGTGTTTTGGGAGTGTTGCGAAGTTGTTCATCATTTACGCCGAGCCTCCTCGCGCTAGGTAATTTCGGTGTTTTCAGGTCTCCACTGCACTGCTCTAAGCCATGGGGCCACGCGGTCAATAATTGGTGCACTTGGTGGTTTTTTTTCTCGGCCAGTTCGCGTAGGCACTTCAGATGGCCCGCGAGTTGTGACAAGTGTAGCACAAACTTTAATCATTCGCAGGAATATTGATCAATCGGCCGATTATACGAGGGGCTTTGGAATAATGGCTGTGATTGTTCGAGGTTATGAAACATTTTGCTCATTTGTAGAAAGCGAAAAATGCCCGTGGCGATGTTCGTCAGCTGTACTTGCATTGGTGGACTACATATTTATATTTTCAAGTGAGTCCTGGCTCAACATACGCTTCTATTTCAAATGCTTCAATCATTAAACTTACCTGAATGTTTTCCAACGTTAATACCGTGGATCCATTGCGAAATACCAACTGTCTGGAGCAGGAGTATGAAAATCCAATCGGAGCGTATGGGGCGTCGCCTTCGATTTCCAGCGTGGTATCAACACTCTTGCTGCCATCCTTACTTTTGGTGTCGATCAGGAAAACGTCCACCTTTGGCATCGTCCAGTAGCCAGAGTCCATTTCGAAACGGAATTTCAAAGTCAACTGCAAAATAAAATTTGGGATTATGCTTTTCTCATTTCGACATGAGACATAGAATATATGTTATGTGCTCAATTCTAGCAAAAATATTAGTTCAATTTGAAGGTTCTGACTATACTTGATAACAATTTACTTGTGTTGGAAAATATTTCATGAATTCCACAATGCACTGATTCTGATCGTTCAAACTATAGTCAAGCAGAATAGTTTTTGTATCTTTTTGCTCTGGAAATTCTACACTGTTAACATTAAGATGAAGGTGAACATTCTGCAAACTAGATCAAGTTTTAAAAAATGATTTGAGCGATGACAGACACTACTAACCTAATTAACAGAATATGTATTTGAATTAGAACTACGTTTCTCAGGAAGGGGGTGAAATTGAAAATCTGGAAACGGAAAGGAGGAAAAATATTCCAATTCCAAAAGGTTTTCGACGAATTTTCTCCTTTCCTTTCTACTAAAGTGTTCAAAATTGTCAAGTCATGTTACAACACAGATTTCGACCCCTGAATGGTCAAATGTTTTTCGCTCAACCTTATAGAAAATTTAGATTTCAGACCGCTCTCTTTTGTAACAATGGGTAACGTTTGATCCCCTAAAATTAGGTAAAAAGTAAAAAGTAAAAAAAAAATAAAAAGTAAAAAGTAAAAAGTAAAAAGTAAAAAGTAAAAAGTAAAAAGTAAAAAGTAAAAAGTAAAAAGTAAAAAGTAAAAAGTAAAAAGTAAAAAGTAAAAAGTAAAAAGTAAAAAGTAAAAAGTAAAAAGTAAAAAGTAAAAAGTAAAAAGTAAAAAGTAAAAAGTAAAAAGTAAAAAGTAAAAAGTAAAAAGTAAAAAGTAAAAAGTAAAAAGTAAAAAGTAAAAAGTAAAAAGTAAAAAGTAAAAAGTAAAAAGTAAAAAGTAAAAAGTAAAAAGTAAAAAATAAAAAGTAATAAGTAATAAGTAAAAAGTAAAAAGTAAAATGTAAAAAGTAAAAAGTAAAAAGTAAAAAGTAAAAAGTAAAAAGTAAAAAGTAAAAAGTAAAAAGTAAAAAGTAAAAAGTAAAAAGTAAAAAGTAAAAAGTAAAAAGTAAAAAGTAAAAAGTAAAAAGTAAAAAGTAAAAAGTAAAAAGTAAAAAGTAAAAAGTAAAAAGTAAAAAGTAAAAAGTAAAAAGTAAAAAGTAAAAAGTAAAAAGTAAAAAGTAAAAAGTAAAAAGTAAAAAGTAAAAGAAAAAAGTAAAAAGTAAAAAGTAAAAAGTAAAAAGTAAAAAGTAAAAAGTAAAAAGTAAAAAGTAAAAAGTAAAAAGTAAAAAAAAAGTAAAAAGTGAAAAGTAAAAAGTAAAATGTAAAAAGTAAAAAGTAAAAAGTAAAAAGTAAAAAGTAAAAAGTAAAAAGTAAAAAGTAAAAAGTAAAAAGTAAAAAGTAAAAAGTAAAAAGTAAAAAGTAAAAAGTAAAAAGTAAAAAGTAAAAAGTAAAAAGTAAAAAGTAAAAAGTAAAAAGTAAAAAGTAAAAAGTAAAAAGTAAAAAGTAAAAAGTAAAAAGTAAAAAGTAAAAAGTAAAAAGTAAAAAGTAAAAAGTAAAAAGTAAAAAAAAAGTAAAAAGTGAAAAGTAAAAAGTAAAAAGTAAAAAGTAAAAAGTAAAAAGTAAAGAGTAAAAAGTAAAAAGTAAAAAGTAAAAAGTAAAAAGTAAAAAGTAAAAAGTAAAAAGTAAAAAGTAAAAAGTAAAAAGTAAAAAGTAAAAAGTAAAAAGTAAAAAGTAAAAAGTAAAAAGTAAAAAGTAAAAAGTAAAAAGTAAAAAGTAAAAAGTAAAAAGTAAAAAGAAAAAAGTAAAAAGTAAAAAGAAAATAGTAAAAAGTAAAAAGTAAAAAGTAAAAAGTAAAAAGTAAAAAGTAAAAAGTAAAAAGTAAAAAGTAAAAAGTAAAAAGTAAAAAGTAAAAAGTAAAAAGTAAAAAGTAAAAAGTAAAAAGTAAAAAGTAAAAAGTAAAAAGTAAAAAGTAAAAAGTAAAAAGTAAAAAGTAAAAAGTAAAAAGTAAAAAGTAAAAAGTAAAAAGTAAAAAGTAAAAAGTAAAAAGTAAAAAGTAAAAAGTAAAAAGTAAAAAGTAAAAAGTAAAAAGTAAAAAGTAAAAAGTAAAATGTAAAAAGTAAAAAGTAAAAAAAAAAGTAAACAGTAAAAAGTAAAAAGTAAAAAGTAAAAAGTAAAAAGTAAAAAGTAAAAAGTAAAAAGTAAAAAGTAAAAAGTAAAAAATAAAAAGTAAAAAGTAAAAAGTAAAAAGTAAAGAGTAAAAAGTAAAAAGTAAAAAGTAAAAAGTAAAAAGTAAAAGGTAAAAAGTAAAAAGTAAAAAGTAAAAAGTAAAAAGTAAAAAGTAAAAAGTAAAAAGTGAAGAGTAAAAAGTAAAAAGTAAAAAGTAAAAAGTAAAAAGTAAAAAGTAAAAAGTAAAAAGTAAAAAGTAAAAAGTAAAAAGTAAAAAGTAAAAAGTAAAAAGTAAAAAGTAAAAAGTAAAAAGTAAAAAGTAAAAAGTAAAAAGTAAAAAGTAAAAAGTAAAAAGTAAAAAGTAAAAAGTAAAAAGTAAAAAGTAAAAAGTAAAAAGTAAAAAGTAAAAAGTAAAAAGTAAAAAGTAAAAAGTAAAAAGTAAAAAGTAAAAAGTAAAAAGTAAAAAGTAAAAAGTAAAAAGTAAAAGTAAAAAGTAAAAAGTAAAAAGTAAAAAGTAAAAAGTAAAAAGTAAAAAGTAAAAAGTAAAAAGTAAAAAGTAAAAAGTAAAAAGTAAAAAGTAAAAAGTAAAAAGTAAAAAGTAAAAAGTAAAAAGTAAAAAGTAAAAAGTAAAAAGTAAAAAGTAAAAAGTAAAAAGTAAAAAGTAAAAAGTAAAAAGAAAAAAGTAAAAAGTAAAAAGTAAAAAGAAAAAAGTAAAAAGTAAAAAGTAAAAAGTAAAAAGTAAAAAGTAAAAAGTAAAAAGTAAAAAGTAAAAAGTAAAAAGTAAAAAGTAAAAAGTAAAAAGTAAAAAGTAAAAAGTAAAAAGTAAAAAGTAAAAAGTAAAAAGTAAAAAGTAAAAAGTAAAAAGTAAAAAGTAAAAAGTAAAAAGTAAAAAGTAAAAAGTAAAAAGTAAAAAGTAAAAAGTAAAAAGTAAAAAGTAAAAAGTAAAAAGTAAAAAGTAAAAAGTAAAAAGTAAAAAGTAAAAAGTAAAAAGTAAAAAGTAAAAAGTAAAAAGTAAAAAGTAAAAAGTAAAAAGTAAAAAGTAAAAAGTAAAAAGTAAAAAGTAAAAGTAAAAAGTAAAAAGTAAAAAGTAAAAAGTAAAAAGTAAAAAGTAAAAAGTAAAAAGTAAAAAGTAAAAAGTAAAAAGTAAAAAGTAAAAAGTAAAAAGTAAAAAGTAAAAAGTAAAAAGTAAAAAGTAAAAAGTAAAAAGTAAAAAGTAAAAAGTAAAAAGTAAAAAGTAAAAAGTAAAAAGTAAAAAGTAAAAAGTAAAAAGTAAAAAGTAAAAAGTAAAAAGTAAAAAGTAAAAAGTAAAAAGTAAAAAGTAAAAAGTAAAAAGTAAAAAGTAAAAAGTAAAAAGTAAAAAGTAAAAAGTAAAAAGTAAAAAGTAAAAAGTAAAAAGTAAAAAGTAAGAAGTAAAAAGTAAAAAGTGAAAAGTAAAAATAAAAAGAAAAAAGTAAAAAGTAAAAAGTGTTCAGCTCAAACAAATCACTGTACTAGTCGATAGTGAAATACTATTGGTCAGTTCCTTCATTGAAGCCTTGGTTTGTTTTGGCTTTAATACAAGCATTCTGGATCCTTTGCCGGCTGTCTACTTTTTAGCATGAAAACAGCTTTAAAATGTGTTATCAGAGTGCCTTAATCCGCAAAGTCAGAGTGCCCTAATTCTCACCATTTAATACCCTTCATGAAAAATGTTGAGACGTCGCAACGAGGACGGTAGGGAATTCGATTTTACATTAACAATTCGAACTCCATCTTCACACCTGTCAGCACGAACAGGATTTTGTTGTCCTCCAGTCGCATAACTGCAATATGCAACACACGACAGCGTTAACGTTAACAAGTTGTTGTGTAACAGAGAGTGCGCTGCTTTTATCTTGTCTGTTCTTCTATCCACTTTTAGCCGACAGGAAATGTGATTCATGGCGTCTTGCATTGAGCAAAACTGGAACATCTCTTTGGGCCTGCTTTTGTTCAAACAAATCATTTTACTATCGGATGGTGGATCGTCGGACATAATTCAGCAGCAACGGCACTTGTTTTCGGAGAAGCTGTACTTTGTTTTGACAATAACACGAACATTCTGGATCTTATTTTGCACCGTTATTTCGTTTCAAAGCAGTTTATTTCGTCATTCTCAGTTACTGGTCTGGTATCATAAACTATTTAAATTATTTGCGTAGCTCTTTAGAGTTTCTCAGCTCCTGACTTTCCGCTTCTGAATTTTTTCAATATTTGGAGAATGGTAACGTAGTATATATTTTTCTCTTAAGCATTGATTTATTTGATCATATTTTTTGAGACAATATTTTGGAAAAAAATATTGATGAAAATTTGGTTAAAATCGTCAAACCGTATCTTACCTTGGTAGTATCCTCCACCTTGAACGTAACGATCAGTTTACTCTCCCGTTCCCGTGCGTCGTACGTAGCGACGGTGTGCTTGTTCAGTACGTACTCGTCATCGGTACTGTTGATGGCCAGAACCGGAGCCGCGGTTATATAGATCAGGGCCTTGCCGGGTACGTAATAAATTGCATCGTCGATCTCCGGTTCATCTGTCGGTCCGGCCGGTGTGGTGGTGCTGGGACCCGCATCGTCACCAGCTTTGGCTTCCCGCTTGTACAGCACGTGGTTTGGTTCGTCCCAGCGAGTGGCCAGTATTCCCAGCACCTTGCGGTCACCATAGTTAGCGACCGAATCGCGGTACAGCGCAGACAGCTCAATGTCTTGCTGGGAGGGTGATCCGACTAGATTGATAATCTGTAAGCCAGAGAAAAAGCATGTGAGAGAAGTACGGAGAGAATCTTCGCTAAATAAACACCGGATTATTATAGCAGGTGTGCGTTGGCCATCTGTATGTGAAATATTAGAACTATTTTCAACTGCAATAAACACTTGTTAAGTATGAACTTGCTGGTCCTACAGTACCAGTTGTAAACTTTTGATCACCAATATAACTGATTTGAGTAAATTTCCGATGAAGTGACGAAGGATGATGTTAAAATTCACTTAGTTTGGACATTGTAAAGTCAAATAATCACTATCATCAATCGTACGATTCACAAAAATATTCATATTTCAGCAAATATTTTTGAAAGCATTTGGGATTTGTTAGTAGCTTAAGTATTTATGATAAATATTAGTAAATAATGAGTATGTGTGTCCAATCACAAATGGCGACTTCTCAACACTGTTAGAAATTTGTAATTTTAATTGTTAGGATTTGTTTGCTTTCGCAATTAGGACTTATCATTCGTAGGAGTTTAAACCTACTTGTCAAAAAAGGGTAGGTAAATTTATAACTAACTTAATTGCTAACTTATTGGCTATAAAGAGGATTGCAACGATTTTTGTCGAAAATTGTTAATAATTCTATTTGACATAACTTCTAATGGTTCAACACCAGTAAGTCTATGTAATTCGAGTGTACCAAACCAAGGAGGACGCTTCAAAATCGTTTTTAGAATTTTATTCTGAATCCTTTGGAGCGTTGTCTTCCTTTTCCTTTATCATTTGAGTTTTAGAAGCATTTGCAAGTAGGAAGAAAAAATATCTAAACTTTTCTGCAATCGACTGCATATGACACGAAGGCTTTTTCCTTTTACGGAAATGCTTGTGTCAGCGCAGAACAATGACTTTGTGCATCCTGGAGGCAAATCAGGAAGATCATTTTTGAAAGCATGTTTTTGTTAGATAACTGAAACGTGTTTAAAATAAGCTACAAATCGGGAAGCTGTACTGTTGAACTGGGAGCGACAGATTTTGCGTTTTTTGATTGAATAACTGGAAAATCGAAAATTTAACTGCTCTATGTACGAATGCCTGTCTGAATATAGGTTTATTTCTTACATAAGAGAATATTGCGATTTTGATTTCGTAGCCCTGTGAAGACAATCGAATTTTGACGTAAAATTGACGCATGACTTTCAAATTCTTGAAAATGAATGTTTTTGTTTTGAAAATTATCAATGAATGGTTATTACGGTGTTAACACATCTATAAATAACACGTACTAGAATTTAGTTTTTTATTAAATGAGAACGGATTCGTACTATTTAGAAAAAAGAAGGACTATCTGGCTTGAAAGTCTTGTAATATCAAAATAACACATTTAGACAAATTGATTCAAACATAAAACATTTCATTATTTGTATAATGTAGCATTAATAAAACATATGTACCTACAATCAGAACCATATTTTCATATTATTCTTGCGTAAGGAGTTTCATCGTTCTCGAAATACGTGAAAATCTTGACCATGAGATGCTTCAACGTGAAGTTGGTAATTTTCACACATGATGTATGAGGAGTCTGTTGGAACTTAATGTGAAAAAATATAATCCCATTTCTCATACCAGGAAACATAGGAAACAAGACATACAGATATAACTACTTGCTCGGATATACAAAAAGATTCATTTTTTACTTCAAAAATACATATACTTTAAAACAATTGTACATGTTTCAGCAAAGTCCGGTCGCCATATCATGATCGAGTCAGTACAGAGGCAATTTCAATGGAATGCTCTTTGAAGACTGAGTTGAACCCCATTACCGTTACCTTTCTGTGAGATGCGTTGCATGTTAATAAATTTGAATAAACTTAATAACTGATGAAAGTTGGCAGCATTTTTAAAAGATGTAATTACGCACAAAGTAAAAAGCACAGAAATCCTAACGAATTTGAACTTTTAGTTATTAAAGAAATTGAAGAACAAACTATAGAAAAAAACAAACCTGTCAATGGGTTGATTCCATGTTATTCAATTATTGTTAATAATCGATGTAGCCATATGCAAAACTATGCCTAAGACAATATGTTTTCAAGGCTATCTAGATGAGCACAATTGAAAAATTAATAATGTCTGTTGTTGATGACAAACATTTAAAAAAGATTTCAACTGGAGCCATCGTCTAATCAATTGGCAAGCACCTCAAATCGAGATAAAAATACGCCCAACTTAAAAATTGAAAAACTAGAAAGCTACGCTTAACTTTGCCAGAAATAATTTGAATATAATTAGGCCGTTACAAATTTTATTTCCATTTTATGTCACCCCCCCCCCCCCCCCCCCTTCAAAAATCTTTAATATTGGAAGGGGAAGAAAAAAAAAAGCTCAACCCGTTTTGTTCATTTTATTGGTTTTCCGACAGCTTAAATGCGGTATTTAGCAACAAACAAGTCCAGTGACAGCGAGGGTGTCGTCAAAAGACAAGCGAAAAAAAAATAATAATAATAAAGTGTTATTTTTCAATATTTATTTGAGTGCAAGTTACAAACGTCATAACTTGCACACAAACTTTGATTAAAGATATTTGCTTTTTTTTTCGTCTCGGTGTTACTTATTTTTTGCCACCCCCTTTGCTAACTTTGATAACCTTGGACATAAAAAGAATTCGAAATTTGTATCAGCCTTAAACGTCTGTCTACTTTATTTCGAATGAACAGGCAAAATTGGCGAAAATAATTTAAAACTGTAGGCATTTATTTGGAAGCAACTGTGGGCCAATTTTTCCAGAATTTCCGGAACACGAAGTGTTATATTCTAGACTTACTTGTTTTTTTTACACACATCTTTTTAAGTACTCACTTACTTTCTTCATACAGAAACAAAACGAGCATTTTCACACTAACAACACAACATACCTCAGCGTTAACATTGTAGTCCATCGGGTTAGAGCTCAGAGCCTCCTGTGGGCTGTACACGTACTGGTGTCTTTCGACGATTCGTCGAAAGCTAGGATAGTTATCTTCGCTTAGCTTTGCCGTCCCGTTCCGCAGGAACACTACGACCGCAGCTGAGTTCGAGTACAAGTCTCGCAGAAACTTATCGTCGAACTCTTCTAGAGCAGGCACTTCGACATCCTTCAAATCATCCACTCCCCAGAACAAAAACGGACCGCCGTAATGTGCCGAAGCCGAACAAAGCAGTGTCCCAAGCAGCACAATTATTTTCAGCTTTAAATTCATTTTTCCTATCACTTTGCTCACAATTTTGCAGAAATTATGTTTCCAGACGACGATAACGTGAAAAATTCTCAAAGACAGTAACGGGTCGATATTTTCGATCCTGGTTGAAATTGTAGTGCGCATGTTCTCAAGAGGGAAACGACAAACAAAGCACAGGCGATTGTTGGTGTCTCTGTTTCTCTTAGGCTTTGTTTTCAAACTGAAGCACGTGCTTCTGTTGATAAACAATTTTGTGGGGTGAAATGTAAGCTGAGTGGTAGGGTGAAATACCTGTTTTTGTCATTTTCAGTGTAACTTTTGACAAATTCCATAAATAATGACAATTTTATTTGTATTAGTGTTTCAAACGCTGTTTAATAGTTCACTTATATGAGAAATTCTTGCTGAAACCATCCCACTGGTGGCACTATACTTCAAATGTAAGATCTAACTTTCTTCTTTAAACCGAACGGATTCCTGTAGTACAATATTACGCACGTAATTGTTGTACATTTATTGTCTTCGGAAAGAATCTGCTGAATTGCGACAAGTTCTAGTTGTTTACTCAATATTAATGAACTTCCCCCAATTTCTAACCTGTATAAGACAGTGGCAAGATCGCTCAAAACGAAAAAAATAGGTGGATGGAGAAAGTACAAAGATATACTTCTGCATTCTTCTATTTTCATGTCTGTTCAAGTCACATCTTTTAATCTAGATTAAAAGCGCTGAAAATAAAACCTGCCATAAACAGCACCCATTTTTAAATATTTCATATCTTATTTTTTCATGATCCCATCTATGAACACCAAATTCCCGACACCGGATGCTGCCATACATCCCCAGACCATGACTGATCCACCTCTATGTTTGACGGTAGCTTGAGTGTTTATCTTCTGTAGCTCAGTAGAGAGTAATTAGAGGCTTTTTACGACAGACACGGGCACCTTATTGGGCTTAATTCAACACTCTGCACACCGCTCTGAAATGAACATCTTTTCCACTAAACTCCAGCAGCTCTGCACGCACTTTTGACAAGGATGTTTTCGGTTCTATCTCTATTATTTGTATGATGATGGAACATTATAGTGGGATCTCATGTTTGAGTGCTGGCTAAAAATTTTTTGATTTTTTTTCATATTTCTGCTGCTCAGCATGGATTTTACCCTACTCGATCCGGTTTCAGTAACTTACTGGAATGCACATCAATCCCCTAGTAACATTTGTCAAAGTTCTTTAGAGCTTAATACAGCCAAAACAGCGCCATAAAACTTTGATAAAACAAGGTTTGGTAAATGGGTCTGCTTGCGTGGTATGGATCGTGATCTTCAGGTTGATGCTGTCTACACGGACCTGAAACCTGCTTTCGATCGCGTTGATCATGGATTCCTTTGTGCCAAATGCGACAATTCTGGTGTTCCTCAAGGCAGCATTCTTGGGTCGCTGCTTTTTTCTTTCTACATTAATGATGTTACCAAAGTTCTACCACCTGGCACACGGTTATTGTACGCAGATGATACTAAAATATTCCAAATTATCGAGAACCATGATAATTGTTTTAGACTTCTATCGTTACTCGATTCTTTCAACGACTGGTGCCTACGCAACTACATGGTGTTGAGCATTTCCAAATGTACCGTAATCATGTCGTGTACTAACTCTTTCGTACGGCACCGTAAACTATAAACAAATAAAATTAAATTAAATCATTGACCCGCGCAGGTAAGTTCCGTTACACACTCAGCTGTGTTTAACTGAACGCCTGTTGCCTAAGCGTTACATTACACTCCGCAAGGCATGGTAGCGAGTGTACTGCAACGCTTGGTGCCCGATTCAAACAGCACGCAAAATGCAGCGTTGCAATTCTGATGCTCGTCACTCCAGCTGATTCCAGTAGGAGCCCAAGTTGGCCATACATGTACACTCATAGAGTTAAAACATTTCGGCAATTGCATTTGCCTATAAAAGCAATGAATTTCCAATAAAGAATAAATAATTATTATTTAGCATTCCGAAGCGACTGGTCTACTCCAGTTCGGCTCACCGGATTAGCTTAAAGGACAAAAGGGTCTTGTCAATGCGAACGGTTTTGACTTTCGTCAACTCCGTCACCGCTAAATGAGAAACCTTCCGTCCTAGTTCTCCCAAAAATCCGCCGATCGTTCTTAAACAGTACAGTGCATCGTTTTAAATAGTAATAGCAATAACATCGTTTTTAAATAGTACAATAGGACTTTTAAATAGTACATGGCGACCGTAAGTGAAAAACCTGCAATCACCGGATTGTAGATGTCCGCGAAAAGTACGCGCACAATATATAAAGTGTACGCGAATACAAAATAAAGTGTTTTAAATATTGCTCTTTGCGAGCTCCCGATCAAGAGAAGAAAAAGTACAATTCCTGAAGTTGGAATGGTGCGAGTGATTTAAAACACTTCAGCAAAGAATGGCTGCAGAAAAACAGTGAACTTTCGAAGTACGCAAAAACAATTGTGACTATGTGAATAAAGTTATGAAAAATGGGGAAGTCCAACTCGAAGACTGCACAAAACACTGGAGACCCCCAAGTGAACATTCAGTAAGTGTAAACAGAGTAAACAGAGACAATTTAGTGAAAAACATTAAGGGCATCTATCTCGCCCACTGAAGAGATAAATAGTGTAATAAAAGAAAAAAAAAAACAGCAGCAACAATGCGACAGCATTTGCAACAGAACAATCGACAGCACCAGCAGCCTCAACAAGTCGATCAAAAGCTATCTCCACAACAGCAACCACAACATCATCAACGAGCAAGCCAATCAACACAGCAACAGTGGGGAATTCGACAAGTGCTTGACATAAACCGCATACAGGAACTTGCCAGACGGCTAAAAAGCACCAAAAGAAACCCAGCAAGAAGAATACGATACCATCAACGGCAGACAGCAACAGCAGAAGCAGCGTCATCAAACAACAGCAGCAGTAACATCATCTACAGCACCAAACAGATAAACAACAAACACCAAGAAACCACAACATGCAGCAACAGCAGCAACAAAAACAAACAGCAACAACTATGATAAGTAGAAATTTTTGTTTTTGTACTAAATGACGAAACAAAGGCTATAGGAATTATCCATTAGCCATAAAGAAATAGCAATAGCAAAGCTGTTATTTCAAAGTTAAAAAAAAAAAAAATTACAAAAATTCTATATTTGATAAATATTCAAATTTTACGAAATATCAATTTATTATTCTTTCAAAAAGGGTAGTATGAGAAATAGACACAACTACGCCTATATATATATATATATATTTTTTTTTTTTTTGTTAAGGAATTAGAATTACGTTGTCCATTGATGTGAACTTTTGTAATAAACCTATATAAGCAAAAACAAACAAAACAATATATATAGAGAAATTATAGCACGTACACGCTCACTTAAGAATATTTTAATTTTCTATGACTTTTGCTTATAATAATAATAGTTTACTATTCCAACAAAAACAATTACACTTTTGCTAAGATTTTATTAAAGAAAATTTTTGTTTTCACAACTATTTAAAAAAATTATAATACCAATAATTTCTCTAATGTCTACTTAGTAAAACAAAAACCTCAAAACCTACTCAACTTTACAAATGGTTTACGCAACAAATCCATTTTACACCAGTTAAAATAAAGCATCTTCCCAACACTATAAACATTATAACAATACAACGGTTTCTTTTTTTCCTAATTATATTTTCTTTTGGAAAATAACGAGCAAAATGGGTCTCAGTGCGATACATAACGTACTATCGCAGCTTGAGAAAAAAAAGCAGAAGCCGACCGCAGTTGAAAACTCAATCGAATTTAAACAACTAGTTTACACAATATAAAAAGAAAAACTAGTAGGAATAATAAAAGAAAATAAGAAGTCCATAATAATGAGAGCAACAAAAGAAGCCTCTGAATTCATCGTACTGTCCGGAAAAACGTCAACCACTTTTAAAACACTACATAAATATGTCTTGGAAATTATGCCAACAATAACAGGAGTACTTCAGATATCAACCAACAGAGGGATAATGACGCACCACACAGCCTATGAAAGGAAACTGGGTGGTAAAATAATAGGTTGTGTTTACTAAACCCCCACTAATAGATACCCAACAACATGCCAAATCTAAATATATAAAATTATAATCAGAGCATTTAACTTCACAATTTCACAAAAACCCAACTTTCATAAACAATATAAAAATATTTTTTATCAAACAACAACATGCAAATTAACCAGCCATATAAATTCAAAACCATTTTCTAGCCATGTAGTAACAACTGATCGGGAAGGTCGACGATTCCAGACAATTGTTACTAACAGGCAAGACACATATATTTCAAATTTCATTCGAGTCAAAGTGCATATGACTGGAAATGAGATTCGCAATATTCACTCAAATTAACTTGTAAATAGACATTACAAAATTACAATAAACAGTTTCAGAAACAAAATCTTAATTATAGTTGTAAATAATGAACATACCTTATTCACAATTTAAACTAAGTCTTTTAAGTAACCATTATATCTTTAATATAATGTGGAAATAGAGATAAATTTAAAAATAATATTTACCTGAAATTTTTTTTTTAGCTACATCTATTAGCGCAAAATAAATTTTTCTTATCCAAAATTCATGTTGTCATGAGAACATGTGACCGATTCATGGACTCAGAGCAACGAAATAAGCTGACAGTCTTGAGTCTGATCAACCCTAGATTGTGGCATATTTTGATAATTATTTTTTATTATTGTTAGATATCAAACCTTGAGTTTGCATACCTAATAGAGTGGATGTTAAAACATACTCATCCAATAAGAGAGTCAATTATTTATTCGATATCAAATTACAAAAATTTGCTTATCTAAGAGAATGGATGTCAAGTAGTTGCTCATCTAATAAGTTAATTTCAAAAAGACGCAACATTTGTGTCATCGTCCTACTGATGCTAAGCGAAAAGGCTTAAAATCCTTAGCAAAAGTATAGAATAAGTCTCTCCCAATTTCTTTCAAAGTGGCGTAACATTCGTGTCGTCCTACTTGTGTTAAGCAGGTATTAGACGAAGCAAATATTTGCTATTTTTCAATACAGATTTTATTTTGTGCAAATAAAAATCGTACCAAAAATAGCAAATTTTTGCTTCGTCTAATACCTGCTTTAAGCACAAGTATAGAAAATAAGAAGAATATTAGAATGCCTGGGTGGTTTGAATGTTTTTTATTGTACCCCAGATGCCTGGAACCCAAGAAGGTTACCGGATGCCCGGGAGTAGCAAGTAGCTAAAGAAGAAGGTTCAGACTCCAGCGTCTAGAAACCAGTATTTAAAATTTTATTATATTATTTTTCCCCGGATGCCTGGCACGCTTTATTAGCCAGAAGGACGTCGAGATGCAAGAATAATGCAGTTTATTTTTTATGAATATATAGGCATGTCAAAGTAAATAAACATGCATAAAAATGTTAGAGCGAAAGTCAGACACAAGAGTTTGCCTTTCCGAAATTAAAATAAATAATAGACTCACAAAACTTAGATTTACAAATCAAATTTTTTTTAGCGTTGAATATGAAAAATATATTAAGCACTTAACACTAATTATATTAAGCAATCATAGATAACAACTAGAATTTAAAACTTCTCATCAACCCTACATCAGTCAAATTACAATTCATTTAAAAACACATCAAAATCCTCACAACAAGACGAACTATAACTAATCAAAACAAAACCAAATCCTTTTTTATTACAAAAATTGAATTCAAGAAAAACAGTATGTACAACAGTTTCAAGAAGAAGCAAAAAAGAGATGTTATTTTGTATCATTACGCTTTCAACGCTGTATTATTTGACTGTCGTATTGCTGGAACTTCTTTTTATCGTAGCGACAAGGCCACTGATTTGGGTCTTTTGTTGGACACAGCATTATTCTGCGGTTATCAACAAAGCTAATCGTCAACTTGGTTTGTTATTTAGGATTGGAAAAGAGTTTCCAAACACATCCAAAAGCTTTTTATCCTAAGGATTTGTCGCAGATTACCATGGAGGAACCCTGATGATTTGCCTCCATACGAAAGCTCTTGCCTGCTGGTTGGGATAAAACCTCTTGAAGAGCGTCGTAAAGATATATACTGGCTAGGACAGCTCATAAAATCCTCGCAGGTTACTATGGTTGCCCTGCGATCTTTGCAATGCTTCAGCTGCAATGCCCCCTTCGTCCACAACGTCATCCGTGATTACTGCAGACGAATGCACACCGCACAAACTCTGGCCAGCATGAACCTGTTCGTCGGATGGGCCTGGTTTATAATCGATTCAACGATAATTTAAGTTTCTAGTATAGTTAAATAACGTGTATTGTTTGTGTTGACTTTATTTATGTTATCTGCACCGGACTAATGTAATATTTCTGTATATGTTTGAAAGATGCTGGGTTTTTATGCCGCCTTGTTAATCGCCCTTTAGTGTCTTTCAAGGTGGCTTTTCCCAGCCAATATATCAACAGTTCATTAAGACTTATAGTAGGATAGATTAGAATAAATAAATAAATGATTTTCCGTTTTTCTCTATCAGTAAACTTGATAAGACGTCCCATTCTAGGTTTGTTATCGAAGTTATTCTTGCTTTTATAACGTTTAATGATATCCTGTACTGTTGTTCTTGGCCTATCAATACTCTTAGCTATTTCGGGAACGGTTTTATTCCATTAGAACAAATTTAAAACAATTTTCTTTTCTTCCACCGTAATTTCCTTAACTTTCCTGCCCATTTTATTACATCGGAAAAGCAATGGGACATTCAAAACAATGTTCAATTCTAAGAGATGGCGCTGCAGTGGTAGTGGTAGTAAAATCGAAATTTCAACGAGCGTTTTGCCTAATGACAGAAAAACTGCTATTAGTTACTCTGTTTTTATATTATTCTAACTTTCTAGTACATACTTTTACTATATTCAGTTTATTTTTATCAAAAAACTTGATTTGCTGTACTACTCAACGGAGTTGTATAAGAAAATCAAGTTTTTGATAAAAATAGATTGCATATAGTAAAAGTAACTACTAGAAAGTTAGAATAATAAAAAAAAACAAGGTAACTAATAGCAGTTGTTCCGGTCAATAAGCAAGATGCTCGTAGAAATTTCGATTTTACTACCGTCATTTTTACCGCAGCGTCATCTCTTAGAATTTAACATTGTTTCGGGTGTCCCATTGCTCGAAACTGATTTTTATTACAAGTAAACAAACCACAATGAAATGTGTCAGTTATATCCGAGCTATTGACATTCCTATACCGAATAACAGTGAATGACAATGAACTCATGTCCTGGGCTCAATCTCATTTGTGTCCGCTGTCAGCTGTCAGATAAAGGTGTATGAGAAGTGGCAGTGATATGCTATCTCGTTTACACATACCTTGAGATGTTAGCCCAAGCAGCAAAATTTGTTTCGCTCATGAACATTTTGCATCACAGCAACAAATTCTTATGCGAAATTTAGTTGCAGTTACATCTCAGTTTCTTATACAATGACAAAAAAAGCGCAGGAGGTGGAGCCAATTGCAACATTTTCGTTGTTTCAACACCTGTTTCAAGAATGAAACCGCAATGTGTATGAACTAATGCATGGAATTTGATAACAACATGGTAAATGCTGCATGGTAAAATTTCAGCTACGAAGATGCATCGTAGCAGCAACTAGGGCGCAATAGAAACTTCATGGCGTTGTGGTAAGATTTTAAAATGGCCAATGGTCAGAATGGAAAGAGATTGTCTGTATAGCGATTTATCTTTGATTATTTCCAGAAATTTGGGGATTCAACTCCAGTTATCAATTTCTATTTACTTTTCTCGTTTGTACTATTTACGTCATTTGCTGTAGAAACACTTGCAAGTTCATGACTCAGTTTTAAATATTTCTTCCCTTATCATGCTAATGGTCATTACCAGTTTTAATTTTGCTTCTTCAATTCATCAGTACCTCAGCGTGATAATGAAATTCAAAGCAATTTATCACATTTCGTTTTAGAGACCCACACTTTTTGAACGACTTCTAGTCCAAGTACCCAAAAGTTACAACGCAGTAAATAACCTCATCTCAAAAACAAATATAAGGCGAAAATATCGAGCAAAAGTTGCTGTTACATGGCTTCAGAACATGACAGCAACTTTTAGAAGTATTTTTGTGTGTTTGTTTTTTGTATCTCGCAAGCATCACGTTGGCCATCTATATGCTCCACCCACTAGATCTATTCAGTGAAGGTTAGGTTTTCAAATGCCGTTTATACGTTTCAACAACAAATCTAACCTCGCGAATTACGTTGTTGGTGTGAAGATTTTTGAAGCAGCGATGCAACTTTAGTTGTTGCTTGTTTCTTTTAAATTTCATCGTAGTCACAAAAAATGTTTCTTAAAACCTCGGAATTTCATTAGTGCAACAAATGATCACAATTTATTTTTTTATTATTTTTCAATTGTTGCTTGGGAGCCCTTGAAAACTGGCGCGATGCCATAGGGATGGTTTTATCCATTTACAGTGCGTCCAGATCTTTTGAAGTTTCAACGTGGAGAATTCTTTTGTCGAACGTACAATGTGGAACTCGGGTTTTTTTGTTTCCAGCAATTTATGGAATCAGGATAATTCATTGAAAATTTCTACTAGTTAGATAGAATTAATTTATAGAATCTACTACTAACCTTAGCTTACCAATCAGACAAGAGCCGCTGCGCCCCTCTATTTCTGGTGCCGGCAGAGTTGCTGAAGGGAAGTGATTTCGCAGGGTTGTCGTCCGGCATCCTCACGACGTGACCGGCCCACCGCAACCTATTGACTTTCGCCGAGTGTGCAATGGGGTTCTCTCCAAGTAACGCGTGCGTGCTAAACCCTCTCACAATTCAAAGGGGCTCGAGAGTATCCTCGAAACACGCACGTTGCACATCACTTGCGCCATGGCGGTCTGATTAGTCGAGCCAGTTTACCCGGAAATCCGTTGTCGTTGATGATCTGCCATAGCTTTTCTCGATCGACTGTGGCCGCCGTGAAGTGAAGATGTGATGTGTGGGCACGACACTCGCGACATTTTTGTAAGATCTGTCGGATCGAGAAGATCTGGTCCGTGGTGGCAAGGGCTCCCACGAAACCCGCTTGTCCTGCCTCACGAACCTCCTGGTTAAAGGTGATAGACGACGGAACAGGATCTGTGACAGTATTTTGTAGGCGGCATTGATAAGCGAGATACCGCGGTAGTTGTGGCACTCCAGCTCGTCGCCCTTCTTGTAGATGGGACAGACGACTCCCTCCATCCACTCGTCTGGCAGTTTTTCCTTCTCCCAAATCCTGGAAATGACCCATTGCAGTGCTCTATCTTGTTTTTCAGCTTCCCGATCTCACGAAGAACTTCATGAACATCGGGGGCTGGTACTCGGTCATCTGCTGCTGCTGCTCCTAGGTCAGTTCCTGCTCCGCTTCTGTTTACTGTATCGCCATTCAGGTGTCCATCGAAGTACTCCTTCCACCTGTTGACCACCTCGCTGGCATCCGTGAGAAGGTTTTCGTCCGCGTCGTTGCACCTGTCGGCTTGTGGCGACTGGTTTACCTTCTCATAGAACTTTCGCGTATCATTGGCACGGTATAGCTGCTCCAGCTCCTCATGTTCACGATCCTCTTGCTGGCACTTCTATCGTCTGAGAATCGTGGCCATGTCGTTCCGTGTCCGTTTATAATTGGGCTTGTTCTCTCTCGTTGACCTGCCCAGGTACATCACCCAGGTCCGGTTCTTCTCATTCACTGCTGGCTCGCACTCTTCTTCATACCAGTCGTTTCGGCCACCAGTGTCGTCGTTGCGGTCTCCCACATAGTTGTGCGTATGCTACACCAGACGTCTTTGAGAGGCGATGCTCCAAGCCTCTCCACCGTGGGTAGTACCGCTTTGAGCTGTTTCGCATATTCCTCCGCAGTCTGGGGGTCCCGGAGCTGCTTGATGTCAAGCCGCGCGGTGTTCGGCGATGTCACGCGTGGTATACGGTCGACAGTTTTAAGAGCAAAGTCACCACAACTAGGTAGTTATCTGAGCCAATATCCGCATCGCGATTGGTGCTTACGTTTGTTACGTTGTAGTTGTACGTCTGAGAAGAACCGGCCGTCGATGAGAACATGGTCAATTAGGTTTGCTATACGTTGGTCAAGTGATCACCAGGTGGTTTTGTGGATGTCTTCTCGGGGAAAGAAGGTACTTCGGAGTCCTTAGAAAGCTGCGATGTTGACGCATCGCTGGTCGTTGTCGTTTGTCACGGTTTGCAGGCTGTACGGGCCGATCACCGGCTTGTATATGTCTTCCCTACCGATCTGAGCGTTCTACATCGGGTCTTCCTTCGTGAGGGTAGTGTTCATTAGGGATAGTGTAGTTGTAGAACCGGCCTCATATTCTCAACAAACACAACCTGTCGCTGTTCGCTTGGCACTTGATCACCCGACTTTGCATCCTGCCCAGCACTTTAAAGCCGGTACTCAGCTCATTGGTTGTGCCGCCGCTCTGGTACTACTGTGCCCTACGACCACAAATCCTCTGTATCTTCTCTCTTTTCCGGCAAAGCTCCTGGAACGCAACGATGTCGAAGTGGCGGGGTTCTAGCTGATCCAGCAGAATCCGATCGTCACCCGTGGTGCTCAGCGATCTACAGTTCCATGTATCGAGCTTCCAATCGTCGTTCTTTTTTTCGTCGTCTAGGTCGTTGCCGATTGTTCCGGTCCGTATTCAATTCTTGATTGTTCGTAGTATTTAAATTTAGGCATGCTGCCTTCCTAGGGCTGCCTAGCTGGCGAGATACCAAATTTCGTTATTCAGCCGTCCGCTCCGGATCAGACGCTGTTCGAGCTGCTCCTAACCTGGGGAACGGATGCTCAGACAAGCTGCCCTCCGAGGAGAATAGCTTTCCCTTCCCTGTCAGCATACGACCAAGCTCCCACCGGTCTTCCCTTGGTATCCCAGTCGGTACCACGGTTGTAATTTTCTGAAAATTTCGCTAGTGAAATTTTTTTTTTATCAGTACTGGTTATAATAGTCTTTTAGCTAACAACGATTCACTGCTGCTTATTCATTGCATTCACATAGGAGTTTAAAGCTGTTGCAATGCTGTGATGTGCTTCAGGTCGATGACCAATAAAAATTTTTACCGTACGATCTTGTCTATATCATTACAAACGAAAGAAAACTCGCCGTGTCTCAGTTGGCAATTTAGTTGGCAAATCTCAACAATTAGAGACTAGATAAGTAAATCAATTTTATTTGAAGTGCGAGGTGACTGGTATTGCAAGCGGGTTTTATGTCGTGCTTCGTCGAAAGGATATTTTTCTCATTTTTAATTAACCTTCATAACTTGTTGTTGGAGTATATAATTGTTTTGGTGATTTTGCAGTATTTAATTTCAAAACGAATCTAAAGAGGGACGAAATACTATTCACTAACATGTCGAAGCGATTTTTGTTATTATTTTTACTTAGCATTCGGTTGCTCATCTTATGCCAAATCAAATTTGATCAGTGGATTGAAGCTGGGATGAGTTCTTTAATTATAATTTTTTACCACACTTAAGATTCACACAATGAGCATTCTGAGTATTAACATTGTATCACAAGTTTTGATAGACATCTTATACCATCCAATAAGCTAGCCATGGCAAAGCCATCAATATTGCGGTGTATTTGATCGGATTTGATCCACTGAAGAAACCCTTTTCACCCTTAAGTGTGGGATCACGCACTCCACAAGTTCGATACGATAAATTTTTCTTTCGCTTTGGATTCACGTATCCGGGAATGGCAATACTTGGCTGGTCAAGTCTGCCAATTGCAAGCAGTTTGGAGAAATCCTGTTCAATTTGGTGCGCACTGGGCCCCTTGAAATGGACTATCATCTGAATGCACGCATCATTATGTAAAGTTTTCGTGCTCCGGGAATCGATTGCCAGCATCCACTCTGGTAGCCCCATTACGGAGCGGACTTCCTCGAGAAATTGAGCAACTACAAACCTTGGAGGTTTTTTGAGGTTAATATACTTGACGATGTCGTGATCCGGTTCAATTTTTGCACAAGCGAACCGATATGTTGCCAGTTCTGGACCGAACACTACAATTGATCGTCCCAACGCACTGACCGGGCCCTCTAGAGGGAAGTTACCATCGGTGAACACCATTCGGCGGCTACCGATGTTTATGGGACCCAATCTAGCGGAAACATCGCCAACGTAACACCGGAGCGGGTTGTCTGGTCCACATTCTTGACGGTAAAGATCTTGCTGTAATCATTCATGTTTAGAAAAAAATGATAATCAAAAGATAAATCACACTCACGTTCAAGGGATCGGCAAGTTGCGTATAATAGGGATTCCAAACGTAACCCGCTGCTACGCATCGGGTTTCAACCTGCTTCACAGTAGCATCAACCCCGACCGGGTTAACCCAAATGTTCCAGTTATGGTTGTATGTCACATTGCGATCGTGCTTGCCTGGGTATCGAAGTTTCACTTCGATTATCGTGTCACTTTGACTGCCATCGTTGCCAATCAATTGAGTCATCCGGATGTAACCATACGCATATCCAGCTGGATGATGAAAGGATGCAATCGCACGAATTTCTCTTGCTTCGCTTGGGCTGTATCCCCGCTCCAAAGTACTACAGGCCCAGCGGCGGTTCCGCTCCTTCTTATGTACGACGATTGATCTGCCGATGATGCTCTCGTACCCAAACAATGGTAACCGTGAATCATTGTAGTTCTGCTCGAACATCGAAACGCCATCCAGTGTTCCAAACTTTCCGCTGAGGTCTCCAATTTCATACTGATCGGTACTACCCATAGCAGGCGGTGGCGACTGTTTCGGGTCGATGTCCCGTGGATTCCAATGACCATACACAGATGAATCTTCACATGGGAATTCTAGATCTCCTTCTACGGGGGCCTAAAAGCGATAACAACAGTCTAGTTCGAGTCGGACTCATTATTGAATCAACTTACAACATGCACATGGTAACCGCTGTTCGCGATCAAGCCCTTAAAATCTACTTCTGTGTTTGTTAACTCATACTCCGACTGTTGCACCATCTCCAACTTTCCTTTGATCGTAAGAGGATCTCCGTTCGAATACCAATCACGGGCGACAACTTTGCGTCTATGATAACCTCCAATTCTGGAACAGAATTTTATTAAAAAGGTCACACCCAGGGGGTTCGTTTAAAACTTACACAGAGCATGCCAACCGTTCCCCTCTGGCTTGCGGGCCGTGATCATCATAAATTACAACCGAACGTCCCAGTACACTGGAAGCGCCACTCAACGGGAGGTTTTGATCGACGAACATCTTGCGACTGATCCGTTGACTGTCGGCTTTGTTTCCTGCTATTTCCAGCGTACCAAGTCGACTGGACAGATCCCCAACACGACACAGCTCAAGCGAGGAAACCGTACATTTCTCCTCCCAACTTTGTGTCCCGAATGACGCTTTCTGTGGATTGTAGATGGCACCCGCACTGACGCAACGATTTTGCCAATCGTAGAAATCCTTACCCGGAGCATCAAACGTAATTCCCCAGCGGTGATCAGCAGTATTGTTTACGTTTGCTCCATCTGCATGAATCAGATATTCAAAAATGATTGCTGTATCGCTCCAGAATTCATCTCTAACTTGACGAAACACGATTCGTCCTACTATCGGATATCGGAATAACACCTGCGCAGTGATGATCGGTATCTGGTAGGGTCTGTTCATTTCGTATAATGTCACGGGACCACAAGCCCAAGGAATGTGCCCAATGTTCGAAGGGTTTGTACGGTTATAGCGCAGAACGGTGAAACCTCTGAACGTGATACTGCTTTTTCCTTGAAGTGGAAGGAACGTGTCCCAGTAGAAACCACTCAACTCGGCACTGGTCCCAGGAAGAAACATGTTATGTTTCTCTCTCTTATTGCGATTCGTTAGCTTTCCACTTAAATCTCCGACTGGATATTGGTCTTGGGTCCCAAACCCAGGTGGGGGCACAGTTTTTTCTTCGATATTATTTGGATTCAGCACCGATCCAGAACTGTGACAAAAACTATCCGAATTAGCCGAATACGCCCGCAGTGGCAATTGGTTAATTTGAAAACCGGCGACATCTCTGGCGTAGTTCTCGTTCGCAAAATCGTCGTTGGTGATGGACGAAAACGATGCATTTATCCAAGTCGGTTCAAAACGGGAACGTTGTACAAATCGGATTTCGCCCTTCATACCGCCACCGTTGACGAGTGCCCGGGCGGATTTCGCCTTGAGGTGACGAATCTTGGCACACGCTAAAAACGTGTCCGGATGCACTGGGTCGAAGATCACCACGTACAGCTTCCGAGAGGGTCCATACAAGTCACTGGGTAGCACAACGAGATCTTTATCGTTGAAAAGCTGACGGTACTTGTGCTTTTGTGAGTTGGTTGTAATTTTTAGATTTCCCAGTCGAACATCGATATCACCAACGGCTTTTCCAACGCCACGAACTTGCGGATCGAAAACTAACTGAAGTTTGTTGCAGTTCTCTTCCACATTCGAGGCGTCATTTTCGAAAATGTCAGTCACATAAATTTTCCACGAGTGTTCCGTTAGGTCGGGGTTGTTTAATTTCCTAAAACAAAATTCAATCGAAACCAATTTTGGTCGTGTTGTGTAAGCATGATCCTTACCTTGATTGTTCTTTGATATGGAAAAGGTTCGAGTAGATGAGCGTATCGGAATGGTGCGTTTCCTTGGATGCCAACCAACGAAAGTAAATGGATCCTGTGATGGGGCTGTTAAACCTAGCCTCCGCAATATGGTCTTGGGATCCATCTCTGGTGGTAATTGTTGCACAGATTCTGAAATTACTGTTAGGATCGAACAGTACCAGCGATTTTCCCCACAATCCTTTCTCTCCTGTCAGTTGAATGTCGTTTAACCAACTCGTAGACTCATTGCCAGGCAGTGTTAGAAAGCCCAAGTCATCGTCGAAAGACCACAACTGCTCTCCTAGTGATTTGAGATCACATCTTTCTACGGGATCGACAACCGTATAATCCACAGGCAACTGATACACACCCCAACTCCAGGCTTGGTCTGGGTACTGGAGCGTTGTTTCCAGATCCGATGCTATCTGTACCTGACGATCAGAATACTGTGAAAATGAAATCTCCCCATGCAGTCCATACTGTGAAATATACGCAACCAAACTGACGGCATCGACTGGAATATAGATCAAATTTGTTTAACATTGCTTTCCGTTTGAAAAAACAGTTTGCGCAAAAATAATTAACGGTATGAACCTCTAACAATAACGATAGTTTACCGATATGCGAATGTTTCCCTCCGTCGCCAATTCTACGTGGCAGAATCGAGGAGACTGCTGCAAAACCAAATTCAATTGACCGTTCGATCACTTAATTTACTCACCTTCAAACGTCAGAGCGACCGCTAGCAGGCAAACCGTTCGACAAACCGAAAACATTTCGTAGAATAATGTGCGCTAGGTCCCGGGTAGCTTTCGATCATCTTACTATCGACACTTTTGTCGTTACGTTACGCAACGCTAACTGCATGAATCACTTTTCCTGTCTGACCAACCACACGCGGAACTGATCGCACAAGTTTCGCGTCCGACCGTTTCCACCGCTCACCGTTGACTAAGCAACATGGCGGTGAGGTGGACTTTCAGGTACTTTCAGGTGCCGTAGCAGCACAGCGCAGCATAAACTATCCAGGTGTCTGTTTTGTTTTGATTCTTCGCTTTAGCGACGCCGATCGTGTTCCCATGCTTTCTTCAAGTTATGTTTTGTTGGCGTCTTCGTGAGTCTCGTCTAGACGCTAATAACATCAACGAGATGTGTGCATTGCTCGAATGAAGATCATTTAATATTGTCGAATTGTCTACAAATAAAGGCGGTTCGCAAAATTGCCTAGAATATTACGCTAATTTATGAAAGGTTCTTGAAGAATACAGAAAAGTTCAACTAGGTCTATCTGTTACTACCCTACCTCTAATATTTAATTTATTTCAGCGAATCTTACAGATAACATTGAAAGAGTATTATTCACTCTTGTTGTTATGAGAATAATAAACTAAATAATAAACTTTCCACGTACAACCATAGCAGTTATTTTTGAAACATGAATAAGATCATACTTTAGACTTGATGTGGCATGCGCCTGTATAGTAGGCAATTAATGTTGCACTCAAGTTAAGATTAATAAGAGCACATATTTAATTATTGCATGCAATGTTGCTTAATAAACCTTAATGAACGATCATTGGAGTGTTTATATAGAGTAATGCGGTGTGAAGGTTCACATCTTACTGATTTTGCAACATAACTCAAGTTCAAACTGGAGAAATGGAGAATTTGTGACAATCCGTGAATAAAATTAACCATGTTTTTGGCTTTTTAACCAGCAAATGTCCCAAATCAAACTTCCGTGCTTCGCTCCCGCTTTCTTCCATGATCTTTTACATCCGATCCTTGCAGGAAGCTGCTCTGGGTTACAGCTCCGCTTTGTCAAGAGGATGGTCATGAGTTCCAATCCTATTAGTAGAATCAGGCCGTTGAATATCAGAGAGATTTTTAGACATGGGTTTATTTTCAATTATTTTCAGGTCTCCCCGAATCGCTGATATTGAATTCTGCAAAATATGGAAAAAGTCAGAGCCACACACAGTTGAAGAAATCCAGCTCCAGGAAATTATAATTATATACTTGATAGAAGTAACTAACAAGGTTCGCTAAAAAGAGCAGTACTAAACGTAAAGTAGACCCTTCTTTTCGTCACAGTCGTTGAAGATGCAACGGTGAAATCGGTTTCGGACAACAACGATTGTTACACCCCTTTCCATCCTTCCCCCATATGATCGGAAGAAGGTAGCCGGTACCTTTTTTAATTTAAAAGCAGGAGGTACTGAATTGTTATACATTGAAGATGGTGAGTTGATCCTAAAGAGCCATCTATTTGGTGCTTTGTGCAACTTGGCTAGCTCAGTAGCGCAGTGCAACTTGGCCAGCACTCAGTGCAAATTAATTGTCGGCTCAAGTTCAGGTGATCCTTTAGATTCGATGCTTGAAGGAGTCATATCTGTTTTGCATCTAGGTCATGGATTTGAATTTTCCAGTAATTGCTGATGTATGTACTGAAAGTTTTATGGCAACATCGGTCGCCATATGATATGAGATTCCTCAAGTACGATAAATGTAGTTGAATGTTCTTGTGTTTTCGAAAGCAGCTAGAGTTGGAAAACGTTCTAGTTTATAACGCAGTCAGTTCTCGTAAGCTGGGTGCTCTAATCGTTTTATGCTACTATTAAAGGCCCACGCGATTACGCCTTCTATTTTGTATGGAGAAGGCGTCATTACGACGTGTGTGTATTCGGGCCTTATGGCCGATAAAAATTTTATTTCATTTTATGTCACCTCCCCCTCCCCTCTTCAAAAATGTTGAAAACAGGAAGGGGAAGAAAAAAAAATTTAGCAATGAACAAGTCCAGTGATAGAGAGAAAGTGTCGTCAAAAGGCAAGCCAAATAAATAATAAGAATGATAAAGTGTTATTTTTCAACATTTATTTGAATGCAAGTCACAAACATCGTAACTTGCTCATACAAATTTTTGATGAACTCGACTAGCTCTCAAAAGAAATTCAATTTGGTGTTGTCTCTTTTTAATTTATTTCAACGAAAATCTGTTCCATTATACAATTTAACTTCGACGAAACACAGCTGTTTCAGGAATGTCGAGCTCTGCCCGAGGCTTCAATACTCTATCTCGGGGCCTTTGTGTTTTATTTCGAGCAACCTTGGTGTTCATTACTCCCAGCTTATATTTGTCTGAAAATTTCCGTACAAAAACTAGAAAAGTTGATACGTTTACGATTACTCTTGGAGGTTATGGTCGATGACAAGCTCAGCGATGTATGGCGAAAACATCTTGCCAGCGTGGTCTCGTCCATACTTAGGTTTGGTGGGCCAATGTTGTCCAGAGCTCAGGATAATAATAGTAACCATGGGCGTAGCCAGCATTTCAAAAAAGGGGGGGGGGAACTCTTCAAAATTTTAGAAGTAAAAAAAAGGTACACTAAGGTCGCTTTTTACGCGGTTGTTTTTACGCGGGTTTTTTACGCGGCTTTTTTACGTGGATTCCGGAATTTACGCGTTTTTTACGCGGCACGTATCCCCCGCGTAAAAAGCGACTTAAGTGTGTTTTGCAAAATAGAAATAAATACTAGTCTTTAGTGATTGTTACATCAAGGCAACCAGTGAAAAGTTGTCCTTGACATCAGAGTGGAAAATTTTATTATTCTTTGTCCAACCTCGAATACAAATAGATGTTCTTTACTAAAAACTCTTAAGTTCATTTAAACCTTTGGACATATTATTTTGGCGACGAGGATCTCAAGAATCCACGAACATGGCAGAAGACAGAGTTGATCAGCAGCTGCAACCGGAAATTCAAGATATGACTCACAAGATGGCCCAAATTTTACAGCGGATAGCGGTCAAGCAGCAGCAGCGTCAGTATCAAACTCCGGAGCAGATTTTTTTGTTTAACCAGGACCTCTTCGAGAACGATGCAGGCCAGCTGAATAATGCGGCGAAGGTACGTTTACTTCTCCGGAAGCTGAACACCCATTCGCGCAGCCGCTATCTCAACTTCATCCAGTCAAAGCTTCCCAAGGACGTGAAGATTGAAGACACAGTCAAGATTCTCAATAAAATCTTCGGGCATCAAACGTCAAACGTCCCGAAAGCGGTTCATGTGTCTTTTCACGATTGTTGTTGACCATCTGCACACTCAGCAAGCAGAGAGCACTCAACCGCTGTTCAAATATGGTTGACCTTAGCCAGGTTTCCACCCGACGTAATGTGCTGAACGAGCGTTCAATCGTGCATGTTTCCATGGTAGACCAAGTGCAATTTTAACTGCTTTCTCAATCGCAGGGAAGAAAGAACGGACTTTAGCTAGCAGGTCTATAAGATCCAACTCTTTCAAATTCTTACGGTCTGCTCTCATACTGCTGCAATGTTAATACAAAACTTCCACCTCTCTAACAAAATTGTCAACTTCATAAAAAATTACGAAATTTGCGGTTTTGTGCTTGAACTCTTCCAACGACATGCGTATTACGTTAGCGGGATGCAGCAAGGACAACGCGTAGGCAGGTGCACTATCTTCATCGAACCGTGTTTCTAGTGAGGTTACAAGAGAATCAAGGTAAGGAATTGTCTCAGCTAGGTTCCAATACTCCAAGCTAGTTGATGCAGGCGGATTTGCCCGGTACTTTTGCCGCTGCAATATCCTTGGTGGATCAACTGAAAAACCTGTGCAATTACCGTGCTGGATCAAAACCCGTACAGTATCGAAATCCGTACACCTTGATGTTTTTCGGCAGTTTTAAGCATTATAGAAATGAAAATTCATATGATAGTTACATGTACAAACATGTAACTATCATATGAATTTTCATTTTTATAATGCTTAAAACTGACGAAAAACATCAAGGTGTACGGATTTCGATACTGTACGGGTTTTGATCCAGCACGGCACACGCAACATAGCGCAAGCATTTCAATCAATTATTTTTGATCTGGCTCTTTACACAGATGTTTCTATGGGCTAAAGGTGTCGTTTTGTGCTATTAGAGTTGTTGAAAACGAAATTCTGCACCAATGTCAACATTTAGGGGGGGGCCCCCCTGCCCCTCTCTGGCTACGCCTATGATAGTTACCGAGGTAAACTAGAATGTACCTACAGGCTCATGTGCCTGAGGGTTGCGAGTGCGTTCCGTACAGTGTCATACGACACATTTTGTGTCTTGTCCGGCATAATGTCTATCAACATGGCCATTAAGGAGGACAGAGAATGCTTCGACCAACGTGACATAAAAAGTCATTTTCGATGTTCCAATGGCAGCGAGAATGGTCCATTCCCACGAAAGGTAGATGGACGCACAGATTTATTCCGAAGGTATCCGGTGGGGTCGGGAGGCATCAGGGCGAAGTGAACTTCCACGTGCAACAGATCCTGTCAGGCCATGATTGCTTCAGGCAATATCTGCATAGGTTCGGACATGCGGGGTCCCCCAAGTGTCCCGAGTGTGTGGATGCGGAAGAGATTGCTTCTTCGTATGCCTAGTTTTGTACGTGCCGGAGGATGTGCGACAACCCGGAAACCTAGAGCGCGGTTTGTCCGAGAGCTGCAACGTGTGTGGTGGGTTAACCACTAACACGCCAGTGGTAGCTAATTGACAGTCTCCAGGTAGTTAGCTAGGAGGTTATACGAGTAATGAGGGTGCATCAAGCACAAAAGCCACACCCCGAAGCAATACCTAACCGTACTCTTGAAAGATTAGGACTGGAGGGTTTAGTGAGTCCTGAACAGGCCGAGTGGTGTTTGGGAGACTGTAACTACCCTAGCATCACTCTCCTAGTTTCATCCTCACACGTTTGGCTCTCTTGTCAGGTGTCTGTTTGCAGATTTCCCCGCCACCTTTTGAAATAAAAATAATACAAGCTGATTGAAACCAATCCCCATATGTGGATTGTGGAGGAAGAATTGTCCTGCACTTCCAGCAGACATCTTCCGTTCTTATACAGATGGTTCAAAAATAGGGTCCAACACTGACTCCGGAGTTTACGGGCCCGGTGTTAAGGAAACTATCCCAATGGGTAGAGGCCCACCGTTTTTCAAGCAGAAGTGTATGCTACATATACTTGTCGGCACTAAGAGATGTCCTAAACGTAGCTACAGTCATACGAAAACCGGCATCTTCTTGGACAGCCAAGTTACATTATTGGTACTTAAGTCCATAGAATAAGCATCCAAATAAGTGATAACTGCTGCTTTTGCAACCTTGTAGTTGAAAAGTTAGCTAATGTGTTTTGTTATTGTGAAGCCCTTGCGTTTTCTCTTAGGTATCACTTCTTCTGACGTTACTTTCTAACTCCATATTAGGTACGGAATCAGTATGGAGAGATGATGCCCAGAGATTGGAAATCAATTCTAGACGCAGTTCCTGATGGTGACTTGGTGATTTCTGCAAACAACCCAAAATGACCAAATACACTATAATATGAATATTTCCGCTCCTAGAAGTAATTTTGAATTGTTTCCAACCTGTGTTGCAATCTTTAACACTATTTTTAAATGACTTCAGGTTAATTGAACAATACTGCAGAGTTACCAATCGGTAAAAAAAGAGAAATTGGAAAGAGTATATTGTTGGAATTTATCGCATCATACCATCAAGTTCATTAACCTCAATCGAGTGTATTCCCTAACTCATTGCAAGAAATACTTTGATATACGACAGGCTATCGTAATTCTATGTTAACCTCGTGGTCGTTTCTCATACACAACCTCTACACCGTATTTTGATTAAGAATTTTGTTTGTTGTTTTTGTTGCTGCAACTGACGTGTAGAAGGGAAAAACCGAAGAACGATTGTGTTGTTTTGTGCGTTTTATGGCTTTTTTGCAGGACCTAATTGGTTTCGTCCAGACATGTCTACCCTAAATTAATATAGTAAGAAGTGAGCCTATCCGATTGTTCAAGTACCTCCTTAACTGTTTCCAGTTTAATATTATTTTCGGAAAGTTTATTCATAAAAATTTTTCACGCAATAAACTCGTGCAGCAACCTATGCGGCATAGAGGGGAGAAGAATACCACATCTTGAACACTAGCGGCAGCTTTAAAAAACAGTCGTCTTGACCCAATGAGGTATACAAAGGTGAGGAAGAAGAAGACATTAGCTGTATTAGTAATGAAAAAAAGGTAAACAGAAGCACGTGTTGGGGTTGTGACGTAGATCTCCAAAAACAAGAAAATGCCATTTGAAATTGTGTTCCGCATTGTTTAACGACGCAGGTAGGCATTTTCAGCCGTAAACTGTCAGTCTGTGAAAAATTTTTGACTTCTACGTCATCACTGTTAACAAAAAAGAAGCTCTTTAAACCCGAGACTCAAACCATCTCCGTACATTCTATATTTCATTGATCTTGACCAGGCTTGTAAATGGTCACGGTTGAACTACCTTTCACTGCGTTAATCGTCCTCTTCTTCCTCTGACGGTAGCAAGGCTTACTGTCTAAATACATTCTTGAACAAACATATCAAACGAGTACTCGCCACCACGACGTTTTTTTTTCTCAAACGTATTTTGACATTTTTCTTAGAAATGAGATTTACTCACGTTGTGTGCGAGGATTTTGGAAATTACCTCCCAAGTAACACGGTTAGTCTTTAATAAGTTTAGGTAATTGATATATAACAAATCTCGTCACTATAACAATAACGTATAAACATATATACAACTTGTTAACAACTCAAAAAGCGCAAGGGGCGGAGCCAATATAAAACATATATTCAACTTCAAATGAATTGTTCACACGACTTATATAAAACAAATTTATAACGACTATAACCACCACTTTTACATTTCTAGTACCAACAAATGGTGGCCTGTTATTAATAGGTCATAAACAAATTGCACAAATGAGTTGAAATTTCACTCGCTGATGATTGTTTCTAACACATACAAACAGATGACCCACGAAAATAATCATGGCTCTTCATTTGAGAAATTATCAAGACAATCCATTGATAGAATAGGGTGTTGGTATAGTGATTAAATACAATAAATCTACGTGCGATTTCAGATTTGTCGTGAATATTTGCCTTGTACTTCGTTAAAATTTACGCGCTTCGAAAATACCACAATATGTTAGTAATCAATATCATATTTTTTTTTTAAATTTGAAATAAAGAAAAAAGTAACAGATAAACTCTAGAGGAATGAGCCTCAGGTATATATTTTCGATAGGATTATATTATGAAACGTGCCTTTAGCACAGAAAAATGGTGTTGAATATTATTTTAGCACGCCGCTTGCGCTAACGAGGCAGCCATGTTGATTATTAGCATTCGTTGAATGGGTACACCGTTTGCCCAAAGATTTTGTCCGTTATATAACCACTATCTATAAAGTTTATTTCGGTAAAAATATCGCATAATAATTGAAAAAAATGTACATTGAAACATCAAGGTGAACTAAGATGTCATGCACTATGTACTCATTATTTGAACTTTCTTACTCTTTAAGCAAACCAAACGAGGAGAATCCTGAAACCAATTAAGCTAGGCTATATAAAGCTACTACAATCTATAAAAAAATCGCCGTCACCATCTTGATTATTGTAGTACAGAAAATAATATAAAAATTCTCCTAACTAAACCACGCATTAAGTAATATATTTTGAAATTTAAGTAAAACAGAAATATTCAAACATTGATCTGAGGTTATTAACGATGATCAAAATAATAATAATAAAACCGAAGATCGTTGAGCAAGACAAAAAAGAGAATTGAAACAAATCATGGCCGATCAGATTAAGTGATTTTCTTGTTTTAAGTAAATTGAATGATAAATTTATTGATTATAATTTACTGTCAAATTAATTATTTATGTTTAATCAAACATAAATTCCCTGGATGTTTAAATATTCTATATAATTTTGAATATTAAAACAGTATTTATGATCTGCACTGTATTTGATGAAGAAGAAATAGTTCACACCATAAAATCACATTTACAACTGATTTAAAACTGAACTACAACTTTTGCGGCCATTTTTCAATTTTGTCTCCACTATACGTTTTGCTGTCAAACACATATTCACCACTGTTGTCTCTCTTGCATTCTCAAGCAAAAAACTAGTTATAAACATGTTATAAATCAGTTTTTAAAGCAATTCGTAATATATTTACAACTTCAACTTGTTATTTCGATTTAAAACATCATTCCGATTTAAAACATCAATGCGAGTGAATTAAAACCCAATGTTTTCTCTGTAACTTATTTATGACTTATTTATAACTTTTTCCTTTCATTTTTTTCGTAAAAGATGTCGCATGTGTTACTTGGGCTGTATCATCGATCTTGTAATAAGACATTTTCTCAACATAAATAGAACGAAGTAGACAAAAATAGGCCAAAATCCATCCTGTTCTCTCTTTGAGAGGCGATAGTTGTTCTACATTTACGAGCAAAACCCTACTGTGAACAGGGTTGATATTTTTTGACACTCTTGAGTGAAAGTGAAAAAAAGCATCCATAAACGTTATTTTTTTACAATCCTTTCAGAGTTCTTCCTTCCCGCTTTTTGCATGGAAGTGAACTGTCAAAATACCTCATTATATTTCATGCGATGGAAGCAAGACAACAAAATCAGTTTATCAGTTAACAAAGATTGTCAAGGCATCGGTCAATGTCAGTGAAAAAGTGTTTCGGTGAGGTTCATTTTGGTTGAGTGGACTGTTTGTTATTATTTTTCGCTTTGAAGTGAAGATCATTTAGTTGGACTTGTCGTCAAATTTGATTCCGTAACCGTGAACGATGCGCGCGATCTATTTCATCTGAGTATAACAGCACGTTACTAGGACGAAAATCTAGTGTATCTGAAAGAGTGCTGCGATCATTGGAAGTAAAAATTGAAAATGATTGGCTGTAGTTTTCGAAGAATTTTCCTGGGGAAAATGACTTTTTTCAGCACTGACTGTGACGCACCTAAAGAAGGGAAATCATATGAAAGCAGTGATGCCATATTTTTATTTGTATTTTGAAGCTCAGAAAATCATGTCACATGGGTGAAATTAAAAAAAAATTTATATGATAATCTGCATATGCACTGAACATATCCCTCTATCGAAAACACGCATTATAATATGTTTAACATATATCCGGTGACTCATTTATGCACACGGTTACGCTTAATATATAAATATAATAAAGCCTCCAACACGCTTAACAGCATTTGAGTTTATTTTCGTTTTCAACCATACCGAGAAGTTTATTTCGCGACCTCATGAAAACCAAAAAAATTTGTATAATTCTGTATTATTTCCAAAAAATCTGTAATCTGTATATGGGACATTCCATGTCAAGTGTCCGAGGAAATGCATCGACCATCTCCAATTTCGACCAAAAATTGTGTGTCGATGTATTTTGGGCCGAAATTTATAAATACAAAGTGTTGTACTGATTGGTGGGCCCCTCGGCCAATGGGCCTCCACTTTTTGTGATTTTAGCAAAACACCGTTTTTAATTTGCGAATATCTCGGGGCTCTGGAGAGCTACAGGTGATATTGACATATCATTTTGAAGGGTTTCAGATATAGAATCGAACTGCGTAGTCAATTTTTTTCAGCAGTGTTGCCAACATTGCATTTTTTTCGATTTAAAATTTATTTTGCAATTTCCTCGAAATACCCCCCCCCCCCTTCGATTTTGATTTTGACCACGCCAATGTGTTTAGCAGACGATTTTACATAGGAATCACTTATCAACCAAAAACAAAGTGTAGCGTTCCAGAGATACAGCATTTTCAAAATTGCAAGATTTTTGAATCTGTCTACGCACAAAAGCGCTTCTACATACATTACTGCTATCTTAATAGTATCCTAGCAGGCGTTTGTTCAATCGAAAAGATGTTACTTAGAGTAGTATCTGTTAATGATGTAACTCAAAATATCTCGTTCTCGTCTCGCCCCAAAATGCATCGACTCACAATTTTTGGTCGAAATCGGAGATGGTCGATGCATTTTCTCGGACACTTAACATGGAATGACCCATATACAGATATCAGTATGGAGAATACGCAAAAACACTGTATTAATTCAGATGAATCTGTCCATGTGGCATCACTGTATGAACGTGTTGACCGTTTACAAGCCTGATCTGGTCAGGTGGTCTGGTCAAATTTGGTTATGGTTAGTAGGTATTGTTTTCGTACTGTGTGCTTTATGAAATCTGTGTCTGTTAAGTGTGGACTAGGAGAGAGAAAGGAGATATTATAATCAATTTATTTGTAGAGTTTTTAGATAGTAGTTAAACGCTAATTTGTTCGGACAAAAAAAAACTGTCGAATTTTCAGCGCTAGCTTTTCAATATAATGTCAGTACAACATATTTACTCATATTCGATATTGATATATCTTCATACAAATATAGATGAACTGTTTTGTAGTTATGTTAGTATTAGAGGTGCCAGATGTTGTTCAAAAATTTCTAAACTTGTTTGAAATCGGAATAATATCTATCCGTAGTTTGAAAAATTTGCACTCGCACAAGCAAAAACAGGACATCTGGTATTTCTGGTTAGTATGAAATGTTCTGCAAAAAACTAGGGCAAAAAACACATGTAGCTTGGTTGCTAGTCATAAACGCAAAACGCCTTTGACAAACCGTGCAACCAGTTACTAAAATTTTCTGTAGACTAAGCATAGCATAGCTTGCAATGCTTAACGATCACCAATGTATCTACAGCAATGCCAAAATTTTATTAGTTACCAATGATATTGTCTATTTGTTTCAAAAAGAAAACTTAAGTGAAATTTCATACCCCAGATAATTTACCGGCCGTGCTTTGGGATGGGATATGAGGGGAACAATTTCAGAGCCAGTAACGATTTTCGCAACGAAAACATTTATTTCTGCAATTGTCATTTCTCCAACTCTCTACACATACCTGCTAGTTCTATTCTCTGCTTTTCCACCTAACCCATTCTGTCTGATACTGCACTGCTGACACCGCGAGGAAAGGAAAGACCGGTGGTACCTAGTAAAAGCTTGTTTTCTTCTCTATGAACTTTTTTTTCTTTTTTTTTTATTTTTTTTTATTTTTTAAATAACGTTATTCTCCTTACAGCTTAAAGATTCATGTCTTATCATAGAAAATAAAAGTAATAATTTAGAATCAGATGATGTAAGCAAATGGAATTGTGATTACATGAAGATGTTCTCCGTATTGTTGTTGTTGTTGTTGATGTTGTTGTCACTGCTTGTTTTGTAGATGTTGTTTACAAGTAAAAGTTTAAAATAAATAGAAGCTTTCGAGTTTTCAGTTTCCTCACCACAATGAAGGATGAGAAATTTATTCTTCCGCTTCCTCTTCGGTACCGGTGAGCATGGAGATTAGGGCGGCGGTATCGATGAAGCCCTTATCGTCAATGATCATCTGGTCGAAGGCATCGTCAACTTCGTCCTCAGTGAACTTGTCGCTACCCCAATGGGTCAGAGCGTAACGGAATCGGTCGCCATCGATCTTGCCATTGTTGTCGAAGGCTTTGAAGGCATTGATGACGACATCGTCATCATCCTGTCCACCACCAGACATGCGGTTAGCGAACAGCGTCAGCAGCTGGGTGAAGTTGAGTGGTCCCGGAGCTTCGCCAAGCATTTCGTCTAATTCCTTGTCTGAGCACAGTTTGCCCAGGGCATCGAAGGTCGAGCGGAGATCGTTCTTGCCAATCACACCGTCCTTGTCATTGTCCATTAGCTGGAAGGCCTGTGAAACGAGAACGACAAGATAGTGTTTTGAGTTTGTTTAATCTTGAGATCAAAATCGTTCTTCATTAGCATACCTCCTTAAATTCGGCGATCTGCTTCTGGGAGAAGAGGACGAACACAGAAGATGGCGCCTTCTTAGCTTTTCGGGAGGATGAGCCGCGGGTGGATCCTCGCTGCGAGCCAGAGTCCGAGGGGGTTGGTGCTGCCGGGGTTTCTGCTGCTGGAGTATCGGCGGGAGTTTCTTCCTTGGAGGAGGCCTTCTTCTTGGTCTTCTTTTCCTTTTTCTCAGACTAGTCATTAATTAAAAGCACGAAACGAACATATTAATCATCCATCAACCGAATGTAATTGCAAAAGTGGCTTGGGATTCCATCTCGCATCTAATTGCAGATCTTCGCACTTGATCATGCCTCACTAAACGATACGTATGATCGGGGGAGGAGGTGTGGAAGGTGTGAATTTCCACCAACACGATCAGCGGTGTCTATTATTAGTAACAAATTTTCACGACCTGTGCGCGCCTACTATGGTTGTACATGTTGGATTGGTTTACGTAATTTTCACCGTGCGCCTCGCCTGCCGAATTGTGAATCGAGGAAAATCAAAACTATTTTTGGATCTGTGCAAACCAGAAACTGTGCCTTTCCCGATTCGGATGAGATTTGTATCCTAACTGTATGCTGATTTTCCGAAAATTGAGAGCTAGCTGGTTTTGCTCAAGATGACTTTTGCGATTACTAAAATACGTGATTTATCATTATTTGCAGATGGGCTAGACAACTTAAATGTATTTAATGTGTTCGAGGCAATTGGATTGTATTACTTTCAATAGAAATAGAAAAACATTTTTTTTTTCAGAAAATGTTGTTGAGTACTGGTTTTAACGCTGCTGATAAGTAGGATAATCACAGCTGTACTATGAGAGTGAAATGTTTTGGAATTATTGTCTCAATTACACTACAGCAACCACTTAAAATTTTCAAAACATTTGCAGAATTATCATTAACTATCGATCGTGTATTGCAATGTAATCCTTTGCTTCGTTCTGTAATGCCTTCACTGCTCTTTATATGATTTGAGCACTTTCTTCTTCATAACTTTTTTCATCATCTCGTCCTAAATATTTTCACTATTCAAAGCATATTTCTTCTATTTTTAAATGTCACTTATCAGCACACGTTACTATTTTGAACCAGCTCACACCAAAGCCATTAAGAATTAGATCCCTATTTTGCACCTAATGATCTTTAATTTTTTTTTTATCATAAAAAGTTGCACCAGGAATCCGAAGCACTTTAGCCAAAGTGGCACGTTCCCAGCCGTTTCGTCATCCACCCAAGAAACTTACCATGATGCTTGGGTGTTCTTAACTAGAGCGACTGTACTTGACTGAAGCCCCTGAGCGACTGATTGCCCTGGTGCGGTCCTGCTGATAAGTACGATTCGGTTTTCTCGCGCCGTCCGAGTACACACACTTGCGCGTCGCGAACCACGGACTCGGACACCGTTCGCCTCCTGTAGAGTTGCCTTTTTTAGATCAAGACGGGGGCCCCAAGAATTCTTTTTATATTTTTTTTTCTGCGCTAGTATCGACCGACACCGACTGACTGACTGTGGAGGCCGAATGGGCAGCAAAGAACAGAGGGCTAAAATTAGTCACCGACAACCACAGAGTCACGCATACACGCACGGTCGATTAGAAGAGAAACGCCGGGAGGAAAACGCCTGATGGGTGGTGTGGGCCAACGCACATGTTCAGGTGGGTGGAAAACTGGGTGATGAACTAGACTTATTGAGTTGCGCAGAATTCGCCGGAATACCATCCATTCTTGCTGGCTGATGATTGTATTACAATATGAAGTTAGGATGGTTTGAATGAATATATTATTAATTTAATTTTGAAACTTTAGTAATATAGATTTTCATGGAAAACAGAATCTAAGAGCTCTATTTTCGTTTAGAGCGAGTTTCTCCACTTCAGAGGATACATTCGGTGTCATCTTGACTGTTTTTTTTGACGGAGTCTACAGGAAACCGTTTGTTGAGATTTAAGAGTGAATTTTTTATGCATAATTTAGTTTTTGGCCGACCCATTGCAGAAGTGCACAAACAATCACGAAGCTGTCGCATTCTGCTACTTTTAGTTTATTGCAGCCGCAGTTTAATGTGCGGCCATGTAGTTGTAAAGGCATACATCTTAGAAATTTTGCGTATGTCAGAGGGAATGATGAATAACCTAGGTTTTTCGACCGGCAACCGGTGAACCTTGATCACTATTCTTCGGGAGTTTAAAAGTTTTCATCTCTGAGTTAAATATAACCAGCATACGTTCTAGACATATTTATTTAAGTGCTTATTAAATCCTCACTATTATTGAATCTTCGGGATTCCCATTAACAGAACCGGTAATGGGTAAACATTTTCTTTGACGCCGGTGATTATTGTTCTGTGTCGGTACCTTAGTCGAGCATCTGTACTATGATTCATGAAATTACTCGGATAGGTGCCAACGGTAGGATCAGAAAAAGCAATTGTTCAGTATTATCCCCTACCATTTTTGTGGTAATAGTAAAACCCTTTCAGAGCTATAACCCACCTGAGGCTGATATGCTCAGTTTTTGCAACTGAAATTTGGTACTTCTCTGCCAAACTAAACAGTACAAATGTTGAACTTGTATGCCGACATTATTCATCCTTTTGTCATCAGGAGCCAAAGTGAATTGCACGATTACTTTTTGATATCTAACTCTCCTAAATTTTTAAGCCGTAAAATATAAAGAGAGTAGTTTTACTTTGTTTGTCTCTAATACACCATCGCTAGAATTGATTATTCATTACATAGATTTTTGTTTGAGACTTTAAAAAATGGGCGAAAAATATAGTTCCACCGATCGATCTGAAAAGTTACACAGTTGTTATAGGACCCACAAGGAACACGAGAAGTGCATGGGAGCAAAAAAATAACACCATCGCTTTTTTCCAATATAATCGTGTCCCAGTCTAATATCCATGACCTTCAGCGTTAGATGCGATGCAAGGTTATCGCCAATCAAAACTCTCTTTCCGCTTTTTTTTCCAGATATGGCACTGCAATTGTGGCCAACCCGTCGTCAAATGAAGAACTTTCAAACCATCCAGATTTGAATCTGTTATACCTGGTGTTTTTTGGCCCTCCCTCAGTCCATGAACTGTACAAATGCACTGATTTGTACACAACGTAGGGTGACAGTATTGTCCAGTGCTGCAAATTCTCGACACTGCAAACGAAAATGACAAAAACCGCATTTTCACTGTCTCAAGTTGAAACGACCTTCAGTACCAGCGGTGTCAATTTTTAAAGAAAGTCCGGTCATTGAAAAAACTGAGATGACCGATTTAATATCGAAATTATTTGATTTGAACCAATTCATTGCATGAAGTAGATGAACTATGTAAACATCTACATTCTCAACTTCATGAACATCACTAAAGCAACACGGTGTGTGCTAAATCACAGAAATGCTGCTAGCAAACATTCACTGTCAACTGATTGGAGCTGAAAGTCTCTTTTATTGTCACCTCGTTTGTAGAAAATTGAAATTCAAAGATTTCAGTTTCAACTGAAAAGAAGAATTCTTCTTCTCCTGAGTAATAGAACCAGCATTACGATAAAGAACGCCATTGTTTTAATTGACTTCGCTAATCGTTAAACTCGTGGCTTTTCTTAGTGATACAAGAAAAAAAAATTGCAAAATACCTGTTGTGAGACTTCGATCTTACAAGATCATTATAAGTTCCAGAAAAAAAAAAAAACTTGCAAGGATTTTGCTGTCACGTGCGAAGTTTTTGACAAGAACAAAAAACTAAGGTGATGACGATAAACATTGAACAATCAGTATCGAATGACAGCAGCACTGCCATTTTAATGGTGATACGGTACTGTTCATCTATCATTAGACTGTCCAATAAAAGTATACTAGTGGGCAGTTTACATTATCATAAATATTCGCAATAATCCGGACACCATGAAATCAGTGTAACTCTAGCAATATTCAAGCTATGAGCGTCTTTTTTCGCTAAACTCCCAAGATATATCTTATTTGCAAGCAGTTTGTACCTGTAGAAGAAACAGGTCATTTTGACGTGGGACTACGTCTTTGTTTACTATACTGAGATGCATTCTGTAAAACTGGAAATGAAACTGGCAAATGTTGCGTCAGATTTCAAACGTTAATAACAGTAAAACCACATGACGGATAACAATAACCAATATGTTGTTGGATAGATTAAATGTATAACAATTTTGTAATATGCTAGTTATCACTCTAATTTCATTGCTAAGCGGTAAAATTGATAAAAAGTTTCAACGACAAATTTACGCGAACAATGAACCAATTACATGCATTCCTAGCACAGACGACGTGAATGGACACCAACCGTATCCCCAACAATATCGAAAAAAAATTGACAGAGCCTCCCCGTCCCAATAGGTCAATTTATTTTTGCTTCCATGAGCTTAGACTAATGTGATGTCTCGAAGGTAAAAGTTTTCCGAAAAGTTTTAAAATAATCCCCATACTTGAACAATTCCTAAACCTGCATTCAGAACTTAATAAAAACTGATATCTTGAAAGAAAACATGCTGGTATGAGCAACAGTACCAATGGAGTAGCAGGTCTCTCGGCGTCTATGGTTGCAGAGGTACTCTTCTATTCGTACATTTCAGCGGTACACTTCCGTTCGTACTGCAGCGCGCGGTACTATTCGCATTGCAGTGGTACACTTCTGTTCGTACCTTCGTCCATTTCTATTCGTGTGCAATCGAGGAAAAACTGCAATGGTGCTGCTGATGGTGATTGACAGTTTATTTCATAAATATGATTACCATAAATTACTCAACAAGAATTGTACATTTTTGCAACGGTTATAAGTTATATTTATTATATTTTATATTCGATATTCACTAAATAATCGTGACCAGATAGTATCGCAAAATTGAATTCCCAAATATACAAATTAAGAGAAGAGTAAGAGCCGGAGAATGCTTGTGAATTTTTGGTCCATTTAGTAAGATTCATTCCGAATTTTTTCTTACATTTCAAAATTGTTAGATGATATTTTATTATTCTAAACTATTTCATGATAAACGCTTATTAGCTGTCTTCGTAATACAGCGAATGTAATTGTAGGCAAATGAAAAAAATTGTCAAGCAAAAAACATTTTTTTTGCTAAAACTTGTTGATAATTTCGTTCAACATATCTTCTTATGTTTGCCAAATAATGAACTTTCGTAAGGGCTCCCATATTATTTTGTGTTTTGTCAAATGCACAAAAAATTCTACAGGCATAATATCGCCAAATATAAACGATATTTTTTCGAGTGTTGTTGAATATATTTCTAAGGCTGAAAATAAAATTACGTAAGTCACCGAGCAAACACATTGATTCTGTCTGCGGACTCTGTATACTTTGGAACAAAAAAGCCCCTAATTACAGTATTTAGTCCCACGTCACCATTTCATACAACCTAGGGCTGTATACCTTGTAGTATTTTATCAACACAGGCACAATCAACAAACAAATTTACCAGAAGAAGTGTCTACAAAAACTGTACTCAATCAAAAGATATTGGGTTCTAGTGAAGCGGACGCTTTCCGGAAAAAAAAACAGGCTGTCAAAGATGACAAAAAAAAAACAATATCGCACGCTACCCTGGGGGCTAATGCGGTCTCGATCAACTAGATTAGTTGAGAGAATTCGTTGTTGATATTGTTTTCGGCACATTTTGTATGTTGTAGGATAAGTACATCGATACACCGTGCCCCAGTGCTGAGTCGAGAAAATTTCCAGCTCGAAAAGTTCCTCGACCTGATCGGGAATCGAACCCGATATCACAACCGTGTGGGAGAGCTAGCCGACCGACACCGCTAACCACAGAACCACGGGGACCACGCCAAAGATGACAAGCTTTTCCGTTTAATCTGGACCAGAGCTGTCAGCAAAATCACCAGGATGGAAAGTACGTGATTTTTACATCAATTGAGAACAATGATGTTTTGAACCCGAGAATCACATCCCATAGTTTGGAAATAAATAGTCGTGTAAGAAAATTAACCGGGGAGCTTCGTAGCCGCAAGCTTAGATAAGCGGGTTGTCGTGGGTTTGAATTTCAGTATAATCAGGCCATTTGATTATCAAAGGATTTTAACATGGGTTTATTTATTTATTTTCGGGCTCTCCACTACATACCCTTCCTTCAAGGTGAATTCTACAGTAAACTGTTCTGAGTAACGTATAATAGTTCTATAATAGGATAAGACTCCTTTCTCTTAACAAAATATAAGTGCTACTTATAATAAAACTGACCAGACGAATATTAATCCTCTTGTAATTTGGTGATATTGGTAGGATAGAAAGAGGCTCGGTATAGTAGAGCAGTGAGCTTAAAACGGAAGGGTAAAAACCTCAAACTTTATATGTACATTAATTTGAATGATCTTATCAGTGAAAATGAAATTCTTCTACGCAGTTGATATTACTGATCGTTTCTGATGGGCATCCAATGAATGGGCAAATATCAATCAATATGAGTTCTTGAAACCTGGGTTATACCCAGTGGCCAGAATCCGACCTCAAACTCCATTTTCAATCCAAATGACCACTTCTGGTTGAATCATAGAATCATAAAATCCATCATAAAATTGTCGAACTGCCTAATCTGGGTATTTCGAAGGCGAAGATGGCGACAGTTTCCGGTCAAGAGCTTAAAGTGACAAATATCATCCAATACGATTTGGGGTAGCGGTATGATACCTGGAGGCCAGAAATCATCGTCAGACGCCATTTTAAATTACTAGACAGTAGCTTCCGGTTTCTGGCAACCAGTCTAAAAGGGACAAACATTACGAAATGTGAGTTTTTCAGTACACGGTATGATGCTCAGAGGCCAGGAATCAACTCCATACTTCATTTTGAAATCCGCGTTTGTGACTTCCGGTTTCTGGAAAATATTCTTCAATTGCCAAATATAATCCTACAAAGGTAAATCCACTCTTTGGATTTTAAAATATTGATGTTGTATTTGAAGAAATGATTATAGCATAGTATTTGAAATTTGACGTAATATTTGTAATAAATAAATAGTTTTTTTTTATCATAATGACTCCTAATTTCGAGCTTTGATCAAAGCAGCTAGTTTAAACAGCCTTTGGGTTTTGATTCTTTGTATGTTTGAGGAAACACCTGTTCGTTTACTCCTGTTTTCTTTAAATAAGTCGTGTAGTCTTTGAGAGAATGGACTTTTAATATGTTTACAATTTAACACATAATGATTAAAATTAAAGTCAGATTACACTGGTCAACACAAGTGTGGCCCAGAGGTCAAACTAAGAAAAAATGAAAATTTATAGCTTTTCTTGTGAATTTTTTTCTTTCTAGGGCAACTATTGCGAGCTTTACAGCAGCATTTTTTCGATTTTGTCAACCAGTGTTAAAATCAAATGTAATGGGTACTGATAAAGCAACTAAACCTTTACTTTAAAACTAAATTGTTGAAATCAGTCATGCCATCTTTGGAAAAACGAGTGAATTTAAAAAAGTTTTCTGAACACGTTTCTTTTAATAACCTCCGAACTACATGTTCAATCACCATAAAATTCGTTATTTCGGGGTTTTGAAGACAGTCCGTTCATTTGATACCTATTTTGTTCAAATCGGTTGTGTAGTTTCTGAGATAATGGAGTTTCAAAACTTTTACATTTTGAAACATAACTGACAAAGTAACAGTCCGATTATAATAAAATTCAATAGGGTTTTATCAGGCAACTAGACCTTTCTATTGCAGCTTATTTTGTGAAAATCGGTTGATCCATCTCTGAGAAAAGTGGGTGAGTTCAAGCAATCTTAGAACATGTTTCCTGTCATAGCCTAATTTCCCATTATTATACATAACGGACAAAATTAAAGTCCAATAACCATAAAATTTAATAGGGTTTTATGAGGCAACAAGACCTTCCATATGGCACTAATTTTGTGAAAATCGGCCCAGCCATCTCTGAGAAAAGTGAGTGAGTTTAAACAGTGTTTGAAACACGTTTTTTGCATAACTTTTCAACTACATGTCCAATCATTATAAAACTATTTTACTAATAGTTCAAAAAACAAACCCGTTCTTGTGATACCAATTTTGTTATAATCGGTAGTGTAGTTTCTGAGAAAATGAAGTTTTATGATTTTCACATTTTGATACATAACCTCGAAACTAAAAATCCGATTACAATAAAATTCAATAGAGTCTTATGGGACAACTAGACCTTTCATTTGCAATTAATTCCATGGAAATCAATCCAGCCATCTCTGAGAAAATCAAGTGAGATTGGGAGAGCGTTACATACATACACACACATACACAAAAAAAACACACATACAGAAAATGCTCAGCTTGTCGAACTAAGTCGATTGATATACGAAATTCGACCCTTTGGAGCACTTTTATACCTCTGTTTTTTTATTCAGTGATTGCTATACCTTTCTAAGAGAAAGGCAAAAATATAACTTTTTACTCATTCCTGTGATTTTTTTCTTTCTAGGGCAACTATTGTGAGCCTTAGAGCAGCATTTTTTTTCAATTTCGACAAACAGTGTTATAATCAGAGAAAATGGGTACCAATAAAACAACTAAACCTTTAATTTGAAACTAAGATTGTTGAAATCAGTCCAGCCAACTTTGGAAAAACAAATAAATTTAAAAAGTTTTTTGGACACATTTCTCTTCATATCCTTAGAACTTCATGTTCAATCATCATAAAATTCGTTATTTAGGGGTTTTGAAGACAGTCCGTTCATTTGATACCTGTTTTGTTCAAATCGGTTGTGTAGTTTCTGAGATAATGGAGTTTCAAAACTTTTACATCTCGATACATAACAGACAAGGTTACAGTACGATCATAATAAAATTCAATGGGGTCTCTTCAGGCAACTAGACCTTTCTATTGCAACTTATTTCGTGAAAATCGGTTGATCCATCTCTGAGAAAAGTGAGTGAGTTTAAACAGTCTTTGAAACACGTTTCGTTGCATAACTTTTAAACTACATGTCCAATCATTAAACAATTATTTTACAAATGGTTCAAAAAACAAACTCGTTCTTTTGATACCAATTTTGTTCAAATCGGTTGTGTAGTTCCTGAGATAATGAAGTTTTGTGGTTTTCACAATTTGATACATAACCTCGAAACTAAAAATCCGATTACCCTAAAATTTAATAGGGTCTTATGGGGCAACTAGACCTTCCATTTGCAATTAGTTTCATGAAAATCGGTCGAGCTATCTCTGAGAAAATCGAGTGAGATTGGGAGACCGTTACATATATATACACACACACATACACACACACATGCAGAAAATGCTCAGCTTGTCGAACTAAGTCGATTGATATACGAGATTCGACCCTTTGGGGCACTTTTATATTTTGGTTTTTTCAGTGATTGCTATACCTTTCTAGGAGGGCTTTTTCTCACTTTCACTCAAAAGTGTCAACAAATATCAACCCTGCTACTAAGTCATTCTCTAGAGGGTGCTTGGAATATCGGTAGAGCCAACAGCTTTCAGTTTTTGATAAAAGGATATCTGAATAGGGTTACCATTTGATCGGAGTGTAAAATCAGGACAACTTTATTTTCCGGCACAAATTTGATCTAAGCTGTTTCTATTTTTTGAGATATCAATAAATAAAACACGTAATATGAGATTTGCATTACACCATACGCCAAAACCCTCATTTATTTATCTAACGTTATTTATCGTATTTCTCGGACGATTCAATTCTGCAACTTTGATTCATCAGGCATTATGTACAAAATACTACAAGGTATACAGCCCTAGGGGTTGTATGGAATGGTGACGTAGGACTAAATATTTAATATATGCTAAACTAAATATTATTATATGCTGCGCTTACCTGTTAACACTACCGTTTACTTTTGATAGTCGTTATTTTAAAACTAACGATGCATGAATACATGAAAATTTTACACTAGTAGTAGTTGCGAAAATTCTCATAACTCTTATCTTCAAGCATCTATAGTTCTGAAAAGAACCGATTCCATAATATTCAGTTAAAAATTCGTGCTACAGAACGCTGATAATCGCACCATGAATATTTTGAGTTGACTCGTATGCAGCTCTCGTTTCCCAATGTCGCGTACCTTTAACAGCTGCACTGCTCTCGCTTATGTGTAACAAACTAAACTGAAGCTGAATTTTCCACACGCAGTCTTTTGTATTGAGTTCAAAGCAGATTTTTGCAATTAAGGCGTGGCTACGTAGCTTCGAGAAAGAGGAACAAACCAAAACACCTTCGATACTACTGAGTGATTTTCATAAGCATCAAAAGAAAGGTTTTGCTTTCCCGATGCGCAAATCACTCTGGTTCTTAGATTAACTAATTTTTGTTTCTAATATTTGACTGATAACGGTGTTCGAGTGGACACAAATTAACAATTAAACCGGAAAATCACTCAATTTAGCCGTGCAAATTCTTGAAATGAGGGTTATATCTTGTTGTGATAAACTATTCATAGGTAACACTACCGTTTATATTTGGTGCGTCCTGGTCGTTATTGTAAAAATGATTATTTAGAAATAGATAAAAATTTCCCACTATTAGTAGTTGTGAAAATTCTCATAACTCTTATCTTCATCATCTTATAGTTCTGAAAAGAACCGCTTTCATAATCTTCAGCTCGAAATGTAGCTACTGAATGCTGATGATCACACCACCACCGGTAGCATCGATTATTTTGTTGGCCGCGTATAAAATTTGTTCTCCGCTGTGCCCTCCAGCAGCTGTGCCAGCAAAATATCCTGCAGCGTACGATGGTTATTGTTGCTGCCGTGTGCAGAATACAGGTAACATGCTCCGCGGTGCCTGGAAGTTGACTCGTATGCAGCTCTCGTTTCTCAATGTCGCAAAGCTTTAACAGCTGCACCGCACTCGCTATTGTGGAACAAACTAAACTGAAGCTGAATTTTCCACACGCAATCTTTTTTATCGAGTTCAGCGTAGATTTTTACCATTAAGGCGTGGCCACGTAGCTTAGACAAAGACAAACAAACCAAAACACTTTGTTGAGTCAAAATATGTAGGCAGTGGAATTTATTTCGTCCATGTTATTGTTATCTGTGCTTGGGAAGCAAGCCAAGAACAAGGGAAATGTATGGGAAAGCTTGACCTTGGAACTTTTCACCTTTTTCAACCATTAAGCAGTAAAGCAACAATGTTGAACATAATATCAAAAAATTGTTACACATTTTATCTATCCACCGAAATATAAATGACTAAGATGCATTAAGTCGTTCGCTTGCTATAACCGTTTGAAATCTGACGCAACATTTGCCAGTTTCATTTTCATTTTCACAAAGTGTAATCTAGTATAGAAAACAAAGACGTAGTCCTACGTCAAAAAATGTAGCACACGTAAACTGTTTAAAATTATACTTAACAGTTGTCAGAACCCTTTCATTCCGGAGTCAAAATAAAAGTGCTAAACAATCTTCAACATTTCTGAATATCTGGCATTATTCAATCAGGACAAATGCTAAAAATATGAAAAAATATATCAGGACGCTCTAAACGGGTCTCAAAATCAGAACATGTCCTGCTAAATCGCTATATCTGAAGAAATTAAATATGAGTGCAATTGTCTATTTTAATAATGTCACTGTCAGACGGTGGGATCAAACAATATTTTTCTGCACACACAAGCACAAATTTATTGTTGTCAATAACTATTTTCGATTTATTAGCATATTTTGTTGCTCATTACTATTACTAGAATATTATAATCGACAAGGAAAAAAAAACAAATATCGTGCCGTTACCGTATCTCTTTCACGATCTGAGTCACTGAAATATGTCACAGAGTCGAAAAATGATTGAATAAGATTTACGTACAAAAATAACACTTTTGCAGTGTCTCGCCACCACACAAGCAAGCTTCGGCAAGAGACGTTCCACATGCCGATATGTACATGGGGTATGGGCGCTCGGCAATGTTGATGCGGGCGTTCGGAAAATTCAGCAAATTTGCTACCGAAAATTCAATCGCCGGCCGCCGGCTCAGCGGCGGTTCCACATTCGCCTACTGACTTCTCACCCATTAATACAAATGGAATTTCGAAAAATTTACACCAACTAGCTAGCTATGGAAATAAAACGAACATAGCTGCACCCACCAGAAAATCTGTACAGTTGAGAATGAAAAACTGACGTCATTTTTTTTCGACGGGGAGCGTAATTCACGTTCCGTTGCGTATCCCCTATTATTTGGCTTTGAACTTCCCAGGAGCATATTTTTGCGAACCGAATAATTTGTTCACAATTTACTTCTAAGTAGAGGAAAAAGTTCAATTCAATACAACTTCTAATTATATCTTCCACCGATGGCGTTTCGCGTGTGGTGACGTCTTTTGGGGCCGAAAAGCCGACCTCGAATCTAAGAACAGCAGGCTGATTTTTGTTTATTCTGCGAGCAAGTAAATCTAGAGGCAACAATAAGACACCGCGCAGGTTCAGTGGAGTGCCGAACCTGGGTGCTAACGGTCGTCCAATGAAAAGAAAAAAAAATGTGGTCCTCAATGAAATGCACGATATGTTGCTGCTTGCTTCCTGGTGGAATGTTGTATTCTTATATTAATTTAATTTGCCGACACCTCACAAACATCTCGGACAAATTTGAACCGTTGATTCAATGATTCTCTAGAGTAGTGAGTGTTGTTTCATCGTTTCACGCTCAACTATCCGGGTTTTAAAGTTTCCGAGCATTACAAACGAAAAACCAATCTCGGGAAAATTCCTCGAAATACGAAAGCTGGGATTCTCTGTAAGCGAATATGATTTCAAACGTCATTAACATTATTATTTTTTAACCTCATAATGGATTACAATCAACTTCGTATATTTAGATAGATAAAAAGTAGAACAATCTTGTTTTACATTGAATGAAAAGTTTCCAAATTTGATTTCTGCCCAAAATGAATCGATCAAACAATCAGCACAGACATGAAGAGTAGACGCTAACCGCCTACTATTTAGTTGTCAGCGAACTTTGACTTATCCTTCACACCCCAAGAGGTCAACTAATGTTTGTTTCCATGAACCTAAACTAATTCGATGCCCTAAAGGTGCAGGTTGCTTGGGAAGTTGTTGAAAATCTCTGCTGATAGAGTACACTTAATATTGATGTCTCGGAAGAAAACATATTTTCAAAAATTGTAATTTCCTGGAAATATTAAGGATTCAGTATTTAGGAATTGGTTTGACTACAATGCACTTAATGTCAAGTAGTTGAAAGTCATAGATTGATTGGTAGAGGGCATTCTTTATTGATGGATAATTTGAAAGTGTATGAACTTGTGTGATTACTCTAAGTCTGAGTCATGAATTCAAAGCATCAAATTTAATCGCGGTAAAATAGAAATATCGGAACAACTATTTTTCCATCAATCTGTCGTGTCTTGAACACTGCTTTTCTAATTTTCTTAACAGTTTTTTGACAAAGCAAGGATAATAAATTCGAAAATTTTCTAGTTTGCCAACACTAAAAACGATGTCTGCTGGAGCTCCAACTGTCGAATATTTTGTTTTTGTACCTATTTGATTGATACAATAAAAAATTAAGGAGTATTTAGTATTTGCATTAAAAATAACTTGGTTAGTGGAAGCGAGAGCACCAAACAGGTGTTTAGGATAAAAGGAAAATGTTTATGCATAGTGCAAAAAATCGTGTCGAAATTGTGGGCCTGATTATAGGAGTAGAGTAAACTAGACTAAACCATACATTTCAAAAGAGACGAACTGGTCGTCGAAGCTTCTGTAATAGAAATTTGTATGGCCATAAAAATTTCATAAGTTGAAAATAAGACAAAAATAACAGTTAAATTTGTGAAGAGGAGGTGCTTACATTCCGATTAGAAATTTGACCTTCTATTCATAACACTGGGTTCGCAGTTAGAGCAAAAGTCAATTGCGGGGCTAGCGCTACGATCCTGTTGTATCTAAAAGTGCTTACTAGTCGAGGTTCGTAGCTGCCTTTGTTAGATTAGCATCGTATCTCGAGATGTAAAATGAAGCATAGCAGAAATGCAAATAAGAAGGCAGATAACAGAAAAAATTCTCAACAGTCTTATATATTATTTTTTGGTTAGCCTTATCGGCTGTGTCGTAATGTTAAACATTTGATATGCATCCATTAGTTTATTTTCTATATATACATTCAGATGATTATGAGATAGACTAACCTCTACCAAAACACACAAAACATTGAGTTTTCCTAGGAAATATTTGTTGCGACTTCCGATAGTAAACCAGAGACAGTAAAAATTTTAGACGGACGTTAACAACGTTCATTTCTCAATGGATCTAACCTTGCGCGAATTTAGTGTTCCACGACACCAATCACTCATTTGCTTGACATATTTTAAGCCGACGAATTAAACGAAGATGGAAATCTGACGGCAACAAACCATCCTTGTCTAATAACTAGAAAAAATTTCTTGTTCTAACCGTCGACCTTACATTCTTTTGGAATTATTTTTAAAACGCTTTAAAATGCCAAAGCGATAACTCGCAGATTTGGTCGGGTTGGCGAAGCATCAAAAACAATCAAATAATGTTTTCCATTCCGATTCCTGGAAAAGTGCCACTGTCTATTTCTTGTATGAAAAAAAAAAAAAAGATTGATGTAACGCCTGCTCGATTTGCAACATATTCTTTAATTCAACATATTGTACATGACGAATTGCCCAAATGGCACAACAGTTGTTGTAGTTCGATCGGGACCAGTGCGCGTCGCTAGTATACGGAGATGCGGCGGAAAAATTCCTACGCTTCGGGTTTCTTCGCTCGGGCTCCAAAAATAGAACTGCCTACGCGTACGATTGTACTACCCATCTCGATCTGTGAAATAATACAGAAAATGCAAGAGCAGCCACAAAGTTGTGTTATTTTGAAAGACAACAGGCCCCAGTTACGTGACCGTTTCTGTTCGACATTGAGACAGTCGCTCCTAACGCTTACCGCTTGGATATAATCGTCCGACATTCCCATCGACACCTGCAGCTCGGCGGAATCCTTTCCGAAGGTGCTGCAGATTTCCGCGTGACACTTCATCAGCTCGATGAAGTCCGGGTTCGGTCCGGTGGAGTAATCGTGACCAAACCGTCCAATGGTCATTATTCCGTGACAGTTCAGGTGGGAACATTTTTCGGTGACGAAACGGTACAGATTCACTGCATCCGCCGGTTCGGTGCCATTTTTCTCTGAGAAACAGAAATGTTGTTAACTGATTCTGGGAACATTCGGCTTCTGCTTACCATCTTCTCCACTGGTGTTGATTTGTATCAGCACATTGAGTTTGTTCTTGTTCGGGTCTCCTGCCATTACTTTCTCCCAAGCCTTGTTCAAACTTTCCGCTGTTTTGGCGTTGTGAACTGTTTGGATCATATGTAAATTTGGAAGGTTGACAATCTGAAAAGTTTAAATCCATAGAAACATAATAATAAAGGTACAGGTTTAATTAGACGAAGACCTTATTGATCTTGTTACTCTGCAGATGGCCGATGAAGTGCCAGCGTATTTCTTTGCATTGCTGGAGGATTTTGGAGTCGTTGGCTTTCTCGATCAGCTCTTGAACATAGTTTTCACCAAAATCACGCTGCCCTGCGGAATATCCATCCAGAATGAGTTCGACTGGTTTCGTCTTACTGACCGCCACCAGCAGAGGTTTGGATGGTTTAATGGTCTGCAATTGAATCGTTGAGAAACAGTAATGTGTGGTGTAAGAACATAAATTCTTGAAGGTCTACGACATGTAGCATACTATCAATAGAATTGTAGAGTTTTCGTGTTACCGACTAGCACTAAACCATCGAATTATCCGCTTTTAAGTTGTTATTGAAATGTTTCTACATCTACATGATCAAGCCTTCCATAACAAAAAATTAATCATTGGGAATTTATCCTAAATGTTTCTTTTAGAACAAAACGCGTCGAATTCTTCCTCATATTTTTTTTTGTTCTAAAAGAAACAGATAATACAAAGATCTATAGGCGAATCAACGGTTTACAATCAAACTTTGCTGCAAGCTGCCAACGATACTCGAAGGCATCATGAAATATTGTACGCAAGTATCATGAAAAAGCTTCTTCTGGTGTCAGAATAGTCACTAGATAACAGACTGGCGGATACTAAATTAATTCTAAGATTGATAATTGGGATTTAAAACTTACACAGTTTGCTTTCAAAGTAGTGTTTCTCTCTGATTGCACATATGATTTTACTGATGAATTTTATTATTACAGGGCACGGTTGATTGTTTGGAAAAAGCGACGTTTTATTTTGTAACAACGCGTATTCGTAATTTGCTATTCACTTTTAAAAAATATATTGGCTTCTCCAAATTTTCCACAGATTTATGATGAAAATTAAATGTTATGGTGTCAGTTGTAGTCGTAGTGATAGGATCCATTGTTCCAATTTTACTTTTGTTACTGTGATAGACAAAAGAGGTATTAAATTTTTCTAAATTTTTCTAACATCACAGCAAAAAAGTACATGCAAAACACGATAATTTATTTTAAATGAGGTCTTTAAAATATTTACCTAGGGTTCAATTTATACGTCTTTAACTGATCGGTTCTTAAAAAAAAACAATGTTTTTTTTTTCAAATTAAATAATAAATATAAAATATACTAAAAAATAGAGCGAAAATTTCACAAGAATGAGTTAAAATTCTAAGATGCCAGTTGACACGTTTGATTTAAAATTTAGCGTTGGGTTATCCCCATTTTCCTTCTTCTTTTTATCTTATTGCTAGAGAGCTATTCTGCCGGTACCCGCATAACTGTCCCATACTGATTTTGGTCACTGTTGAGTTATCATCGGGAATCGACTCAATTGTTATCATATTTTCTGGAAAAAAATAAAATTGATACTTTTGTATGAAAAAACATGAAAAAATGCCAAGTTGTTTTTGTCCCATATTGAAAGTACCCGCATTACAGTCCCACTGCATAGTGGTTCAAACTGCAAACATATAATTTTGTTCCAGATTAGTGTATATCGGATTATTTTAGGCATATAGAAGTATGCCATTTAATTAACTAGACTAATGTTGTCTTTTCTGTAGTACAATCTACGTTGCCAATGATACTGCCGGTTGCTGGTTGAATTTATATGTGATGGGACAAAATATGCGAGTACTTTCGAAATGTACCCGCATACTTTGTCCCATTTTGCATTTTTTTCAAGTTATATAACGTAGACCCAATTCCATCCATGTTTTTTTGTTCTCAATGATAAACTTGTGGTGCCATGTAACTGTTATGGTAATTGGTTCTGGATGTCATTGCTGGAAATCCGAAAATTCACGGATAATATTAAATCGCCGTTTTCTCAACATGTTGTTTTTCGTTATGGGACAGTTATCCGGGTACCGGCAGTATTGGGTGTCATTAAGCGGAGCGTTACGCTCCAGTTAATGACGTTTAACGAAGAAAACCTCATGAGGAAAGAGTAATTATCCAACAAATATTTGTTCCAGCAATTTATATCCGAAGATGTTTCATCAGAATGTTCTACGCAGCAGAGTTCAAAATTGTAAAAAAACATCTACCGCACGTTGTTTCCGCTTTATGGCATGTTTTTCTTCATACAATAAACAATCTTTCATAAAAATTACTCGAGAAGCTTTTATTTTTTTTCCTCTGTGTGGACTCATCACTGCGACCAGAGACATTTGATTTATTGTGATATTGCCCAAGTATTTTCTGTGCTCCGCACTTCATATTATTGGCAGTACCATTATTGAAGTGAATGATACGCTTTTCATTTACATCCGTGCTTGCGTGTGAGACTTCACCCTTTCGTTTCAAGCTTACTGCTCTACTATACCGAGACTCTTTCTATCCTACCAATATCGCCAAATTACTATTCCCTGAGCTGAGGCTACACCTAACGTTCCTCTCTGGCCAGGTTTGTTTTAAGAGGGACTGTTTATGCCAAGAGGAAGGAGTCTTATCGAAACCTCGTTCCCCGTGCCAATATCGCCAATTACAACTTCCTGTAGAGGATTTATATTCCTGAGATCAGTTTTATTATAAGAAGGACTTATTTTGTCAAGAGGGAGGAGTCTTATCGAAACCTCATTCCTCCAGCAAAGACCGCGCCCTAATTACAATTCCCTGAAGAGAACCATTATACGTTACTCAGAACAGTTTTATTATACGAGGGACTTTTTTTGTTAGGATGATAGAATTCAGATTGTAGGAAGGGTACTTGGTGGGAAGCCTGAGAATGCTTACGTCCTTTGGCAACCAAATGGCCTGATTCTACTAAGACTCGAACCCACGACCACTCGCTTATCAAAGCGGACTCTGTAACCTTGCGGCTACGAAGCTCCCTGAGAAGCTTTCATTCATAGACGTTTTTTTATTCATAGACATCAAAAAATTCACCAACCCAAAGTTGTGGTTTGAGCTGTTAAAAAATCCACCATTATGTTTATTAGGGTGGGGAATCGTTATATGGAAAAAACGAAACTTGATAGCAGAAAGCCAGCACCAAGTTTTTTTTTTGTTATATTTGGGACCCCAAACAATCCTAAATTTATCGGAAGTCGATTGGTTTTGTCTTCGCTTGGCGCATTGCATTTCAAATTCATATGGAGTTTTGTATGGAAAAACCAACTTTTTTGCGTTTTCCATTCTAGAGAGGTCAGAATGGCCCACACCATAGGTTTTATGACTTCAAATTATAGGTTATTTGATGCCTAACAACTTGGCCGAAGACACTAAAAAGCTAGGGTGTCCCAAAAAAATACTAGAGCTGTTCAAAGTTGATTATGTCGAGATTTATGTTGCAAATCATTTTTTCTGCCAACACTGCCAGTGTACCGGCGTTAGTCAGATTTCCATCAGAAGTAACCTCTGAAACACGTTGTAGACTCTACCTACGCCTAGAATATTGACCTAAATTGAAGCAGACAAAATTCTGTCAATTTTCAAATAGCCAAAACTTCACGAAAAATGAATCAATTTTGACAAAACAGGTTTCATTTTACTGGAAAACTGTCCTAGTTTCCTAGTATTACTTGAGAACTGGACGTGACCAAGGATCACTGGAAATGTTTCGGATTTCCGGAGTGTGTGCCGAAGTGTACATTTTTGCAACGCGTAGAACTTTTTATGACATCTTGTTTCACTTAGGTTCATATGTTGTCAATAAATCATAATTTATTTCGAGTTCATTGGTAGCCAAAGATTGAAAATTCGCCAAGGAATCATCGAGGTATGAATTTATTAAGTATGGGTGTTGATTTTGGCGGTTTTTTCCCTGTTGGGTACTAATTTTTTTTGAGCTTGCAGCACTCTAGCAGAATTCAATCGAACATTGTGGGTGTGTAGGTCTTATTAAACTAAGCAACTTTGCAAACTTGCGTTTGAAAATTTATCTGGATTAACATTTAAAAAGGTCAGATTATTTTCAAGCGGATTTTGTCTAAAATGTTATTTGTGCAGATTTTCAAATTAACGTGGTTTTCTTCTAAATCACCTTTCCTTCAAAAATTAAAAAAAAAATAAGTTTAAGATCCTACTCTGAAAAAAATATAATTTTAAAAACAAAAAATGATTTCAGAAAATATCGGTGATCTCAGATTTTTTTAAGTATTTTAGATAGACAATTTAGTTGCCTAAAACTTTCTATGCGTTGCAAAAATGTACACTTTGACATACACTCTTAAAATCCGAAACATTTTCGGTGTAGGCTGGTCACGCCAAGTTCCTAAGTAATACTAGGAAACTAGAATAGTTGTCCAGTGAAATTAAACCGGTCATCAAAATTGATTTATTTTTCGTAAAGTTCTGGCCATTTAAAACATGAAAGAATTTTATTTATCACAATTTTTTTGTCCACCCCCTGTATAAATGTAAACATTTTTTTGGCGCAACAATTTTGTGCATTTGGATTTCTAGTGGAACTAAAAATTGTTTGTTGGGTTGTGTTAAACTAAACAATTACCAGAGAATTACCAATAGACTGCCGCTATGCATGTCCATCATATTATAAGAGTTGGCAAGCCAAAAAAAATGCATTTTTTTACAATTTCGTATCATTGCTTTTTATGAGATGGTGCAAAAAGTTAGGATATTTTTTTAAAGTTCTCCAGTACTAAGTTGTCGATTTCATCTGTACTTAGGAAACTAAAAACTATAAATACCTACCTTTTTAGTCACCATTTTTTCTCAAAAACTCAATGACACCCGGGGCGAACCTTTATACCACCCCCAACAATGCTAAAACTTGTCGAATAGCAGCACCCAACAAATACCTAGCGGCAAAAGCAACTCCTGGGGTAGGGTAGATGAGGTCTCCTTCTTTTGGGTCTCCTCAGGGGGGATTTACTGCTGTCAAAATTTATATATGTGTGCGTTATCGCAGATCAACTCTGGTCCATGAAGTTTGTTGGTCCATGACGTTTAAAAGATTTCCTGTGTGGCGAGGAAAGTTCATGATTTTCAGCTAATTGCAGGCTGCTGCCACCAAATTTCACTACGCAACGCAGTATGAATAAAAGTTTTCCGCGATTTCTAGAGTTTTGGTAAAAAAGAACGTTACAATTCTACTGAATTTTACTCCAATCAAAACGACAAAAACCAAAACAACCGGACGCCTTGTTGCCAAATATGCTGGTCACGGTTACACGATATTTGACAGATAGATTCCCCCTGGGTCTCCTCCAGTAACCAGCCGCACTGACTTGTGCTCACCCTTATAATATCGATAATTATCGTTAACGTCAAAAAATTAACGATAATATCGATAACCAGCATTTATCGATATTATCGATAAGTATCGATAAGTTTCCCATCACTACAGTAGAGATGGTCGGGTACGGGTATTTTTACCCGAAACCCGTACCCGACGGGTTCGGGTTGGGTTTCGGGTAACGCCAAAAAATATTTTACGGGTTCGGGTCGGGTACGGGTAATTAAAAAACCAAGGCTTCGGGTTCGGGTCGGGTACGGGTTTGAAAAATTCTCAATTGGTCGGGTACGGGTCGGGTACGGGTAATTCAATTTTCGTGCATTATGAGAATTTATTTTTATTATTTCAAGCCTGGGTGTTTTCTTAATGTCGATAATCGGTAAGATCGGAGAAAAAATCGCACATCCTCACTCAACGAGAGATCGCCCAATACCTATTCTGTCAGTTGTCGGCAGTCTATTCACCAAGGGAATGACATCATGCTATCGCTTTCTAATGTTAGATTGAATAGTTAATTCTGCAACGGTTTTGATTTAAATGGAATTTTTGTCGGGCTTTTTTCATAACTGTTAGGAAAACCGCGGAACATTGCACAGTGGGGCGACTTAATACAAATGCTTGTCAAGTAAAAAAAAGTGTCGATAAATACGACAAAAATATGGTATTTACTTAATTTTGGTGTGTTGAACACGAATCTCCATTCCACTTTTTATTTGGGGACGTTCACAATGCACGTGACTTAATTTCCCATGATTTTTTAGCACTTTTCCCCTCCCTTTTTTATTAAACAGAATTATATGATCTTTAACCACAAACAACGCCACAGGACGTCCTCTTTACGAAAACAGATTACGTGGTTTTTGCACAACTCCTCAAATCAACCAAATTTCGCAAAAAAAATTTGTTTTTATAAAAATTAAAACAATATTATATATTATAATAGGTAATAAAAACTAACTACAAATCAACTTTTTCTTCGAGGCCAAAAAAAAAACCAAGCAATCATTGAAGCTGCAGAGCGTTTCAAAGTAATGATATATTTTTTTTAAATATGTCAAAAAACGTCAGTATGCCGAGCTTTGAAAAGTTATAAAAAAATCAATTTATTATATTGCACCCAAATTTTGGACTTAAGCACTTAAAAATTATATCAATAATGAAAAAATATTATGAATCAGCTGACGTTTAAACATTTGTTTCGATGGCCAGCGCTTTCCCACTTTGCATTGAGATGTTTAGTACGAAACAAATATATGAGATTTGACAGCGATAGCATAGTCTTGGTTTGTACTGTGACCAAGGATGCCGCATGTGCAGAAATATCTGTTTTTTACCGATTTTTAGAATTTATCGATGACACCGAATCTAGACTCAAAATTACATTGTTTTGGCAAATGCAGTGAATTATAAAATTTTTCTCAAGTTATAAACTATAATAATTTTGACCTTTCAAAATTCGTTTGACCCTTTAATGTGTTTATAAAACTCGTCGTTTGTTTTAAACTTTACCAGACATGCACTTTTCATAGTGGACCGATTCCTTATAGTGGACCACTCGCCTGAAACTCTGGGTTCAATCTCATTCGTTCACACGCACACTCGGTTCTAGCCTAACTCCGGCCATCATCTCGAGAGACCACATATGACAATCAGTGCATAAAATGTGCGAGGTACCCAGGAATTTTGAAATAAACAATTAAAAATAAATCCAGGGCGGGTCGGGTACGGGTCGGGTACCGGCAATTTCGGCGTTTTTTCTATCGGGTACGGGTCGGGTACGGGTAGTTGGAATAGATATTTTTCGGGTTCGGGTCGGGTACGGGTATTTTAAACAAACCAGACTTCGGGTTCGGGTCGGGTACGGGTTTGAAAACTTTCGTTGAGTCGGGTACGGGTCGGGTACGGGTAACAAATTTCCCATACCCGACCATCTCTAGTACGCAGCCAAGGGTAGAAAGCTGGTTTGCAAGGGAGAATTTGTTAGAAAATCCACAGTTTGAGACCCGAATGATCAACATTGTAAGCAGTTTGCTCTAAGAAGCAATTACCTAGAAACATACCCCGGTTATCACTCGATTTGGATTTTCGATGGTGCCCGTATACAACGCAATAAAAGAATTGTAGGGTATTTCCGTTTTTCGGGTTTATTTATGATCTTTCTGCCAGCATACGCACCTTTCTATTGCCCGATCGAAATTGTATTTGGAATAGCTAAAAAAAAATTGCAACAACATTACAGAGGGAATAATAACCAGGATCTCGAAGTTTTAGTAGTGATTATGAATTCGTTTTCTTCTTTTAGTATGGCTAAATTGTTTAAAAAATGTGGTTATATTCATAAAGGCAAATTCGATCCAACAATTGCAGCCATAGAAGATCCGATTGACCTCACTTCAAACATACATAGTTAAGATTCTATTTGATTCTTTCATTTGCGAACCTTTTCTGTAACATTACTAAGTTTCATTTGAATAAACGAAACAAAAAATGAACAAAAAAAAAAACAACTTAGATGTGGTCGTCTTCAACATCGGTGATTTCTATGCTCAATACCTTGTCTCCTCGATCTTCTCGAACACTAGCAGACAACTCCATTGCACTGATGAGGGTTTCGCTCAGCATATCTCTTATCTTGAGGGCTTCGAGGTGATGCTTTACTACTTTCACCGTTTCATCGTAAAAACTATCATTTACACTATGAGCTACATGCAATTATCGTCTAATAGCGGTGATACGTGGTCCTTATTTCGTGCGAATCAAATGCGATGAATGCTGAGAAGGATTTCATTGCTTCTCGTAGGTTGCTCACTATTCAAAAGCATTCAAAATACAAGCAATACAATACTTGCAATACAAAATACTTGGCTAATGTCCACGGTCCATACAATTTTTTTAGAATTTATATGGGCAGTTTTCTACGGAGGGGGAGAGGGGGGGGGGGTTCAAAATCGTTAAAAATCTGACCACGTGGTATGTGGACGGCCCCTAAGGAACTGTCAAAGAGTTATTTACAAAATCAATGCAACATTTTTCAAGTAGGAACGAGACAAATGCAGGGCAGAGTCTATGTGTATATAGAGTCGCGCGAAGAGAAAATCTATCGTTTCGGCAACACAGTTTCTGTGCCGTTTGTTGCCAAGAACTATACAGTTCTGTTTTTCACCATGCATAAGCGAATATCATTTTTTGAAATTCTTCACAAGGTACACAGTTTTGAAAGATTACACCGGTAATGTTTTGTTAAATTTGAGTGAACCAGTGTACAGGTTTAATGTTGGATTGAAATGTGTAAGTGAAACTTCGGAAAAACACATATTCTTTATTACGCTCAATTACAACACTTTTTATCCAAACATTATCACCTTGTTTATTTACATTGCTCGATTGGTACCCTCGTTTGACACTGATTTGGCTCTTTTGGTTTCATCTTTGCGGGACTCTTATTATAAACATAGACTCTGATGCAGGGCTACACAGGTACACTGCCTTAAAAAACAACTCAAACAGTGATTTTATTCAGACGTGGTACCATTCGAGTAGTTGATTTTGTACCAACTTTTTTGGAAGATTTCTTCCTGAGTGTTACGTATGTCTTATGTATGTGGTGTAATTTCGCCGATCAGATTGGAAAAGCACAAACTTGTAAAATTCGCTTTCGACACGAATACAACTTCACGAGCCAAATATTCCTTCAATGAGTTCCACACTTTGTTTACAAATTCACGATTACTTTTTGCTGACAACTACCGATGAGCAACGTAGTTTCCTAAAGACTGTCCTTTGAATTGTCGCTTGTTATCCAGCAAAATACAAAAAAATTAAGCGCCACAACCATTTACTGCTTTTCTGCCACTGCTACTGCTGCTGTCTTCTTACGGAGCTACCCATTGTTTCGTCTTTGTTTTCCAGCTTCTCCAAATTATAATCGATAATTGATTCTCCAGCCAAACCTTCAGCTGTTTTGTAGAGAAATTCGTCTTCGTGCTCACACGGTTCCTCTGAATCCATGTTCTTTATTAAAGTCCTTATTCGAATAAAAATGTTCAATCTATTGAATAATCACTTGAAATCACTCACCAACGTAACGAAAAATCGAACCTACACAAAAATAAACAACCACTAGTCATTTCTGGTACGAATCGAATTACAGTAGACACCTGCTAGAGAAATTCTTAATGATTTTTTCTGAATTTACTCAAGTTTGCACAGTTCAATTGCTCAAAAAATGAATGGAAATACAAATTAACTACACCAGTATTTTTTTTATTTTGTGACAAAGAAGAGAGCAGTGTAAGCATATTTTGGTGTGGAAAAATTATTTTACTGCGAATCTATTGAAAGGTAAATTGCGCAATACCAGTTGATAATATTATCACTTCAGTGAACGCACTTTCCTCGAATCGTTATATTCTTACTGGAAGTATTATTTCTAACTTTAGCAACAATATCCGTTTATTGAAATGCAAAACAAAACAATTTTGCCTTCTCTTTGTAATATACTAATCGGAGCACAAAGACACATTCCAATTTTAGTAACCAATAAATCGTCATTAACATGAAGTAACCAAAAAAATCCAAAAATTTAAATGCTTATTATTGTAATTATACTTTTTAAATTTATACCGTAAATAAACATGTTTGAACGAAAACAATGTAATTTTTTTCAATATATTTTGAAATAGGAAAGCTATCCGAAAAATAATCCTATTTTAATCGAAAATCATCGACTGTAGCTTATTTTCTCGACAGTCGTGCTCCCAACAAAATATTGTGCAGTTTGTTTTAGCTTTCAGGTGACTTCACAAAAAGATAATAATAACTTTCTTCACATTCTTTTAAGTGGATAATGTTTTCAAGGTTGGAGATTTTACATAATATTTTGTAACAAATTGGTAAGGCTGACTTCTCGAGTGATTTTTATGAAATATTGTTAACTTAAGCTGTCGGAGGTTATAGAAATCGTACTTATCTGGCCATTTCAATGATTAATACAACTAGTCCAGTGCATCTGAGTTTGAATCGACCGACGTCATCTCGAGAAAGGATTATTGATTTTTAATCTGTAGTTGATAATTATTCTACTACCCTTTAGTATATTTGTTTGAAACGCCAATTAGTTAGAATTTATATTGAGGGTGAAACTGTGTTGAAGCCAAAAATGGCCGACTTCGATCCACCAATTCGAATTTTTACTTAAGCACAATACTTGGAAACAGTTAATGCGTTTCCCGTGGAAATACCATATTATGTTTGCGTTTTCACAGGTGACGCATTACCTATTACCGAGGCTTGTGCCTTTGAAAATTCAGAGTGGTGGTTTGGAATCGGTCATTTGATGCACCAGCACCGTTTCACCTTAATCTCTCCGAAGGAAAGTAGAAAAATGAATGTATCAATGTATAACTGATGGCTAGCTTTCTGTTTTGGTTTGATGTAATAGGAGTGATAGTATGCAGAGTGTCTAGCACTTGGGAAAATTCGAAAATCCTGAAATAATATTAGATCCCATCGGAAGAAATCAAAGAATTTTTTGGACATTGGGCAATTTTATCTTTTACGCAATTCAAAATTCGAAACTGGAGAGTGATAGAAAATTTCAACGAACGAAAAACTGAGCATAAGACAACCTCAGAAATGATTATATCAAAATTTGAAATTAAAGTATTATATTATTTTGAGTTATATAACCGAAGAATAGTTTTTGTTGCAAAATAGGGGAAAACAGCAGATTTATTCGTTTTGTTTACACGATTCAAGTATTAAAAGTATTTGGCATGAAAAATCAATTTTAAATTTTTAGCATTGATTATGCGATTACCGTTTTGAAATTCCAACTACAAGCGGGTCGATTTTGATTTTGAAAAGGTATCAAAAAACCTCTATCACATTTTTGATGCCTTTTCCTTTAGTTCAATCAATAATCTCTTAACAAATGCCTGATTTCTTTTTGTTTAATGTAGTTTGTCATCTGGGTCCCTTCTGACACATCTGAGATTTTGTAAAAAAGTAACATCAATGCCTTTTTGTTTCTTATAACTAAGTGATCTGACACTGCAATCGCATATTCTATACAATTTCTTTGGAAACTTAAGCTTGTACCCGTAGGTACAGTTATGTTAACCATAGAAATATAGTTTGCGTTAATTTGATTTCTCGCTTTCAGCAATATGACCCACTTTTTTCTGACAGTGCGTTGTTTTTTGACGTGGGACTACGTCTTTCTTCACTATACTAAGGTACATTCTGTGAAAACTGGATTGAACATGTAACGTTTTTGGTTGGCGGAATGGAAGATTTTAGATGCTAATAGCGCTCAAACAACTGTTCTGATTTTAATAGTTAACATACCGTTGGAAAGCTAAAATATACAAATTTGTATAACATGATAATTTTAGATACCATTTTCTTATTACTCCGTGAAAATTGGGGAAAAGTTCGAAGGTCGATTATCCACAAACATTTTCATACCATTGGTATATTTCCCTAACGCAGACCCAAAAAACATATTTATCCGAGGTAAATATATTTATGACTGAATACTTGTATACTGCCGGTAACCGCAAGTCAGTCCCATCTGTAAAAATGTTAAAACGAGAAAACAGCTTCGAAAGATATTTTATTCACGCTCAGTTATCACTTATTTAAGATGAGATATTTTGACAATATTTTAATGCTAAAATACAGTTTGCATACTAGCCTGCATTGATTACGTTGTGAAAACCATTGATATAATTGATTTTATGATAAAAACCTTGAGTGTGACTGACTTGCCGTTACATTCTACACCGAAGAGAAAAGTAACCGCAAGTCAGTCACATTGCCATGTTGAAACTATAGTGCGTGTTGACGTGTTGTTATTCGTTGCCGTGAAAAACTGTCAATCCTTCGCTGTTAGGAAGTGTATGTCCATGAGAACCTTTCAAGAAATGTCGACGTTGGAAAATCTCATGATGTACGGAACCGATTAAAGCTTATCCGGTGAGGACTCGGATAAAGAAACTGAAGCCGGGACTGCAGTTGGTTCATCCGACAACAAATGTACAGATGATCCAAATCCATTTGAGGTTCGAGCATCACCTTTGGAGATTTTCTGAAACGATTCCCTGGATTCTGATGGAAGTTTTTTCGATACTCAAGATTTTGCGGATAGATCCACGAAGAAGCGAACCAAGAAAAAAAAATTGACTTGACTTCGTATTAGCAAAAAATTGCTACACATAAATTCATCACCAATTCAAACTAAAAAATAATCCCAATAATTGATAATTATTACTAGATAACTTATTTTCATCTAAACGGTTTTCCATTCATATACTGTTGTATTATGCATGTTTTTTTGTAAATCGGGACTGACTTTCGGTTATTTTTCTTCTGGGACTGACTTGCGGTTACTTTGCGTAATGTGACAATTCGACTTGGTATTGATTTCCACTTTTGTTGAACAAACCACTATTTTTTATCAGTACATCTGAAAACATACTCAAAGCTAGGCCAAAATACGATGCTAACTCAAAATTGACAAAATTACAGATGGGACTGACTTGCGGTTACCGGCAGTATAGGCAACAAGTTAATTATTTTCCCTATTAGTACTTCAATTGGTGCATCGCTTCTCGGCCTACTTCAATTGGTATTTCTATGATAGTGACCATAATTCTATGCTAGTTATTTTCAGCACTGAACTTGTTTTGCGTTTATTTGTAACATGGGACTGACCAAAATTTATATTTTTCTAATCAATTTAGCAACAAAAAGCTTTTTCTTGCGATTTTCTGAGAGCTCCGGGTATGTGAAGAAGTTTTTGAGGTTTAAGCAAAAAGTGATAAGAAATTACATGGGACTGTTATGCAGTTATGGGCATGAGGGTTTTGGTATTTGTATGCTGTAGTTTATGACAGGTGTATGTTTTTTTATGAAATTCTCATGGATTATTGTGTATGGTATTTGTACGTTTGGTGTGTGTTATATACTATGGCTATGGCAGAATTAAATCTTTACACCCACCATAGTCCCACGGCAAGCCTACGTTTGTGCACTCAAGCACATACCCTTTAACTTTTTTTCGTTTTTTCATAATAAATATAGAAATATTAATACCTGGATGCTCCCCAGCATTTAACGAACATTTATCAATAATTTATGAAGAAAAACTTGCATTTTCAATTATTTAAAAGACGTGCGTCAGTTTGACTCATGATTATCCTTCAACGTACATCTTTCCAGGGTTAAAAACGTTTTCGAACATTTTGTACGAACGATGAACGACATTTGATACGAACATTGTAATTGTCCGGACAAATGAGGACTTAAGAAAGTAATAAATAACTCTAGGTCACAACAAAAATGCATATTCTGCAACAATGTTGCACGCTGCCTATTAATAACTGTCTACTGCCCCTGTTTACATAGTTGACGTAAGAGCCAAAATGACCAAAATGCACTTTTTCATTGATTCAGCTTCCTTTCCCTAAGATACATACACTACAAACGAAAAGAAAACTATTTTGTTCTGAAACTTTTGAGAAATATTGGAAAAACGTTTTGGCGTAACTGCCAATTGGTTGCAAAAACTGGCGTCACTCCATCCAAGATGCAATTGTCTATGTTAAGTCGTTTTATTCAACTGTCTAGTTACTGTCTGTTTGCCTAGGTTAAGTCGTTTAATTCGACAAATATTCCATGGAAAGGGGAAAAGAGAAAGGGGGATTGAAGTCTTGTATTGTACATTAAATATTTTTACAAACACTCAGCCTCAGGAAGGTCTAAAGTCACCGTGTCCTTTCCCCCTACTAGTGGATATCCGCATCAGATGAAATAATTAAAACGTGTGGGTATATTACGGTGGGTAAACTCAATCGATTTGCCAGAACGTTTTTATGGTTCTATTTGGGGCCCCAAACAATCCTTACACTACCGGAAGTGGATTGATCGATAGCCCTTTAAAAGAAACATGCGAAATAGTTTTCCTATACTAGTTTTCATACAAATTTATGTACATGCATATGCAATGCACCAATCAAAGGCACGAGTAATCCATATCCGGCAGGTTCAGCATTGTCTGGGGGCTTAAACTGAACCAAAAAAAAACTTTGTCCTGGCTCTGTGCTGTCAAGTTTGCATTTTTCCATGTAACGATTACCCACCTTAGCGTAAATGTAAGTCTTTATGCATGTGTTTGTGTGTGTATGTGTGTGTGTTTGTATGTGTTTGTGCGTTTTTGTCTAATTGAAACTGCCGATGGACAATAACTGACGTTTGACCGAAACACGATTGATAAAACTTAATCAACTGCGAGGCAGAGTGGGAAGTAGTTGAGTTTTTACGCCAACTTATGCGAACAATATGCGGGAAAAATGCATGTTTATTCACATAAACTGGCGTAGCGGTTTTTCTGGAACAATTACCACGGCAGACTCGTTTAAACTATGGGGCCTCTATTCAAACATCAATCTTCATAAAATTGACAGAATATTTCGTTGAAATTGTATCTCAATATAATGATTTGGGTTAAAATAACAAAAACGCGTTTTTCTCGCAATGATGGTGTTGGTTATTACGTCAACTATGTAAACAGGGGCAGTCTAGTCGTAAACATTTGTACTGTCGTTGTTTTTTTTTGCGGCAATAGAGATTAAAATACTGAAACCACACTAACCTGAACTCGTTTCGAATGAGCTTCCTCGATCTTGGCCAGCGTCTGCCGGATTGCAGATTTTACGTCTACTTCACCCATCGCTCGTCGGATCATTGACGAAGTAGCGAGCGAATATTGCAACTAAAAGATGAATTTTCTGTTAGCATTATTTACAACAGTTTGTAGCGAATTTAAGACTACTATTCAGACTTTGTTTACTTGTGGGAGAGCTCTTCCGTCTTATCAGACAGCTGATTCTGCACTGGACGCTTTGTAGTATGGGATCACGAAGAATTGTCGTGCATAGTGTGCGTGTGGGGCAAAACTGCTTGTGAGTCATTTTATGACTTGTACAGAAGCTTGTATGGAAATTCGAAACATATTCCTTAGATTGTATGAAATGTTGTATTAGGAATTGATTTCGATTAAAAAACTTTTCGAATAACTTGTAACAAACTGATTGTATGATACAAAAAAACACGTGCACACTCAAATCTCGAGTATTATTTATGTAAAACATAGTTTAAAACGAAAATAAACATAAAAACGAAATAACGAGGTATATTATTCTACCAAAAGATAAGTTTATGCGTATAAAAGTGGCAACAATATTTCCCCTCAAGAATGAACTTTTGAGTTGAGATTTGCTCTTCGAAGAACAAAAATTGAATTCGAGTAACAAAAAATATCTAAAAAATTTTAGTACATTCGTACATTACTGCTACTATCCAAGCAAAAAGAGATCTATACCGCAATGTACAAACGCAGACATGATACAGGACAAATAATATGACAAATAATTTTAGCTATGAACTATGTAATCGTGGAGACTACGTACTGAGCTGTGAGCTAAAACCAAATCGTGAAATGCTATTCACGATTGTTTATAGATGGATCAAAACAAGTACTGCTCCTAGCAAAAAGTTATTAATAAATTATTTATTCTGCAAATGTTTGGTAAGTTATGAAAGGAAAAATTAGTAGGTCTTGAATAGTTCAGGTACAATTTGACATTACCAATTTCGTTTGCGAATAGTAAAGAGTAAAATTGTCAGTATCCAAATTTAAAAAACGAAAAAAATACCACAATGTACCAAATGTCGAGAATTGGTAAGAATATTATCCACTCGAAGCAAATTGAAGCTAATTCCAATTATTAAGGCCCAGGACCAGCGGGATATGCACTTCCACCTCTGGTTGGCTATGACAAGCATGGATGCAATAGGGAGCGCAGGCCGATGTACAGCATGGGAATTCGACCGGGAGCCTCTTTCAGTAGTGTTGGTCCCGGTCCTGCCAAATACGGTCTTGGTAAAATGACGAGATATGGAGCTCCATACAATCCCCAGTACACGGTAGGAAAAAGGTTCAACTTGTTTAGTAAGTAGTCCTGTTATCAAGTGGTTGCCTGTTGTTATATTTCCACTTCATTCAGCTGCGGATAAAAATCCTGGCCCAGGTGCTCATCAAATCGAGAAAGTTCCACCTATGAAGGAAAAAAGAGCGCCCGCTTACACTTTCGGGTACCGGCATAAGCTGCCGAACAATGATGGAGTTCCGGGCCCGAAGTACATGTATAATCTAAATGTCTACAAAACTCGTAATCCACTGTACAGTATGAGAGAAAGAACTAAGTTACCGTATTCTCTGGAAGGTCCTGGCCCGAGCAAGTACGGTGCGATGGACCGCAATATCACCCATAAACGTAATCCGAAATACACGATTCGTGGTACATACCCAATACAAGACAAAAGAATCTCTCCGGCTCCCAACCGTTACGGGCTGATTAATGTGAAACCAGGGGTTGCCGCTCCACAGTACTCGTTCGGTACGAAGCATTCCATGTGGAGTCCACCGATGGTCATACCGGGAGATAATTGCTGATGAGTGTTTTTTGGCGATTGCTAAACTCGAATAAAACCTTCTCGGCAAATAAGCTTCTTTCGTCTATTTCTTCTATTTTCTATATTCTTCATTTTGATTTAGGATTGGATTCAGTAATCAAACATAGATAAATTCAAATGAAATTCACGCTTTCCTTAATTACTTTCTTAACCTTAACCTATAACTATCCCTAATATGTTATCATGTTTGTTTCGATTGAGTGTACTGTTCTTGTTCGATCATCATTGTTTATATTCTTTAGTAAAAGGTTTGCACAATGTAATTTTTTAATTTTAAAAAGCCGTGCGAAATTGTTTTTTTTCTATTGCATAGCATTAACCAAAAATTTGCATCTATATCAAACAATCTGATAAACAGTTTCATTACAATCTCTCTTGCGCATTCACAATGACGTTCGTCTTCATAATTCTGCTGCCCTCTCCGGTTCAGTTTCCGAAGCGCCGGGCAACAGTTAACCAAAATCGGGAATCCAGCCAGATACTTTCCGTAACCTGTTCCAATTAGCATAAATTAGAATACAAATTGCCTGTTTGAGCTTCGTAAGCGGCGCGAAAATGACTTGTTATTATTTCGAAAAGCAGTGGCATTCGAGGTCGGTCCTAAAACTTCTCACGGCTGTTCGCAAAAAAATATCCACGACCAGGTTCCAGATAAGACATTTCTCTTTCGGGCTAATTAACTGATGATGTGATGAATATGGAAACATTGTTGGCAGGCAAAAAAGAAGCACAAGGAATGTTCACTGTAGGTACAAAGTAACGTGAATTCTTGTAAATTTAAAGCTAGAGATCACTTGATCGTGCAAAGTTTTTTGCATGTTACAATAAACAAATATTATTTTTAACCAAAACTTTTAGCTTCTCTTGGATTTTTTTTTATGTTGCCGAAGAAAATCCTTTTTTGATGCTTGCGAACCATTTAGTCTAAAAATATACAATAGTTTAACCACAGACAAACAGACGTGCCTCTTCGAGGGGATCGAAGTAAACTATGAACGCGAATGGACGCGATTTTTTCCTGCGTCACAACTTTCTCGTTGAATATTTTCAAATTTATTGCTTTCGGATAGTGCCAATAAATGCCAGCTGCATTGGCTGATTGTTTGCTATGAAGAAGCAGCGAAGGGTGAGTCGGTGCATGAAGGTCAAGCTGGAACTAGGGAGTGATGCCTCTTGAAACTTGTGAAGCAAACATCTGAGCCTGAGGCAGCCTGAGCCTGAAGCCCTAATCGAAGGATCTCGAAGGCGCCATTAGGAGGAGTTCCCGCAACAGTGGCAGGGATACTGAATGTCTAGAGTTTTTTCTGCAACTTGGAGCCGAATGATACTCGACAGATCGATGAGTATGATCGATTAGGGAAACGGGATGAGGATTGAATGAGAGGATCTGGATAGCATTGTGGCTGGTGAGAGCGTTCTTTTTTTAGTTTAGTGTTTCGCCTCAGTTATGTTCAATATCAGTGCATTGCACCAACTGGTTTCCTGCAGATCTGTATTGCGTGATTTGTGGAATTTATTAATACCGATATTCAGCAAGGCAGATAACGGGTAAAATCATTGTTCCTGGAATACCATTATACATCCACGCACGAGACTAAAACAAGTTTTCGATCGCATTGCTTACCACGGCAAATCCTGATATTATCTTACTTTACTTACTAAAACAAAGATCGGGTTTCAACGCGTAATAGGCTTTTTATTTTTCATATACAAATTTTTATTCCGCGTAACTTTCAGAGAGCAAGTAATGGCGCTATAACCATAAGCTAAAGATGCTAGGACTAGAGTTAGTACTCAAGTTCCAACCGTAACAGTTGAAGCGAGTAAAGGCGCTATATCCTTGGTTTCGAAAACCGAACATAAGGAGGAAATACCTATGTTCCATCCCAGGAGATTGGTCAACAAAGGAGTGCACTTTCTTAGCTTTATCACTCCCAACGAATAAGGTATATTACTTCTTACATACGGATCGGTTGGTACGGATTGTCCCCGTTCTTAGATTATAGTGTATTATATTGCGCTACACAGTAGGCCTGGCCGTTGACAAGAAAAATGTATGGAAATCATTTTTTTTAAATGGTGGATATCATTTTCCAGGATCCTTTCAAGTACTGGCTGTGTTAGTGTAGACTAGACTAGACTAGACTAGACAAACAGACGTGCCTCTTCGAAGAAAAATCCTGAAAAATCTTCGTCCTTATCCGAAACTTTACACTCGTGCATGAGCTTATTGCCTACTAACTTATCGTAAAACGGTTTTTGTCTTCGCTAATGGGTGTGACTAGGGTGGGACAAAAAATATATTGAGCTCCCATGCACTTTTCGTGTTTCCTATGGGTCCTATAACAACCTTGTAACTTTTCAGATCGATCGGTAGAACTATATTTTTGCGCCCGATTTTTAAAGATTCCATACGATTTTATATGGGAAAATCCACTTTTTCAAAACTAATTCTTTAGAGATGTCCAGTTGGCTCCTAAAAATCTATCGATACATGATATATGTGGGAAATTTTCCTGGGAAAAACTCTTCTAAAGACCGTAAGGCGCTACGATGCTTGTAGAATAAGTTATTTACCTCAAACTGATTGAATGTCTGACGAACGGTTCGCCATTGAATTTTACTAGCAATACTGCTGCTGCATGCTGCTGTTCATCGTCACCTTTCTCGGCCCCTAAAACCCCTATATGCAAAATTTCATGCCGATCGGTTCAGTAGTTTCCAAGCCTATATGGATCAGACAGACATGTGCTTTTGAAGACAATTTAATTTTTTTATTGTTTTTTAAATTTTTTCCATGGTATATTTTTTTTGAAAAGATAAAATTGATATCTACAACTTTCCCGAAGATGTAACACTGATCAAACAAACCGTTCAGGTTCTAAAAGTATTTATAATCATTTATCAAAAATTCGTCGTGGTTCAGAAAAAGTAACTAATAGCACAAAATGACATCTTTAGTCCAGAGTAGCAAGAATAACCGAATCAAATGGTTGCCCTTTTTTGTGAAATTGCCTAACTCAATATCTTATTTACTATGCTATCTTGAATCTTCTCTATGTCACATCGACCCATGTGGTATTTCTCGCATCACTTGATAGTAGGCTGGTTCCCAATATAATATATTTGAATAAAACTAGATGAAACGAATATAATTTCACAAGTTCTTTTCTTATTTTTCAATTCTGAAGAAATTCAAATATTAACGAGAATAAAATTAGACCTACCTATAATAGATTAACGGGAAGCATGATAAAAACTTAAAGAATAGAATGTGACCAAATAAGGATAACAATTTGTATCACAACAATTGCTTGGACTGAGCTGAAAATTGATAAAAATACAGTTCATAATGGTTGGCAAATGGCTGGACACGTGTAACTTGAGACCCTAACGTGGCCATTCACCTCTGTCCAGCAACTCCTATCCTAACCTCCACGTGGTGCCGACCGGAATACGAGTAACCTTAGCGGAGATCGGGTAACCAACCCCGGTGGAAACTATAGTCGTATGCTGACTAGGAAGGGGGTCGTACGCGGCTGTATCCTCATAGGGGCGGCGTACAACAGCGTCTGACCCGGAGCGGGCGGCTGAATCATGGAATGCTGTATCCCGTCAGCTACACCTAAGATGGCAGCCCCATCAGCAAGATGTAGGTATCGCGACCCTGGTAAGGTAGCATACCGAAACCTTTCATCAACCACGAACAACGAATTTAGAAATACAGAACGGATCAATCGGCAAAGACCTAGGCTACGAACACGGAAAAAGATTAAGGTAAACGATTGGAAATTGGGTACTTGGAACGTCCGATCTCTCAATGAACCGGCGCGGGCTGGCTTGCTTGCTCGAGAACTACAACGGCATGGAGTCAAAATCGCAGCGATTCAGGAGGTTCGGTGGCCAAATTCCGGAGAAAGGGAATTCCGTGCAGTAGACCCTATTGCACGCACTTCTTTCAAGTACCACTTCTACTACAGTGGCGGCAAAGCAGCAGAACGGGGCGTCGGTTTCGTAGTGCTGAGAAATCAGAAAACAAGAGTCATTCGGTGGAGGCCCGTAGATGACCGTATATGCGTGTTGAGGATTAAGGGCAAATTCTTCAACTATAGTTTAATCAACACCTACGCACCGACAAACGACAAATCCGATGAAGTCAAAGATGAGTTCTATGACAAGCTTGAGCGAATCTATGACGAGTGCCCCAAACACGGCGTAAAAGTCGTCATCGGAGACGCAAACGCACAGGTTGGGAGGGAGGAATTCTTCCGTCGGTCATTGGAAGGCATAGCTTCCAATCGTCAACCAATGAAAACGGCCTGAGGCTGATAAACTTTGCCGCGGCCAGAGGAATGGCCATATGTAGCTCCTATTTTCCACGTTTGAATATTCGGAAACACACCTGGAGGCATCCAAATGGAGAAGCCTGCTCCCAGATCGATCACGTACTGATTGACGGTCGGCACTTTTCGGATGCTACTTATGTTAGGTCTTTTCGGGGACCAAACATTGACTCTGACCATTATCTCGTTGTTTGTAAGATCCGCGCACGGTTGTCGAACGTGCTGAAATCTCGCACAGAGAGAACGACGCGTTTTAACATTCAGCGGTTGAAAACTGATGGCGTGGCAGCAGAATACGTCAGAGAGCTGGATCAACGGATCGCAGAACAGCAGGAGGAAGGAGTGGAAGACATAAATGGGCTGTGGTGCAGTATTCACGGCGCCATCGAAACGACTGCGAGAGAGGTGGTAGGTACGACGCGTGGAAGACAGCCTAACGGCTGGTTCGATGCCGAGTGCCAGAGAGCGACAGATGAGAAGAACCGTGCCAGGAGCCGCATGCTCACTGCGGCTACGCGTCAGAACAGAGAGATGTACAGGGTGGCAAGAGCTGCCGAAAATAGAACCCACCGTCGGAAGAAGCGCGAGTACGAGGAGCAGGTGCTCGCCAGCGCATGAAACAGCTATGCTCGAAACGACGTGCGGAGATTCTATAGAACTGTCAACAGAGTCAGATGCAGGAATTTCCCTGTGCCTGATAAACCGACGGTTGCAGCCAGGTGGAAGGAGCATTTTCAAGCGCTATTGAACGGTGAGGAGCCGGATGAGCAGAGCAGGAACAGGATGACGATTATGAGTGACGAACAAACGGTGGAGCCACCAACACAGGAGGAGGTGAAAAAGGCGATTAGTGAGCTGAAAAACGGCAAGGCCGCTGGAATGGACGGTATCCCGGCCGAACTTCTAAAAGCGGGAAGCGAGCGGCCATCGATTGGATTGTGGCAACTATCGATGCATAACATTGCTCAACTCCGCATATATAGTGCTTTCTCGTATCCTGTTCTTCAGATTGAAATCGTTAACGGAATCCTTTGTTGGCGAATACAAGGCTGGTTTTCGACAGGGGCGTTCCACGACGGATCAAATCTTCACCCTACGACAGATCCTCGATAAGTTCCGGGAGTACAACTTACCGACTCACCATCTGTTTGTGGATTTCAGGGCGGCATACGACTTAGTGGAAAGAAACGAGCTGTGACAGATAATGCTGGAACACGGTTTCCCTACGGAATTAATTAAGCTGAGTCGTATGACGCTGGAGGGATCAAAATCGTGCGTGCGGATGGCAGGCGAGACATCAGCCGCGTTCGTAACGTTGGATGGACTGAAGCAGGGGGATGTGCTCTCCAACCTACTGTTTAACATAGCTCTTGAGGGTGCAGTACGAAGAGCAAACGTCGAAAGAAACGGTACGATCATCACGAAATCTCACATGCTTCTTGGTTTTGCGGACGACGTCGATATCATCGATATCAACCGTGAGGCCGTGGAGGAGGCTTTCGTACCTTTTAAGAGAGAAGCAGCGAGATTGGGACTTGTCATTAACTCTGCCAAAACGAAGTACATGGTAGCTGGCAGAGAGCGTGGGTGTCCCCGTGATGTTGGTGCTGAGGTGGAGATAAATGGGGAACGATTTGAAGTGGTTGACGAATCCGTTTATCTTGGTACGCTTGTGACATGCGACAACGATATGAGCCGTGAAGTGAAACGACGAGTTGCAGCTGCGAACAGGGCTTTATACGGACTGCGTAACCAGCTAAGGTCCCGTAGTTTGCAAACTCGCACAAAACTAGCGCTGTATAGGCCGCTGATACTCCCGGTGACCCTTTACGGACATGAAGCATGGACGCTGAAGGAAGCTGATCGACGAGTGCTCGGAGTTTTTGAGCGTAAAGTTCTGCGATCGATACTTGGCGGTAAATTGGATGGTGGAGTGTGGCGCAGACGCATGAATCACGAGTTGTACCAGGTATACAAACATGCTGATATAGTGAAGGTAATACAGCGGGGCAGGCTTCAGTGGGCTGGATAGCCAGGATGCCAGGATGCCTAACGAGAGAGCCGCCAAAACTATCTTCAGTAGAGAACCAAGAAGAGGCCGTCGACTCCGTGGTAGGCCTCGCACGCGGTGGATGTGTGCGGTGGAAAGAGATGCACGATCTGCTGGTGTACGGGGAGACTGGAGAACGGCTGCCCAAGACGGAAGGAGCTGGACATCTCTAATTCGTTCGGCCCTAGACCGGTGAACGGTCCGTTGGCCAAAAAAGTAAAGTAAGTAAGTACAGTTCATAATACCAAATTTAATCGAAATCGGCTGTTTTCAATTTGCACACTTTGAGTTACGCCGAAACACATAACTTAATTCCCTGATTTCTTCCTTCTTAAACAGATTAAACTGTGGTTTCGAGAATACATAATGCATTTTCAGCAATAAATCGACAATTTTGATTTAGAACCCGATTGCTTTTGTAGTTAAGTAAGACTAGTCATTATTGTAAGTGTAAATCAATATAAACGAAAAAAATCCAATGAAAAAAAATCTATAACAATAATCAGATAAAATGCTAAAACTAACCTAGTCATCGATAACACTGTGCTACAGCTATTTAGAACTTCTGAAGTGACCTAGTGTAAGTTGTAGGTCTTGTTGAGTGTTACATTCGCTTATACTAGAAATTTTCCAAACACCCCCAAAATCTGAAGTTATGGTCAAAATACGATTTTTTGGACTCCAGCACATAGAATATTTTTTAACTCAGTAATTTATCAACCGATTTTCAATATTAAAGCAGTTTTAGAAAGAGGACAAATAGGGCTTTCAAAATGTATACAGGTTTGTTCTAATACCAATAAAGCACGTTGAGTTATTTGAGCTTAAATCTAACTTTTTAGACTTTTTCACGCAATTTTTCAATTCAATTGTCAATTTTCCGTATATTTTTGTGAGAAACACCACACATATACTATAATTTTGAAAGTTTATTCAATTCTGAATCAATTGAAAGTAGTTTTGTAAAAATCGGTTGGTATTTGGCTAAGTTATATATTTTTTAAGAAAACCAGAATTTTTGGCTTCTATCGCGCAATTATTTCACGGAGCTACAAATGATGAAAAAATGCAAGAACATTGTTGTAGCTTTAGTCAAATGTTACTTGCGCGTTTACTTGAAGTTTTTCAAATACCCCAAAAATTATTAGTTATGGTCAAAACCCTGTTTTTTACCTTAGCTCACATTTTTATGTTTAATTCAGTTACTAAAGCTACAACCCACACTAAGTCACATCAAATGTTTTTGCATTTTTTTTATCATTCGTAGCACTGTGAAATAAATGTACGATAGAAGCCAAAAATTTTGGTTTTCTTTATAAAATATATAACTTAGCCAAATATCAACCGATTTACACAAAACTGCTTTCATTTGATTCGGAATTGAATATACTTTTGAAATTATAGTGTATTTGTGGTATGTTTCTCACAAAAATAGACAGCAAATTTAAAATCAAATTGAAAAATTGCGTGAAAAAGTCTATAAAATTAGATATATACTCAAATAACTTAACATGTTTTATTGATATTAGAACAAACCTGTATACATTTTAAAAGCTCTATTTGTCCTTTTTCTAAAACTGCTTTAATATTGAAAATCGGTTGACAAATGACTGAGTTAAAAAATATTATATGCGCTGAGGTCCAAAAAACCGTATTTTGACCATAACTTCAGATTTTGAGGGTGTTTGGAAATTTTCTAGTATAAGCGAATGTTACACTCAACAAGACCTACAACCTACACTAGGTCACTTCAGAAGTTCTTGCATTTTTTTTTTCATTTGTAGCACAGTGTAAAAGAGACATTGAACAGCAACTCAATTGTACAAATTCAAGTTAATTTTACATTTACATTTTCGCAATCTCTTGGAGTATCTTTTATTCTCATACAAGTGATTTGATCGCATATCCAGATCTGTCTGCTTGTTCAAATCGAGAACGGTAAGTTAATCACCATTTATCATGAGTTTGGAGCGATGGAGACGCGTGTAATCTGTACGTGATTATGTTCAGTCAGTCTCTTTCACTGCGCGTCACTCGTAATAACGACGTTCTGTTCGCGAAAGGTGGTTAGAAATAGAATTTAACAGAATTTCCGAATGAATTCTTGTTGCAAAGCTGTCTGTACTATGAAATGACGGTCGACCAGGGAATGATCTTCTCTCTTGACTTGAATTATCTTTTATTTTGATATTTATTTGAATTTGTTTTACAAACGTATAATTTTTGACAGGATAAATGTTCAGCCCTTAAGGCTTTGTTCATAGTAGATTATAGATTCATAGATTAATAGTTGAGTTATCTTGTAGATTGATAACACAGTGCAACATTTTTTTTGCCTTGGCTTCTATGTATGATTTTTTGATGAAGTTTGATGCGAAAATAAATTTCCCGAAGTTTGAACATATTTCAACTTAAGGGGCAACAATGGCGTCATTTTGAATTTTTGAGAAACTGGAAATTTTTGATGTTTTTTCGACGCCATTTTGTTTTAAGACCAAATATCAAAATTCTAAGAGTTTGTCCACATATTAGCATCTTTTTACCCATCTTTTTAAAAAAAAAAAACAGATCTTAAATCGGACAAAAACTGAGCTCAAAACGGTGATTCTACGAAACCGGGTTTGGCATAGTTTTACTGTATTTCACAAAGCAAAATAATATCGACTATTTCTGAACATTAATGGTAATTCGCTAATATCTTAAAGTGGTAGTCAAATAATATCTTACCTTGAGTAAAAAAGTCTCATAAATCGAATGGTAGGTGTCTGGTCTACGTAAAATGTCAGCAAAATGTTGCAAAGCTGTCTGTACTATGAACTGACGAAATTGGTACAGCACTGAGTATAACGGACGAACGAGCTCCTTGTTTAAAACGAATGAATAAATTTGTTTCGCGAATGAGCTTTCACTAAAACTTTCAATAAAATTGAAATGTAACATTGGATCGCATCATTTATCGAACATACTTTGAAAAATGGGTAATTACCTCTGGCGGACATAACATCAGTAACATCGCGCGCACCCTTGGGATAGATCATAGTGGCGTTCGTCATGCTCGAAGCCCGTCTCTCGTCCACCAAACTGTACACCTGCCAGGCAATCCTGCAATGACAGGCGACTCGCAACAGGTTTCCATCCCAAGGCGTCAGACGGCAGTTGACGTCTCTTGCTAATGCTATGCAAAACTCAACAGGGACCGGAATCAGACCTCATTTAGGGTCCAAAACATACCGAGTCGGTTACGGATGGACAGCGGCAGTAATATGAATTAATTATGCAGTCATTACGAGCTTACTCGTAGAAAAATGCGTATAATTAAGTTAAAATAATACCCCCATTGCCGGGAGAATCGCATGCGTCGAATTTCGTGTCGTGTACGAGAAGCCGGTCGGTTTTGGGGCCGGCCACGACCTGGACGATGATTCTACCTACCGCTTTCAGCTGGGCAGGTTCACAAGTTGTTGCTTTTCTTTCTTTTTTTTTGCGAAGACCTACCATATTGTTCTGTACGCGCTCTAATTTGTGCTTAATTATCCGTGCGAAGTACAAGTGCAGTACATACGTAGGAATACTTTGTACCCGCGCGCTAGAACCCTACACGATTATCACGCATCGTACCACAGTGACCGGAGGTTGGACAAAATTTGGAAAATAAATAAAATAAATTTTTTACTCAACACATTTTCTACAGCCCTGGAGGTCGAACTGAAAAGAAAGGATTGGCTATTTAACCATTCCTGAGAATTTTGGAGCCACTTGTGAAAATAACTTTTACAGAGACTTAAATGAGTTTCTCTATAAGCCGACGTTGAAGCGACAAACTCAGCGAGGAATTAATCTCCCGCATTTTGACGTACTAGGGGCATTGAAGTTCACAGGAATAGTTAAGAAGCTAAAATCTTTTCAGAGTAATGTTATCCAATCTGAGTATTGCCGGAAGCGGAATGATGTTCAGAAGCCGAAAATCTATTCCTGATGTCATTTCTAAATCCAAAATGGTGACCTTCAGTTTTTGTAAAATAGAATGGTCAAATATCACCCAATGTGGGTATTTCAAAAACAAGAGATGATGCCTGGAAGCCTCAAGCAGAACGCAGATGCCACTTTGAAATCTAATATGGTGACTTTCGGTTTCTGTAAAAATAGTCTTAAATTGCCAAATGTAATCCAATATGATGTGATACTTAAAGTGATAATTGAATCATAAACCTGTTTTCAATTTTGACCGATTCTTGTTCGAAAATCCATTGTGCGTTTGCTGTTATTGCTGCTCAAAACCAAGAGTGGTGGCATAAAGAGAAAAAAAAAAAAAACGCCAGTGTATGCGGTTGAGGTGGTCGTGGTCTAGAGATTACTCGATGCAAACGCCTCATCAACCGCCGGAGACCGCGGTTAGCCTCGCGTAAACAGGTTGTAAATGTGATGTTTTTAGCCTAACTGCTTAAAAACTTAATTTAGCCACCGCCTGGTGACCTATAGTAATAGTAGTGTTGGTGGTGGTGATGAGCTTTTCGAAAACTGCCCATTAGTAGCTTGTAACCGATCCATCCAATTGCAATCAAGGGTCATGAAAAACATGTTAACCATAAAAAAGTTATTAGGCTGCGGAATGAGTAGTCGAACATCTGGGTAGTGTGATTATGCATGCGTGCCATCGTTTCGAAAGATTGAAAACCCAGATAAAACTACATTGTTGTGATTTGGCCTTTAAACATTTCTAAATTCAACAATTTAAATAACAGATTTGGAAAATTGAATTTTAGAAATTTTTGCTTATTTAATAATAATGAATATTTTAGCTAGAGAAGATACTAATTAACCATCTAGGAAGGGTAACAACTAATGCAGAACAAGTTAAAATACTGCAAGGTATACAGCCCTAGGGTTGCACGAAATGGCTACGTTGGAATAAACACTATAATTAAACGGCTTTGCAGTTACAAAGCATAGCTTAGCTTAGTTCTGAGGGTACATATCAATGGTTGCTACTCCGGGATGGGCCTGAGCCGCTCAAGGTGCATAATGAATCAACTGAAAAAACGACGGAGTGGTAATTTCTTCTCATTGTGCATTATTCAATAACCCGATCTTTTATAGACCAATTACCGCGTCGGCCACGTCCTTACAGTCAACTGGGGTATCGTCGATTTCGTGCAACACAGGCAAAACTCAAAATTTTTCTGTTCTGAAAAATTGACGTCAAACGTTGCCAAATACGGCTAAGTTTTATTTCAAAAAGACTAGTTTCAAAATTCACAAAAAAAACCCTGAGCTATAAGCTGATGTGCCTTCGGAATTCAAACCAAAAACATGCTCCAAAGATGATAAAAACAGATTTTAACTTGCTCATAGTTTTCGTGGATGTGACGAAGGTAATTTTAAATGCTTATTTTTTACTCCCGTGCCGCACGAAACGTACAATAAGAAGGAATGTTAGAATGTAGTCTTTTCTTTCTTAGAGACCGAGCCCTCTGCATCTCTACAGAGGCCACGGAAGGGAGTTTTTGTTAGTGGGGTGGGTTTTTGATCAGGATTCACTTTGATAAGTGATATGACTATGATTTAATTGGATTAATATAACAATATAATTATGATCATGTACATACAATATAATGTGAAATTAATAATAATGAGTTATAAAATACTAGAAATACTATAAGGAGTATTAGAACATGTAAAGAAGATCTCAGTTGACTGCCATTCATAGCTGAAAATTTCAAATTTTTAACGTAGAAAACGCAAAAAATTGATAGAAAAAGATTCGAAAAACATTGTGTGTGTCCGTTGTGTTCTCAAAAAAAAAAAAATAGTAGGAAGGCGGTATCCAAGACACGACCGCATAGTTGACGTAGGACTACAATAATTTTATATTTTTCTTTTGAAGCTATGTTTGATTCGAGCTCGTTTTACTTTCGTAGTTTGATTTATTTTAACCAATTTAAGTTCAACATCTTCCGAAAGGAAACTATTTTGGTTTGGGTGGTAATATCAAGTATCAAGGTCGTCAGCCCAAATTCATCAAGCGACACCTCAAACGACTTGGAACAAAAACTAGTTCGTTGGTGGCCATTTTTACTGTTAAGGTCGTCTTTGACCACTTAAAAAGTCAAAAAAGTCATGAAAAAAGAACCGTTCATTTTTGGCATGGTTCGATTTTGGTAACAGAATAATTATGGCGTGTTGCCAAAATCGAACGGGGTCTGTATTTTGATTATTTCTTTGCAGCACTCTATTTCAGAAGTAAAAATATGCTCTTTAACATTCACAATGGTCCAGAAACCAAATTTAGGGGGAAATTTGGGTCTAGAGCTCTATAGCAACGTTTTAGAGAAAAACTTTTCTTTTACAAAGTTACTTAAAATTATTGAAGCTATAAAATTGTAGAACAAGGTTTTTTATCTACAAAAATAAAAAAGTTAGATACTTGATAGCATTGAAAATTTTGGTCACCCTGATTTTTGAATTTTTCAATAAGCGCTTTATCATATGTAACAACTTTGTAGAAGAAAGTTTTTCTCTAAAATATTGCTATAGAGTTCTAGACCCAAATTTTCCCCTAAATTTGGTTTCTGGACCATTGATGAATATCTTTCATTCTAATACAGTCAATTTTCTTTAATACGCGAAAAGGCAACCTTCTATAAAATAATTAATTGAGTATGATTCAGTAAAAAATAAACTTCCTTCTATATCTATTTGTCTTGTTAAAGTTGGCTCACTCACCGATCACAAAGCGGCAAAGTTGTCACAAATTTTTTTTCCTCTATACCACCACCGCGGGATGCAACTAGTACTGTCATATTGGACTAAATTCATTTAGCTAGTAAAATATAATCATTAGTACAGCTCATTTAATACCTATTCAAAGATCTGTACGGAGCATTTTGGTTTTCTTTTGTCTTTTAAATACCTAATATTCAGTTATTTAAATAAATCTGAAAAAATCAGAGTGTAGAGTTCAAAAATAAACAACGCATTTTGTTGTCCCCGACGGCGCAGCGTATTTTGCGGCACCCGAAAAATCATATTGAATTCTGATATTTGCTGCTATAAGAAACAAGAAGAAGAAGAAGAAGAAAAAGAAGAAGAAGAAAAAAAAGAAGAAAAAGAAGAAAAAGACAATTCGAACGGAAATTCGATCGTGTTCCACGCCCCACTGTGCGTCAACAGCGGCAATGTAGTTTTCAATTGGCTTGACTGCACAAAAATGAATATCAAGTTTTTCTGCACTGATATACGACGAGTAACCAACGCTCTATTCATACATTGCTCGGTGCAGTACTGTTGCCTGTGCCATCATGTTCTCCTTCAAGACATCAGTTTGGAGGTGGTTACGAACTTCCCGAAAAAGGTTCACCTTCAAGACATCAAAATAGTCGAGGCTCATGGAAGCTGACATTAGTTGACCTATTGGGACGGGGAGATTCTCTCAAATTTTTTTTGCCACTGCTATACAGGATATCACAGCAGGCAGTTGGCGTCTATTTATGAAGTCTGTGCCAGGCGTGCTTGCATATGATTGTTACATTGTTGGTGAAAATTCGACCTTGAAACTTTTATTCAATTTTCACTGTTTAACAATGAAGTGATAATGAAAATTGAAGAATCACAAAATTGTCCATCATTTTATCAATCCAACGACATATTGATTATTGTGATCTATCATGTGGTTACATCAGTATAAATGTTTGAAATCTTTTATTTCGATGTTACACCTTGGTTTTAGTTTCCGCAGAATGTATCTCGATGTAGTCCGGTTAGACGTAGTCCTACGTCAAAAAAAAAGAGATGAACTGTCATGAGACTGATTCATGACATATGAATAGTTGCAGTTGTGTTGCTCTCTGCGACTGAAAACATGAGTTGAAATAAGTTATTAAAAAATGTATGATGAATATCGAAAAAAACAACAGGAAAAAACCCGATATTGCAATCCTCACAAGCGACATTTTTCTGCACTTTCAATGCGGCGTAAGATAGGGCGACAAATATTTTTTGTGTGATAGGTACAATAATATGTACCTACCACACTGAATCCATTGAAATTGTTGCTTATTCGAGTGCCTCCACAGCCTACAGCAGCCACTTACACCAAACACACTAGTTTCAACAAAAAAAAAACTCATTTGCACTTAAAATATAAACTTTTACCAAGCAGACAATTGACACGCGCTGACGATAGCCGTGCTGCCAGAGCCCCCTGTATTTAGAGGAATTTTTAGTAACAAACATTAAAAAGTCCGCAGGCAGTATCAATTCGTTTGTTCAGTGACTTACGTGTTTTTATTCTCAGCCTCACCTTAATTTTTTCCTAGAGGTTAGAAATGTATTTACCTAACAACACTCGAAAGAACTTCGTTACAAACAACATTCATTTGACAAGGCGCCATCTTTGTTAAATAAGCACCATGAATTTGTACTAAATCAGAATTAATCGATCTGCTAATCCATGAAATGGATTCTTCTTAGTTCACTTTAGATTTCTCGTTTAGTAGAATCCTCAAAAACTCACTTGAAAGCTCTAAATTTGATATAATAGTCAGGCATCTGCACTCGAAAACTCATTTATTTCAATCACCTACCTCAGAAAACGAAATTCGCGCATTGTTCTGTACGGCTACAACGAGACTCGTTCAGCAGCCAACCAAAGTTTTTCTCTTCACTAGCGGACCATTTTTCATTTGAAGCACTAAACAAAATCACTCACTACACTAAGAATACTTTAATCTTTGAAACGTTCACCTCAAATTTCCAAAAACCAGCTTGAATTAGCAGTAATATATGAGATGAATTTCTACAATTCCTAAATTTCAACTGTATGTATTTTCATCTGTTTTCACTGCCTTGAGAAAAATCAAAAGTTGCCAAATCTGTTTCTGTTAATCCGAACAAATCATACTGAAAATGTTGAATTATTCCGACATAATTGATATAGATGGACAGCACTGCAGTGGTTACCTAGGTTACCATATTTGCACGTAAACAACTACAGCTGGTATCTAGGTAACCGACTACGACGGGCTGCGGCTACGTTCATTCATGATAATGCGATTCATTCATGATTAACAGTGCATTGCAGTGTGATGAATATGGGGGCGTCGTGGGATGAATAATTGAGCAGTGATTTTAGTTTTGAGATGGATATGGAAGCGTTGTGCAAAATGGTTTGTTTTACAAAATTCAGGATAAATCTAGCTAAGTTTACTAAATATACAATACTGAACGATTCTATAAGAGCACGTAAGCGTATTTTGTTTATTTGTTCAATGATTTCATGACAATTTGTTGTTTAATCCGTGCATTCTTCGTGAATATCGGCTTAATGAGATGAATAATGGAGCAGTTCCCCTACATTTTTCGACTGCAGACGGCAGATGCAACGATCGTAATAAATATCCTAATTTCTCCACCATTTCCTCGTCTTTATCTTTAAACTATGTTTTATTGTCGTTATATTGTGATACATCAATTACATTTTCTAACTTATTTTTCAAACTATTTTTCAGAGTTGTGTAGTTGCTTTATTCTAGCTGTTCATCTGTATTACATATAATAAACGACTTATTAACAACATCAAACAAATTTCAAGCATAATTCAAACTAGCTCGATGGTTGAAATATGATCGCATTTAGTGAAAAGAAATCTTAACATCATTTTTAATCGTTTAAAATAGTGTAATGTTAAGCTGCATATTTCATTATTTGCAAGGTAACAAAAATTAGCACTTCTTAAAGAACGTTTTCGTGGCCTTTCGAAAAGCCAATTGTAATCTGTACTTGGCGAAAAACGAAACAATTCACTTTGAGCTACACGGTGGCAAAAAAGTCCGGTCACACTTTTTTGGGGTCGCCTGTAGCCTACACGTTGCATCTCTCTGGTGCCATCTATATGTCAAATGAAAGGGTTAACTTTGCTGCCCAAAGTGGCAGAGTTTCGTTTCTGTGCAGTTTGTTCACATTGAGTTGTGAGCCATGGCAGAGTTAAGAGCAGCTGTTATCGCTGAACATGTAAAACAAACCCGGACACATATTCAAACACCTAAAACCGAACGGAATTAACCGAAAATTCGTGTACCGGACCATGAATCGGTACCTAGAGACCGGAGGCACCGAGGATAAGGTACGATCTGGACGACCAAGGTCTGTGAGAACTCGAAGGCTGAAAAAGATTATACGAGACCGTATTCGCCGGAATCCCGCCCAATCTGCACGGAAGCTGGCCAGAAACCTTAAAATGAACCGAGAATCAATCCGCCTGCTTCTGCGCAAGGATTTAAAACTTACACCGTACAAAAAAACCAGGTGGTTCATGGGGTTACCAAAGCTACAAAGGACAAGAGGTACCAACGGTCGCGGGAGTTACTCGGTTGGCGCGCAGATGACGAGATTATTTTTTCGGACGAGAAGCTGTTCGTTTTGGAACAAACAGTCAATCGCCAAAATGATCGAGTTTGGAGTGTGAGCCTCCAGCAAGCTCCTGCGGACAAGCTGAACGTTTCCTGGTTCCAAAATACGACGTCGTCAGTGATGGTTTGGGGAGCCATTTGCAAGAGAGGTAAACTGCCTCTTATTTTTATCGATAAAGGGGTCAAAATCAACGCAGCGTACTACCTGGACACGGTTTTGCATAAACATGTTTTGCCTCAAGCTGAACTATTGTTTGAAGACGATTACTACTGCTTCCAGCAAGATGGCGCCCCATCCCATATCGCAAAGGTTGTTCAGGCGTGGTGTGAGGAAAACTTGACCGATTTCATTTCGAAAAATAAATGGACACCGTCTTCTCCGATCTGAATCCACTGGATTATTTCGTGTGGGGATACATGATGTCGAAGCTGAACGACTATAAAATAACAAATTTGGAGCAATTCAAGCGAGTTATCACGAAAATCTGGGACGAGATGCCGATGGAGCACGTGCGCGCCGCTTGCGACGACTTTCCGAGACGTCTGAAGCTGGTTCGACCAGAGAAAGGTGGTGTAATTCCGAGATATTATCTGTGAGGTATCTTTATGAGTTACTGAATAAAGCTATGAACCGGACCGTACTTTTCTGTCACCCTGTAGTATATTTCGTAATCGCTGTAGCTTCAGGCCCAGCGTACTTGGTTAGCTCTCCTAGTAACAGCAAAAGAAAGAAAGTCTGAACTTGGCTGCTATGCCGCTTGTCCGTGGCCCGGTTGCATCCTCAATGCCATCCTTATGAAGAGTTCGATGTCATCCTAGTGACGAGACGGTTGAACAGTTGACGAAAAACTCATGCACTTCGCGCGCAACGTTTTTTGTATATTCCATGGAAAATACGGCTTTTTCAGTCTTAACGGCGGATCAAAACGCTACTATGTTTTATGTCCGACGTTTTCATTTTGGTGTCAGCAGAGGTGTGATAAAAAAACCCGAGAAAACGAGTTAAATCCACCAACGCATGGTGCCTTTGATATTGTGCATTGAAGGTGATGTATTGATATTCCCTGAGGAAGATCAAGTTTTAAGCCCGAAACGTCGAACATAAAATATTGTAGCGTTTTGATCCACCGTTGAGACTGAAAAAGCCGTATTTCCCTTGGAATTTCATGTTACAGTCGTCTTTGGATTTGAATTTGTCTTTATACTCAAAGCAGAGCAGCCAAACCCTTTTTTTTAATTTCTTCCATAATACCGTTAGCATGGCCACTTGTCGCATTAGTCCTCTTCGTAGATATTTAAGACAATCGCATGCATTTATTTCATCACATCATCATTTTTCTACTGCTTTTTGCGTGATTCAGGGGTAAATTTTGAAATCGGTTCCAGTTCACGTTTTTTCTCGTGATTACGTTCCTACCGCGTGGATGGTAAACGTAGAAGACGTACAACCAGTCTTAAGGCTGCCAACGCCACGGATAGTACTCGTAAATTATGCGAGTTGGTACAGGACGTATCTATCGATTTGGCGGCTGCAATGTAGCTTGCTGCGAAATTGCTGGAATTTGCGCGAAACGCTGCTAGATATAATAGAAACTGGACGAGCTTTTAACCGGCGTCACTTATTGTTCAGGGAAATGTTCTTCCGAATATCCAAACTGTTCTGCCTTCGATGTTGTCTTCTCGTTAATCTAAAATAACATTGAAAAAAGAATTTCTGTTTTTTTTTAAATTTCATATCGCTTCTACACTCACAACTTTCGATTGGACGTTCAGTTAACCAAAAGTTGGTCTGAAGCTTCCTTCCTAACATATTTTCGTATTTCCCACTCCGGACCAGCAAACGCGATCGCTCCGTCCCGCAATGGTGAGTCATTTTTTTGGCCCCTTCCCCTTCGGCCGCACCGCACAACTTCGCAACGGTGCACTCATCAACAGCATTAAAACAAAGATATATCATTTCTTCCAATAAACAGTTTAACTAACCTTGACAGCTTCAGCCCCACTAAATATTCCAAATACGGGGAAACGATTACGCCCACCCCTCGGGGCCAAGTGCCGAGCAAGAAGCGAAACAACGCAAACACATAGCTTTCACATAAAATCAAGATGAGCATAAATTTAATTTTATTGCATTTGCTGGTTTACTTAACACGGTTTACATGTATCGATCCGTGCCACCACTCCTCGCGTCCCGTACCGTGATCATGCTCTCGAAGTGGAAACAGAACAAAACCTAAAGCGGTTCCATCTCAGCACCAGAGAAAGCCGCACCAACCTAACAAGCATCATAATTTTTATGCTGATTCCGAGGCCCTTCGTCAAACCATTGCACAGTTTTGTTGTTTATTTGGCACATAATAATTATCCACTTTTCCAGTGAACATATTTTTATGGCAGGCAGCAGCCCGCGAAGATGTTCCTTAAGCTGTCTGATGCTGATTATCAGTCCTGTGGGCCCGGCGCTGATCGTTTTGGCAAGATACCGAAACTCCTGGTTGCATGTTTCTTATACGTATGCATCAGGGTGAGGATGAGGGTAAAAACGGTGGTGGTGAGTGACACATGTTGTAGCAATTATGCGCAGTATTAGAGAAAGGACCTCCCAGGAACGTTTAAGCCATCGAGCAACAAGCTGCTGACACGGTGGCAGTATGCATCGAGAGTCTCTTTCCATCACCCAAAAGGACGGGAAAAGATCTAGAAATTAGTTGCGGGCTTGCTCCTGAACAGATGTCTCTTGTGCGTTGACATGTTATGCGGTGAGCGGCAGCGGGATATGTGTTGTATATTTTTCTACTGTTCGATGTGTTTTGGAAAAGGTTAAACCTGTCGATAGGTTATTTTTAGTCGACAGTAATTGATGAGTATCAGAACAAGTTAGTTAGTGCAATCAAGTTCGCGGTTGCCATCAGAATTATATGGGTGACATTAATTTGATTTTGCATAAATATGTTGCAAAATTATAAAATGTTGATTGCATACGTATATAATTTTTGAAGGGAACTTAAATTAGCTATAAGCGTTACTCCGTAATTCAAATTATGTTGACGCTTGCGACGTTATTAATTTGTAATAGAGAGTGCGCAAAAATTTCTTGACATTCTATCCTGAATAGAATCAAATATCACTTTTACGTTGACTACATGGAATCAAATACGTAGTCAATCATAATGCTCAATCTATATGGTTACAAGGCTAAGACCAAGACCAAGTTCAAGACCAAGACCAGCACCAGAACTTCGATAAAGACCAAGTCCATACCATGACCAAGACAGAGACAGAGACAGAGACAAGGACAAAGACAAAGACAAAGACAAAGACAAAGACAAAGACAAAGACAAAGACAAAAACAAAGACAAAGACAAAGACAAAGACAAAGACAAAGACAAAGACAAAGACAAAGACAAAGACAAAGACAAAGACAAAGACAAAGACAAAGACAAAGACAAAGACAAAGACAAAGACAAAGACAAAGACAAAGACAAAGACAAAGACAAAGACAAAGACCAACACCAAGACCAACACCAAGACCAAAACCAAGACCAAGACCAAGACCAAGACCAAGACCAAGACCAAGACCAAGACCAAGACCAAGACCAAGACCAAGACCAAGACCAAGACCAAGACCAAGACCAAGACCAAGACCAAGACCAAGACCAAGACCAAGACCAAGACCAAGACCAAGACCAAGACCAAGACCAAGACCAAGACCAAGACCAAGACCAAGACCAAGACCAAGACCAAGACCAAGACCAAGACCAAGACCAAGACCAAAACCAAGACCAAGACCAAGACCAAGACCAAGACCAAGACCAAGACCAAGACCAAGACCAAGACCAAGACCAAGACCAAGACCAAGACCAAGACCACGACCAAGACCAAGACCAAGACCAAGACCAAGACCAAGACCAAGACCAAGACCAAGACCAAGACCAAGACCAAGACCAAGACCAAGACCAAGACCATGACCAAGACCAAGACCAAGACCAAGACCAAGACCGAGACCAAGACCAAGACCAAGACCAAGACCAAGACCAAGACCAAGACCAAGACCAAGACCAAGACCAAGACCAAGACCAAGACCAAGACCAAGACCAAGACCAAGACCAAGACCAAGACCAAGACCAAGACCAAGACCAAGACCAAGACCAAGGCCAAGACCAAGACCAAGACCAAGACCAAGACCAAGACCAAGACCAAGGCCAAGACCAAGACCAAGACCAAGACCAAGACCAGGACCAAGACCAAGACCAAGACCAAGACCAAGACCAAGACCAAGACCAAAACCAAGACCAAGACCAAGACCAAGACCAAGACCAAGACCAAGACCAAGACCAAGACCAAGACCAAGACCAAGACCAAGACCAAGACCAAGACCAAGACCAAGACCAAGACCAACACCAAGACCAAGACCAAAACCAAAACCAGAGCTTAAATCAAGTCCAAGACTATGAGCAAGGCACCAGCACAAAGACCAACACTTAAACTAAGAGTAAGAATAAGCACAAGACTAGGACTAATTTTCGAGTTAATTTGTTCCTAATGATAGCGCGAATTTCATTGTAACTTTTCTGAAAAACAATTGTGTTTCAAAAGGCACGAATAATTTGAATTTAGTTTATCATTCTCGAATCTACGTATACTTGGTCGTACGCAGTATGTAAATTGGCTGATTTTTCATTCATTTCGATTCGAAAACCCCTACCCCATTGCAAGCTGTTAAACCGATCTGTTGCCTCCAAGCATGCCAAAACAGTAATTTGCGATGATTACTCATATTCTCACTCATATTATCGTTCCGTTCGATACACGAGCAACCGCAAGGAACTGGCTTCGGTGCATCATGTAAGGTCCACTTTCGGTATTGGTTCGATAATTTGCTTCTCGCTTTTTATAATACAATAAAGATAAGCGAAAAATCAATATATTTACTTAATTATAATTTTCGATAATAATAAATTGTATGCGCTATGAAAACGAAACCGTCCAAACTGCCGAATTCCCGCTGAATACTCCGGTACCGAGTAGTGATGATCAGTTCCACACAGCGTCCAAATTTTTTCGATAGTCTACAATTTGGTGGAAAAAAATGCGCATGCCTAACTTAACCATAAAAATATCCGCAATCCTGCAGGCGTATTCCTCTCATCGATGATGGGCGCGTCCGTGTTGAGCAGCAACGAGGGTACCACCGGAATGATATCGAGATGGATAAATAATATCCAAAATAAATTACCGTTTTAAATTACACATGATGAGCGACCACAACAAGACGCGAGCGATCTCAAGCCAGAAGCAGCACAGCGAGCGGAACGGTCGCGGCAACAGGACGCACGGCTTTGGCACGCCACGTCGCCGCTTGGTGAAACTGCGGCCAGCTTTCGGAACGAGCTACAACGATACGAGAAGCTGATTTAGGGAGCTTAAATTGAGGTAATTTTCGATAAACATGCAATTCTTGTTATACGCGATAGCCGTGTTGACACGATAGTTTCGCGAGCGATGGAACGGGTTCGGGATACGATTCCCAAATTAGAATGATGGACGCTACTCTACCATATGGATAAGTGATCGAACAGTAAAATATTTACACCTGTACACAGTGGTTCGAGAGCTCAAAAACGTGAACTCAATTCATTTGCTCTCCAAATAATAGTTTCATTGACATACTATCTTCCGAAGATATTTAGTATATAAAAAGGCTCAAATTATGACAAAAAGTTCTAGTTCGAAACTCAACCGCTAGTGGCGCTGCAAAATCTAACTTTTTAGCCTTACGTTTTCGAGAAATGGTGTCTTCAGCAAAGTTATAGATAAAGTTATTACAAAAAACTTTGTGGAAGACAATTTTCTTCTGACTCTTCTTGTTTTGGATATATAACGTTTCTTATTAGACTTGTTTTTAAAATTAGTTTTTCTCGCATATACAAAAAACTGTAACATTTAGAAGGTAACAATGTTCAGCATATATTTGTATATCATTGAAACACACAACTTTGTAGAAGACACAAAATAGATAGCTTCCACACAAACCAAGTTATTGCCAAAAAATGTTAAAAAAGCATCATTTTTTGTACACACCAAGAACACAAAATAGCAAAAACTAGCAGACGAAACCTGCATAGAATGAAATATTATCATAATCACTCTACGAAATCACTTTGATCGTTTGTCCCTTTTAGTATCTTCCTTGCCTGATATGAAATTCAAAAAGACAGTTCATAGTGCAATTGCAGGGCGAATATGTCATAAACTTGAACCAGTAATAGCACTGGACAATTTCACGCAAAGAATCGATCTCACTGTATCGATTTTTTTTTAGTACTGTAAATCTAGTAGGCATTTCCTAGTCTCTATTGGCCTATTGGCTATCCGAGAAGGCACAAGAAAGCCGGAACAAAGTCATCAAGAGGTATGGTGAACTTGCTAATATATTTGAAAACGAAGAATAATTATTACCTTCATAGATACAGATTAGACCACACCAAAAAGTTTTCTATTTACTACACCGTTTTCTGGAATCAACATATCCAGTTATTAGCAGTTTGCGAGACAAGCCACCTAATGAGCTTTGCGGTGATGCAAAATACAGGCTAAATGTTTATTAGGAGGATAATGCTAATTCTGATGATGATTTTTCAACTTTATATTTTTTATACATTTATTTTAGCAAAATTAAAACATTAAAATATAATTCAATTATTAGAACAATGCAATAGATGATACAACATTTTTAATGTGGAAAAAGTATGCAGTGATCAGTAACCTGGCCAACGTTTGACGTGTATTGTCATCGAAAACGTTGAGTAAGGCTGTTTTTAAAACAAAACTTAGGCAATGAAGATACTGAAAGGGACAAACGATCAAAGTAATTTCTTAGAGTGATTATGATAATATTTCATGCTATGCAGGTTTCGTCTGCTAGGTTTTGCTATTTTGTGTTCTTGGTATGTACAAAAAAATGATGCTTTTTTAACATTTTTTGGCGATAAATTTGTGTGGAAGCCATCTATTTCGTGTCTTCTACAAAGTTGTGTGTTTTAATGATATACAAATAAATGTTGAACATTATTACCTTCTAAATGTTACAGTTTTTTGTATATTCGAGAAAAACTAATTTTAAAACCAAGTCTAATAAGAGACGTTATATATTCAAAACAAGGAGAGTTAGAAGAAAAGTGTCTTCGACAAAGTTTTTTGTAATAACTTTATCTATAACTTTGTTGAAGACACAATTTCTCTAAAACGTAAGGCTAAAAAGTTAGATTTTGCAGCGCCACTAGCGGTTGAGTTTCGAACTAAATTTTTTGTCATGATTTGATCCTTTTTATATACTAGATATCTTCGGAAGATAGTATGTCAATAAAACCAATATTTGTAGAGCAAATAAATTAAGTTCACGTTTTTGAGCTCTCGTACCACTGTGCTGTAGTATCGTTGAGCATGGAAGATAACAACGAATTCGTATTGGTCACATAAGAAAGAGATGAAATGTAAAATTTAGCTTAAATTATTATTTTTCAACTGTCAACATATCAACAATTGCTAGGGATACCATCCGTCCTGATTTAGCAGGACATGTCCTGATTTTGAGATCCGTTTGGAGCGTCCTGATTTATTTCTCATATTTTAGCATTTGTCCTGATTTTTCTGAATGATGCCGGATGTTCAGAAATTTTGAAGATTGTTCAGTACTTTTATTTTGACTCCAGAATGAAACAGACTCATTTTGAACGATTTTTTTCTTTGGTTGAATTTTGTCGAGAGAAATTGTCTAGTTTTTGCAACCCTCAACTATCTGACTTTTGGGTCCTAAAGCTATCCAATTTTTTTCGCACCATAATGGCGGTCGCTATAATGCGTGTTCGTGATATGTGAACCTCTCTGGTGCTCTCTGCTTACGTCAGTTTTGGGATTTCTGAGAAATTGACAACACACGTGAAGACTTCAAATTGACATGAGCAAAGTTGTCAAAAGGGTGGATGATTTAATACTTAATTCTGCATTTCAGTGTCCGCCATTATGGCGCGTAAAAAGCTGAATACCAGTTTTTATATATCATTTGAAAACCCGCGTTTTCTGAGCAAAACGTGATTTTTAAAAAAATGTTCCTCGTTCTCTATAGATTTTTAAATGAAGAATAAAAAATTGCTCGGAATGTCTTAAATGACATTTCGCACACGTACGGTATATGGGAGAATTGTCATTTGAGGTATTTCGAGCGGTTTGTTATTCTTCATTTAAAAATCGGAGGACAACGATAAAGTTTTTTAAAAATCACGTTTTGCTCAGAAAATTGCACTCTTTCAGCTGATATATAAAAATCAGAAAACCGTGTAATTTTGAACAATGCAATGCATGTGTTAGCAAGACTTCACTCGCTGCATTTGTATTGATGCAACGATCTGGTTCATTTTTGTCTCCTTCATCCACACATAGTCAGAATCTCAACCGTCAACCTCAAATGTCTAATTAGAAACACTTTCGTTTCGTCCCTCAGTGTTTACTTGAAATGGAAATATGTAACGCTGTCTCACCAGAGTTGCCGAAGTTGCGAACATTATTCTGGATGGGCATAAGTTTTGTATTTTCAAACAGGTCCAAATGAGTTTTCATGAACCAATGATTATGTGCTGTAGATAGCTTGCAAGAAAGCGAATGTTTTTGTTTTTCTCTAAAGCAGGTATTAGACGAAGCAAATATTTGCTATTTTTCAATACAGATTTTATTTTGTGCAAATAAAAATCGTACCAAAAATAGCAAATATTTGCTTCGTTTAATACCTGCTTAACGCAGTTTAATGATCGTGATGTCATTATAAGGCGCATTTCAAGTCTTCGAAATCATCAACGTTTGCATACTCTATGACGGGAAAAATGCTGCTTGGCAGCTCTTGTCATATTTTTTCGCTATTCCGTATGCATACAACGAGCGAACTAATACACGCACACCGGATGAATTGGAGATTGAAGAAACTTGTAAGGCCTCTGCCAGGCTGAATGCCAACACGAGCGATGGGGCGAGATTTTTGCCGTAGGTGAATGAACAGCTCTATTTACGGCTGTTTATTTACCTACGGCAAGAATTTCGCCCGATAGCTCGCGTTGGCATTCAGCCTAGCAGATGCCTGTGTGTGATTTTTTTTTACTTGAGACGGAAAGGGAGCATCGACAGAGAAAATTTTGCATGTGGTTGAAATGACCATTATTAGATAGTCGTACTCCCGTAACACGTGCTGAATAAATGACAGTATGTGTTGTTACTTGACTGTGGAAGAATTTAATTGCCTTTTAAGTAATGGATTTGTTACCTAAAAGGCAATTTTGCGCTATTTCTTCTAAAGTAATAAGGAAAAGTTTTGCGAGTACTAATGCCTAATGAATCAAAGTTGCAAAATTGTATCGTCCAAGAAATACTTTAAATAAATAAACGAGTGGCGTATTTTGAAGTGTAAATCTCAAATTACGTGTTTTACTTATTGATACCTCAAAAAAACAATTGCTGAAGATTTGTTTCCAAATCACAACTTGAATGTGAAATGTCGAATACCTATGCTTAGACTTTTCGACATTATGTTGTACACAAATGCTCAAGAAGAGAGTAATAATCCCGGCAGCTCTCTGTTCAAGTCAATGTATGGAGATATACACAAACTGCATAGAAATACTCAGAATAAACTGATTACAGCTACTCATTTAAACACAAAGAAACCTTTTAAGCTTTATCGATAAAACTGGATAATTACAGTTCCGTTGCAACCGGACCGATTACCAATCAATAATCAAACCCGGAAATGTACAGAATTATGACCAGCATTTTACAGCATAAACAACAGTAGGACCGTCAGGCTATTGTTACGACGATGCATTAAAACTTACCACAATCACATGCCAGAGGCACACTTCATCCGTGCAAATGCGACGCTAAAACCGGACACAATTAAAAGGTGCTACTTATAAAGCGTTCATAAAATTTTCGATTGACCCTGCAGATCCTCTTTCCGCGCGCTGGGAGGCACGTAGTGAACAATGCAACGGTCGGTTCAATAGACATCTCTTTCTCGGTCTCTCTTCACCTAACAAGCGTATGATATGATATGCAGCATTTTGACAGCATGTCAGAACGGACAGAAGACTCGTAAAATATGACGAATTATGGTGTGCTATTTACATTTTAAGTGATCATCAGACAGACGGAGCTGCTCTTCTGTACAACACAACAACAATAGGCCATAAAGTGCGGAAATTCGTTGAACCGGCGAAAATTACTGATGCGCCCGCGTGAAGCTTTGCCATAAAGTGCATCCTCTAATGATGCATTTGTTTTCGTTTGATTCTACGGAGTCACTTTCTCTATAGATACTCCAGCGTCGGAGCCTATGCTTTGTACAGTTATTTCGGGTTTGTGTTAAATATGTCTTTTCGTGTTGTCAGATTTTTGTTCCATTTACTGTGATAAGTTGATGATAAGTTGACTAAGGCCGATACAAATTTGATTTTCATATTATGTCATTTTCATTTTATGGCATTCAATTTTTGATGGAAACTATTTTTGCTTCCATTACAATACATACATCATGACCCTATAATCATACGTTCCAACTTCAAAATACTTTGGCTCTAGGCAACCGATTTTATATAATTATTTTTTTTTGTGTATTTTTTTTCTGAAGATAATTTGTCAAGAAATTAAAAATAATATCAATTTGTTCTTTTTGCAGTTTAAAAATTGAATTGCATTTTTCGGTAAATGAGTATATTTTGATTTTAAATTTGATAATTTTATCGTGTTCCAGAAATTTGTTTACAAGAGAAACATTTATCATTCCCAGCTATTAAGAGTAAACTCGAGTTAGGGGTCGTTCTTAAACCACGTGGTCATAAAGAGGGGGACGGGGGGTTTGTCAAAAGACCACGAAAGACCACGCACGGAGGTGGGGAGGTTGACGAAATGACCACGTGGTCTTTTTCCTGACTTATAATTTATTGTTGCCACCAAGTCAAGAGCAAAAGCTTTTGCATTTTAGAAATATAGAATGTACTGAATGTTTAATAATAAAAATTTAAAAAATTTACGCGAATTTTTGGCACTTGACAAACGAAAATACCATGTGGTTAAAGACGAAAGGGGGGGGGGGGGTTGGCCAAAAGACCACGAAAGACCACGGAGGGGTACGGGGGGTATGAAAAGGGATCAAAATATGACCACGTGGTTTAGGAACAGTCCCTTACAGTATTTTAATAAATAGTCAAATTTTCGCTGGTTCCAAACAATCTTCGATTCTATTTTTTTATATCTCCGAAACTTTGACCGGAAATGTTGCTAGTTGTTTGGATACCCATAGTACCCCCAGTTTTTTTTTGTTAATTCGTTTTTTGCATTTATCGATAAAAACCCTCAAAGTAAGAACATAAAAATTCCAAATTTAAACAAAATGCTAAAAAAGGTTACAGCCCTAGAGGTTCTTTCAAATGGTGACGTAGGACTGAACACTGTAATTAGAAGGCTTTTTAGTTAAAAAAATTAGAGTGTAGACTTTGACAATCGGATTCATTCCTTCCTACATGATATATGGGTCAGAATTCGTGAAACGGATCACTAAATATCGCGATGTCTAATTTTTTCAAATAAATATTAAAAACTTCGAGAGTTTCTCTCGAGAAGTTGATTTTACAATTTTCACTGAATTTGAGTAAGTATTGTCATTCGAAATTTAGGTAGTTTTTTTTTAAACAAACATATCTTTAAGAATATTAACATTAAGAATAATAAACATATCTTTAAGAATATTGATTTTAATGAAATTTTCACAGCAGATGCATCTCAAGTTGTAGTTTCTGAAAATATTTTTTCTGGCCAAAAAAATATTTTTTCAATAGTAACTATTCAAAACAATATGTTGAAAAACTATGTTCTGGGGCACTGAAAAATCTTGAAAAAAATCACAAGTATTTTTGACGAAATTTCGAAATTGTCCTAAAAATTTCGAGTTGGTGATATTTTTATTTTTTTATAGGGGGGGATTTGTTAGTAGCTTAAGTATTTATGATGAATATTAGTAAATAATGAGTATGTGTGTCCAATCACAAATGGTGACTTCTCAACACTGTTAGAAATTTGTTATTTTAATTGTTGGGATTTGTTTGCTTTCGCAATTAGGACTTATCATTCGTAGGGATTTAAACCTACTTGTCAGAAAAGGGGAAGTAAACTTACTTACCTTACCAAACAGTCCCAAGCCGTGGTGTAGCCTTTGCTGTACGTAAGAGTCGTATCCATTCCACTCGGTCCATGGCTGCAGTTCGCCAGCTCTGCAGTCTGCGTAGGGTCCGCAGGTCGTCCATGTCTCATGCCCGTAGAGGACTACCGGTCTGATCAGCGTCTTGTAGATGGTTAACTTGGTGCGGCGACGAATTCTACTCGATCGAAGCGTCCTCCGGAGACCAAAGTAGGCACGATTTCCTGCCATAATGCGCCGTTGAATTTCTCTGCTGGTATCGTTGTCGGCAGTTACCAGTGAGCCCAGGTACACGAACTCATCGACCACCTCGATTTCATCACCACCAATTTGAACTCGAGGTGGGAGGCTACTGATACTGTTACTGTCTTCACGTGAACCCCTTCCTTTCATGTACTTCGTCTTCGATGCATTGATGACCAGTCCAATCCGTTTGGCTTCAGCCTTTAGTCCGATGTACGTATCCGCCATCTTCACAAAGGTTCGAGCCACAATGTCAATATTGCCGGCGAAACCAAACAGTTGAACCGACTTTTGGAAAATCGTGCCACTCGTGTTAATCCCCGCTCTTCTAATGACACCTTCCAGGGCAATGTTGAACAGTAGGCACGAGAGACCATCACCTTGCCTCAGCCCTCTTCGGGTTTCGAAGGGGCTCGAGAGTGCCCCCGAAACACGAGCTACACACATCACTCGATCCATCGTCGCTTTGACCAACTGCGTCAGTTTGTCCGGAAAACCGTAGTCGTGCATAATTTGCCATAGCTTGTCCCGATCGATTGTGTCGTACGCCGATTTGAAATCGATGAACAAATGATGTGTGGGCACGTTATATTCGCGGCATTTCTGCATAACCTGCCGAACCGCGAATATCTGATCCGTGGTGGCGCGGGCACCCATAAATTCCGCCTGGTAATGCCCCACGAACTGCTTCGCAAATGTAATTGCAGCACTCCAGTTTATCGCCCTTTTTGTAGATGGGACACACAATACCCTCCATCCACTCCTCCGGTACTCGTTCTTCCTCCCAAACCTTGACAATGACCCAGTGCACGGCTCTAGCCAGTGTTTCTCCACCGTATTTCAATAGCTCGCTGGGAAGTTGGTCCACTCCAGCAGCTTTGTTGTTTTTCAGCCGACCAATCTCCTCCTCCACCTCCAGAAGATCGGGGGCTGGAATTCTGATGTCTTCTGCTCGTGCACCAAGATCAGTTACCATGCCGTCCTCGCGCTCTACTGCATCGCCGTTTAGATGCTCGTCGAAGTGCTGCCTCCACCTTTCGATCACCTCACACTCGTCAGTAAGGAGGTTGCCGTCCAAGCTCCTGCACATATCGGCTTGCGGCACGAAGCCTTTACGGGAGCTGTTCAGCTTCTCGTAGAACTTCCGAGTGTCGTTAGCTTGGTACAGCTCTTCCATCGCTACGCGATCTCGGTCCTCTTGCTGGCGCTTCTTCCTTTGGAGGACTGAGTTTTGGCTGTTCCGTGCCTGTCGGTATCGTTCCACGTTCGCTCTCGTGCGGTGTTGCAGCATTCTCGCCCGTACTGCATTCTCCTCCTCGACTAACCGTTTGCATTCGCCGTCAAACCAGTCATTTCTATGATTCGGAGCCCTTGTACCTAGTAGCGCAACAGCAGTGCTACCTATGGCGGATCGGATGCTCCTCCAGCCATCTTAAAGGGTAGCTGCGTCAAGCTGCTCTTCCGTGGGTAGCACTACCTCCAGCTGCTGCGCGTATTCCTGTGCAGCCTCGGCGTCCCGCAGTTGCTCAATATTTGGTCGCGGCGTTCGACTTCGGCTTGTGGATATCTTTGCGGGGGAAGAAGGTACTTCGGACTACCATACCACGGGAGGCCGCAAAGTTTACGCACCGATGGCCGTTATCATTAGACACGGCATGCAGGCTATCTGGTCCGATTACCGGTCTGTACATTGCCTCCCAGCCTACCTTAGCATTCATGTCCCCAATAACGATTTTCACGTCCCGTCGCGGGCAGCTATCGTAGACCTGCTCCAGCTGCGCGTAGAACGCTTCCTTCTCGTCGTCGGGTCTTCCTTCATTTGGGCAGTGCACGTTGATGATGCTGTAATTGAAGAACCGGCCCTCCCGATCAGAAAGAAAAAACAAAAATGCAACAGAAGTTGTTAATTTTTTACGGGCAAAACCTTACCTTAGGACTTGTTTCCAATTTTGTCCCGTTAGGTGTTAAAATAACAGAAATTATAACAGAAATGATTCTACTAGTATCAAACACATATCAAAATTTGTTACTGATATATCAGCATACTAACAAAATAAGATAGCACATAGTACAATATAATGACAAAGATTGTTAGAAACAACAGGTTTTGAAAAAAAAAAAAACGAAAAATTAGTTAGACTTGTTTCAGAACTACTTCATTTCACGTTTTGTTATTATAACTCATTCAGATTCAATTTTGTTATCAAAATTATATGGAAAAATACAAAATTGTATCAAAATATGTTATTTGTATCTCACGTTGATAGAATTTTGTAATTCTTTAGTTATGCTCTTCTGATCGGGCTTTATCCTCAACTTGCACATCCTTGCGTTGATCGGCTGCCACCCCATCACGCGTTGGCGCATCTTACCCAGTACTATGAAGCCGGTTCCCAGCTCGCTGGTTGTGCCACAGCTCTGGTAGAAAGTAGCCGCCCGGTGCCCGCTTCTCCATACCTTCTGTCCTGTCCAACAAAGTTCCTGCAGCGCTACGACTTCGAAGTTGCGTGGATGTAGCTCGTCATAGATTATCCTGTCGCATCCTGGAAAGCAGAGCGATTTGCAGTTCCATGTCCCAAGTTACCAATCGTAGTCCTTATTTCGTTGCCTAGGTCCGATCCGTTATCAGATAAGATAACGGTTATCTCTTACGTTGTTTGTAACATGTTGTTTTCCGGGGCGGCTTGTTGGGCCTTCCCCAACCCCCTGTCTCGCCGAGGGACCATCGTGTCAGCTCTGTTTAGAGTCCCACGCTGCCACCAGGACGTTGATCAGCCGCTCCTAACATGGAGATCAGACGCTGTTTTGAGCCGCACCATCTTGGTGAACAGACGCACAGGTTGGCGAAGCGTTTCCTCTACCGCCGGAATATGGTTTACGCGCCAATGATCGCGTCGCACCTTCTCACTTAGCTAGTGTCGGATGACAACATTGCCCAGGCAACACCAACCAGTTGCCAAACGCTGCCAAACACTGTCGAATGCTTTTTCTATGTCTAAAAGAGCAGCTCCAGTGGAATAACCTTCAGATTTGTTAGCTCGTATCATATTAGTAACTCTGAGCAATTGATGAGTTGTGGAATGCCCATGGCGAAATCCAAACTGTTTATTTGCAAAAATTGAATTTTCTTTGATGTGTGACATCATTCTGTTAAGAATAATTCTCCCATACAGTTTACTTATTGAAGAAAGCAAACTGATTGGTCGATAACTTGAAACTTCAGCTGGGTTCTTATCCGGTTTTAAAATGGGAGTAATTTTTGCATTTTTCCATAATTTGGAAAAATATGCAATTTTGAAGCTGCAATTGAAAATTTTCACTAAAAATTCCATTGTGCTCTCAGGGAGATGTTTGATTAGTATATTAAAGATTCCATCGTCACCAGGTGCTTTCATATATTTGAAATTTTTAATAATTGATTTAATCTCATTCAAGTTAGTTTCAATTATTTCTGCAGGTAAAAAAATCTGGGAAGAAATTAAATCAAATTGACGTGTGATTTCATTTTCAATTGGACTCACAAAATTCAAATTTGAGTTATGAACACTCTCAAACTGCTGAGCAAGTCTTTGAGCCTTTTTTCATTGGATACAAGAAAACGTTCACCATCTTTTAAAACTGGAATAAGCTTTGAAGGTTTCTTAAGAATCTTCGACAGCTTCCAAAAAGGTTTTGAATATGGTTTCAATTTTTCAACTTTAGTTTCAAAATTTTGATTTCTCAGAAGAGTAAATCTATGTTTAATCTCTTTCTGTAAATCTTTATAAATAGTTTTAAAAACAGGGTCACGAGAATGTTGATATTGACGTCTGCGGACATTTTTCAAACGAATTAGAAGTTGAAGATTTTCGTCAATTATTGGTGAATCAAATTTCACTTGAGCCTTTGGAACAGAATAATTCCTGGCATCAACAATTGCACATTTTAATGGTTCCAAAGCGGAATCAATATTCACTTCGTTTTGCAAGTCAAGCTCATTATTGAAATTTCTCTCAATATGAGTTTTGTATCTTTCCCAATTAGCCTTGTTATAATTAAAAACAGAGCTCATAGGGTTTAAAACTGATTCATGTGATAAAGAAAAAGTTATTGGAAGATGGTCAGAATCAAAGTCAGCATGTGTGATCAAATCACTACATACATGACTTTGATCTGCTAGCACCAAATCAATTGTTGAAGGGTTTCTTACAGAAGAAAAGCATGTAGAACTATTCGGAGACAAAATAGAATAGTATCCTGAAGAACAAACATTGAATAAAATTTTGCCATTGGAATTACTTTGAAAATTATTCCATGAACGATGTTTAGCGTTAAAATCGCCGATGATAAAAAATTTCGCACGATTTCTGGTGAGTTTTTGTAAATCACCTTTAAAATAATTTTTGTGCTCGCGTGTGCATTGAAATGGTAAATATTCTGCGGCAATAAATAAAATCCCAAGTTAAGTTTGAACTTCAATTCCCAAAGTTTCAATAACTTTCGTCTCAAGATGGGGAAGAGCACGATGTTTGATTCGGCGATGAATAACAATTGCAACTCCACCGCCAGAACCCTGAATCCTATCATATCTATGAACCACGTAATTGGGATCATATTTCAATTTTATGTTAGGTTTCAAAAATGTTTCAGTAATAATTGCAATATGCACATTATTTACTGTTAAAAAGTTAAAAAGCTCATTCTCATTGGCCTTCAATGAGCGAGCATTCCAATTCAATATTTTAATTGTTTTATTTAAAATCATTGCTAAATTTTAAATTAGAAACAATTTTAATAGTAAAATGTGTGCCTATTTGAATGGCTTCAAACATTGATTTTGCTTGCAACATGGCGTTCATACGATCGAACATTGCCTGTTGCAAAAAAGAAAGTTTACCTGCCGTAATAGGCCCCAGGCAGTTGACACCAGAAAAAATATTTTCGGCAGCAATATTAGCTGGAGAAATAGGTGTACAATTATTTTCTAGCGTGTTTTGCTTACCCATATTAACGGTCATTTTCGAACTACCCTGTGCATAAGTTAAACGGGTATGCAAAGGAGTAGGTAAACTAGGCGTCACTGGTACGCTTGGAGAATTTTGTTTTGAAGTATGTTTTGATTGAGAAATTGATATTTGTTTACCTTGCCTTGCCTTAACAATTGATAAACGGACTGGGCATTGATAAAAATTTGAAATATGGTTGCCGTTACAATTCGCACGCGAAAATTTTTACTCTCTTTCACAGGACATGTGTCCTTTTTGTGAGAAGAGTCTCCACAATTAAGACATTTTTGGTCCATGTTACAGAGTTTGGAACCATGGCCATAACGTTAGCAAGTACGGCATTGGGTGATATGTTTTTCACCTCCGCCATACTTACTATAAATTACCCACTTTACACGCACATTATACAAAGCATGTGCTTTTTAAAAAAATTGTTAAAAAAGTTAAAAAAAGTTGTTAACCTCATTGCGGTTAAAATGAAATAAATAATTAACAAGGGAAATTCCAGTTCGCTGACTGTTATCGCCTCGTGATTTTTGTTTCTTAGAATTACTTGGGTAGGGGCTATGCCAAGTAATTGTGTTAAAGTAAGTTTGATCTCATCAACGGTTTGATCGTTGGTGTTTTAGCAAAAAAAAATGCCGGTTGCCGAAACTTCGCCGAATAAAAAACTTGCTTGACGAAGCTCGTCTTTATATTTTGCCGAATTTATCGTTAAACACTGTTGATGCCGAGGTCAGCATTTCAGCAATAACATTACTGACATCTCGACACAAATTTTACTCATTGCCGTGTTTCTGCAACACAACTGTCATTCTCATGAACGACTTGCCGCCATTTTTTTAGTGCAAATTTGTGCGTGTTACGGGCGAGCAAACAGGAAGCAGATAAAAATTTGGCTGAAATTTGTCCAAACTACAGGTGTCAACAATCAGGCAGCCTGAAAAAGGTAGTACAGATTCGTAAAAAGTGGCTGTTACTTGAAAAAGTATAGTTTAAAATCGTGTTAATGCAATATTATTATAATCGTTTTAAGGCAAAGCATTAGACGTAGTTTCAGACTAAATGTTTTGCAGTAGAGCATGACGACTAAGATAAAGACAAACATTAAAAACTCAATATGAATAAATTTATTTACTACCTAGAAATTATCGAGCGTATAATTTATCTCTTGAAAGAAAACTATCGGATTTTCAGCGAAATTATTCTCTGCGGTTGGACTCCACTAAAAAACGACTCTTTACTGTGCTGAAACATTCAGCTTATATAACCGAGAAAGCGTTAAACTGGCCGCCTCTCAGCTGGATTTGCCGAGAGCACAGTAAAATGTGTACCGCGATTTTCGGCATAAAATGACATCTGTCAAATATTCAGCCAAGATGGTTGCCGAGAACTCGGCTGTCCAAATCTCGGCAAAAACGATTCTGAGATTCGGCGACATTTTCTAAATGTGTAGATCATGTTGTGTTGTGTTGATTGCTACAGTCATGTTTTAAGAGCGAGATTGAACAATAAACAAGTATTATAGAGAAAAATTGCTTTGTCCGCCACTACTGATTTTTCTTTCGCGTACCGCCAGGGGTACGCGTACCCCAGGTTGAGAACCGCTGTGTTAAGAGCACAGGAGATTTTGTTGAAAATTTAAAATCATCGGGGGGCATCAACACTGGCGAGATAATGGTTTCTTTTGATGTCACAGCACTTTTTCCGGGTGTTCCAGTGAAAGAAGCTATAAATCTTTTGGAAGATTGGCTTCTCTCCCAACAATGTGACAACCCTTGGAAAAGTAAAGTACGCAGTTACTTGAAGTTAACTCGACTTTACATGGAAGACAATTATTTTTCAAAAATTTTGCAAATTTCTTGATAAAGGACTTCTAGAACCTTAGGAAATATGGGCTAGTTCTCCGAACAATGTTTTAAATTTTATTCGTTACATAATACCACATTGGGACAATGCCTTCAATCACGATAGTGACTTTTAAAACATATAATGGTCGTCTATACAAGAAAAGATGTAAAGCAAATGACGACACACCACAATAGATCTAAGTACTGGTCGCAGTGGTATAATGTCCACAACAAGGAAAAAAAAATTCATTTCGTGGGAAATTTTACAAACAAGCAAATGGAGCACCGATGGGGAATCCCCTTTCACCTTTTTTATGTGAGGTTTTTATGGCACATATGGAAAATAAACTAAATGCAAAAGACTGCTTATCAGATCGATGGTGGAGGTATGTTGATGATATTTTTCGCATTTTACAACAGGGGGACTTGGAAAGTTTTTTGGGAATTTTGGATGGTATTCATAAAAATATCCAGTTCACTTTGGAAATTGAACAAAACAACAGGCTTCCATTTTAGATGTAGTCGTTGTTAAAAACTCCAACCACTTTGAATTCGAAATTTTCAGGACACCCACACATACTAAGCGGGTAATGCCTAACACTTCCAACCACTCCTCCCAGCATAAAATGGCTTCTTTCTACCATATGATTCACCGTATGGAATCTTTGCCTCTCAATAATGAAGGTAAGAAAAACGAAATGGAATACATTTTTGATATTGGTGAGCATAACGGATATAATAGAAGAAACATACAAGCCATTTATGATAAAAGAAACGAATCCAACATAGGAAATCTCACACAACACTCGCACCGCTAACAGAAGATCGGAAGAGAGTAGTGGTTGAATATGACGTCAATTTTACACGTCAACTTCGTAAAAAATTTAGAAAATTTGGTATCGATATTATCTACAGTAGTAGAAATAATCAAATTAAAACTAGGTTGGGGTCTACTAAAAACACTATTGACAAATTGCATAGGGCGGGTGTTTATAAAGTTGCATGTCCACATTGTGATAAGATTGGCCAAACTAAAAGAAATTTAGACATCCGGTTTAAGGAACATACTTCAGACTCGGAAAAGGGAATAACTCACCATTTCAGATCCAAAATAGCCGAACATATATTTCATGAAGATCACGCTATGACTACCGACAACATTAGTCTAGTTCGATCAGTAACATCCCCTAGGAAATTAGATGTCGCAGAAAGTTTAGAAATTTTCAAACAAAACCCAGCTACCCTCCTTAACAGAGATCAGGGTAATCATTTCTTTTGACACTTTAAATTTCTACCTAAAACTCCCCGACAAGGCATAGATCACCAGGCCGCACATTTCTCTACCTAACTCAAGTTGTTTACGTTCTCTGAGTTAAAATTTGCCCCATTCGTTGACCTACTTAGGTAGGTAAAAATTATGGGCTCGTTATTTTCTCCACAGTCCAAATAAGCACTGACGAAGGCACTAAGTAAGTGTTGAAATACGGATATGCATGTGATAAGTGGAAAGTGATTGAAATAAATAGTGAAGGTGGATAAAAAGTGTAATGTGTAATAAAATTCAATTGGGTCTTGTGGGGTAACTAGACCTTCGATACGACACTTATTTAAAAAAAAAAAAAAAAGAATGATAAAGCTAAATCTAAGAAAAAATAGTGAATTTGAAAGTCTCCGGAACACGTTTCTTTAAAAAATTTTGAACCACATGTTTAATCATTAGTTAAGGATTTTCAAGACAGCCCGTTCATTTGACATTAGTTTTGTTTAAATTGGTTGTGTAGTTTTTGAGATAATAAAGTTTCGTGATACTCACATTTTGAAACACGTTGCCTAAACAAAAATTCCGATTATAATGAAATTGAATAGGGTGTTATAGGGCCAGTTGACCTTTTATTTGCATCTGATTTCGTGAAAATTGGTGTAACCATCTCTGAGAAAAGTGAGCTAGTTTAAGCAGGCTTTGGTATAAGCTTTGCTCTTATAACATGATTTCACATTTTTAAAAATAACGGTCAAAATTACCAAACGACTCCGAAGATAGCCCGTTCTTCTGACATCTGTTTTGTTAATATTCGGTTGCGTAGTTTCTGAAATATAGATGTTTCGTGAGTTTTACATTTTGATACATAACCTCTAAACTAAAAATCCGATTAAAATGAAATTCAATAGCAACCTATGGCGCGACTCGACTTTTCATTTGCAATTAATTTCATGGAAATCGGTCCAGCCATCTCTGAGCAAAGTGAGTGAGAAAAAAAAAGTTGCTCATATACACACGCACGCAAACATACACACATACATACTCAATAATAATGCTCAGCTCGTCGAATTGAGTGGAGTGGTATATGACATTCGGCCCTTTGGAGCACTTTCATACCTTTAGTTTTTGCAGTGATTGCTATACCTTTCTAGGAGAAAGGCGAGTAGGGTTTTTGACGAAAAGTGTCTCATTTATCAAAGAAGGGAGGGTCCCACGGAGCGAGGGGTGGTACAATCAGCACCAAAGTTGGAATTCTTGCATAGTGATGTTTTGACAGGTTTATACTGCCGGTATCCGGATAACAGACCCATAATGAAAAACAACATGTTGAGAAAACGGCGATTTAATATTATCCGTGAATTTTCGGAGTTCCAGTAATTACATCCAGTACCAATGACCATAAAAGTTTCATGGCACCACAAGTTTATCGTTGAGAACAAAAAAGAATGGATGGAATTGGTTTTGTGTTACATAACTTGAAAAAAAAAGACAGAATGGGACAAAATATGCGGGTACATTTCGAAAGTACTTGCATATTTTGTCCCATCACATATAAATTCAACCAGCAACCGGCATTATCATTGGCAACGTAGATTGTACTACAGAAAAACAACATTAGTCTAGTTGATTAAATGACATACTTCTATATGCCTAAAATAATCGGATATACACTAGTCTTGAGCAAAATTATATGTTTGCAGTTTGTTCCACTATGCAGTGGGACTGTAATGCGGGTACTTTCAATATGGGACAAAAACAACTTGGTATTTTTTCCATATTTTCCATACAAAAGTATCAGTTTTAATTTTTTTTTCAGAAAATATGATAACAATTAAGTCGATTCCCGATGATAACTCAAAAGTGACCAAAATCAGTACGGGACAGTTATGCGGGTACCGGCAGTGTACTTCTTAGTTACTTGAGATATATGTTACTTATCTCCCTCGAAATGACCTTCCGACATTCTCAATTGTTCCGTCTAGCAATAAGAATTGAAACTAAAATTTTCTGCCATTTGTAATCAGTGCTGATAAAAGTCATTTTCACCAGCAAAATTCTTGGAAAATTACAGCCAATCATTTTCAATTTTCACTTCCAATCTTCGTTAACTGATAAACTGATTTTGTTGTCTTGCTTTCATCGCATGCATTTCATGCAAAAAGCGGGAAAGGAGAATCCTGAAAGGATTGAAAAAAAAATAACGTTTATGGATGCTTTTTTTCACTTTCACTCAAGAGTGTCAACAAATATCAACCCTGTTTGTAATACACACCAGACAACCGATGTTGGACACCAACACACTTAACAATAGAACGATAATCCTTTCTGTTCCTTGAAAAAGGTGAAATAAAGTCACCGAAACTGTTGGAATAAGAAAAAACAAATCGTTTTGCTTGCAAACACAGACTGATTAAGCCGATAAATCGGTAAACTAACCGCTTTCACTTGTTACAGGATAGATCGTCAAATTATTCGAATCAGGTGATATATTTAACGGTGCAAGGTTAACAGGAGAACTTGGAAAATCAATCAATTGTAATAGTAGGGATTGGTGAATTTGTGCTGTTATCTACTTGAAAATTCCCTTTTTAAATAGATTATAACCCTTTGCATCGCAACGAGTGATTCCGCAAACTATGGTTATACCTTTATCAACCCATTTTTGCTCTCTGAAACCTGAAAAGGCTAAATCCTTTCACCATCACCCCTCTCCTAGCCGAAATTGTACCCCCTTTAGGCTTTCTCGAAACTCAAGTAACCAATTATGCTCTTCTTTCTAAACTGTATAATCCAACAATCAATATTCAACCAATGTAGCTTCTTTATAGACACTAAAGGCATTCTTTCACCCAAATATTGTCCCACCTCTCTCTATCCAGCTTCGCCTAAACGTGCTGGAAAGAGTATCTAATCAAATTAACTTTTTATGGCATCTAATCCAGTCAACAACTCGACTCGACTCGGAAATTGTCGTCTTCCTTGGTTGTCGATGAGAGCACGGTGTTGAGGAAATGACCGTGGCTATGGCTGTGGTTATAGTGTTCCAAATGGCTCGTTTGGAGTCAAATTTTGAGCGTTCCATTGTCCGGCCGTAGTCATATAGCAGCATCTTCAATCAGCGTAGCGTTCTGGGCCTCAAATCGACGGCTGCTCCGTCAGGCCATCCGCGGATGATTGCCAGTTTTTATTGCTTTATTGATATGTTCATGACATTTTTCATCCGGTAACACTAAGATTAAGACTTTAAAAATGTTCCCTCTTGTTTGCACCGTGAATCGGAATCGTTCGCATAATAAATGAATGGCGTGGCGGTAATTTGATCCTCGTTATAACGTTAATTGGTGTTGTCCCACGCGAGCTGCGTCGGACATCGGGTGAAAGGAGTGGAGGGCGAAGCAAAGAGTGAGGCACTGATGGCTCTCACCGTCAGTTTCCGTCCTATTGCCGCAGTCGAATGGGCATATCAGATATGGCCATTTCGCCATAAGTTGGGTTATTTGACTTGATATTAAACTGAGTCAATGGGGGTCATAAATAAATAATATTTACGATCGCAGAAACCATGTCCGAACGTGTCATGTGCGCGTCTCGATGGCTAATGACCGTTTGCTGTTCTGTGGAATCGATCTTGAGCATAAACATTTCCGTCCGCTAGGTGTAGTACGTCAAGTGAGCTGGAGCATCAGGTGATATTTACAGTCCCAACGGCTCAAGATTAGCTCAGCGAATTTCCGCTCTCAACAGGATAAAGTTGTAGATATTCATTTGAAAGAAGAAAATGAACATTTTTTTTGATGAGTTGTATGAATGATGCTTTCGGTTGTGAAACATTCAAAGTCCATCACTTTATGATAACGCAGTCTACTAAATTCGTACATCTTGAAAATTCGCCCGTAAAAAGAATCTCAAGACAATCTTGACGCAAGCTTCTTCTGTTATGATCTTTACAGGCTGCAAAATCGTGTAAGCTGTATTACACTACCAGCCATAAATTTCCCCAAAGCTCATATATATATACTTTTGTCTGTCAGCATCCCGCAGCGGTGGAAACACTTTAGAATATTTTCATATTATCGATACACATTTGTCTTATCCCGCATCGTACTTATCCCTTATTCTTTCGCGCGCGCATGTGTGTATCTATTGAACCAAATTTAAGAAATGATAATCGATGGTTCCATTGAATGGCAATTCGTTCGGCGATCGGTTCGCTGAGTTCGGTTGTTCTGTATTCAAATCACTGCTTTGGCTTTCCCTGTTTTTACTCTTTTTTATTTTCATCCTGCGATTGACCACCGATAGCGCCAACAGCTTGTCGCAGTCGCACTTTAGTAGAACACAGAGCGGTTCAGTTTTGCATAAACCAATCGGTGAAACAAGAGTTCGATTTTTTTTTGTGTCGAAAGCCAAGATGACCGACACAACCGTTTGTTCTGACCGTTAAACTTGTTAAAAGACTGGAAATTACATACGTTTTAGGTTGTTTATGGCAGAGGTAAGCAGTCGGATCACGCTAGCGCCCTCCAATTTGGTTACCATGCCTTGCCTTTCGCAGTGTCTTGCCGGCGTCGAACGATTCCTATTCTTCCTTCCTTTCATGCCAAGATCCCGAATCAACTTCCTGGAGGGCTCATATTTCCAAACGGTAGTATCCAATTCAATAGGGCCACATTTTCGAACCCTGGATTTGCTCGCCCAAGAGAACGTTCCAATTTAAGTCATAACACAATGCATAATTTGTTGCTAAACGCAATCGGGCCACTTTAATCTCGTGTTTGTTGTCGCACGCGGCTCCCAGGTCCTTTGATTCGGATTTCGGGTTCGCGCTTGCATTTATGTATAAATTCATTATTTCGTATTTGATTTCGCGGCAACGACGTGCGGAGGTTTTGCACCCGTGTTCCGTTGCCCTCAAAACGGTGTGTGTATACCCTTCAAGCACAAAACAATCGAACTGGGCGCAGTTGCGAAGGGCTGCTGTCGAACATTCTGGCAAACTGGGCCTCAAGACATCCGCGTGGTATACAATCCATATTTTAGAATCCGCCCTCGATTAAGCAGAACAATTTATTGTTTTGTGTCGAAACTTGAATTTATTATTTTCCGAGCATCATTTTTTGCTGTCGGCAGATCGGCAGGAGATTCGTTCAAATGTGCGGAGCGAAAAACAAACGGCGCAGAAATTAGGGACCAGCGCAGCAATCAAGCAAAATATATACGTCATAAATCGATAAAAAAAACATCCGCAGTATCCTATTAATGGCACATCAAACGTGACGAACCAACACATTAGAGATCCAGTCGCGGATTATCGAAACCGGTGAAAAAAGTGTGACAAAAGAGTTCTATTCAAAAGGCAAGTTATGGATTAACGGAAGATGTGTAATGGACAGAGGAGAACATAATCGATTTTCCTGTTTTAATTGGACTTAATAATGGTATGATGGGGAAAATTTCGGAACCTGTCACTAAATTCCATTTTACTGCGTTAGCGTTACGTTGACAATAGCAATCAATTTTGCATGCTTAAAAAATCAGACTAATTTCAGCAGTTGAAATTCCTCATTTCATGTTTGAGCACACAGAATCAGTCATTGCAAAATGTGGACAGATTTCACTAATTCAACGCCCACATAAATCTATAAATGATTAAGGAAGGAATAGAACTCTGTTAATAGCTATGAAACGTCTTCGTGGCAGTGGTTTATGGTTTGAAATAACCAAAACTTCCAAAATACTACATGAAACCGAAGAATTGTTTATAGATCTGAGCTGCGAGTAACACCTTATTGATGAATGTGTTCCAATGATCAGTGAATCAAGAATTATTCTCAAGTGTTTAATTTGTCTCATTTATCTGCAGTCTAATCTTCTGAAGAAAATGATACTTTTATTTATTTATTTTTTTTATTTATTTCGTCAAACAAAAGTAGACTACATATGTTTAAAACTAATTTACATGCTATATGCTATTTATACTAGTGGGAGCAAAAAAAAAAAGAGTTTATACATAATTGAATAATAATTTCTTCACTTGACGGATTATTACAATGAATGTTTTCTATCGATTTAAATTGCGCGTTGAGTTGAAATATTGTTTTAATTTAGTTCTCGACATAGAAAAGTCAATTGCTTCACAGTGTTGGTTATACACTAACATCATTTGATTAATTGGCCCGTATTTAGCATAATTGTTTCGTTGATGATTTAAAGAAAACAAAGTCCGAGTTTGTAAATTTCTAGAAGGTACATAAAGATTGAGTTTTGATAATATTTCGGGTGAATCGACACGTTGAGATACGATATCGTTAACAAATGACATCATTGCGAATTCACGACGGGCTTTTAATGATTGGATGTCAATAAGTCTGCAGCGTTCGTCATATGATGGTAGGGGAAATGACGTCCATCGTAGATTACGAAGTGCATATAACAGGAATTGTTTTTGCACTGATTCTATTCTGTTTACATGTGTTGCAGAAAACGGAGACCATACAATGCTACAGTATTTCAAAAGTGACCTGACATAGGAATTATAAAGTGTTTTTATTGTGTATGGATCTTGGAAATTATAGCAGAAACATTTTATAAAACTGAGCATGTTACTAGCCTTATTAATAATTGTATTGTAGTGATCAGTGAATGTTAATTTTGAGTCAAGTATGACTGCTAGGTCCCTAACTCGTTCACTTTTCTCTACTACCTGATCTCCTAAGGAAATAATATTGCTTGGCATGTTTCTTTTTCTGCCAAAAGCCATCGAACTACATTTTTTTACGTTTAGCCGAAGAAGGCTTTTTTTACACCAAATGTAAAAATATTTTATCTCGTCACGTAAAATATTTACATCATCAGCGTTTTTAATTTCAATGAAAAGTTTTATATAGTCGGCATAAATAAGAATTTTTACATGTTTTAGAATAAAGCAAATGTCGTTTACATATAATATAAATAGTAGAGGGCCCTAGTGAGAGCCTTGAGGAACTCCTGAGGTTACCTGAATAGGTTTCGATATTCTACCTTTAAATTTGACTGTTTGTTGACGATCTGTCAAATACGATTCAATCCATTTGAGTAATTGTGGATGAATTCCAATTTTTCGTAACTTGAAGAGAAGCAGGGGTATATCAATGCGATCGAAAGCTTTACTGAAGTTAGTATATAAGGTTTCAACATAATTACATTTATCTATTGCGTTCAAAGAGAAGTTAATAAACTCGAGTAAGTTAGTTGTTGTTGAGCGCCCTTTGAAAAAACCGTGTTGCGTTGGGGTAATTCTATTTTTTATTTGGTGGAATAACTTTTTGTTTATTATTGCTTCAAAAAGCTTAGGTATACAGGAAAGAATGGCTATGCCTCGATAGTTGCTAATGTCGGATTTTTTACCAGATTTGAACACAGGCACTAGATATGAGTTTTTCCAGAATTTCGGGAAGCAACCGGATTCCAGCGACATATTGAAAATCAAGAACAGTGGGGAAGTTAGCTCTTTAGCTAAATGTTTCATGAATGCTGGCGGAATTCCGTCTGGTCCCGGACCTTTAGACGCATCCAGAGCTTTTAAAGTATCTTCAATTTCGCGTGCGCTGACATGTTCAATATTGAAATAGTTGGGAAACTCAGGAAAGTTGGTGAAGAATGTATAGTCACCATCAGATTCTGAGAAAGTTGTATAATTTTGTTGAAAAAAATCAGCAAATAGATCAGAGATGTATGCCGGGTTCTCTTCAACTTTGTCATGCAGTTGCATTTTTGAAGGAAAATGTTCAGATTTTAACTTTGATTTAACATATTTGAAAAAAAAATTTGGACAGGATTTGATTTCAAGCTCAGTCTTTAATGTGAACTCTCCAAACGCGTTACTAATGGCATCGTTTAACTCGCCGCAAATGTTAAAATAAGTTGTTAAAGCATCATGATTTTTATGAGTTTTGTGTTTTTTATGTGTTTTTTGTTTTTTGTTTTTTAAGTTTTTAATTTGTCTATTGTACCAGACTGGGTATTTGGAATTGCCATGACGTCTTATTCTTTTCAATGGTATTTCGCTAATAAATAAATCAGATAATATGTTATAAAAATTTTCTATAGCCGAATCAACGTTTCCGTCTTCCAACAATACATCTTGCCATGATACTATTTAGTTTATGTTTTAATTCATCATAGTTTGCTGACTGAAAGTCAAAAACATCTTCGAATTCATATTCGTCAGGTCTTTTATTCACATGCACAAATAAAGAAAACTCTATTGCTGTATGATAAACTTCGTTCTTCCATAATGGTTGTAATGAATTCGTCACACAAAAGTCTTCACTAATGTTGGACATTAACAGATCTAGATAACAATTTTGTCCATTTTTCACATGATTTATTTGATTAAGACCAAGACTAGAGGTTTTATCAAAAAGAAGTTGCAGCGTTTCATTTTCGCCAATAATAGGAAGAAAAATGCTATGGTTATCGATGTCCGGAATAAAATCAGTGTTGCGTTGGTTGAAATCACCGTATATGTGGAGTTTTACTTCAGGTAACAGCTTAGATGCAATATTTTCAACGACATGAAGAAACTTTTACACACCTACTGAAATCATCGAATTTACAATATTTACATTAGGTTGAAGAAGACTTTTATTACACTAATTGTGAAATGTTTAGAGTTGAGTCGTCTATATAAACTAACGGATGATAACTGAAACGTTAGATTTTTTTTGAGTGTCTCTTACTTAACAGCAAACACGCTCAGGGAGTGATGAGAGTATTTATGCCAGTATTTTTTTGTTTTGTTCGCGTTCGCGTTGAAACATGAAGCTTTGCGCAAACGCATTATACAATTTGAGCTGGACTGCTTAAAAATCCCTCAAAAAGTTTACGGCAAAACATTTTCAAAGCGAAAATGTTCCGGTTCCGAATGTACATATATAATATCCTGCAAACCCCAACAACAACTCGCAGCGAAAGACCAGTCAATGTAATGCACAAAAACCCAAATCCACCTAGCGGTGAGACCCAACCTTTCTCATTCGAACTTATTACTTGCTAAAATAGACTTACACGAACACTCAAATTTTTAGAAAAAAAACACACTTTGATAATTTCTGCTGGACTTATTTTACACTCTAAATCACAAACTTTTGGTAACCAACAGCACAATTATACCGAACATTTAAAACTTAACATTCACACTCATATGAACATACATCATCACATACACATGCAATTAATAAATATGTTTCTAATACATGACGCGAATTTTTGTTTGAGTGGTATACTCAAAACGTCACTGTACGCATATATAGATCGGACTCGATTATATATATATATATATATATATATATATATATATATATATATATATATATAGATATATATATATATATATATATATATATATATATATATATATATATATATATATATATATATATATATATATATATATATATATATATATATATATATATATATATATATATATATATATATATATATATATATATATATATATATATATATATATAGACTCGATTATATATCATTTTAATTTCCTCTATTGATAGTAGATTTTTTTTTTATTTCAAATATGACTTATTTAAAGCTGAAACGTCGCAGTCGCAAGCAAACGTCCATAGAATACACTTGAGAAGAAGAGAGGGAGGACTATCGGAGATAGTGTTGCTACCCATGCGAAAAAATTTTAGAATCTATACAACGGCTTAAGCAGTGTCGCCTTTTTTAATCAGTTGAAAACAAACGAACCAAAAAGCTAGTATTCCGTTCATATTCTCAAAATATTTGTATACGAGCATCATCTAGGATCACTTAGCCATAGATGTAATTCATGCTTACGCAATTCATTGTGTTTTTGACAATAAATAAGATGAAACAAAAATTGTTGTCGAAAAACTTACTTTTTTTCAGCTGAAGAAGAAAATCGCCTCCTCGCTGCTAAACAATCCACCACACTTCTGAGCACTGATAACATCATATTTAGAAAGGAAGCACTCAATTTCACATATCATTTGACCTTTTCAGCAGTCCGAAATGTGTGAACTAATGTGTTGCCAAAACACCGTTGAATTACTAGATTTAGAAATATTAGTTAGAATTGAACTGAAAATTTCAAGGTTGAAAACGTTGTTTCTAGAGACATATGTATCCACAATTGATTTGTTATTAATAAAATCAACAAAAGATACACTTTTTGGGAAAATTTACAGCGATTTTTTCAAAGATTTAATAAAACGAAGATTTGTTTTAATATTATGTTCTCTGACAACACTGTTTTGTATACATACACAGTGTGGTGGTATGCGTTTTCAACAACAAGGAACATTTGAATAAGGCGAAATAGTCAAACTTAAGAAATAATTTGAAACGGAAATTATCTTGAGAATCACATTCAACACAAATAGTCTGATACAAATATTTTACGAATAAAACTTCAGTTTTTTAATGATATAGTAAAATATATAGATATGCTATGATTTTCATGAAACTAAAATAGAATGCTATTTTATGATTCGTTGTTTCGCCTTTTTCGGATGTTTTCATTGTTTTGCCTTGCGATCGGTTAGACCTTTTGCATAAACCACCCTTCAATTCAACTGTCGAAATTCAGTAAACGTGCTGCGCATAGATTGCGTGTTTTTCGTGTTTGCAGTCTCCGGAATTTTTATTAATCGAATTCATTTCGCATACAGGTAAGTTAAAATACTTACATAAAATAAATTCGACCTATGTTTTATTGGAATTTGTTTATATCCGTTCCAGCTGCAGCAAGATGCCAAACACGACTGAAGTGGAATATCCGCTGGATTTGTTTACAAGACGAAACAGTAATTAGTACTATACCATTAGGTAAAGTGATAAAGAGCACAAGTGATAATATCGCTGTTAAAACCTCCTTCAGTGGCATTTTTGGTATGGACAACTTCAGCAGGATTTCTGCAGCAATCCCTATTTGATAGGGAGTCGCACTACATCGAGAGCGGTCGCTTTTTGGCAAATATTGCACGAAAAGGCTAAAGAAAACCTCTCGAAGAAAACCACTGTTGAAATTGTTTGATACTAAAGCTGTGAAACAAACATTTCCCTTCGTAATATCATTTTGATCAAAAAACACGCAAGAGATACGGGTAATTTTTCAATTAATAACATAGCTCAAGTTTTATACTGGGGTCGCTTTTTACGCGGGTGGTTTTTATGCGTTTTTTTGAACGGGATATTTCTACAATAATGCGGATTATTTTAACTCGATTCGGAAGATGGTTTGTACGCGGTATCAAATAAGTTTAGTATGAATATATCTAATCTAATCTTTTAAATGCAGTATAACCAACCGCGTAAAAAGAGACCCCAGTGTATATCTAATCTCAAATTTTATGTACTAATCTACCAATATGTTTTGAAATAATTTTTAATGTAATAGTAAGAAAAGCTAGTCTCGAGGCTAAGCTAGTCTTCCAAGCTTCAAATTTCATCGTAGCTCTAGCCCCGCGATTGTTTTGTACGGTGAACGGTTGACCACGAAGCGCGAAGTCTGTGTGACGATGTTCGAATCGGAACATAGGATCAAGACTTTCCATGTATTGTAATGATTTCAAATTGATGGTAACCGATTATCAGTCGTGTTCAAAATATAACGTTCGATCTTGTTTTATTATTTTGTTTTCTAACGATTTTTCCGATGGTTTTAACAACATTTCAACAGCTTAGTTAATGTTAGGTACCTTTTAACCATTATGGTTCTTTTAATAATTTTACAGAGTTTATTGTTATGTATCTTATGTAATGTAATACTTTTCTATTGTTGGTCACACTAGGTTGATGGCAGCGACTGCCATGGCTGCTTTGATAATCTTGATCCTCCACTGCTTCCGTTTCACCTTGAACAAGTGATGCTCAGATGTATCCCAACCATGGTAATCAGAATAATCAGCTTGTCGCCTTGGTTTTCTAATATTCTAATGTGTACTTCCTGCGTGTCGATAATCACTCACTGCGGAAGGAATTGAAGGATTTGCTGGTTTCTCTGCCAACCCCGAAACGAAGTTTTGCTCACAGGAACTGCAAAACGCCCACTTATCCAATTTTGACGGCCGATGAACGGCTTCAAGATATAATCTTGAAAGAAAACATAAAACAAGAGTTGGAAATGGCAAAAAAACAAAGAGCAGAAATAAGAAAAACAAAAAAGATGTTGAAAGAAGAAGAAAAAAAATAAGAGAAAATAATATACTAAATCGACGCATAGAGAAAGGAGATATTCGACAGAAGAAAGAAGAAGCAAAACGAATAAAACTAGAAGAGAAGAAAAAAAAACACTGAAAATGAAGCCAGTCTCTAAGAAGAAAACGAAGATGGTTGTTTGAACATGATTACCGTGTAATATTTTTTATTCATGTAGCTGTTCTTGTCGGCTCTGGTTAGCTGAATTCATATTATTCATTACAAAATATCCAAATATTTTAAAATAAAGAACTATCATAGCGTTAAGTTTTTGAAAAGTTAATTTTGGTGAAATGAAAGAAATACGGAATCAATCATCTTCTAAACACTGATATTTTTGAAACTTTCTCTTTGGTAGAATGCCCTCTAACTCCCCTTTCCTTCAACGAAAACAATCGTAAGATATTTGCAGACAACCCTCCTTTAACCCTTACTTAATTGTCATTAATGTTCTTTGACGATGGTAGAACAATTATTCGTAGAATGATAGTGGAACGAGCGTACATTAGTACTTAGAGTTTGATGTGAATACAGTAAGGTCTTTTATACGCAGTTTGCTCTTCTCCGACCTCATTTTAATCACGTTTTGCGTTTCAGGCCACGACTGATCATATATCTGTTAAAAAAATACATCACAATTTCTGATGTAAATACTCAAATTTTAAAATATTACATTTTGGTCTCTACATTGAACACTATCATATTCAACGACGAGGTTCGAACATTGTAGTACGGTTTCTTGGTAATATTTGCGATTCCAAAAAATCTTTTTTTACGCCCATACAAATTTGGAACACATTGCCCGCGTAAAAAAAGACCTTACTGTAATCGTTTGTTTGTTATATGTAAGGCCATTGCATATGATTTTCGAAGGTTTTTATATTGCGTGAGATAAGTTATTAATGAGGTATGACTTATTTCAAAATGTCAACGGTGCAAATAAAATCAATCTTTGAGAAATCAATCAATCGATACTGATCTCTTTATCAACTGAGCAGAGAACTCTCTAACTATAGTTCTTGTTTTATTTTGACATTTTGAATAAATAATGTAGCGCTTAATGATGCTTTCGCCCTTTGCAAGGTTTTCCCGCGGACGTTTGGATGGTAAATTTTCAGTAGTGTGTGTGTTTTTCGGATTAGATGGAATATTGCGCATGCAATGAAAAGCAGGTGCTTGCGTCACTAGACGCCTTGGACGGAAGCTTATTTTAAACACTGCGGCGGTCTTAAATAACTGTGATAAATTGTGACAAGTTTGTAATACACGAGAAAAATTCGCGACTGCTTAAGAAGGCACCTTGGTGATTAGAATAGGTTCTGGCTGATTAAAATTCGTTCCATTGTCTCAATTTTTAATGTAATAAATCATAAGTTTAGCTTAATAAAAGTGACTTTCAATGATAACAGCTCGAAGTAGAAAAGCTAACAAGAAGATTCGTATGCTAACGTCCCATCCTTAGTCAACTCATCGCTTATAAGAAGGTAAAACAATCAGTGATCTTGTTAGACTGCTTAAAATAAGTTCCCTACCCAAGATATAAAAAAATAAAATATTGAAAAAAAATATTAAAATTGAGTAAACAATAATAAAAATAAATAAAAATAAATCAAGTCCAAAAAAACTACATGAACTTTGAAAGATTAAAAAAACTAGTTTTCGTCTAGGGGTAAAAGTAAACAAATAAATATACACTGGTCAAAACTTTTCTTTTTTTTTTGTAAGACTTGGACCACTGCGACCATTATTTTGATCTTTTGTGGTAAAACTTTTCTTTACGTTTGACTATCTAAATTTCTGACTCTCCTTATAATGATCTTCAAATGATCTTGTATTTAAATATGAATTGACTTAACGCAGTTGCTCTAATTAATAGCATTCCCTTCGTTTCTGAGGTGCATTCGTGCATCATTCAATATGGGTCTATAAAACCGGAATGTTGCACAGAAGCCAGAATCCGACCTCAAACAATATTCTAAATCCAGATAACTACTTTTGGTTAGTACAATACCAAGTTTAAATTACGTCGAGGCCAGAAATTTTGATTGATCAATTTCCCTTCTTTGCATCACATTTGAACCACGTATCATTAAGTTATGAAAGTTGTTTCTTGTAAGTTTAAGAAACAGTCCGTTGTTATGTTCAAATAAGTCGTGTAATCGTTGAGATAATAGACTTTCATTGTTTCTTCAATTCAATACACAACCGTTGAAATAAAATTCCGATTATAATCTAATGAAATGAAATGGTACCCATAAGGCAGCCAAATCTTTCATTTGACAACAAGATTGTTGAAATTAGTCAAGCCATCTTTGGGAAAACGAGTGAATTTAAAAAATCATCGGAACACGTTTCTCTTCACAATTTTTGAACTACGTGTGCAATCATTATAAAATTCATCAGTTAACCCTTAACTAGTCCGTTCATTTGATATCAACATTGTTCAAATCGGTTGTGTAGTTTCTGAGATGATGAAGTTTCGTGATTTTCACATTTTGACACATTACAGACAAAGTTACAGTTCGATTACAATCAAACTCAATAGGGTGTTATGAGCCAACTAGACCTTTTATTTGACACTAATTTTGTGAAAATCGGTTCAACCATCTCTGAGAAAAGTGTGTGAGTTTAAGTAGTCTTCGGAACATGTTTATTTTCATTGCTGGATTTCACATTTTAAACTTAACAGGCAAAGTAATAGTCCGATTGCAATAAAATTGATAGGATCTTAAGAGGCAGCTATACCTTCAATTTGACACTGATTTTATGAAAATCGGTCTAGCCATCTCTGAGAAACATGAGTGAGATTGAAAAGTCTCTAGAACACGTTCCTGCAAATAACTTTGAAATCACATATCCAATCTCAATAAAATTCAAAAGTTAAGGGTTTTTAGGTAGCCCGTTCATTTGAGACCAATTTTGTTCAAATAGGGTATAGTTTCTGAGAAAATGACGTTTCGTGATTTTCACGTTGTGGTACAGAACCTCTAAACTAAAAATTCAAATACAATGAAATTCAATAGGGTCTTATGGGGCAAGTAGACCTTTCATTTCCAATTATTTCCATGGAAATCGTCCAGCCATCCTTGAGAAATAACACTAATTTTTTTGTAATTATTTTGCGGGCCTCTTGACGACACTCTTCCTGCCACTTAACTTGTTTGTTGCAAAATCGAATATATACGCTGTCGTGAAACCAATGAGGATAACAAAACGGCTTGAACTGTGTTTGTTTCCCTTCTGATTTTCAACATTTTCGAGAGAGGGGGAGGAGGGGTAAACATTAAATTAAAATAAAATTTGTATCGGCCTAGATTAAATGCCCAATTGAAGGGTTCATATCTTTTTAGAAATTACACTTCATTTTTAATGATGAAACACTTATAAATTTGACTTCATCTCCATGCCTCAGATCGTACTGAATTATCTCTCCCTTCAGTTATATGCAACACCCGAACAGCTTTTGTTATCTGCATAAAAATTAAATGTTCGCATAATCTAACCTTAAAAATGGTCAAGCCTTAATATAGCAAGCAACTATACTATTGAAAATGGCCAATCTTTGTTGAAACACAAACTTCGATTGCTCTGATTGGTCGTTATATGATTGCTTTCCCAAGCACGATTGACTGAATTATAGACCTAGTAATTCAGAATGTGGCCTATATAAAAGCCTGTATCAACCGAAATTGCTCACATTAGTTCTGGACAGCTACTACAACAATCTTTACTAAGCAGCAGCAGCAGTAGAAGCAGTGGCAGCGGATAGCAGCAGCATCAGCAGTATTATCAGCAGCGATAGTGGCAGGGCCAGCTGGTGCAGCGGCACTTCCTCTAGTAAAAAGCTGCCTTTGTGCAGTAGCGGGCAGCATCAGTAGTAGGTACACTAGTCGGCACTTCCTCCATTGAAAAGTTGCCGTGTTTTGACAACACGTTTTGGGATACTGGCATTCAAATGTATCCATATACTCCGTATGGCATCACCTGACATCTAAACTTTGATTACAGTTTAATAACTACACTTGAAATTTTGAACGATGAAGCTGTTGAATACGGTTAGAGAACAGATCAATCTTTCATATGAAATACAGTTTGTGTTAATTGTGCATGTAGTTGATGAGTAATAAAAGTTTGAAGGTCATTTTTCAAGACAAAAAACTGATTTCTCTTCGCGGGGAGAGGGTTAATACCCTCTGTCGGGGTAACACACAGATGTTATCAACATTATATCCGGTAAAAAACGGTATGAACAACGATTGTCTCCATAAACAAATTATTGAAGATTTAATATTTTCTCGTTTTGCGCTAGAACTAAAAGTAAAATGTTATTTCAGTCTGCATGCACTTTGACTGTTGAAACTTGTTTGCATTGTGTAGTATTTGTTCCGTTTCTGTTCTGTGGTGTATGTGCAAACTTCGGTGGCACTTCAACTCCTCTTTTGCACAAAATTTTAAACATATTCAATACAAGTAATGTAACAAACAATCTCATGTAGTTCTACGTCAACCTTGCGGTCGTGGCTTGGCATGCAATCCTTGTGATTTTTTTAAAAAGCCAAAATTATTATCTACAACTTTGTCGAAGACCGATCAAACAAACCATTTTGGCTCTAAAAATATTTGTAATCATCAAGACCTTCCCAAAATAGATTTTATCTAAATAGTTTCTCAAAAATGAATCGTGTTCTAAAAAAATATACCAATAGCACAAAATGGCAGCTTTTGCCCAAAGAAACATCTATGCAAAGTCTCAGTCAAAAAGAAAATGGTCGATTGAATTGGTTGCCCGTTTTTTTGGAATTGCACAATATACAAAGATCTTTGATTTATTTTTCTTATCACTTGTTATATATTTTCTTTGGCATAAAAATAATTTTCTCAAAGCAGTTAAAAATAAACTTGATCATCATAACTGCACCGAAGATTCTGACCTTCAACAGGATAAGATATCCAGTGCTGCCAGATATATTTAAATGTTGTTCCGCAAGTATGAAAAATTGAAAAAAATTGAAATCATTTGGAGTTTATTGCCAAAATGCGTTACGCTTCCTGTATAATTTGGAACTGACCACTAGAATCATATCACATCACTGTAATGTCATCATGTTTTTTAGAAAAAGAAATTTATAAAATACATTAAAATTTCACGTTAAAAAATATGTTTTCTGGCATCTTTCTATCTAGGTTGTTATAGTAAACTATAAGTTAAAACTTCGATTTCAGGTCTTCTGGCATCATCCCGATTCCAGAAGTACTTATGAGCCTCTTCAACTTCAAAACGGTGTCTGGGGTCGATTTACGGCTTCTGGATATCATCCCGGTTCCAAAGATCCCTATATTAGTCTTGTTTCCGAGCAGGAGAAAATATCATTATAATATCACAACCAGATATTGGAAATAAACCTCATTTTGATCCTAATATGGTTTACATAGTTGGTAAAATAACAAAAAATAATACCAAAATATTCTTCTCAGTTCTTATTTCTGAAAAAATAATCCTGGGAATATACTCAGTTTTCTTAGAGAAGAAACGTGCGACAAATTTCATTCAAATAAAAAGTTCGATTGAATTTTCACTCATTTCGGCTGGAGACGCCCAATACAAAGGATGCCTCGGTAATTACAAGGTTCCAAAGTTTTGCCAGCTTTGTAAACAAATACGAAACAAAATGATCCCCAGGTTTTTTTTTTATTTTTCATTGTGTGCGAAAAATCATGAGCCTAAACCATGTGGTGCCTTGTTAAAAAAATACACCGCAAAACAAGGTTTTGAATAAAAACACCAAATATGTATCTACTAGAAAAAGCTTTTATTTTTTTTTAATTTCCAATATTTTTTTATCATCAGTCTTGGCATACTCATCGTGTGTAACAAAGAGGCTCATATAATTTGCACAGAGCACCGAAGCATGTTGAAAAAAAAAAAAAAAAACGGATGAGTTGATTATTTTTTTCGCACCCTAAAAGCAAATGCACATTGTGTAAAGAAAGCAAAATACGCAACATCAGAAAGCTTGTATTGTGAAGAGTAAGCGCATAAAGCTCCCGCAAAGAGACTTTCTCGATTGCAACTGATAAAATATAGATAGCGCACATTTATTGCTCATTGATAAGGGCACTATGATAAAAATTCTAGCTGGTTGAAAACTTTTCTGGCTGTTTCCTTAATAAAGTATTCTGTAGCGTTTACGTAGGGCTCTGCGCTATGCTCACTGTGTTATGCTCACTGAGTTTTTTTATTATCACGGTGTAGGTCTATGATAAATTTAGCCCAGACACAGTTAATTTATTGAACAGCACGCAGCTTTGGCTAGCCTACTCAAAATATTCCACGCTCCATACGCGCGAAGGTACCGCTCAATAAGGTTGTGCATTTTTTGACGTAGAATATGTCTTACGGCAACATATACAGGGCCCAACTTCAATAAATTGTCCAATTTCAAACGTTTTAAACTCAGTCAGTTTTCAACAGATTTCCGTCATTTTTGCAGCAATAGATAGGAAAATCATCTAAGCACCCGTCCAAATGCAGAAAATTGTAGTCTGATTGTTCGAACTATTGTACTATTGAAAATTGTTGAACCTTGTCGAAACGTAAATGTCGACCTTTGATTGGTCGCTTGCTACCTTTCCCTAAAAAGGACGACAGAATGGAGTACCTAGTTAGCCGGGAATGCACTTGTTAGGCTATATAAGAGACTGCTTCTCCTCAAGCTAGCTCAGTTTACTAGCAGCGGGCAGCAGCGGCGGACATTAGCAGTGATGGCAGTGGGCAAAGGCGGCGTGGTTAGCTGCAGTTCCTACCTTTTTCAGTTCGGCTCCCCTTCGATCTGAGTTGGACCCCACCAGCGGTAATCTAATTCAGATATCGTTGGGTGTATACAGCCAGAAACTGAATGAGACTCGCACCGCCAGGTGGTTTGAAAAGCCACCATCATCCAAAGTGTATGTATATATAAGGTGTGTGCACATATATAACGTGTGTGAATTTATAAGGCGTGTCGCTAGCGTGCGTTGCTAACTATATAGCGCGTGTATGTCTATAGCGTGCGTGACTTGCGTGTGCATGGTAATAGCGTGTCTGTGCATGTCTATAGCGTGTGTGACTTGCCATGTAGTATGTGTGGCTTGCTATATAGCGTGTGTGGCTATCTATATAGCGTCTGCATGTCTATAGCGTGTCCGTGCATGTCTTCAGCGTGTGTGGCTTGTTATATAGCTTGTGTGGCTTGCATGTGCATGTCTATAGCGTGTTCATGTATGACTATAGCGTGTGTGGGTTGCGTGTGCTTGTTTATAGCGTGTCTGTGCATGTCTATAGCATGCGTGGCTAGCTATATAGCGTGTGTGGTTGACTTAAGACAGGCTGTCGTATTCTACGTTAACTCTGCGGTCGTGTTTTATAAACAACCTCTTCAACTTTTTCTGCTCATCACAATGCCTACTAAAAAACTGATGTGATGCAATTTATGTTTTGGTTAATGCACAATGATGAGTGACTGGACAAGACTGATTATCATAGAAGAAATTGTGTCATACCTTTATATAAATATACCTTTTTTGTTGGAAAAACACGAATAACTCACAGGTGTATTTCCCTAAACAAATTCAAATTTTCCAAATATAATTTTGAGCTATTTCAAAAAACAGATGCATTTTGAAAGTTAGGCACAAAAAATGCATTATTTTAAATCATTATAAGATTCAGATTGCATTGTCAAAATATGATTATTTTTTAAATTGAAAAAAGAAAAATGCTTAACAATTTTATTTCTAAGAAAAAAGTTGTCTCAAATATTTTATTCCTAAATTTCTCAGCAAATGTCTTGGGATAGCGACAAGTTATAGAAAAATTTCGTGTGAAAAAGATTACACCAGTTTGTTATCTCTCTGGATCAGTACTGATAAAAGTCATTTTCCCCAGCAAAATTCTTCGAAAATTACAGCCAGTCATTTTCAATTTTCACTTTCAGATTTTCACTTTTCATTTTCAGATACACTAGATTTTCGTCCTAGTAACGTGCTGTTATACTCAGATGAAATAGATCGCGCGCATCGTTCACGGTTACGGAATAAAATTTGACGACAAATCCAACCAAATGATCTTCACTTCAAAGCGAAAAAGAAAAACAAACAGTCTACTCAACCAAAATGAACCTCACCGAAACACTTTTTCACTGACACTGACCGATGCCTTGACAATCTTCGTTAACTGATAAACTGATTTCGTTGTCTTGCTTCCATCGCATGAAATATAATGAGGTGTTTTGACAGTTCACTTCCATGCAAAAAGCAGGAAGGGAGAACTCTAATAGGATTGTGAAAAATAACGTTTATGGATGCTTTTTTTCACTTTCACTCAAGAGTGTCAACAAATATCAACCCTGCTCTGGATTCCATAGCGGTATTTTTTGCGAGCTCCTCAGATAAATAAGATTCGCTGCTCTCTTGAAGCAAGTGCGTCGCTTTGCTCACCAGTGTAGCCCGATGACATAGTAAGCGCGAATAGCGTCGCGATCCGATTCACTTTGTCGTAGTTAAATATACAGCTCTGATTAGGGCTGGGGTCATCGGCGTGAGAGTAGTTGTTTGCGCAGTGAAAGAAAAGACAAGCCTGCTGAGATATATAGTAAACAATCCGCTTTGACAAATTAGTGGTTGAAAAAGATCGATTTTGTGCCAAATAATTGTTTAATTAATAAGTGTTACTTTCAAAGAAAAGACGGCAGCTGAAGCGCAGCGAGAGTTAAAAAAAGTTTCCGAAGGGTACTCGAAGTGAATCAACGTAAGTGATTGGTTCCGTCGCTTTGGAGGCGATATTTTATATGTTGATAGTTGTCTGCGTGAAAGAAGGTCAGAAACTTTCGAAGACGCTGAACTGTAGAAATTGCTTGATGAGGATCCACGCCAAATGCAGGAACGGTTTGCTTCGGTATTATGAGTTACCTGCTAAGCCATTTCCAAGTGATTGTATGCTTTTTCGTTTGTGAACAACTGCTCCAGCGGATATAAAATATAAATTCATTACAGTGACTTAAAGAAAAGCAAGTTATTGGGACTCCCTGGTCATGTTTCTACGTCAATGGCTCGACCGAATATACACTGAGTAGCGCAAAAAAATCAATTTATATTTGAAATCAAAGTGTGCCTATATTTAAAACTTTTTTGGATTTCAATAAATAATACGACAAAGTATTACTTAGTAGACCATTTTGCCTTTTTTAAATTGTTTATTTTATCTAAAAAAATCAGTACCAAATAGTTAACCTAATTGACTAATTAGCAGGTGTGTCATTAATTATTATTCATTAAACAAATAAAATTTAATAATTACTTTGTCTGACTTTAGCTGCTAGCTGACCAGCTCGTCTTAAGCCTTCTTCAACGCACCGAATAGTTTAGCTTGTTCAGAACGTCAGTTTTTGTCAGAGGCGACGCGTGGCCAAGTGGGCTACCTGTTCATTCAATTTTTGCAACATTGAAACAATAGTATTGTGAAAAAAAAAATGGACAAATTTTATTTATCTATATGGCAAAGGAGTTCTACTGTCTAATATGAGCGCTAATTTTCGATAATTTCTTCGTAGAATAGTGATATCTGCTTCATTTCATAGAGGAAATCTGTTTTCCACAGATGTGTTAGGCAATGCCAGATCATTCTGCCAGCCGAAGTGTTTCAGAATAATTTTTTTGCAGGTTTTTTCTAACGGCAGTCGAAATTATGTTTAATATCTTTTTTTCCTCAAAACTCTTCACGTGAGTAAAGAACCTAGCATTGTTTATCGAATTTCAGTTCAATGCTAAATCGTTTCCTTAGAGGATGTTAAAATTTTGAACTAGAAAAAAAGCAGTGCGTAAGAAGACAAACGTGCACTATACGGGCTATACGACGTTCAAGTTTTCAAATGAACAAAACGGATGAAAAGTCTTAAATGAAAACCAAAGAACACCACCACATCCAAAAAAATAATGAATGAATCTGCTACGAAAGCTCTGAAGATTGATGCGTACTCTCGCGGCCACATGGTCTCTCTCAAATTCCAATAATGTCGAGAGAAGAAACAGAAAGGCAAAACTGCCGCTATTCGCATAATAGTCCTATGTAAAAGTTGCGAGTCCTGTGTAAATTTTGCGAAAATGGGTCCATTTTGGCATGTTTTTCAAGAATAGGCATTAAAAAAGTGAGGTTTGATTCCCACAACCTCGATTTTAATGGCTACACTTGTAGAGCATGCCAAAATGGACCCATTTCCGCAAAAAAACAAGAAAACATAGGACTGTTATGCTAGATGTTATGTTAGAAAACGAAACAGGTGAAAAAACACTGAAGAGAGGGTGTATAATGAATGTTTTCTCTCATTGCCATCGGCTTTTCGTTCAACAATGTGTTTGTACCAAAAATGTCATTTTTACGCAAGCGTTGCATTAGTAGTGGTGAACATAACTAACTGCGTTTGCCCTGTCGCAGAGAAGTGTTTGAACGACGCTTGGACAAATGAAAGGCCTGAACAAACGGTAGCCATAACTGAGTGTGGGTTGCGTTGCGTGTGAGTTGTATGGCGTGGTTTGAAGTCTAGCCCATCAGGTTACCTTCTTCACGGCGCATAAGATTACACTAAGTTGACAACAGAATAAGCATGTTCGGGATAATATTACAATTACAAATAAATTACCTTCGATGATTTTTCACTCACCCCAAAAATGTGAAACGGGTAATTTTTTGTCTGAGATTGTCTACCTGTCCTATGAACAGTTTGAACAGGTGGACGAGACGCCTCTGGTTTTTATTGGGGTTAAAGTCAAAGCTTTAGGATGGCTAGATCAAAATAATGCTGCTATTTTCTTCACTGTATCCTTGGTGTAATTATCATGCTGGAAGGGCCAGTTGTCCTCTAGCGTCATTTTCACCATGTATTCTTCTAGGCTCTCGCACAAAATGTCGATGTAACCATCGGCAGTCATAATACCGTTGACCTGCGTTTTATCTCCGACTCCAGCCCAGAGAAATAAATTTTGCACTGAATGAATTTGTGAATTTTTCATTGAAAATACGCACGATAAGTTGACAAAACAGCTACGAACGTTATGCTTGTGTCGGATTAAACAACCAACTGTCAAAACCGAGGGGTGCATGAATGAAGAAAAAACACGGTAAAATAAATTTACATCTTTTTATGTTGTACCCTAGAAGTACCCATTTACGAACAAACAACTTTTTTTTGTTTTTCTGGAAAAATAAATCGACGATGCTGAAATGACGCTCCAAAAATACGCCGCGAAGGTTATGCTGTATATTTGGTGGGACCAAGCCGGTATTATTTGTTACTAGCTGAATGTACCCGGCCTTGCTCGTGTAAAAATTTCTGCTTTTCTATAATTTTCTATATTTCCATATAGGTATTTTTTCCAACCCATCATTGCAAATAATATTTCTATTTTAGTAATAAACTTGCTTATATACAGCCTTTTCCGTTGATTAACAATCGATGCGAAGGCATTCCAGCTGGGTCGAGTGAACTTAAAAACTCCGTTGAAAAATGGATGGCCTCATCAGCCTCATGAATTAATTAACAATTTGGAGATACGGGGACTATCTCCACATTTTCCTCAAGTTTTGAATAACTTCCAATGCAGAAAAACAACCCTCACTATACCAAGCGTTCGGACACCAATTTTCGGTTTTGGGGAGTCAGCTCTGACCTATGAACCTAATATCAGAGAGTATTTGAATATTTTTCTTCTTGAATTTGGAAATAGCGTTGGACGCCCGTTGACATTTTCTAAACATAGTTCTCTTTCCAGAAATATTAACATTATTTAACCAATTTACTCATTTTTTCACAGCTTGACAGAAAGTAGAAATCGCGGAATTGATTTCAAAACAACGTTTCAATATGACGTCCAAGCCTTCTTCTGTATTCTAGTAACCTCCCCAGAAAATGTAATCCGCCATGTACGCTTAAAAAATTGGCGCCGGACATGAATATTTGGATTCTGGACGTCATCTTGGTATCGAAAATATACATATTGCAGACCATATATTCTTTTTCTCAAAATTTTGATGCCGGAAGTCGCCATATTGAATTTAAAAAATGTCGTTGAGCTTTTATTTCTGGTTTCTAAAAGTCATTCTGGTTGCGGAAATACCAATGTTTGGAGGTTTGTAAACGTTTTCTACAGTTGTACACAGCTTCCCAGAAACCAAAAGTCGCCATATTTGTTTTAGAAAAACATCGGACATCATATTCCGGCCCCAAGACATCAACTTCTGGCCAGGAGGGCATGAAAGTTATCGTACCTTTTCAAAAAGTTCCCATAGGGCACTAAAAGACCTAACTTTCTTATAAATTAAGACCCCCTTCCTCTTTGATAGCTGCCCCTTTCTCTTTTCGACATCATGTTCCGGTCTCTGAAAATCAATTTCCGGTCTCCAGATATGACCAAAGGCCTAAAAACTTATCGCATTCATTCAGAAAGTTCCCATAATGCATGGAAAAACTTGATTTTCTGACCAATTAAGACCCCCTTCTCCTTTCCTTTTCCCAATATTTCTATGACCACTTCCTCTGTACAAAGAACACGTATGCCAAGTTTGGTTGAAATCATTCGAAAGTTATGCTGGAACATACATACATACATACAAAACATTTTTTTAAATAAATAGCTGGATTTTAGGAACTCTTATCTTATTTGATCGAAGTCAAGAATCCAGTTTTTGCATTTTAGAAGTATAAAATGTACCAAGTCAAGAATCCAGTTTTGGCATTTTAGAAGTATAAAATGTACTGAAAGTTTAATAATATAAATGTAAAAATTTAAGTGAATTACTGGCACTTGACAATTGAAAAGACTACATAGTTAAAGTCGCAAGGGGGGGGGGGGGGCTGGCCAAAAGACCACGAAAGATTACGGAAGGGTACGGGGGGTCTAAAAAATGATCAAAACATGACCACGTGGTTTAGGAATGTCCCAAAGGTATCGTCAGACACTGATAACCGATTCTTAAGATTCATTTTTGCTCCAAAAATATCAGCATGGGGGAGTTTGTGAGCGTTTTCCACCGGAAGCCGCCATCTTGGATTGGAAATGGCATCGAACATCATGTTTCGGTCTCTGGACATCAACTTCCGGACTTCAATCATGACCGAGAACCCGAAAATCATCAAATTTCAATGAAAGGTTTCCATTATATATGAAAATTTATTACTTTTGACCCCCTCCATCTTTAAGGGTGACCCCTCTCCCTAGTCAATATTTCTATGACCACTTCCTTTGTACAAAGAACACGTATGCCAAGTTTGGTTGAAATCGGTTCAGGCCTTCGAGAGTTATGTTGGAACATACATACATACATACATACAAAACTTCTCTTTTATATAAATAGAATGAGCTATTGAAAACGAACGAAACCATCAAGGGTATCGTCTGAAATTGATGACATTTAAGCAACATTATACTCAACAAGCAGCTCTTTTCACATGCCCTGTGGATTCAACTGGTAACCTTTCATATTACTAGTAACGTAACTTGGTGGGTCTTTGGGATGATGCATCAGGGTTAAATAAATATAAGAACATAGTGTATCGCTTTTATGGGTAATGGTTAATAGACCAACCTTCAAAAATAAAATAAGTTACCTAACTTGTTTGCACAATTATAACATTACAAATGTACATGCATTGCGTATTTTAATTACATTTTTCTTCAAAGTTTCCCGAACAAAAATAAATCGCGCAGCTGTAGATGAGAATCGCCGCACTTCGACATTGGGCCGTACGAATAAAATTACCGCTAGGTTTAGTCGCTTTTATAAATTATCACCATTGAACATGCGATAACATTTACTCTAGTAAACATAACCTGATTGAGTATGATGATGAGATCTATGTGAAAAAGTCATACATAGATCGATTCTTAGGTCATCGGGAAATAACGTTAAACATTAGTTAAACAAAGTTTATCTGTTGCGTGCTGAGGAAAAAAACTAATTTTAGGTACGGAATTGTGCGTGAATAATGGAAGTTTTGCTTCCAAGGAATTGTAGTCAAGATAGGGTAGAAATACACTAACAACCTGTTACTTTATAACGATTTAATTTATTATTATTCTATAACCAGTCACGATAATTAGCTGCAACTCTTTTACATTGTATTTATCTAACAACGTAAGGGCTTAATAATAACGGAATTTTAGAATGAGTAGTGAAAATATGTTTTCATTTCCAAATCAATCAGTACAGCTGTTTAAAGCGCAAATTCCAAACAAAGTTCCTCTTATACCAGGAACTTGTTCACACTTCACATAAACAAGTCTGTCGATACTGATACCTACTTCGCAGCAAGTTGCGGGCTACTTCGATCGTAATAGATGCTAGATGGTAACCAGGCGATAAATGCGATGAATGGTTTTATTAAACACCAATATCCATCTTAATTATATCCCACCGGGTCCGAAATATGGCAGCTGCACTTAGTGATCCATCACACTCGGCTCGTATCGCGTTGCTCATTTTGCTTAATTTTTTCGCCCGGAGGATCCGTTGCACTCTGGTTATGTGTACTCGCAAATACGTGGTACCTTTTGCGAGAAGATAAAGGATCCCGGTAACCCCCTTCCTCCGAAACCTGGTGCGTCAGCAGTCGGCGCATGCGAACAAAAAGCGCCCGTAAAATTACAGTGCATATATGAGCAATTTGCATAATGGATTTTATTATTGCAGTTTTACAGTCCACGGCCGAATCGCTTCTTGTTAAGTGTATGTTTAAACTAAACAACAAAGAATGGAAAACTGCTCGACTGTTCGCAAGATGCCCCTCGTTGCATTGTTCGGTGCAGTTACAGCGTCCAAATACAAGCCAACAGCAGGTATCACCGCAAAATTCGAATGAATAAAGAGTTTGCTGATGAGTGAAACTTTTTTTTATCAGAATTTGCTGGCTCATTTCGCAATTTCGTACGAATTTGGCGGACTAACGAGAAGGAACCGTAATGAAAAATTACTTCAACTCCGTGGCAACAGCAGTGCAGCATTCGTTTTCGCAGTTTGCATCGAGAAAAAATTACAGTGCTGAAAGGAAGAAAGAGCCAAAGAACACGGACAGAGCTGCTAATATATCGTTAAAATATGCCGAAACCACACTCGTTAATAATAAATAATCAATAAATTAATACTGATACAATGCAACACATGCCAATTACGCAAGTTGCTTTTGGCGAGTTGCGAATCTGACGGCGGCTGCGGGCGAGGTACTCACGTTGATGTTGGTGAGTGGAAAGAATCTTGGACGAAGACAAGTTTTGTTACCTATAGCGTACTTTTCGAACTTTTGTTTGTTCAAAAAAGCTGCCGATTAGAATGCAGTATCAGTATAATGGGAAGGAATAGTTACATATTTGAGATATCTAAAAATGCCATAGCAAGAAATTGTTGGATCAATTAATATGAAATCAATTATTTAATTGGAATTTTTGAAGATTTCATGCAATTTTTTCGCCATCAACACGTTGTCTTGTCAATTTAACCTAGTTGGGACGATTCGTTTAAGATATTTACATTACCCAAAGTAAAACATACAAAGAATTATTCATTACTTTTATGTAGCCGCCTCATTCTGTTTAAAAGAATACTTGCTGATAATTTGCATAGTAAAGTGTGATTTTTGAAAATAAGATCATGAAATTGGGCACATGGAACATTAAAACTCTGCCTAATAATCATCATGACTCTCGTGAACTCTATTTGTATCATTTACGATAGAGACGTTCCTTTCCGGTGGCGCTGCCAGAGAGGCACAAAATGTGTTCAGTAAGTTCAGCAATACTACTGTGAATCTTTGACCGTTCAGAAAATGACTCGAGTCAAATCCATTTAAACTTCCATTTATCAACATATTCCGAAGTTGCATTATAAACATTAATAGTTACCGGTTTCAAAAACTACGATAAAAAAAAAGAAAAACGATAAAGTAAGCAATGTAACTAAATGAGTCATTTGACAGTTCGTGGATAGCGGGCTACGAGGCGGGTAGCGATAATAAACAAGCGACGAGTGTGGAGGGACTACCAAATCCCTTCGCGCGAGGTGGCATCAAGCGGTCTCCGCAGAAAAAGGCGGAGACGATTGCAGTGAAACCCGGTGACGGAAAGGCTAACACGCCAGTTTCCACACCGGATAGAACGGTCGATGGTCCCTTGCTAGTCAAGGCCATCGAAAAGAGCAGAGACAAGCGGCCTAGGGTGGCAGCGCTTTGCGAACAGCTCGATGCTATCATCGAGTTCGCGGCGAAAAGGAGCAATATGTCCAGGGCTTCCTCTTGCTTCGGGCTACCATCGACGAAGCTCAGAAGGAGCACGCCGAACTTGTGGCTCGGGTTGAAGCCTCCGAAAAGGGAGCGAGGAGGGCAACTGAATCTAAGCAGGTTCAGACTGATGTCCTCATTCGCCGCGTTCTGCTCTACGGGGCAGGTCGGTAAGCGAACGAGGCAGTCCCCGGGGAAAGCGGCCCCCGATAATGTGAGGAAGCGGTTGGTGGAGCTAGCCTCACGATCTAGCGCACCAACAGGCTCAAAGGCCGCAACATCGACCGGAGCGGCGACTGCGGGAAATCCATGGATTACCGTAGTAGGAAAAGGGCGCAAGGATGGTAAAAAGCGCCAGGATGGAGCGGTGATGAAACGTTCACCAAATGTCAAAAAGGCGAGGAGCAGGAGAGACGCCCTTATACTCAATACTGACGGGTCTAAGTACGCAGAAGTCTTGAAGAAAATGAGGAGTGAAACTCAGCTCAAGGATTTAGGGGCGGATGGGCGGACCATCCGTCGATCTTAAAAACCTGGATGCAATCACCGAGGGGTGCGACGTTGCACACGCCCTCAAAGAGAAGTGCGAGGTGGAGGTGGCCACTGCGTCCAGGGGGGACCCGGGTGGCCATCTTCCAGTTAGCATCGGCAAATGCGAACCTGGCACTAAAGGAAGGCAAGCTAAAGGTCGGCTGGTCAGTATGCCCTCGGGGTATACTCCAACAACCGGACGTTTGCTTCCGGTGCTTCGAGGGAGGACATAAGTCCTGGACCTGCAAGGGGCCCGACAGCAGCCAGTTATGCAGACGTTGCGGATTGCGGGGAGTCTCCCAAACATCAAACGTCAAACACTTTATGGGAGGCCCCAGGTGCCCAGCTGGTAAGCCGGCTGTGAAACCACGGGCATAAGGGTAACGCAACTGAACCTGAACCACTGCTATGCGGCTCTGTAGCTACTATACCAAGCAGTCACTGAGTCGCTGTCGGACATCGCCATCGTATCGGATCCCTACCGCATTCCTCCCGGAAACAGTAACTGGGTTGCGGATAAGTCCAGTATGGCGGCTGTATCGACGACAAGCAGGTTCCCGGTTCAGGAGGTTGTTTCCACCTCAAACGAAGGGTACGCTGTTGCCAAGGTGAACGGAGTGTTCTACTGCAGACTGCAGTTTCTATGCTCCGCCACGTTGGTCTACCGAAAGGTTTACTCAGTTGGTCGACCAGCTATCCATGGAGCTCACGGGCCTAACGCGGGTGATTTCAACGCTTGGGCTGTTGAGTGGGGAAGTCGCACTACGAACCAGAGGGGTCAGATCCTGTTGGAGGCTTTGGCAAAGCTCAACTTAGATCTGGCCAACGTTGGGACCAAATGTACATTTAGCAGAAATGGTGCGGAGTCGATCATCGATGTGACGTTCTCCAGCTCAGGACTGATCACGAACTGGAGGGTAGACGATGGCTACACCAATAGCGATCACCAGTCGGTTTGCTATAGTGTAGAAAACAACGCGAGGCGGCGAGTAACGGGTAGAACCAACACTCACACCGTCCGCGGCTGGAAGACATAGCATTTCGATGCCGAGGTATTCTAAGAAGCAATGGGAAGAGAGTGCAATGGAGGCAGTTGGCTCCGCCCGACTGCTGACCAACTAGTAACTGTACTATCGCGGGCGTGCGATGCCACCATGCCTAGGACCCGGCAACCTAGGAATGGGAAGCCACCGGCTTACCGGTGGACCGATGCGATAGCGAACCTCCGCAGTGCGTGCCTCTAGCAAGACGGAGGTGCAGCGTGCGCGAACAGACGAACAGAAGATTGAGCGCAGCATTTGGTTCTGCAAGGTCGGCACTACAGAGTGCGATTAAGGCAAGCAAGAAGGCCTGCTTCGATACGTTGTGCGTGAGTGCCAAGATGAACTCGTGGGGTAACGCCTATAGGATCGTAATGGCCAAGACCAAAGGCGCGCTGGCGCCTGCAGAGCGATCACCAGCGTTGCTGGTGCGTATCATCGGGGGACTCTTTTCACGCCACGAGCTTTTCCTTGGCCTCCGGCAGTCGAGTCCCACGTCCGACGTTCCAGTATCTCAGACACAAAGCAGGGATGGTCGGCCATCCTGCCGAACATCCAATCCGTGAGCGACGACAGCCGTGTCGAGATTGAGGGAGAGGTTAGGGTTACGAATGAGGAACTCATCGTGATCGCCAACTCCCTAAAGGTGAGCAATGCACCGGGACCGGATTGAATCCCTAACCTGGCAATCAGGCTGGCGATTAAAACGGCCCCCGGGCTGTTTCGGGCAGTCATGCAGAGGTGCCTGGATGACTGCCTCTTCCCGAACAGGTGTAAGCAGCAGAGTTTGTTCTTTCTGCCGAAAGCCGGGAAACCGCCAGGGAACCCATCGGCATACAGGCCTATCTACCTACTGGACACTGCGGGCAAGGTGCTTGAGAGGATTATCCTCAACAGACTGGTGAGATACAGGAGCATCCATGTACTGGTGTCGCTGTACTAGATTCTGGAAAACTACTTCCAGAACCGAGTACTTGTTTACAACACGGAGGAGGGTCAGAAGTGCGTCCCTATTACCGCAGGAGTTCCGCAAGGTTCTATCCTGGGTCCGGTATTGTGGGATGTCATGTATGACTTAGTGCTGGGACTTTTAACCGGATATATTCGTGATCCGGTTATCCGGAGCTTCGGATAGGTAAACGAATACTATCCGGATATCCGTTCAGCCTCCCCAGCTGATCTCGAGGTACGATGCTGGCCTAACAAGCCAGTCGTCGTAGGTTCGAGTGTCGGCTGTTAATGTCAATAGGATTTTTTTTTATTTTATAACAAATTTAATTGCGAATTTCGTTTTAAAAATCATAAAAGTAACAATTTTGCTAGTAATAAGTAGAAAGATCTCGTGGAGGAATTCCATCGTTACAAAATTATTGACAGAACAGTCCCCACATAACTACGCATATGTCTACGGAACACATAGAAGTAAATATGTTTCAAACCTGAGCAAAAGTGAAAAACTCAAAGTAAGTCAACTTTGTTGTGAAGTATTTCATTTTGAAGTGTGATGTTTGCTTGATCATTTGACAGCTTGTCAACATCCAAAAGTTATGTTTACGATCGTAACGAGAGGTTTGAACCGACCGCAATTGAACAGTTTTTTGTGGATGATAGGCTTTGATACTGTTAGCTAATATATAACGTTTCGAAGATAAACAAGCGATTTCTAAATATAACAACGATGGAGATTGTTAAAGAAGGTTAATCGAACAGAAATGGGTACTTAGCGCATAAGGTTTTCTCTCCTAATACTCTGGGGTTCGTCAAGATCAATGTTATAAAATCAAAAATATTTGTTTTTACAAGTTAACTTAAAATGAAATAAGTTATGTTTCCGATAATATCCGGTTGAACGGCTTATATTACATAAAAGTGCTAATATTTTGGGTTATATTGGTGAAGAAAAAACCTTCCGGATTATTCAGGTTTCGTGTTTTATCGCTCTGTAAAAATAAGCAAGAAATAATTTTATTTTCGCTTCTGGGATAGTTGTAGCCATGGTTACAAGAATGAAACTTTGTCAAACGTTTACCGAAAAGTTATTTAATGTATTTGAATGAATTTTGAGCCGAACATGGCTTAATTTAGGATTTCTTATAAGAACGGGCATATATCACTTTTAGGTGGGTTACTCTATACAAAAATATGCCCAGATCCACTCATAAGTTTTTGTTACCACTAGGGCCGGATTTGGTCGTTGGGGGGCCCGGGGCAGACTTTTTCGTGGGGCCTGTTTTTGTTGTGCTACGCCTTCACAACCGCTAGAAGGTGACGAGCAAAAAAAAGGTCTTCACTTCGTCTAGGGGGGGCTCGAGTCGAGAGGCCCGGAGCATTTGCTCCCTTGGTCCCCCCTCAAATCCGGGCCTGGTTATCACTATATGATACGTTTTCAGTGCAAAAAAATATTAAAATAATTATGATCAGGTTTGATGTTCTAAGTATTCCACTGTGCGGCATTTCAATAATGTTGGTAGTTATGCTCGTTAGAAACCATCAGAAGTAAGATGTTTTCAGCTTCAGTTGAATCACTTTCAACCTAGAACGGGTGTCAAAATCAGCTCAGTTTGTTGTGTAAATCATTGCATACTATGTACTATAAAATGTTGCCAAAAACGGAGTGTGCCAAAAACGGAGCATGCCAAAAACGGAAACCTACTGTACTTGTTAGTAATTTCTCAATTAATTTTCAGCACATGCCAAAGCCGTTGGTTAACCGCCATAGAGTAATTAGCTGCTTAAAACGCGCACGGTGGCCAATTGATTACCCGACAATGAATGTAAACAGTTAATAAACGGCAACCACCTTACTCACTTTAAACCCACTAGAATGATTATCCCTTATTTCTATAAATTATAAAATTATTTATGTTATAGTCCCGCCAGGGCATAGACTGCGCACGGGGTGAGGTGAAGAATCTCCAAGGCAAAACACGAGAGTGACGAAGGCGAAACTATTAAAGTTTATGTGAACTACAAGGGCATCAACAGAGAATCTATTAACATTTACGTTCCGCTGCACAACACCTTAACAGTATGTGCAATGATGAAGCGAACTTATGTGGCCGGCAGCATTGCCCGTTTCCCATGATGTTCAGCGGTAGTTTTTTTTCTGCCAGCAATAATTTATATATTATTGCGTATCAACATTAGTTAAAGGCTGTTTCAGGTTGTTTGGCACGCCTCATTAAGCGCCTCTCGGCCATGTTACCTAGAGGCGCAGTACATTGGAAGATAGCAGCCATACGTTATTTTATGCAATTCAAACCCATTTACTGAAGGCGAAAAGCTCGTTCAAAGTAATGCATGAATTAGCTAATTGAGCAGCATTTGAATGAAAATCCCATTTAGCTGGAGCAAAACTGCTCCAAATTACATACATTTTGGACAGATAATGAATTTAAATTACCATTCGGGACCCCGGCTGGCTTAGTAGCTTGTCCTCTGGCGAGTGACAGTTTGTGAAAGCAAACATGCACCAATTTGAGTTGCACCTTTTACGACAAGATCAACTCGGCGTCAACACGAAACCCGTAACGCGGTTCGGTCTTGAGGGGTAGGTTAACAACAGCGCAACTCCGTGGCGTGGATATTTGGTTACGGAATGTATGTGTGCAGTGAGGTACAGCGTTTTAATGAGCATCGCATGGGTCCGTTGTACATCATGTTTCTGTCACTTTTCTTCATGCAATGCCCGAAAGGATGACTGCTGAATAGTGCAACTGCGTCACGCGAATGTCAAAGTACCGAAGGCGAAAGTGATACGAAACGAAGGAAAGCTCTCGAGGACAGTAATTAAGCGTATGTTGCGCGGGCAGTTAGCTGAATATTGGCTAGAACTTGAAAAATAGAAAATCTGCTCGGGAATTGGTAGAGATTTTGGTAGAGACAGATTGAAGGAAAATAATTGTCTAATTTTAGAAATAGTTTTCATCCCATGCAGAATAGAAGAACTCATTCTCGTATGAACGTTCATACGAGAATGAGTTCTTCTATTCTGCATGGGATAAAAACTATTTCTAAAATTAGACAATTATTTTCCTTTACTCATTTTCGAATTTTGTATATATATTTAGAACGAGACAAATTCTACTTCAAATAGTTCTACATGTGAAGAACTTATTGTTAAAGCCACAAACCTATTCTTATGAAGCTCTTTTTCATTTATATTAGATTCAATAAGAAGAAAGACTTATAATACAAACCAATCACTCAATATGATTAATATCCGAAACTCATTCAATCGACGCTGCATTACAACTATCCAAACGATTGCGAGGTCCAAGCCTATAACTCCGCTTTTCCACAGGGAAGAGAGAAAAAAAAAAACCAACAGCCTAACTAAAATGGCTATATCGTGTTAAACATCTCAATTCTAATGAGACTGAATGTGAATGAAAATTATGAACGCTTATCACCGTATCAAAACTAATTTGATCATATTATTGGTGCCCAGTGTGATTCTTCAAATAGTTTGTATGTACGAAGAAATAGCCCAGCGAATGGGAAAGGAAATAAAGAAATCGTGTTTGTTGTTGGTTATAATGGAATAACAGCAGGAGGAAATACGATCAGTTATAGTAATCTACCTAACAGGGTGCCCGAACGAATTCGGCCCGAGTTTGCGCGGAGAGATCTGGTTCCTGAGTGTGATGGACAGTTGGGCAAATGATACGCACGCTTATAATAGAGAATAAAATCATGATAAATATCGCAAACTGATTGATTAACAAGAGTCTGATTAGTGAGCGTGCGTTCGGTTCGAGTGCAGAACAAAACACTAGGCGCTTTCCGCTTGTACCTCGGGGCCAGCAGCTAATAAGTGAAGATCTATCTTCTCGCGCTGTTGTTAGCTCGGTTAAAAATGGGAGTTGACACGGTGCATTTCACGCACGGTGAAATGTGCTGATTGGATTCATCCGTACACCCACGGCTTCCGTCTGGATTGGGGCCGCTTAAACCACAACACAAATTTACCTCCGTGTCCAGACAAAGGGGAAAGGCATTAACAGATTAAGATCCTACATATTAATTTTCTCTTCATTATTAAATGTCGACCTCTTTAAGCTCTTTGGTCGACTCTATCTGTATCTTTCGCTCGGTGCCCCTGGCATCCACGAGCTTACAGCTTGGGTCAGTCAACAGAAACATATACAAACACTGTTAGCCAACAGCAGAAGTGTAAAATATGATGTCATGATATGACTACAATGTCAAGAACATGTTTGTAGGGAATAAGCTGGTAAATCTCGGTAAGTTGGAATCCGTTGCGGGATCTTCTCCGGGGCTTCCACTGGATGGAGTGAGTATCGGAATACGAGGGTTCCGCTGTTGCGTGTTTCCCTGCCAGGTACTCTGCGCTATCATATTAACGTTTATCATGTGCCAAAAGCAGCGGGAGAGCTGAAAATCTTTGGCTCACGACTGTGGCAATGGGGTTGGGTTTGTATGAAGATTCCGTAGATCTCCTATAGGAGCAGAGCGCGTGTTGTAGCCATTGAGCGATATTTTCAACTGCACGGTTAAACGACCGAGGGATACTCAAATGTGCAATGGAGAGTTCGACACCTTACCCTCTATTCATTAGCTACAGCTCTTTTGGGGGGAAATGATACTTTAAGCGATTGCGTGGCCCCTAGTCTTCCTCATCCGGTTGGCATCCATGTCCAAAATATCTCACGTTAACGATATCTCTTCATTTGCCTCGCTCACGCCAGGGCAGAGTGTGTACTTCGCACATTGATGGACCATTCCAAACCCGTGTAAGCCGGGACGGAGGCAAGGAACCACCACGGGTGGTGGGACGGCTGTCTGTGCTTTCCAATCCGTGTCAGTCCAGCGGCGATCCCGCTGTGTTTTTAAGATGTCTTTATCCTTTCAATATTTTAATAAAAGATAGATATTAGGAGATTGCCTGCAACACTTCTGCGCCGTCGAAACTTGCAGTTTGTCAATATTATTGTAAGATGAGTTAACATTCGTATACTCTCTAAAGAGTGTTTGTACACTACATTTGTTTGTATCGTTTAAGATTTAAATATTGTGAAACGTAATTAACAGTTATTGTTTTTAAATAGTTCATTTGACACGGCACGATACAATTTATGTTTAACTGAGCCAAGTACATTTTTTTAAATTCTAAATTAGCAGGGAAAAGAGGGAGGCACATTTTTATATCTCGCGGCCGACTACGAGCTAGTGGGGATATAAGGTGAGAGGAGGGGAGTTACCATTATTTAACAGTTATATGTGAAACAATTTAATGAGTCATATAAAATCGTAAAAACTTATTTCTCTTAAGTCATACAGAATGCAACAAAAAGTTTCAAATTCATTCAAGGTAAACTGCGAAGTTACACAAAATCGTAAGGATTAGGAAGCATTTGTTCTTCACGTATACCAAAAACAGCTCATATTTGGTGAGGAAATTTAGAATATATGGATGTCTATGAAACATTTTCAATGTGAAACAGTGTTCGAATTTTTTTTGCCAGGAAAATTGTTTTTCCTTGAAATTGCCTATTTTGAAATGTTTACAACAGGCCCGTAGCTACCGGGGGGCTAGGGGGGGCTAAGCCCCCCCACGTGTTTTCATTGCCCCACCACGCAATTTTCTCATATATTTGATTGATACTATGTAAAAAAAAACCAAATGAAAAATCTGAAATATGACCAATAAGCATTATTGAATAGTCTCCAGTAATAGTTTATTGAATCTCAAAAGAACCATGTTTAAATCCGAACAATCAAAACGGTCGAACTCATATGACAAAAAGGTTAAATTACTCAATCTTTTGGTGAGCCCGCTTGATTCGCGGCGAAGTTGAAACTGACGATCCGCGTACTTCCGTTTCGGATGTTCGGACCAGCGTCTGGGAGTGAAAATGTCAGTTTTTTTAAATGTGTCATTTTAATGAGAGAACCAATCACAGTTTTATATGTTTTATTATATTAGAACGATGCAAAACAAGTTTTGCTGCAAAATTTGACCAGATTTTCCAGAAGTTTTTATTGTCAACTTTTCGATTTCTTGGATTGAACAAATCGTGGGCAACAAATGACACACAAGACTAGTTTTTTCAAATATTCAATATTCAGACAGTATTTAAACTTCCTGCAGTGTGCTTCTTGTGATTCATGTTTATGTTCAGTTCATTTTATTTTGGCCGGACTTTTTCACACCTCGGAAGAATAACCCAGTCCGTTACCTAGCCCAGACAACTATGTTACAGTTCGGTCCAAAATAAAACCGGACATAAACATTGATCAAACATTGCGAATCGTCAAATTTAGAATTTGGGCTAACGGTTGAATCGCTCCATTCTTTTTTCGCGAATAGAATCTCTCAAATTGTGGTGATACGGTGAACATGGTAGCTTGTGTACCACTAGTGTCTAATTCAAAAAGCTTTTTTTTGTGTGAAATAAAGTGCTATAGGTGATCTAGTGCTAGTGATCCGACGGCCAACTTGGATATCTTAACGGATAAGTAGAAGTGTCTTTGCATGCTTTTGATTTATTCTGTTTTTTATTGATTTAATTTGTGCCAGCGCCGACCACCGCGTCTATATCACATAGACGCTACGGCTGCTGATTGAAATTTCATTGTTGTTTTTTTCATTGTTCGCTGCCTATAGCCTCTGCCGTTGCTGCTGGACGATACCAGCGTATTTGTCTGCAGTGGCGTCTGCTTGTTTGTATCGGGATAATGGATTGTGCGAAATGTGGCAATACCATTCGCATTAGCGATGATCCTGTTATTTGCGTTGGTAAATGCAAGTCTCAATTCCATAGAGTTTGCACACCACTGACAAAAATAGCAGCGAAAGTCGTAAATGATAATGATAATATTGTGTTTAAATGTGTGTCATGTCTATCAGCCCAAGATGACGGCGGAAACATTGATGCTTTGAGTGGTGAGCTGACCAAGATTATGGGTGTATTGTCATCTATGTCTCAGTCGCTTACCGATAACCAAAGCAAAATCGAATCAAAGATAAACACGGCAATTTCAAGTGGTATCGAGATGATTTTGAAATCGGTCAGTGACTCTCTGCGTGAGAGTATGGTATGCATTGAAATCAGTGTTGCCAGTAAGCTGAATGATTTCAAAAAATATCTTGAAATTAAAGATCGGGAAAATAATGCAGCCTCAATGAACAGAAAGAGAGCACGTAATGAGAGAACGGTTCACTCTGAATCGGACTCAAATCCCAGTAAGAAAATGTTTTTAGCACGCGATGAACTGATTGTGGACGATTCGAGACGCGATGACGAGGTTTTTTGTTGCAATAAACAAACCTAGGCGAACGTTTTAGCGGGGTCAACTGGGGCCGTTTTTAAAAAAATTCAAAGAAAAGAAAACCGTAAGGCTCGGCCGGTCATTGTGATCAAACCAGTCGAGTCTTCTCAATCTAGTGAAAACACTAGATTATTTTTGAAAGAAAAATTGGATCCAAAAATACACAAATTTAGTAATTTTAGGAACGGAAAGAATGGCTCGATTATTGCTGAGTGTGCAACAGGGGATAATGTTGAGGTTGTGAAAAAAGATATAGAGAGCAATCTAGGTGAAAAGTATAGTGCTGTTATTCCCACAATTCCGAAACTAAAGTTGAAAATTGTGGGAATGAGTGATCGGTATTCCTCTGAAGACTTCATTGACCTGTTGAAAAGTCAAAATGACATCAACGTCAATGAAGTAAAAGTTATTGCGGAGTACGAAAATACTCGCTTCAAATATAATAAATATAATGTAATTGTTAAAGTTGACAAGGATACTTATAACGCCTTGATGAGTGCTGGAAAAGTAAGCATTGGGTGGGATAAGTGTCCTGTACAAGAGGCCATTAATGTTTTGCGTTGTTTTAAATGTGGAGAATTTGGCCATAAAAGCACGGAGTGTGTTAATCCTGAAACATGCTCAAATGTAGCGGGCAACACAAGACATCTGATTGCTCTTCAACTGAATTTAACTGCGTGAATTGTTTAAAGTCAAATAAAGAATTGAAAATGAATTTGGACGTTAAACATCCGCAGCTTCTAGTTCACAGTGTCCGGTTTATCGGAGACTGTTCGAAAAAAGAAAAAGCAACATGTTTTTTAGTAAATAGCAGCTAAAAGAATCGCAATGTAAGAGGAAGTTAGAAATATTATATCTGAATATTGCTGGTTTATCTACAAATTATGTTGCTTTGCGGCATCTTGTGGAAACAAAACGTCCAATGTTAGTATTTATAACCGAAACTCATATAGTAGATTCTGATGCATTTGATCAGTATAGTTTTCCGGGATACAAAGTTGCTTTTTGCCTTTCGCATTCCAGACATACTGGTGGGGTTGCTATTTACGCCAAGGAATCAGTAACATTCAACATTCTATCAAACGAATCTGTTGAAAACAATTGGTTCCTTGGAATTTCAGTTGAAGGAGGCATGACGATTGAAAACTTCGGACTTTTATATCACTCCCCTAGTTCAAGTAACCAGCGTTTTTTAGAAATATTAGATAACTGGTGGGATAACTTCGTTGATTTAAACAAATTAAATGTCATTGCTGGTGATTTCAATATTGATTGATTAAATGATCCAAATTCGAATCAATTGAAGCAGTTAGCTAACTTTTACAATTTAACACAAACGGTTTCAGAATTTACGAGAATTTCCAGACATTCGCGTACATAATTGATCACGTGTTTGCTAATTTTGACAACGTTCATTCTGTTACAGAGGCCGATTGTTAAATTTCAGACCATGAGACAATTAGTATTTTGATAAAGAATGATCGAAACCGTGATGAAAAGGTAAAAATTAAGTGCTGGAATAGATATTCAAAGCAGGCATTGTCTCAGCTTGTTTTGAGAAGCTTGGATTTTCTCCCAATAACTGGTGATTTGAATAATAAAGCAGCTGTTCTCACCAATACGCTGAAAGAGTGTACCAGTAGTCTAGTTTTTGAAAAATACATTGAATCGGATAAATCGAACAGCTGGTACTCTTTGGATCTTTTACGTTTAAAACGTAAAAAAGATATAAAAAGTACAAACAATTTTGCCGAAGTAACGATAACAATAATTGGAATAGGTACACTGTCGCGCGTAATTTATATTCACGCGCCTTGAAAAAGGCCCGTTGTGAATATATACAGAGAAAGATCGATCAACGTCAAAATAACAGCAAAGAGTTATGGAAAATATAAAAAACATTAATGAAAAATAAAGATCGTTTTCCGCAATCCATAACATTTGACGGTTTGAGAGAACAATCAGCGCGAGTAATAGCAGAGAAATTCAACAATTATTTCGTTGATAGTGTTCAATCGATCAATCAAAGCATTGATTTGGTCAATGAACCGGACGAGATAATACAGCCGATCAATAATAACTGTAGCTTTGATGGTTTTCATCCTATTACTTTTGCAGAGTTGAAAGATATTTGTTTTTCTTTGGAAAGATCGGCTGGTACCGACAATGTCAACGCAAAAGTAATACAAGATTGCTTTTATGTTTTTGGACACGACCTGCTGGACCTTGTTAATGAATCATTACAAACGGGGCACGTGCCTGAAGTTTGGAAGGAATCTCTTGTGGTTCCTATCCCCAAGATTACTGGGACGAATAAAGCCGAAGAGTTCCGTCCCATTAACATGTTGCACACATTAGAGAAAATATTAGAACTTGTTGTAAAAGGCCAGCTGATGAATTATTTAAATAGTAATAACTTTCTAATCCCAGAGCAATCAGGTTATCGAGAGGGTCACTCTTGTGAGTCTGCTTTGAATCTGGTGTTAGCAAAATGGAAAGAAAAAATCGAGGCTAAAGAAACTATTTTTGCGGTGTTTTTGGATCTAAAACGCGCTTTTGAAACAATTTCTAGGTCCTTATTGTTACAAACATTGGAGCGCTTTGGTATCGTAGGGACAGCATATAAATGGTTTGAAAGCTATTTGTGTGCTAGAACTCAGAAGACTCGTTTTAACGATTTTGATTCGGATTCCATTGCTAATACACTTGGTGTACCGCAAGGAAGTGTTCTAGGGCCCATTTTATTCATTATTTACATTAATGACATGAAGCGAGCTTTACGGTTCTGTGATATTAATTTATTCGCTGATGACACTGTTCTGTTCATTGCAGCGGAGCATCCGCTTGATGTTGTAGCACTTCTAAGCCAAGATTTACATTATCTAGCGAATTGGTTAAAATTTAAGCAACTAAAGTTAAACATTAGTAAGACAAAGTACTTGATAATTTCTTCAGCCAACTCCAGACTAGCCGTAAATATTGAAATTGATGGTGAGACGATTGATCGCGTAAATGAAATAAAGTATCTTGGAGTGAGTATTGATGACAGATTAACTTTTAAGTCTCACATTGATAATGTCATCAAAAAATGGCCAGAAAATACGGTGTCTTGTGCCGGTTAAAGGATGAATTGACTATTAGAAGTAAAATTCAGTTGTACAAGTCAATTATTTCACCACATATAGATTTCTGCTCATCCATTTTATTCCTGGCAAACAATACGCAAATATTGAGATTGCAACGTTTACAAAATAGAATTATGCGATTAATATTAAAATGTAATAGATACACTTCCTCGAGTTTTATGCTGGACGCATTGCGATGGCTTTCTGTGAAGCAAAGAGTATATTTTTTGACAATGGTGTTTCTATATAAAATTTTTAATAATATGTTGCCTCGATATTTGTGTGACCGGATTGATAGAGGAAGAGATTTGCACAGGTACAACACTAGAAACGCGGAAGATGCCAGAGCACCAAATTTTCTTTTTGGAAGATCACAGAACTCTCTGTTGTACAAAGGAATAAACTTTTTCAATTCGATGCCCAGGCAAGTAAAACGTGCAGCAACAATGGCAGAGTTTAAACGGCTTTGTATTTCACACATTAAGTCTGTTTTGTAGACAGCATAGATTTTTTGTAAATTTAAAAAGAAGATTGTAAAATTGAATTTTTTTTTTAATTTATTTGGTATTTAAGTTATTATGTTCATTGATGATGATGGATTTTTTGTTTGAATATAGTTATATAATTTTAAATAGTAGAGTAAACAAAAGAGTCGGCTACACATGTTTGAGTCACGCGCGCGGAGACTGACATAGACAAACTTGATATGAGTACATCAGGTTTAAGCCCCTGAAATGGAAACAAAAAGCATATCGGGTTGACAAATTGCTTTTTGGCTTGTAATATTTTCTAAATTATTTTACTTTCTTTTTAACAATTCATCTGTTTTTACAATTTGAAATAGGGTTTGGAGCGAAAACTGAAAAGGCTTGAGTTTGCCTGTGATCTGTAGAGCTCGTTATCGAGAACTATAGTATCATTGGATCTCTCTCGTAGTTCTAGATCGTTATCTAGAACCAATTCTGATTAGTGCACGCTCTTAAACATTAGGTTCAATTCCTAATCAAGTCCAGATAATTTTCGGGTTGGAAACGTTCTGGATGAGCCTTGGATTGGAAATCCGTCAAATTTTTTTTTTAATTATTGGTATTCATTTGAAGGGTTACTATGTCTGAAATTAATAACCAGTCCGTTATTTGTTTGCCAACTGGTTACATTGCATGTTTTTAAAAATATCTCATATAGATAAATCGTCCAGCTCAAACCGATGTAGGGGTATGAGGTGGGACCATCATCATCATCATCATCATCATCATCATCATCTCAGTATCGTCGATTTTGAATAGGCGACCTACGAAGATGGGTTTCTAACGCTGTAATTCCTTCAATGCATTTATTGTTTCAGATTATACCTTTTTAGTACTCTCTTCTGTTTTTAGTTTTTCGAACGTTGTGTAAATGGCTCTAATAAGTGTCATAGAATCGTTGTATTCTATCACTCGTCCTTGCATTGCTTCTCTTGCTGGTTTGATCATTTATTTAATGAATATTGAATTAGTCGAATAGCGGGTTCGTCACTGTAAGGCAGAAATTATAAAGTTTTTATCCCTGCTTTTTTTTTTCAACGATACGCACATGTGCAGCTTGTTTTTTTTTCGGAATATATACTTGGAAATCCAGATTTTCGGGAATAAGAAAATTCTTACGGGACGCCACTAACGCTTATTTGAATATATATAATTGACCTTCTGAATCTTTTGGTGCTAAAAGGAGGAAAACTGCAGAACTTATAAGAATTTGAATTTGTGAGTACCCGGGTACTCCGTTGGACGCGTAAAGGTACTTTTTTGTCGAGAACTTAACGGTTTTAAACGGCTTTCCCTCCAAAAAAACGTTTACTTAAAAAAAAGCTCTGCCCCCCCACGCAAACCGGATTACCTACGGCTCTGGTTTACAAGAGCTTTGAATTAACTATTTGTAAGCTCCTCAACACCAAACTTGCTCACCGTGCCAATTTCGATTGGTGGGTGTGTTTCTATAATATTGATTTTTCTGTATCCCAGTGGCGGGAAGGAAAAAAGCGGATATGAGGGAGTAGCAACTTCAAATTTGTGCATTGTAAATTCCTAAACGCCAAACATGAGACCTTCTAAACACCAAAGGTTATTATTGTGTTATTCTGTACAAACACGAATCTCATGATATTGAATTTTCTGTACCTAGGTGGCGTAGTTGAAGAGAGGTTAGTTTTGAATCGTCTTCATCAATTTGTTTTTTTTTTATTGCAAAGTAGAGATCGTTAATATTTATCATCATTTAATTTAATTGCAAGGTGTTTTAAGTCTCAAGGGTGTTTTTATGTTGTTTGTTTCCAACAGATTATTTCCGTTTTCGCAACAGTGGATTGAGAAATTACTTACGCGTCCATCAATATGCGGCAAAATTGTAATGCCCATGACGGGAACTATTGAACTATTAAAAATGTCGAGACATGTTTTGAACGCGGATTTCGACCGCCAATAAGGCCAATAAGTGTATTTCTTAAACCGAGGTAATATCTAGAGGCCGGAAATCGACTCAAGATGTCAAGAAGACATTCTCCGGTTTCTGAAAAACGTTCCAATACCATCAAATATAAATATTTCTTCAACCAGAACAGTACCGAAACTGGAAATCAAACTTAGACGCCATTTTAAAATCAAAGATAGCGACATCCGGTTTCAGAAACGGTACAGACATCATTTTGAAATTCATAGAATCGATCTCCAGTTTACATGAAACAGCCGGAAATGACCGAATAACTGAGATAATGCCCAGAGACCTGAAATCAACTCTAGATTCTTAAATCCAAGATGGTGACTTCCGGTTTTCGACCAAGTACCACCCAAAATGGGCATTTCTGTAATCGACGTGATGCACATAGACCACATACCCCATTTTTAAATTCGAAGTTTTAACTTCCGGTTGCTGGAAAAAAGCTAAAAATAGTCATTCCATAGCCGAGATGATGCCCAGACAGCGGGATTCAAATCCAGACGCTATTTGGAAATACAAGATGGTGACTTCCGGTTATCGAAAATGACCAAATCTAAGCATTTCTGTAATCGAAATGATGCGCATAGCCCAAAAATCGCAATTTTCGGTGTTATGGATAACAGCCAAAAATGATTAGTGAAGGTTATTGACATAAACATATTGATACAAGATAATCCATCGTAATCTTATCGACTATCATTCAAAGAATTAGTGAAAAGGGGCAGTTTACATCGAATTTATCTCTTGTGATCGTTCTTACATGCAATAAAGGGTGTCCACGATGAAATTGCCACACCATGAAACTGCTCTAACCTTTTAACCGTTGGGTAGAATTTAATGAAAATTTGGGTGGATTCAGTTCATAGTGCATTATTTACATCCTGCAAGTTTTAAGCTCCTGTGATCAAAACTCGCGGAAATGGAGTCGAAAGAACAGCTCGTGCGTGATAAAATCTTGCGCATTCATCACGATAACAAGGATCTCTCGCATCGTTCTATCGCTAAAACGTTGGGAATCGCGAATTCCACGGTGTCGCGAGTGATTAAGCGGTTCGAAGAACGATTGACCACCGATCGGAAGCCCAGAAGTGAAGAAAAATGCATTCCGTACAACACCAAATATCACAACCGCGTTGTTGGGGCCTTCAACCGAAACCCGAGCACCTCCGTTCGGGATGTGGATAAGAAGCTGCACCTAAGCCGAAGTTTTGTCCAGAAGGCCAAAACTAAGGGTGGGCTTCGAACGTTCAAGGTACAAAAGGCCCCTAATCGCGACGAGAAGCAGAACAAGTCCGCCAAAACCCGTGCCAGGAAGTTGTACCTCAACATGCTGACGAAAGTTGAATGCTGCATCATGGACGACGAAACATATGTGAAGGCCGACTTCAAACAGATCCCCGGCAGCCTGTTTTTCACGGCCAAGGATAAGTTGAGCGTTCCCGAGGATGTCCGCACTCAGTCCAAATTTGCGAAGAAATTCCTGGTTCGGCAAGCCATCTGCACGCGCGGGAAGCGGAGTGCACCTTTCGTGACCAGGGACACGATGAACGGACAGGTGTACGTGAAAGAGTGCCTCCAGAAGCAGCTGCTCCCTCTCCTGAAGGCCCACAACGTCCCAACAATCTTCTGGCCGGATTTGGCATCATGCCACTACTCCAAGGACGTGCTGAAGTGGTATGCGGACAATAAGGTCAATTTCGTGCCGAAAATGTTCAACCCTCCCAACACTCCGGAGCTCCGTCCCATCGAAAAGTACTGGGCGATTATGAAGCAGCACCTTCTTAAACAACCTAAGGTAGTGAAGACAGTCGAGGAATTGAAGAAAGTATGGGTTTACATGCAAAAAACGGTTGATTCAGAGGTTATGCACAATCTTATGGCCGGGGTTAAGGCCAAGGTGCGGGCATTTGCGTATGGATTGTAAATAAAATACGAGTAAAATGGTAAAATGAAGTTTGATAGTTATTTTTCAATCCCTGAAAATTTGATGGCAATCGGATGAAAACTCGAATTTTGCGAATCAATTTTGTGTGTGTCAAATTCATCGTGGACACCCTTTAATGCAAGCCATGTAACAAACAGCCCTATGTAGTTATACGTCAAATTTGCGGTCGTGGCTTTGCAATCAACATTACGAGATAATTTCTCATTAAAATTAAAATTAATGACTTCTACTAGTACTATTGATTTAGCTGAATCTGAATTATTGGACAGATGCTTGATTTAAGATTAAGACAATGCTGAATCTATGGCCAAACAACACATAATGGTTTCTACCACATAATGGTTTGGTTTTCAATGTTCTCTTTATGTGCATGGAAAGAAATGTAATTTTAAACGCGTTTTTTACTGCATGGTAATGTTCCGGTAGTGGCCAATGCTGTCTGTATTCAGAAATTTGTCTACTGGTTGATTCCTGATGAAAAATACTGAAGATAAAGGTATCGCATGCTATATTTTGATGCAGAAATGGAAATTCTCCCACTACGAGTTTTTTGGGGCTCCAGATTGTTTCGGAAGTGACCAATGAAGCCTATATTCAAAAATATGGCTTTTGAAACATTCCTGATGAGAAAACCTGAAGATAGAGGCAGAGCCGCGAATTTTCACTGTCAGCACACTTGGCTTATACATGACATTGAAGCTCTTGAGTTGCTCTACAAAACGCCATATTCAGATATTTTTTCTAGCGATGTTGAGAAGAGTAGGATGACCCTGAAAATTGACAATTTAAAAAAAAATACGTTTTTTTCGTCATGTTACCTCTTTGCCATATATTGTGACCATGCATTTTTAAATACAAATAGTGTAGAATAATACCATAATTTTTTAAAAAAACCCATGAAGTCTAGCAGGAGTTTTTGCACATTTTAGTATTTGGACGTTTTTGGACATAACATTTTCAAGGGCCGTTTTACCCTTCTAACATCAATGATAAAATTGAAATTTTGCAAAACCCTACCCTTTCCTACCTTGAATAGACAAACAAACGCTGAAAATTTCAGCTTAATCGGAGAACATCAAATCAACGTCCCTCAGAATGGCGGGAGAAGTTGCTTAGGAGCCAGTTCGGCTCTCGCGAACTGGCTCTTAAGCAACTTCTCAATTATTTCGCATATTAGCCAAAATTGCTTCACATTTGCTGCCTTCCCAAATGCATTTTTGACAATCGGCCTCCGTAGGGACCTTGTATAGGGTGTTTACCATCACGAGCAACTGTTTTTTTCGATTTTGGTGAAAATGGCATAGCAGCCAATTTTTGAATTATGGGTAGTGTATGGAAGCCCCCTGTCTCCGTCAGCGCTCATTGTCATTTTCAACTGAGATTCGTCATGCGAGAGTGACGCTGATATTCTCCTCTTTCAAGTGGAAATCATTACATTTTTTTGAAGCCTGAAGCCTGTCAAAATTAAAGCAAGAGGTTTCGAGTAGTTTTCATTCAGTTTCTAATTCGCCATGGCGGACGAAAACATGCGTGTAGGCATGTTTTTTTTTTAATTCTTTCTTGGTTTTATTTATTATTTATCAATTCCTCCTCAGTTTTCGCGACAAAATTGTTGGGGTAGATCTTACCCGATCAGAAGGGCAAAACAAAATTGTAACAGAAGCTATTAGTGTGTTATGAGAAAAACCTTTCCGGTTGTGTTTTCAATTTGATCCCGTTAGGTGTTAAAATAACAGAAATTGTTATTGCTTAATGGTATTTCTTGATGAACGACGCAACTTCCGGAAGGCACTTTGTACTGTAAGTTTCCTCGTTCACGACCAGTCCGGAGCGAAAGAAGAGTAGCTTTGACATCCCCTTCTCGCTGATTGTCAGCCACAGCTGCACCTTCTTGGGGAACTTGGTGTGTGAAAGAAACCTCATCTTATTGCTTACTTCCTTCGTAGGGGAATTAAAATACGAAGTCCCTGCCAGTCGTTGCCATCCAGGGTGAGACATCACCACCGCCACGTGGTGGTTTGCGAGGGAAATTGATTTGAACAGCATATTCAAGCGCTGCCGCTGCGTCATTGCCTGCAGCTCCGAGACTAGTGAACGGAACTGCTGCTTCCTGATAGGTATGTTCATGTTCGCCAAACACTTTTTCATTGTTTGGTCGGTGCACCGACCTCCCGGCCAAGCGCACGCAGCGATGTAGCAACTTTTCCCTCGGTCTTTCTCTTCAGCATCCTTTGGAGCTTCTTGTCGCTCAGGGTCACCAGCCGTCCGGAACAGGGCATTCTTTCAATGCTCTGTTTGTTGTCCAATAATGCGTATCCGGTGTCCACGAACTGCCGCACGATGTCCTTTTTCGACGCAACGGGGTACCGTTCTTAGAACGCGCACACTTCTGAACGGATAAGTTCCACTGTTCTAGCTATCACGGTTAGAGTTCGACTGATAGAGCTATCGATTTTTCCTGCTGACTCATGGGTTAATATGATTGATGCTGCATGCGTAGTTTCGTCAGTGCGTGTAAAGGTAAACCCATGAAATATCTGCAATTTTTGTCCATTTTTTACGCGTACGTTACACCCTGTAGCGCTACCTACTCCGGATAATAAAGTAGGTAATTTATGTTGAAAAAATCATATTTTTCCAATTAATTGTGCAATCACTTCCTAAAGCTGGCCAAAATACCCCCGTTACCCTAGCTATTCTATGTATAAAAACATGACTAGGCTCACCAAATTCACCATGGTTCTCACACTAAACGCAGCAGGTTTGTAATAACCAAAGTTTGTACGATGATATTGGTTTATAAGCATTTTTTTTGTAAGATTTGGACCAATGCGGTTTATAAGCATAGAACAGGGCCTCAGCATGCGTTGAGATGCACGAAAATTTATCATGGACAGCAGCTTCGGGGAATCCAGTTCAGCATAACTTACGTCGGCGTTCTAGAGTGTTAAGCCCAAGTAGGTGGCAACGGTCTAGATATTGGATGGCATTTGGTCATTTTGACTGTTTTCCAGACACCGGCATTTTTACCTCTGTGTATCATTCTGGTTCCTAAAATCCAAATGTTTTAAATGAGATGGGAATCGGTCATGTTGGGCTGTTTTTAATAACCGGAAGTCACCATCTTAAAATTCAAACGGATGTCTGCGGTCGATTTTTGGCTTCTGTGTATCTTTACAATTCCGGAACTAACCATATTGGCTGGTATTGGGACACTTTCGTCTGTTTTCCAGAAACCGGAAGTCGCCATCTTGGATTTCAAAGTGGCTCGTGGAGTCCATTTCTGGTATCTGTGTATTATTCCAAATCCGAAAAGACCGATACAGGTCGGAATCTATTATCCGGGATTCGATTATCCGGAATAATTTTGTTTCTCGAACTAAATTTCTATTTTTAACAACGGCTTTTACCCGTTTACACACAAGTTCATTAAGCAGGGAAAGCGAAAAATAAGCGAACTGGAAAAATGATACAGATTTGGAAAAATATACCGCATCCCGACGAGACTTGAATCCGCAGTCTCCCTGTCTCCGGCATGGTGTTTTGACCAATTAAACTACACACACTGCTGTGCAAGCGTTATTTATAGACTGAAAGGAATATCTCATCACACACAGAAGAATCAGCTGATGCTGATAACTCTTATAGTCCTGAGTGATCGAGACCAAAGTCAGTCTGAGTCGTGCTTGCAAGTGTGACACAACAACGGAAGGGACTCCTTTCAGTCTATAAATAACGCTTGCACAGCAGTGTGTGTAGTTAGAGATAAGTAATAGAATAAGTCGGCAGTGGAATGTGATACGATATAGATTGTGGAACTTTACCACCGTCCCCGTAGTTTCCCTACTGCACATACTGTCTGCTTAATGAAATTTTTTTGTGTTTGTTTCTAAATTTTATTTTGAAATTTTATCTTTCAATCCCTTTCGGGATAATTGTTACCATTTCTGACCCATACGGTATGTTTGGGACATGCCCCAGTAAAGTGAAATCAAGGCCTAATTTTTTTTAAATGTTTATCAAAACTTCACCTCTTTCCCCATTGAAACAATTTCTGGCTACGCACGTTTTATTTTGTCGATTTCGTGCTCTAAATTAATAGCGACCTCAGATTTGATTTTAGTGATGCATTGCGCTTCTTTCAGAATGGATGATTTAGTGATTAATATACCTAGAAGTGATATGAAAAATTTATTTCTCCAGGACACTGAGATAGACAGCCGGTGTCTTCGAGAAAGTTGTGATAACTTTTTGATATTCTGAAAGCGCATCGAACATAAAATAATTTGTCCAATGGAGTGTTTTCGATTATTTCAATGAAAAAAGTCTTTTGCATGAAAATCCGTATTTTTTCAAATAACTGTTCAAATTACTGTAGCGTTTTACAATCTTTAGCAAAAATATAAACCCTTAGAAATCGCACAATTTTGTAGAAGGTCATAAAAATATAGAAAATCATGGGGTAGAGTTACGGGGATATGCACTTTCAATCTAGTTTCATACTGTCGGGCTAAACACTAAAAAACCAACGATAAATTAGGTATGCTTGCAGCGCCGTCCGTCATCTACTGCCCAACAGGTTGGTTTGCCAATAAACCTGCCCATGAAATGATGATTAGTTTCGAATTTGTGTGCGATTGGTTAAATTTGGCGAATATTGGCTGAATGGCTCACAGAATATGGGCTCTCACACTTTAGGCATAAGAGATAGAGCACTGCTTTCTTTGACAAACTTGTAGCATTACTTAAGGACTACAAGTTTGTCGTACATCATATTTCAAAATTGTTCTTGTGGGGCGAATTATCGTTACGCGACCAATTGAATGGCAATGACACCCCAACATTGAATATGCAACCTTGTTGAGTAGCCCTGAATAAGAAATTTTCATGCTATATTTTAAATAAACTTTTACCTCAAAAAATGAGCTTCAAACTATTACTACTCATCAACTTTATGCACTATCGACACAAACTGTATAGCATAAAAAGATCAATCTATTCTTCAACCATACTGAATAGGTTCATCGTGTAAATTTTTTAATTATAATTATTAAACTTAAATCGAAGTTTGAATGTCAGGTGATGCCATATGGCATCTACTTCGCCCTTCTACTGATCTAAACTCTAAATCCGTTCAAATCAATTTTTACCGAACAACTTCTATGCTCCAAAATAACGCTTTTTGTTTATTTTGGCGATGTTCGTATTTTTTTTTTTTAAAGGGGGATTTGTTAGTAGCTTAAGTATTTATGATAAATATTAGTAAATAATGAGTATGTGTGTCCAATCACAAATGGTGACTTCTCAACACTGTTAGAAATTTGTAATTTTAATTGTTAGGATTTGTTTGCTTTCGCAATTAGGACTTATCATTCGTAGGGATTTAAACCTACTTGTTAGAAAAGGGTAAGAAAACTTACAACTAACTTAATTGCTAACTTATTGGATATAAAGAGAGCTTATCGTAGCAATTGAGGATTGCAACGATTTATGTCGAAAATTGTTAATAATTTTATTTGACATAGCTTCTAATGGTTCAACACCAGTAAGTCTATGTAATTCGAGTGTAGCAAACCAAGGAGGACGCTTCAAAATCATTTTCAGAATTTTATTCTGAATCCTTTGGAGCGTTTTCTTCCTTGATGAACAGCAACTTGACCAGATCGGTACAGCATAAAGCATTGCTGGTCTAAAAATTTGTTTGTAAATCAAAAGTTTGCTCTTAAAACAAAGTTTAGAACTCCTGTTAATGAGAGGATATAAACATCTCGTATATTTGATGCACTTGGCTTGTAAACTCTCAATGTGCGCTTTGAAAATAAGTTTTTTATCATAAATTAGTCCCAAGTACTTAACCTTGTCGGACCAACTTAAAATAACCCCATTTATCTTGACAACGTGATTATTGTTTGGCTTGAGGAAAGAAGCCCTAGGCTTATGCGGAAAAAATATCATTTGAGTTACAGAAGTATTGGGAGAGATTTTCCACTTCTGCAAGTAGGCAGAAAAAATATCTAAACTTTTCTGCAATCGACTGCATATGACACGAAGACTTTTTACTTTTACGGAAATGCTTGTGTCATCGCAGAACAATGACTTTGTGCATCCTGGAGGCAAATCAGGAAGATCTGAAGTGAATATGTTGTACAGGACTGGACCCAAGACTGAACCTTGAGGTACACCTGCTCTGACAGGAAATCTATCAGATTTTGAATTCTGATAGACAACCTGCAGAGTTCGATCAGTAAGATAATTTTTTAAAATTTTGATTAGGAAAATTGGAAAATTAAAAGTTTGCAATTTCGCAATCAAACCTTTATGCCAAACACTGTCGAATGCTTTTTCTATGTCTAAAAGAGCAGCTCCAGTGGAATAACCTTCAGATTTGTTAGCTCGTATCATATTAGTAACTCTGAGCAATTGATGAGTTGTGGAATGCCCATGGCGAAATCCAAACTGTTCATTTGCAAAAATTGAATTTTCGTTGATGTGTGGCATCATTCTGTTAAGAATAATTCTCTCAAACAGTTTACTTATTGAAGAAAGCAAACTGATTGGTCGATAACTTGAAACTTCAGCTGGGTTCTTATCCGGTTTTAAAATGGGCGTAATTTTTGCATTTTTCCATAATTTGGGAAAATGTGCAATTTTGAAGCAGCAATTGAAAATTTTCACTAAAAATTCCATTGTGCTCTCAGGGAGATGTTTGATTAGTATATTAAAGATTCCATCGTCACCAGGTGCTTTCATATATTTGAAATTTTTAATAATTGATTTAATCTCATTCAAGTTAGTTTCAATTATTTCTGCAGGTAAAAAATTCTGGTAAGAAATTAAATCAAATTGACGTGTGACTTCATTTTCAATTGGACTCACAAAATTCAAATTTGAGTTATGAACACTCTCAAACTGCTGAGCAAGTCTTTGAACCTTTTGTTCATTGGATACAAGAAAACGTTCACCATCTTTTAAAACTGGAATAGGCTTTGAAGGTTTCTTAAGAATCTTCGACAGCTTCCAAAATGGTTTTGAATATGGTTTCAATTTTTCAACTTTAGTCTCAAAATTTTGATTTCTCAGAAGAGTAAATCTATGCTTAATCTCTTTCTGTAAATCTTTATAAATAGTTTTAAAAACAGGGTCACGAGAACGTTGATATTGACGTCTGCGGACATTTTTCAAACGAATTAGAAGTTGAAGATTTTCGTCAATTATTGATGAATCAAATTTCACTTGAGCTTTTGGAACAGAATAATTCCTGGCATCAACAATTGCACATTTTAATGCTTCCAAAGCGGAATCAATATTCACTTCGTTTTGCAAATCAAGCTCATTATTGAAATTTCTCTCAATATGAGTTTTGTAACTTTCCCAATTAGCCTTGTTATAATTAAAAACAGAGCTCATAGGGTTTAAAACTGATTCATGTGATAAAGAAAAAGTTATTGGAAGATGGTCAGAATCAAAGTCAGCATGTGTGATCAAATCACTACATACATGACTTTGATCTGTTAGCACCAAATCAATTGTTGAAGGGTTTCTTACAGAAGAAAAGCATGTAGGACTATTCGGAGACAAAATAGAATAGTATCCTGAAGAACAATCATTGAATAAAATTTTGCCATTGGAATTACTTTGAGAATTATTCCATGAACGATGTTTAGCGTTAAAATCGCCGATTATGAAAAATTTCGAACGATTTCTGGTGAGTTTTTGTAAATCACCTTTAAAATAATTTTTGAGCTCGCGTGTGCATTGAAATGGTAAATATGCTGCGGCAATAAATAAAATCCCAAGTTCAGTTTGAACTTCAATTCCCAAAGTTTCAATAGCTTTCGTCTCAAGATGGGGAAGAGCACGATGTTTGATTCGGCGATGAATAACAATTGCAACTCCACCGCCAGAACCCTGAATCCTATCATATCTATGAACCACGTAATTGGGATCATATTTTAATTTTATGTTAGGTTTCAAAAATGTTTCAGTAATAATTGCAATATGCACATTATTTACTGTTAAAAAATTAAAAAGCTCATTCTCATTGGCCTTCAATGAGCGAGCATTCCAATTTAATATTTTAATTGTTTTATTTAGAATCATTGCTAAATTTTAAATTAGAAACAATTTTAATAGTAAAATTTGTGCCTATTTAAATGGCTTCAAACATTGATTTTGCCTGCAACATGGCGTTCATAAGATCGAACATTGCCTGTTGCAAAAAAGTAGGAGGGTGGTATTCAAGACACGATCGCATGACGTTGACTACCGTATTCTTAAAAAAAAAAAATATTCCATTGAAGCAAATAGTAGAGGGAATTTCAACGCTTCTTTTACAAAACTTCTGTAACAAAATTTCGATGCTCCAAAAGGTACCAGTTTTCGATTATTCTCGTCCAGAATTCCAGCCATTTTAGTATTTTGCAGTAGCCATTTATTACTAACAGCCACCAGCATAACGGGTGAAACCGGCACGAGATGACCGGTACTATTTTGTCTTTCCTCCTTTCAGCTGCTAACACCTAGCGCTGTCGTGAAATTAACATCAGCATAAACATGCATTTTTGCAAGGTTTTTTTCCGCTAACAACAGCAATTGTAAAACATAAAATTTATCCAACCGCTTCTATTATAAAACTGCGAGGCACCAAAAGGTGCCAGTTGCCGATTTCTTGTTTACTGGTTTCCGTCCAGAATTCCAGCCATTTTAGTATTTTGCAGTAGCCACCAGCATCACGGGTCAAACCGGCACGAGATGACCGGTACTATTTTGTTTTTCCTCCTTTTAGCTGCTAACACCGAGCGTCCGTATGTACCCGGTACGGTTTAATAATGAAACTGATGGGGTGAAATGTTCGAACGATACGTTTTATACCAAGGCTTCGTCAGATAATTAGAAAGAGGGAGGGGCTACATAGATGATGGAATGGTAGAGACAAATGTTTCTTGAAAGCTGCGCCGGCCGCTGTCATAATATTAACACCAACACAAACATGCATTTTTGCAAGGTTTTTTTCCGCTAGCAGCAGCATTTGGTAAAACAGAAAGTTCAATTAGCCGCTTCTGTACCAAAATTTCGAGGCACCAAAAGGTGCCAGTTGCCGATTATAGTTTCCTGGTTAGTCCGTCCAGAATTCCAGCCATTTAAGTGTTTTGCAGTAGCCATTTACTACTAAAGCCACCAGCATTACGGGTGAAACCGGCACGAGATGACCGGTACTATTTTGTATTTGCTCCTTTCAGCTGCTATCACCTAGCGTCCGCATGTCACTGGTGCGGTTTTGGAATCAGAATGATGGGGCGCCGGCCGCTGTCGTAAAATTAACACCAACAAAAAGATGCATATTTGCAAGGTTTTTTCCGCTAGCAGCAGCATAAACATCGGAAACAGAAAGTGACAACAACAATAACTACAAAGTCAGATCGATTGTATCCGTTAGTGTCGACTGTGCTTGGGAAGAGAGGTAGTGATTGGCTGCGCGATATGATTTAGACAATCGATATTAATTACCAATTTTTCAATAGTGTATCTCAAACAATAGTTTGTTTTTGTTACATAAATTTAACCGTAAAAGAATTTCTGATCGATTGATGCCAAAACCTCGAAAACCTGATTATAGATGACTGCAAAATAAGCGCTCAAAACCTGACCACTTTTCTCTGGTTTTCCCTGGTTGAATTACTAGATTTTCAAATTCAGGGGCCTAACTTCGAAATAGACGTTAGTCAACGTCAAAAGAAAGTTTACCTGCCGTAATAGGCCCCAGGCAGTTGACACTAGAAAAAATATTTTCGGCAGCAATATTAGCTGGAGTAATAGGTGTACAATTATTTTCTAGCGTGTTTTGCTTACCCATATTAACGGTCATTTTCGAACTACCAACACTAGGCGGTATAATGTTCGAACTACCTGTAACCTGTGCATAAGTTAAACGGGTATGCAAAGGAGTAGGTAAACTATGCGTCACTGGTACGCTTGGAGAATTTTGTTTTGAAGTTGGTTTTAATTGAGAAATTGAATTTCGTTTACCTTGCCTTGCCTTAACAATTGCTAAACGGACTGGGCATTGATAAAAATTTGACATATGGTTGCCGTTACAATTCGCACAGCGAAAATTTTTACTCTCTTTCACAGGACATGTGTCCTTTTTGTGAGAAGAGTCTCCACAATTAAGACATTTTTGGTCCATGTTACAGAATTTGGAACCATGCCCATAACGTTGGCAAGTACGGCATTGGGTGATATGCTTTTCACCTCCGCCATACTTCCTATAAATTTCCCACTTTACACGCACATTATACAAAGCATGTGCTTTTTCAAAAAATTTTAAGTTGTTAACCTCATTGCGGTTAAAATAAATTAAATAATTAACAAGGGAAATTCCAGTTCTCTGACTGTTTTCGCCTCGTGATTTTTGTTTCATTAGAATTACTTGGGCAGGGGCTATGCCAAGTAATTCTGTTAAAGTAAGTTTGATCTCATCAACGGTTTGATCGTTGGTGAGACCTTTCAAGACAACCTTGAACGGCTTGGCGTTCTTGGTGTCATATGTAAAAAATTTGTACATCTTGTCAGTTAAATACTGAACAAGACGATCACGACCCTTTACTGAGTCGGCTAATAAGCGGCATTCACCTCTACGGCCAATTTGATAGGTAACTTTAACGCCAGAAACAAACGTTGAAAGTTCCTTTTTGAATATATTAAATTCAGAAGAAATAGTTACCACAATAGGTGGAACTTTCTCCTTTTTTAAAGATTTTATATTTTGTATAGTTACATTATTGGTAACTTCCATTTCACCAGCTTCTTGCTCAGGCAAAATATCAAAAGGATTGTCACTACAGACACTCGAAGTGTCAGAAAGAGATGCCTCTCTTTTCCTCCCCGCAGCGATGCGAGGTTTCTTTTTCCGTCCAGCCATTTCAGGTGATACGAAAAAAGTTAAAACAAATGTTTAATTCAAAAGTAGGTAGTCTTGAGAAAGACTGATGGAAAATAACTTTCAGGTAATCTTTAAAAGACACACTGACAAAACACAAACTTTGAAGCTATAGGCAGTCAAAGACCAATCCACAAGCAACCGAAAAAACGTCTGATCTGTAGGACAGTTCAAGACGCACTGTATTTTTTTTTTAATTTCGAGTCTTTGTGAACTAGTAGAAGTTACCTATGATCGGTATCGTGTTTCAAATTTGAAGCATAGAGGTCGCTGCATCAAGTTCGACCGTTACAGCGTCTCTACAGCACGTGTCTACTCACAATTTCCCTTTGTTCAGTCGATCAGCCGTTCTCTTTGTATACGTTCTTTGTTTGAGTATTTCTATACTTTTTCACTGTGAGTTATATTCAAAAGTACTTAAATATGAGTGTCAAGTTTAAGTTTTGCGTGGGATCGGACGACAACCGCGTCGAAGACGCTGAGCATCGCATGTCTGATAGCGCGAAAGAGGCTAGGCGCAGCCTTACATCAGATAACAAAAAGGAAGAAGAGGAAAGTAAAGCCCAGGAAGGACAACTTTACGGTGCAGGGATAGCTGACTGAAGGTTAAGAAAATATTAGGGGCTTTATTATTGCGATTGTTAAGATTTATAGCATTTTGAAACTTGTTTCCATGTTTTCAAAATCGGCGAGCTGTAGAACTGATAACGTTTACATCCGAATGACTTGAAATTTCTCCGATTCCAGTACCGAAAATCGTAAAATCTGATTACGTCTTATATTCAGCTAATTATTTTGAACCCTGCCTCAATAACGACGAGTACTTTTCATTCAAATTAAATGACACTATAGTTCCGAACTGCCCTGATGAGTGTTAGTATTGCATAACAGTTACAGCGCTTGATTGCAAATAAAGCTAATCACATTTCCATGCCTGGCTTAATGTAAACGGACTCTTGACGCGGTCATCGGCCATCGTTTTCTTGTAGTCTAGGTGCTCAGCCTACACCTGGCAACCGCGTGAACCGATCAGTGAAACAAACAAAATATGATAAGCGATCATTACCGGCGCAGTCAAAGTCCAACCCCGGTCCCGGTAAACTGTTTTTCCTTGAAGTGTTTGCTAAATATGTAAAAGACCCGCTGCCGGTAGCGAGCATATTTAAATAACCGGTCGTTAAAACGCCAATCCTTTGATTACGTGCCGGACGACGATTAGCCTCGTGAAAGCAAAATCAGTCAAAGTTTATGTAGAAGCTATTAATCGCTGCTGCTTTCGGGAGGAACACTGGAAGGTCTTTTGCGGCGCGCCGGAGAACGAGATAACTTTAATGGCCCTAGCCAAGCCAAGCTGCTGTGCCCTTGCGCATCATTGTCCTCATCAGCTTCATCAGCAGCCGTCATCACAGGAAGATGAAGTGACTTATCTGAAATTACTTTGGAACAATCTCCTGCTCTGGTCCGGGTTTCTAATTAGGTTGCTCGCGTAAATTGGGCACCGGTATCGAGTTCTGGCCGAGGTAACGATGTGGTCAAGCGCAGCAATTAGTGAGCTTTTTGTGGGATTAAGAGGGGAAATAAAGATAATTTGGTGAAAATACCTTGATTAAGATGATGCTGCCAAATTATTGCTTCTAGTTTTGGTAATTTGGCCTTCTTCAAAGGGGGGAATGAATGTGCGAAACAGTCTTTCGTTTTGGTGAAAAATCACACAAATTTTTAACAGATTTTGGCTGCGAAATGTGTTAATAGGGCTCGTAATTTTAGCTTATCCAAGTTTTTGTTTTGGATTTTTTGAGGAAGTCAAAAGATTCCATTGACCGTTTTTGACATTTTTGGCAGATTAGACATCAATGACTTTGATGATATTAATGACATTAATGCTATTATAGATATGATTAATATTAATGACATTAATGACATTAATGACATTAATGACATTCATGACATTTATGGCATTTACGATATTCATGACATTTATGACATTCATGACATTCATGACATTGTTGATATCTAGGACATTTATGACTTTGATGACATCAATGACCTTTATGGGCTTTTTTAACATTTTGCACATTTTCTTCGGTTTTCTTCGGCAGTTTTTCTGCAGCAATCTTATGCAAAAGGGGCAGAAAAAAACCACTTACGAAGACCCTATATGACATTTTCGAAGCTTTCAACATTTTTGACGTTCTCGAAACTTTTTGTCAATGCTGACATTGTCCCATCGTTGGACATACACATTATTATTTCTAACATTACTAACATTTTTAATATTCAAACCATTTTTACCCATCAAATATTTTTGACATTTGTGATTGTTTTTGATATAAATAATGTTTATGGAATTTATTTTTTTTGACATTTGTTTTGGAAGGCATACCATTTTGACGTTTTCGAACATATCGTCAGTTGAATTCAATACTGGCACAACTCAAAATTTTGTAGTTTTGAGTTATTGATGGCAAATGATGCCAAATACTATAAAGTTTCATCTCACGAAGACCCGTTTCAAAATTCACAATAAATCCAGAAATATAAGTAGATGTGCCTTTATTGCGCAAATTTAAAATATCCATAAAAAGTCAGAAAAATGAGATTACAATTTTCTATAACTTGCTTATTACATGCAACTGATAGCCCCAAACAAGTTCAATAAAAATGGGAAGTCTTAAAATTGAAATTTTCCACGAAAATGAAAAAAGAAATTTTTGACACAAATTTTCAAACGCGTTTTTCTCGAAACTATGAATTTTGAGTTGTGCCAGTATTGAATTCAACTGACGATTTGAATGCTGTGAATGATATTTTGATTAGACTCAGTCGATCTATGACAAAAACTGGCAAGTTAATTTGTAATCATGTTTCTCTGATACTGAATAACTTTTGACGTAGAACTATGTTTTTTTTTAATCGCTTCTCGGTCTGAAGGCTAAGATCAAAAACTATGTTTTTCATTGTTACATTGTGGATACATAGTGTGCAAAACGAAGATAAGATGCACATATGGTGTTGAGAGGTTAGACAGACTCCGAATACTAACAACTTTCATGCAATTGATTTTCAAAAAATCCTCATTATTTGTGTTATTTTCTAAGTAAGTAAAAACAGTTTGGGAAGTGCTCCAAGCTCGAATATTCTAATACATTTGTTATACGATTCGCTAATTTTCACAACATCGACATCCAAAAGATCTGCAATTGATTTATAAACCTATGATACTGTTTTGTATAGCAACGAGCATTTTTAAATTGATAGTTTAGCCTCTTTTGAGCGAGAAACGAGGAACATTTCGACGAAATCTACTGTTGGCTTGTTTTAATAATCAACTGAACTGTGAGTGTTTAAGAAGCAATTTTACAGGTTTGCTAAAAAGTACTTTAATTGTGAGTGGCCAGTTGGAAAAGCTCGCTCAATTCATCAGGAGGTTTACTAATCATAATTTCAACATGTTTGCTGAACATTGTTTGCAAAGTTTCGTCTATATGTTTCCCGTATAGACAAAAAGATGGCAACATCGATAAGCCTCATTTTCAAGTATTTTCACGACACAAATTTTTCCTCTACCAGAATGGCTCCAACAACAGCTTCCTCCTACCCCACTGGATAGGTGAGGCATTGTTCGCATAAACGAGTATTAAACGGGTAGTTAAAGCAGATCATAAAACTCGTTTCAGTTGCACTTTTTCCTTTCTCCCGAGGTGTGATCTTTCTTTCTCGCTCCCAGCACTGTCTATGCAAGTTTGAACTTTCGTAAGTTTATGCGCTTGCACTAACACACTTGTGACCAAGGTAGCAAACACCGAAAAGGGGCGTGTCCTTTGCATTCCATTGCAGTAGAATGGAGCGTTGCGAAGCTTTTTGCTTCGTCGACACTACTACCAGTGTAATGGGTGGATTTTCGAAACAAACTATGTTCGAAAAAGCGATCAGTCTCGTTTTGTGGTTGTGTTGTGTGATGAAGAGAATGATGATGTGAGTGTAGCATGTATATAGGCGGAGCAAGCCACGCCTCCCACCAGAAAGCTTTCGCAATAAGCTATGAGTGTGCAGTTGAAAGGACGGTGTTGGTGTGATATCTTTAACGCTGTATATGGAATGGCACGAAAAGTGCTGAACATAAAAAATCATGAAACGTGACGTACATTTATCTGTCATTACTTAATTTTCGCCGTTATTGCTTCTTTAGTTTTTATACTGGGGCAATTGCTGTTTTCTTCCTTCGGTTCGGTTTCCGAATTGCGGTACGTGTGAGAGGGATGAGACTGGTTCGTAATTAACTTATTCTCCCGATAGTGGCGCGGAACGAAGAGTGCGGTGGTGGCGACGGGGACGGCTTTGCGTTGCGGCAGCAGTTGCGAGTGCAGCCACTGTGGCAGTAAGCAAGAGTGTAAAGAGCACTTCATTTTAATGTTTCTCCCTCTCTCGCAATCTCTCGGGTGATGTTATTAGTTTTGCGGTGAAGGGCAGATTAATCAGCTTCGACATCGGAACAATATTAGGAATAAAGGGGTGCACTAGTTTTGGTTTCAGCAATTTGAAATTCGAAAATTTCATTCAAATGATTATTATTATTCTACTAAACACGAGCATGAAAAACGTTTTTTATGTATTTCCACATTGCTCAAGTGTTTATCGGAGCACCGCATCTAGTGATGGTAATTAGCAGAGCCATTTAAGGCATAGCAAATTACAAATTCACATATAATTTCTACTGCTTTACTGAGTGTTATGACACAGAAGCTCATAGTTAATGGTTCCCAAGCTAGGTTTTTTCCTGGCAACAAGACATCAAGGTCATGAAAAAAACGGAATCGACCAACAATAGTGGTTTCTGTCATATTTTTTTCTACTCTTTTTAACTGATGATTTTCTCCGTTAGTCACCACATTTGTTACCCCTTGTTATTTTTCCTAGTTTTTTAACCCTCTCCCGCTCACAAGGTTTATCATTGAAATTTATAACTTCACGAGAAAATTCAAGCTGAACACTTTGTAGACTAACTAAATTTACTGTCAACTGCAGTATTTTGAAGAAAATGCCCAGTGATGCTCTGAGGCAGCATATAAAAGTTTATGGAACAATCGTAAGCACAACAAACTATGTTATGTCAAGATATGATGATTATAATTCTTGGTGCTCTAGAGTCACCATGAGCGGGAAAGGGTTAAGTTGCATTTTATTGTAAAATACGATTTTTTACGAGGTACATTTTTTCGCGTATAAAATAAAACCCTGGGTGTAATTGGCAGCACTGGTATGTAGTGGCGTTTAAACGTCAACTGTCAAAGTCAAAAATTTCATTGTGAAAAGACTTTACCGGCAACGTAGAACGATATCGAACCATTATCTGTGACTTTTTGAAGCCCAAGTTCAAAGATCTGAACATGGTTGACATGTGGTTTCAAGAAAATACATGCAAGACAGCATGCCAAACAATGATCATTCTAAGGAATGAATTTGGTCCTGTGAAGTGGTTACCAAGACTACGGCTAGACTTTTTTGCTGGGGTTACGTGAAATTGTTGGTGTATGTGAATAAGTCCAAAACTTGACGACATAATAAATGTTATTGATGAAATTCAGGCGGAAATGCTGGAAAAAACAGTGATTGAATGAAAGTGATCGATGAAAAAATCGATCAAAGCAGATAGGACCTTTTGGAATGTTTCACTAGAATTATCAAACTATGCTGTTTTGAAAAATTCTTAAGTTTTTTGTTATATTTTAAAAGATCACATCGAAAGTATACAAGCACATACAGTGAATATTACACGCTCGACGCCTGGGTTCGAATACCACCGCTGACATAGGTGTCGATGGTTGTGAGGTGGCGTGATCCACTCACAACCAACCCAACTGGTCTAGATTCAATTCTAGCCGACACCGGGAGATTTTCTGAGGCGAAAAATCTCTGGGATCACACCTTCCATCGCATGAGGAAGTAAAGCCGTTGGCGCCGGTCCGTTAATAAACGGGTCGTGAGTTAGGGTCCTGGGTGTGGAGTCGCCTCCCTGGGCGTCGGTGATTGGCCACAACAGTGGCGGAACTAGACCGACGGAAAATAAGCGAGAATAAAAAAAAAATACAGTGAATATTTGAGCTGTATATGTACTCTCATTACCAGAAATTACTTCAAAAACAAACTTTAATTTTACGGTGTTTCGTTGCTAGATTCTGTGTACAAAGTGGACTCCCGTAAACTGTTCTTGAGATTGAGACCGTTGGCACTTGGCGGAAACAATTGACGGTGCATGCTATGTTTAAAGAAGCTTTTTATACAAAGTGAATGTACCTAAAATGTTTCTCGGTAGGATCACAGTTTTAGCCCTCTAGTTTCACCAAATAACGGTTACGCGTATTGGAAGACTTAGTCTTTAATATTGAGCCGAAAAAGATAAAACATAACTAAACGAACTGTTTTTGGTCTCTTTTTAAGCTGGATTACCGTAGACAGTATGTTTCTATACGATAATTTTAGTAATTTTAAGTGAAAAAAATGCTGTTTTCAGGTTTTGGATACTTTGTTCCTAGATTTTTTTGAAAATCAGAATGTGTAATTTTGTTAAATATAAAACGAAAAATCGAGGAAAAACAAATTTTAACTGATGAAATATTTTCGGGTGTTCATATTTTGAAACTAGAGGGCTTAAACTATGATCCTACGGACAAACATTTAAGGTACATTTACTTTGTATAAAAACCTTCTTTAAACATAGCGTGCGGTGAATACTAGACTGGTTTTCGAGAGGAATGCTCCAAGACGGATCATCAATCATAAATCATTACCCTGCGACAGATCCTAGATAAATTCCGGGATTACACAACCTGAGAACTCACCAGATGTTTGTGGATTTGAAGGCGGCGTACGACTCAGTCAAGCGAAATAAGCTGCGGCAGATAATTCTAAAAACCATTTTTTCGATGAAACTGATAAAACTGATTCAAATGACACGAGACGAGACATCAGCTGAATTATTAGAAGCTATGTTAAATTACCATTATAATCTACCTTCCATAAAAATCGTTGCAATCCTCAATCGCTACGATAGGCTTTTATTATAGTCAACTCAGTTAGTTGTAAAATTATTTCCTTTTCCTTGACAAGGGTTTCGCTTGGCTGTACTAAATTTTTTTGTGGCAACCATCAGTGAAAGTTCTGTTGATGATTTTCATGGCACTATCCAAAGTTGAATAACTCACATCACTTTGAACCTAAATGAAATCTATTTTGGCTAATTCAGTTTCTTTAAAGTACCTGTCCATTAGAGAGTAACACTAGTTTTGTAATTTTTGTGACTTAAATTTGTCTGTTTTTTTAACGTACGAAGAAGTTTTTTTTTCAATTGAATTGCAAGTTTGTTAAAAGCAGAAGTTCTCAACGTTGTCAATAGTTTCGACAACAATTTCAAATTTACATTCGAATTGGAGCAAAACAGATAAATTCCGTGATGGTCCGATGTTGACAATCTTAGCTCCATGTATGCAGGTATACTACACACACTTAATAGACTGATCTTAACACACAATACGCACACTTTAACAAATGAAACCAAATTGCCAAAATTGTAACCCAATAGCTAATACCCAAACGGATTGTACCTACTGATAATCCACACATTTTCGCTCCATCTTGAATCAAATTTAAGTTAGCGGTTGAGTGTGTGGAGTGGGAAGAGTTTCTGCCAGAGACAGTTTGAACATTTTAAATTATTACGAGTTTAAATGCAAGTTTTGTTATTCAGGTTTTTGAGTTCTTAAGTGCACATTTGCATTGTTTTAGAATGACATCATAAGGATTTAAGAAGAGAGACAGATTATGCTTCTACCAAAGCTTGAACGAAAACGGCTAATGTTTTGTGACAGTTTACGATTTTTTTTTGTAATTTCATTATTTCTTTCACATTGTCTTGTCTTGTCTTGAATTTCGTGAAGAAGGTGCAATATACACCGAAACATCGGATGAAGGAGCAATACTAGTCGTTTTATTGCTAGATGGACTGCGAGGCCGAAAAAACACCCACGGATCACTTTTTTTAGTAAAAAATCAGGGTGGCGACTCAATTTCCAAAAATAAATTCCCTGATATTCCTTATGTTTCAATTTTTTTTCCTTGACTGTTCAAATTCATTTTAAACTGATTTAAGTTACGACTATCATAGTCAAAACTAGAAAGGATCAGACTTAAACTGGTTCCTGCTAAAATTCCCATCAGTAATTGAAACAGTTTATCTTCGCTTTTGCTAACTTGAATCTTGAACAAAAATATTTTTTTCGTTGAGAAACACATCTAGTTTGATAAAATTGAAAATGAAAATTACACTGGTCAACAAAAGTGAAAAAAGTTGTTCTTGAGCTCAAATACTATGGAAATACTATAGCACCAAAATGAACAGGTTTGGTGCCCCTGGTAAATGCAGAAGTGCGTCAAAAGACCGCAGAGTAATTGTTCGCCGTGTTTATCGTTTTCCGTTTACTTACGGGAAAATTTGATTGAAATTTCTGAAGACTTCAGGCATTTCCGAAACGTCTAGGGACACCAAAAGTCACAGGAACAGTGTTATCAATTAGCTACTTTGAGAAACACCTGCTTTGACAAGAAAATCAATCAGGTGTGGAATTCTGGTTGGATCAGTTAAATAATTATTTTAAATTCTTGACTGTAAAAAGTAGAAAATTAGAAATTAATAATTTCGCGATCAAACCTTAATGTTAAACTCTGTCGCATGCTTTTTCTATGTATAGAAGAGCAGCTCCACTTGAATAACCTCCAGATTTATTGGCTCGTATCATTATCAAATGATTGCAACTTCTAACCTCAGCTGGTTTCTTATCCGGCTTTAAAATTTGAGTCTTTTTAGCATTTTCCATTAATTCGGCGAAATATTCATTTTGAAACAATTCCTGAGAATTCCTCAAGAACTTTATTTAAAATGTTTAAAATCCCATCGTGACTAGGTTCTTTTATACTCTTGAAAATTTTAATGATAGTGTTCGGATTTACCTCGAGGAAAATGCACCACCTTTTATTAGCAGCTTCAATAGCAGCTTAAACTGTAATTCATTTTAATGCTATTAATTCTTGTACATCATTTTTGTTTCATCTACTCACAATTGATAGTTTTGTTCCCTAGATCCTCGTGCTACATAGGTTTGGCTAGCTTATGAATATTTATTTTACTGTAAGGGAATTATATTATTTTATTAGGTTAAGTAGTAATTTAATTATAAATTTACCCAAACGGTATATTTCGACTTATGATTAATAACTTTTCGCCAAAGTAACTAATTATTTAATTATTTCAAACAACTCAACAAAAATTCACTTCCGTCGCAAACTGTTGCTTAAGCTCAAAAGAAATATTCCTCTTTCTCTTTATTTTGTTAAGTGACATAGAAGATAGACGTAAAGCTCATCAACGATTTATCATATATGCTAGACCGTCACTTCTCACGAGCGCCTGCCCAGTGGTTTTCTGTACAGATAGATTTAATCTCATTAAAGTTAGTGTCAAATAATTCTGCTGGTAAAAATTCCGGGGTAAAAATTTGATAACATTAACTCACTACTTACTCACTATATTTCGAGTTATGAACACACTCAAACCGTAATGAGCCCTGTACTAGGTATCATCAGTGCTACAATGCTCCAATTTATTCCCGCGGGAATTTAACTAAAATTTAATCTTTATTTGCAGTTTAGCAAACACACTTGAAATTTTTAACGATGAAACTATTTAAAACGGTTGGAGAACAAACCGACCTTTAATTTACAATAGAGTTTATGCAAATTGTGCATGTTGCTGAGTAAGAAGAGTTTGAAGGTCATTTAACGAGGAAAACCCTGTCACTCCGCGGTTAGGAGTTAAATAAAACCTATGCTAAAATGGATGCGTCCTTCTAGAAAATTACTTTCCAGGAAAATTCTTCTACCTGGAACAAATTATTATTGGGTGTTGTTGTAGGGTTTCTGTTGAACGTCCACATCAAATGCATTGAAATAAATCCAATTCAGAACTAACTCCGTAAAAAATCCCAAGCCTTTAAAATTTCCCTGATGACTTTTTAAATTCCCTGATATTCCCTGATTTCCCTGATCGAAAAATTAAATCCCTGAAAATGTTGCAAAAAGCTTGTTTGTCTCACGGATTTTCATAACTCACGGAATATGTTGAATATTACTGTTTATACAAGTCTTCACAGTTTTTCTCCGTGATGAATGAAACTCTTCATTCAGTGTAAATTGATTGTCTTCGCCAAAATTCATATTCATGGTCACTAATCCATTTGAAATAGTAAAACACTAGTTATTTTACGTTTGTGACGTTCGTACGCAAACTGAATTTGACGATACTGCAGTAATATAAGCCGCAAAATATATTTGAATTGAATGCGAATCGATACAATCCAGCATCCAGTCATTGTCAGCTATAATGCAGATAAATAAGGAATCATTTTATTCGTGATCTCTTTGTTTCTTTGAAAGGTTCTTCCTCTCGTTAGAATAACTTTATTAATTTGATCCAAGTTTAAGATACATATCTCTATCTTTGTTTTGGATTTCAGGTGCATTGACAAGCATTTTTAGTTAATTCGCAATACCTAGTTTTATCCGTTTGAGGACGAATTTTTATTTTTTTTCTCTTTCTTTTGTACCTAATTAGCATTTTACAGCCCTTTTTGTCTAGAGCAATTCTACAAAAAACGGGCAACCAATATCATCGACCATTTTTGATTAGGCTGAAACATTGGATAGACGTTTCTAAAGACAAAAGATGCCATTTTGTGCTACAGGTTTAATTTTTGGGAACACGACTTACTTTGAGAACTTTTTTAAAAACGCTAGATATTTTCAGAGCCAAAACGGTTTGTCTGATCGGTATGACATATTCGGCAAAATTGTAGATATTTTTTTCCTTCCGAAAAAAATATACACTACAAAAACATCTTTTTTGTTTTCAAAAAAATATTGAAAGGCCTTTCTCCTAGAAAGGTATAGCAATCACTTGCAAAACCGAAAGTATAAAAGTGCTCCAAAGAGCCGAATGGCATATATCACTCGACTCAGCTCGACGAGCTGAGCATTTTCTGTATGTGTGTGTATGTGTATGTGTGTGTATGTGTGTGTGTGTGTGTATGTGCAGATTTTTATTCTCACTCACTTTTCCCAGAGTGGCTGGACCGATTTTTAATGAAATTAATTGCAAATGAAAGGTCTTGTTGCCCCATAAGACCCTATTGAATTTTATTCTAATCGGATTTTTAGTTTAGAGGTTATGTTTAAACATGTGAAAATCATGAAACATCAATATCTCAGAAACTACACAACCGATTTGAACAAAATAGGTCTCAAAAGAACGGGCTACCTTGAAAACCCTTAAGTTTTGAATTCCATAAAGATTGAACTTGTGGTTCAAAAGTTATGAAAAGAAACGTGTTCTGAAGACTGTTTAATCTCACTCATGTTTCTCAGAGATGGCTGTACCGATTTTCATAAAATCAGTGTCAAATGGAAGGTCTAATTGCCCCATAAGACCCTATTGATTTGTTTTGCAATCGGACTATTACTTTGCCTGTTATGTTTGAAAATGTGAAATCCAGCTATGCAAAGGTGTTCGCTTCAAATACGGCGGGAACGAGAAGGCGAGGGGCGCAACGAGCGAGATGGGTGGACCAGATGGAGCACGATCTGCAAAGTACCGGGTGCCGCGGAACTGGAGGCAGGCAGCCATGGACCGAGTGAATTGGTGGAACCACGTTATGCAGGCCATGTCTTAGGACGTACGGCCATCTAAGTAAGTAAGTAAGTAAGCTATGCAAAGGAACATATTCCAAAGACTACTTGGACTCACTCACTTTTCTCAGAGATGGCTGATTTCCACAAAATTAGTGTCAATTAATAAGTCTAGCTACCTTATAACACCCTATTGAATTTAACTGTAATCGAACTGTAACTTCGTCTGTAATGTACCGAAATGTGAAAATAACGAAACTTCATTATCTCAGAAACTACACAACCAATTTGATCAATATTATTATAAGATGAGTGGGCCAGTTAAGGGTTAACTGATAAATTATGATTAATCACGTGGTTTAAAAGTTTGCCTGCCCTATACGTTCCCATTTCATTTGATTATAATCGAACTTAAGCAACCGTTATGTATTAAATTGTTAATAAAACAACGAAAGCCTATTATCTTATAGATTACATGACTTATTTGAACATAACTAGTGTCATACGAACGAGTCATCTCTCAAACTTACAAATAACAAGCTTCATAACAATTTGATATGTGGCTCAAAAGTTATGGAAACAAAAGAAATTCAAAGACTATTCAAAACTATACCTGCTTTGATCGATATATGTGACCTCAACATAATTTAAATGTGGTGTCATACTATTTGAACGTTCCAAGTTCATTGATTCCTTGCGGTTTGTTTGAAGCATCAATCTGACACCGGAAATATCCATATTGGGAGGTATTTTTGGTAGTTTTCCAGAAACTAAAAGTGGTCGTCTTCAAATTCAAAATAGTGTTCAGGGTCAATGTTTGATTTCTATGCATCATCACGTTTACGGAAATATCCATATTAAGTATTTTTCGGTCATTTCCGACTGTTGCCTATAAGTTGCCATTAAGCAATTCAAAATGGTGCCTGAGGTCAATTGTTAGCTCCTTGCATCATTCTGGTTCCAGAGATACTCATATTGGATAGTATTTGTTTATTTTCGGCTGTTTTTCAAAAACCGGTAGTCGCCATCTTGGATTTCAAAATGGTATTTAGGATACTGGTTGAAGAAAAACTCATATTGGGTGATATTTGGTCACTTTGGACTGTTTTCAGAAGCCGAAAGTCGTCATTTTGGACTTTAAAATTGCCTGTGAAATCAATTTCTGTCATCTGGGCGTAATTCTGATTCCGAAAACATTCATATTGAATGGTATTTGGTCATTTCCGGCTGTTTGCCAGACACCGGAAGTCACTATCTTAAAATTCAAGATTGTGTCTGTGATCAATTTTTAGCTTCTGTGCATCTTTCTGGTTCCAGAAATACTAATATTTAATGGGAATCGTCCATTTCAGGCTGTTTTCCAGAAACCGGAAGTTGCCACAATTCGAAATGTTGTCTGAAGTCGATTTGTGGTTCCAGTTCATCATTACGGTTCCGGAAATACCCATATTGGGTGGTATTTGGTCATTTGCCGCTGTTTTTCCGACACCGGAAGTCGCTATTTTGGATTTCATAATGGCATTTGGAGACAATTTCTGGATTTTGAACGGCATACTGGTTAAAGAAAAACTCATATTGGGTGGTGTTTGGTCATTTTCTGCTGTTTTCAGAAACCGGAAGTCGCCATCTTAGAATTTAAAATGCTATCTGTGGTCGATTTTAGCTCCTGTGTATTATTCTAGATCCGGATATTATTATATTGGGTGGAAATCGGCCATTTTTGGCTGTTTTCCAGAAACCGGAAGTTCCCATCTTACAATCCAAAATGTTGTCTGAGGTCGATTATGGAACATATTTGTTACCACTTAAAACATTCAGCTGCCAATATGGTTCCATTTAGTTGATTAGTTCGCGAGATGTGCAAAAATTTGTGAAGAAACATGTACTACCAGAAGAGGGAGGGGCGTCAAACCATTATGGACATATTTTGTTCACATCACTGGGTCTAGACTTGACCTCTAAACCTCTCTAAACTTACCTCTAAAAACATTCACATACCAAATTTGGTTGTATTTTCTTGATTGGCTCTTGAGCTGTGCGTAATTTGTGTTTTATTTTCATGGGATCCCTCCCTTATAGAAGAGGGAGTCGGGTTTCAAACCATTATGTACATATTTGTTACCACTAAAAACATTTACCTGCCAAATTTTGTTCCATTTGGTTGATTAGTTCTCGAGATGTGCACAAATTTGTGTTTCATCCAACTATTATGGACATATTAGTTACCCCTTAAAACATCCACATGCCAAATTCGGTTTCATTTGCTTGGTTTGTTCTTGAGTTATGCAGAAATTTATGTTTCATTTGTATGGGACCCCTCCGTTCCAGAAGAGGGAGGGGTATCAAACTATCATAGGAACCTTTATCAGCACCAAAAACCCCTACATACAAATTTTCACGTCGATCGGTTCGGTAGTTTTCGGGCCTATATGGATCAGACAGACAGACTTCACTGCATTTTTATATGTGAAGATTACAAGAGTGAATATACATTTATTGGATTGAAGCGTTCATGTAAATCTATTTTTACAAATAAAAAATTGAATGAGAAAGGCTGGGTCTGACCGCTAGGTGGATTAATTTAGGTTTTTTGAAAAAAAAGTACATTACTTTGAAACGCTCTGTAGCTTCAAGTTGTTGTAAATATTAAGCAAAACAAACCCTTTTCATTAGATATTGTAAAATTTGGTCATAGTAGGCCTGACACTAAAAAAAATTTAAAAAACGTGATTTTTTGTAGAAAAGTAGCTTAAAAGTTTAGTTGCCGTAGTTTGCCACGGTTGTGACTACATTCGAAATTTAGGTAAAAACGTAAGATTTCAAATGCATACTGTCCGCTGTAGCGCAAAACTGCGCAAATTGTCACTTTAGTGAAGAAAGCGATAGCAGCTTTTTTTAGTTTTTATTTTTTAAGTTGAAATGTCATCCAGGATTAATTTAAATCATAATCATGATACCCCATTATTAAAGATTTATGATATCGTACTCAATCCGTAAGGATAAAATATAAATTTGGGCAAAAATCACTAAATTTATCAATGAAGGTTATAAAATAAGTGGTAAACAAGAAAACAGTAAACAAATCTTTATGAAATTTTAATTATGTCAAACTTTTTCACTTTCTGCAAATTTAAAACAATATCAAAAACATTCAGCCCTTTTCAATTTATGATCATGAAATTCGCTAAACTGATTGAAGTGTCAAATACTAGCAGCAAATTCACCATCAAACTCCGGCTAACAATAGCCCGTTTGCTTTTGCTTCGCACTCGTTTGCATACAAAAGTAAAGTACACATTTTGCTTTATGAGAAAAAAAAAAATAAAGAACAGTCGTCGCCCTCCGTATCTTTTCGTATTCATTTTGAACGTTGTGTCATTCGATTGTCTTGGTTTTCAAATTCATAAATTCGTTGAATTTTATTATGGAGCCTTCAACTTCAGCGGCACCATTTAGTTCAATGTCTAGTAAGTTGTCAATTATTGGTGTTATACATGTATTTAAATGTCCTCTTTCAACCATAGAAACCGGATTAGGACGATAACTTATATATGAAACAATGAAACATCGAAAATTACTAGAAGAAATGAAAATTGCAGCGAAAGACATTTTTCCTGCTGATAAGTATAATAAACTACAAATTTTCTGGAAACAATTCAAACCGAGTTTTTAGCGATCACAGCGGAAGATGATTATGCCGATGATGATTATATCAATTTGTAATTAGTTCTTTACTTATGTTGTTTTAGTTTAATAAAAAAAAAATATATATATATTTGGGCAAAATTTGTTTAGTTCGAGGGGCCGTCCATAAGTTATGTTTTTTTTTCTATAAAAAACATAATTCTATAAAAAAGGAAAAAAGTGTCAAAGAAATATTTAAAATTGATTTTCGTGCTTTATGGACGCCCCCAAACAAAAAATGGATACCAAATTAGTGTTCAGCAACCCAAAACCCTTTGTATGGAGTCGCCCCACTGTGCGGCGGCAGCAGCTTGTATCGGCGTGACACCAATTACCACTTAAAAATACTGCGCATAATGTGTGCGGTTGTTCGTTTTTTTTTAAGTTCAACTTTCATAAATAAAAATGTATGCGTCAGGGTTGTAAGGATGTCAAAAATAGAAATAAAAATAGTAATAAATCAAGTAAACAATCAAATGAACAACCAGAAAATAATAAACCAAGTAGAAAAAGTACAAACAAGTGTGAATCTCTAAAAAATACATTAATGAGCCCACACAAAAAAGTGCATCGCGAAATCACGGTTGTTTCTGTTTTTCCACACGCTCGTGAAAAATATCTCTAAAATGGGTAATTTTTAACGCATTTTTGTAGAAAATGAAACAACCCTAAAACTAAGTAACCTAACAGATACTCAAAATTGAGTAACACTAAACGTCTTTAAAACTAAGTGATTATTGTTCAAAATATGCGTGCAATATTTCTCATTTTTTTGGGTAATGCTCATTTTTAGTACTGGATATACCGTCATGGCTATAGAATGTTACTAAATAATCATTAATAATTCAGCCTAGTAACACAGCAAACAGACGTACCACTCCATCCCCTAATAAAATTGTGCGCCACCTACTGGACATATTCCGCAAACGATAAACTTTTAGCCTTTCTGATGTTTTGGCAGCACGGCATGCGACAACTGTCAACTGAGTTCAAAGGGAAAAAGCACATCAGCGCCACCACCGCTGCGACGGGAATATTCCGCATAACTGAAACTCATTTGAATTGACCGTTGTTTTGATCCACAAAAAAAAAAATTTCGTGGTACGTCTGTTTGTCTCTGCTAGTAACAAAAATTAACAATAATTAATTAATTATGTAATTAAAAAATATATGATCCAATCTGAATCACATCAGAATCACATCGAAAACTGGGCGTCGTTATATGCGACGGTACTCAGAAAGAAGTTATAAGAAGGAAAATCAAAAAGAGAGTGAAAGTTATTCAAAATCTAAGAGCAAATCTACTCATTTTTTGACGTCTACGAATATCGTTATAAACGGAGGCTGAGTTGCTCAGTTCATGAGTTGTTATTTACAAGCGTGTAGTTTTAGTTGTAACTGCCTGTGTCAAGTGAAGCGCCAGTGTTGTCAGTACTGTCAGCAGCTTCGTTCGTTTTATATGATAAATCAATTTTTAAACAAAAGTTGAATCTTTAAATAAATACAGTTGTTTCAGTTGAGTTATTTTTACACTGTCATCATACAAGAGAAGACGAAATATCATTGAAATAAACACCATTCGAGATTGCACTGTGACCGTTTTGGATCTCCTCAGGATAACACTTACCCGCTAGTTTCAAGCTTCCATCTCTCATGCGAAATTGCTCCAAAAGCTGCGAAAATCCTTTTGATTTATTTTACGCACAATTCATTAAAACCGCTCACCCCGCAACCAATCGTCGCCCCTTGGGAATGTCAGCTGAATACCCTGAAAACGGGCTCACCAAAGCAACAACACAATGCCGATTGCTATCATGATCCACTTATGAACTTCCATTTAATTGCTGCACATTATCTACAAGGACGTCGCAATAAAAACTTCACTTATTTAGGATGCGACCGTTCCAACTGCCGAGATTGTTCTCAGATAGGCTGCGCGGAAAATTGGAACTGCGCTACAAAAGAACCCTTCGGTTTTGTCAATTTTTCGAATGGGGGAAAAACACAATGTAACACACCACTTCTTCTCTCGTCATCACCGTGGTGTCTCTGCTAACCGGAGTGAGAAAAAAAAGCGGATGAAGGAAACGTACATCAACAGCAGTAGAATAAGTGCTGGCCCAGAGCGAGGGGGAAGTAAACGATTAAACAATAAATAACATCCAATAGAGTTCTGGCGATGCGATGTGCGACCAGCGGCAGTAAAAAGTTAATCGTCGTGTCATTACCGAGAACAATCCGACCGATTCCGCTCTGCTGTGATCGAGGATTGTACTTTGGCTTTCGAAATTAGCGTCACTATTCATTTTCTAAACGGAGGGTAATGAGAATGGTGGCAGAATCGGTTGGAAACGGAACCGTAGGGTGGTTGGTGTGTAATGGACGACGGCGGCCATGTTCGTGGGGAGGAATCGGACAAAACTCGTACAGTAGTGTTTGATGAACTTAGTTTTCAAAATCGCGTATATTCAATCGTTATATACTGAGCTCATATGAGTCAATAGTATGGAATGTTAATTATATTATCCATTAACAGAATTGATGATTCAATCGCCGGATATTGTCTTATCATAGCGTAAAGTGACTCTTCATTTGCAGTGCAAATTGAAAGTGAAATAAACCCGTTCAATTATCACCGGCGAATTGAAATTACCGTTGCCCATATAGGGAGCATAATTGAAACAAATTTCATATTTACAGACGTTGTAATGTAGACCTCCAGATGTGACATTTGCCAAACGAAAGAGGCTTTCAATTAGTGTGCGCGATTGAACAAATAATGGTAGTGTTAAAATAATAGAAATTATGGTTTGGTATGACCGTTCAGAATTTTTAAAAAGATAGAAAAAAAATATAAAACAAATTTTAAACTAGATTTGATTCAAACATCGACTAGTTTTGATTCAAACTTCGAACACTTCAGACCAAAATTCGAATTATTATAGCTAGTGTAATCATAAAAGGAAAAAAAAAGAAAAAGGTTTACTGCAAATATACGATATTTTGAAAAGGTTCAAAATTTATTTGATATTTTTTTCAGATGGCAGAAGCCTTTTGTGTAACTACATATTTTCCACCTTCAAAATGAGTGTGAAAGACCAACTATTGAAAGTCTGATGGCAACTTCCAATTACTCACTTGAGCCGATAATTCCCAAGTCAACAGATTCCTATTGGTATCATAACCAAGCCACTTACAGGCTGACTTCAACTGCAAGCGCCACAACTTTTGTTCCACATGTTATCGCGTTCAACAAGATGATAATTTATTCTGAATAAAATGGAAATGAACATAAATAACAATCTAATTATTTCGGGTGCTCAACGTTTGCGAAGGGTCGAAAATTTTCCTCTCACAGCCTAGACCGAGGCGCACGGGAAAGTCTAGAAGCTAAGATTGAAGAGTGCTTCACATTTCACTTGCTCGGCACCGAGTCTTGGGGTGCGCGAACCTTTCAACCATATGGCCTAGCTATGCGGAACCGACGACGTCGGCTATCGGAAAATCGTCTAGAATGTATAATTTCCCCGTGGCCGATGGATGTCGGGAAGCGTGGAAAAATTTGTCATAATTTAAGAGCCCCTGGTCCCGTCGTTCAGTCGCCTGGGAAATCCTGCAAGGCTGTTTGCAGTGAGCAAGCTCTGAAAGCGTACTGCGTGGCAGTTATGTTTATCTAATCAGATCGGGACGCAGTGGAATGAGAATGGTTGTTAAATTTAAGTGGATCTAATTAGGCGTTGATACTTTGCTGAGCTGTACCGTTTTCAAGAGATGCTTCATTGTCAAATACCTCGTTAAGACCTAGGCGTGATATAAACTGCCTAGAAAGTTTGTCTTTGCAAGAGAGTATCTTTTGTATTTAATGAATTGTTTTTAACTGTGGTTTACTGGGGAAACTTTAACTATTATTTACTGTGTACTAAATTTACGAGGATACAATTTTTGTGTGCTAACTGCGCACTTTGATCGAAACTAATATGGATGAATAAATTTAACTCAAATTCCTGCTGAGACTAAAAAAAAGCCAAAAAGGGTCATCCAATTGGGAGGCTAATTGATCTTATAACCAGCGTTCTTTTATCGACGTTCGTCGGTCTGTTTGGAGCTCCTTAATTACCGGTAATCAATTTAATGTATCTCCAAACACCTTCATGAATAGGTTAACTCTCTGTCGTGTATCCGAAACAACTAATTATGCAAACAACGTCATGATGCCGTTTTGCTTGTCGGTTTTGGCTTTAAAATAGGGACCAAATGAGAAAAACATGCATAAATAATAAAAATAAGTACACGAAAGTAGGATTGATTTAAACACAAAATAATTAGCGCCTGTCATTAAATTCATCCATCTTATGAAACATGCTCAAAACAAACTAGTTAACAGCCGTATTGATTTAACTCAGGAGAATTGTATCGGTCCGAGTGAAAACAATGATTTATTGCTGCCAACATCAACGATGACAAACAGCCGAACAATCAAATCTAAAACTTCACTTCATTAGACATACTTGTGTGCTCATTTAGAGCGTTGCTCTTCTTTTGTTGTGAAGCCCTGAGCTGACCGAATCTACTACAATACCGAATAACATCTTAATTGGATGGAGTCTTCATTACCGGGTCCCCGGATGACCCTCCTCATCCCAGTCGGGTTGGCCACTTTATGTACCTATACAAACATTTATATCTGTCTACCGAAACGACGACGCGCGACGCCAGCAAAGAGTGCGCGAACCCCGAGCGGAGCAGAGCCGGGTGTGAACGCGAACAAGAAAAATTAAACTAATAATAAAATTATCAAAACCCAGGCGAAACAAAAACACTTCCAAGGCATGCCAGCCATGCTGTGCGAGTGGTAATTTATTTGTTTCAAATTTGACTTTTCGTTTCGCTTTTCTCCTGTGTCTTCACATGCTTGAAACTACTGAGAAGCTGGTGCGATCAGGTAGAAATGTTTGTTTTGTTTATTGTTTTTGTTGGAAATTTCATGCTTCTTGAGGTAGGGAACGCAGCGAATCACAAGTGATATCATGCTGTTACGATGTGCTTAGAACCGGAGAGAAGATTGGTGTGTTGAGAAAATTCCGCAAGCGTTTTTTTGTGCGTCCGTTCTCCTAAAGGCACCGAAGTGACCACGGATCGAGAACATTGATATGATTTCTGTTGTATTGTTGGCACTTTGTTCTGTTTATTCTTCGGGACTCTACGGTGACGATTACGCCAGACCGAAAGGCTCCCAGTTGACACAAATATGAAATGGTAAACTTTAATGCAATCATTGCCGTTATGAAACTTATACGTGGCATTTGTTATGTGCGAAAATTATCTAATGTTACGTATGTTACTAATGTTACGTATGTATGTATCTGCAGAAAAACTGCCGAAGAAAACCACTGACAAAGACGTTTGATACCCTATATGAGAATATGTACTGTACGGGATATATTTATAGTGTACATTGTTTCCTAGTCACTAATTAAATTTCAAATAATTTAGAATTTCAACCCAAATAATGAATGCCGTCCCTGATTTGTGATATCGGATATTTTTAATAGTTTCCCAGTTTGACAAATGCCCATGGGCTGGCGCTGCTGTCGGAATAACTAGCGCTCTACTGGTATTGTCTGAACGACGATTTTGTTGGAAATCAGATCGAACAGTCGATCGAACAGCAGAGCCTTGGTGCTACATTTCGCTATCAGAACTTGACCTTCTTTCTTATTATGCACTTGCAAAACTGCAAAAGTTCGAGCCTGAGCAACAGTTTCGTTCTTCCAATGTCGCACAAATGTTGGTCTGATACTGTTCTCTAGTGTCCAGCCAGAGTATTAACAGCTCACTCCGACCTGATGTATTGGGCCGAGCTGGCGTTGCGGTAATATTTTTTTTTTTATCAACCGTCATGAAGCAATGAAGCAAACCCCTTTCTTTTTACCAGTGAAGCAGTTGTTTACAGGCGAAAAACACTAAAAAAGCCTCTCGGCTTTAAAATAATAAAGCCCCCAGTTATTGATAATATTTTCAATCATTTCCACAGCATGAAGTCACTTAGTAATGGCATGACGGGTAGCCTCGAACACCGAAGTAAGCTGTTCTTGCTTTGGCATGGATCCTTATCAAGAAATTCCCTCTATTCAACGGCTTTGAAGGGCCTTCCTTCACACGGACAGTTGTCAAAACCTAAATTACCTACCGTCTTTGAAGCTACGGGGACCAATTGCGGCACGATGTTCCATTTTAGGCAGCATTCTTGTAAGTTATTTTTTAACTCTTGATGCGCATCAGTCACCATCTTTTTTAAACACTTCTCGCAAATGACGATTTTTTGGATCGAAATTATACATTTAAGCAGAACTAAAAGTATATGACGCCACAATAGAATCCTTAACGTGTCAAAGCGATTTATTTACCGAATGTCTTTGTTTGGTGCCAATAAAACAGACAAGTAGTCTTTGTTTGGTTCATTACGTTTTACAGGGTGTTACCGTGAAAGCGATTTTAATAACTTTTTTTGCATCGAGTTACCTACCCTGCAATCAACTGTGTGATGAAAGTAGTGCTTCATTTTTACCGGAGGAAAATTGCCATGAATTCAAGTTGAGAACTAGTCAAGATTTTGTGTCTTGCTGTAATGAGCAACACAAAGATCAGAAGAAGGCTGCCTGATTTTGAATAGATTATCACTGTGGTACAGCGCTTTAGAACTTCAGAAGTGACTTAGTGTAGGTTGTAGGTTTTGTTGACTGTAACATTCTCTTATACTAGCAATTTTTCAAACACCCACAAAATACGTTTTATTTGAAAACCAAAAATTCTGGGTTTCTTAAAAAATATAAATTAGCCAAATATCAACCGATTTCCACAAAAATACATTCATTTGATTCGAAATTGAATATACTTTGAGCAGAATCATTTCAAATCGCCTGGAAATACGCGAAAATTTAATCGACCTTTTTTGATTCGAATGAAACTTTGCACACGTATTTGGCTTAGCAAACTGAGCATTTTTCACAGGTGCAGAGATTTTTTACACCCATGAGTTACATTCTAAAAGGGCGTATGCTATTTGGCATAGGATTTATTCGAAGCATTGTAGCCCAGAAACCGTTGGTTGTATAGAAAAACTGTCTGAGAATAAGTTGTAGGAAATTAAAAATGCACCATAAAAAATATACACTGTACAAAATAAATTTTTTTGACCAAAAAAAAATTAAAAATAAACATTAAATTTCAATTTAAAAAAAAAAGAGTTGAATTTTTTTCTTATTTTTTTTTAAAGAAACTTGACGTTAATACGCAACTTTTAAAAGAAAGTCCAGGATGGAGAAATGAAAAATATTTTTTTTATGGTAGATTAATTTTTTTATTAAAATTCTAATTTCAACATTTTTCAAAATATTTGTATTCTCATGATTTAAAAAGATGCAGAGACTCATTTTAAATCAAAAAGCTCTTGGTAGTTAACATTCTAAAGGCATTGGGTTTCGAGTTATTTCTAATTTAAACTCGAAAAATTATAATTATTTGGGAAAATACACGTTTTTCTTAATTTGTCCATGGTTCTCTAGCAAAAACCATACGTTCATTGGAATGCTTGATCAAAAATATACAATTCATTCTTTGATAACAAATCGATTGGGCGAACGGTTCTCAAGAAAAGAGTTAAATGTTTTAAGTGATATAAATATATATAAGAATCAAATATTTATTTTCGAGTTTTATTATCTTAAGAACATATCTTTTCATAACATAGATACTTTACAGAACTAGTTTCACCTTATATTTCATATACGTATAAGTAAATGATTCGTCATATTTTGAAAACAGCTTCGTTTGTAACTTATTTTCTGAAATCGGAACAAAAGAATAATACTTTTGTGTGGCAGCTATTATTATAGATTTTTTGAAAATATTGCTCCATTCTGTTACTCCTTGTTCATATTCTGTAAATGACATTTTTGATGAGTTTTTATTACTTTTCTGATTAGACCAATCATACAATTCTTTTGCGCTTGTAATGGGATGTTCATGTTCTTTAGCTAAACTTGCATTTCCTGCCATTCGTTTCAATATGCCACCAATTGCATCGCATGGGCCTTTAACATGAGAAGTCGCAAAAAATGCCACTCTGCATCGACGTTATATTTTGTTTTGAACTTGCAAAGTTTTTTCTATTTTTCTATTGTGAGGCAGCTCCATCAGACATTAATATCGCTTTTTTCAAGTCTATTGTTGTTTTCAAAAAACTCATTAATTTGGCAATGAACACCTGAACCGCAACAGTATCTTGATGGAGTACTTCCGATATTATGATGAAGCTGATATCCTTAAGTGTTCCAGATTCTGAATAGTAAACAACGAAGGGATGAATGGTGACTTGACTATCATTCCAATAACTACACGAATCACAAATTGATAAAGACATATCAAAATGAGCTTGACTGTTCAATATTTTTAATTTTGCAATAACGTTTTCGTTTAATTTGCGTAAGCTTAATAAGCACTGATGATCAGGAAAGGGTTTACAGCATTTGGGCTTGGTGTATTCCATTTTCACTTTATTCATCTTCACAAAATGCAAACTGTTACTAACACATCTGGAGTAGTACAATCGTATTTATATACGGAAACAGATATTATAGGTAACCCAACATATTTTTTTATAAAACATTCGGAAAGGGGGGACGTGTAGGTAGGCTAAGTTTTAGCGCTTGAGTTATTTATCCAATCGTTTTGTTGTCAAAGAATGAATTGTATATTTTTGATCAAGCATTCCAATGAACGTATGGTTTTTGCTAGAGAACCATGGACAAATTAAGACAAACGTGTATTTTCCGAAATATAATTAATTTATCGAGCTTAAATTTAAAATAACTCGAAAACCAATGCGTTTAGAATGTTTACTACCAAGAGCTTTTTGATTCAAAATGAGTCTCCGCATCTTTAAAAATCATCAGAATACAAATATTTTGAAAAATGTTTGAATTAGAATTTTTATAAAAAATTATTTTTCATTTCTCCATCCTGGACTTTTTTTTAAAAGTTGCGTATTAACGTCAAGTTTCTTTAAACAAAAACAAGAAAAAATTTCAACTCTTTTTTTTTGTAATTGAAATTTAATGTTTATTTTTAATTTTTTTTGGTCAAAAAAATTTTTTTTGTACAGTGTATATTTTTTTTATGGTGCATTTTTAATTCCCTACAACTCATTCTCAGACAGTTTTTCTATACAACCAACGGTTTCTGGGCTACAATGCTTCGAATAAATCCTATGCCGAAAGGCATACGCCCTTTTAGAATGTAACTCATGGGTGTAAAAAATCGCTCCATCGGTGGAAAATGCTCAGTTTGCTGAGCCTAATACGTGTGCAAAGTTTCATTCAAATCAAAAATGGTCGATATTCGACCATCGGTGATTTGGCACGATCTTGCTCCTTTTAAAATTCTAGTGTATTTGTGGCATTTTTCTTACAAAAATAAACGAAAATTTCAAATTAAGTTGAAAAAAATGCGTGAAAAAGTCTTAAAATTAGTTTTAACCAAAATAACTCAACATGTTTTAATGATATTAGTACAAACCTGTATATATTTTGTAAGCTCCATTTGTCTTCTTTTGAAAACTGCTAGAACATTGAAAACCGGTTGATAAATGACTGAGTTAATAATAGTTGTACACGCTGAGGTCTAAAAAGAGTATTTTGACCATAATTTCAGAGGTGTTTGTAAAATTTCTAGTATGAGCGAATGTTACACTACACTCAAGACCTACACTGCCTATAAGAGCATAAGAGTCCCATATGACTTTTAGGCAAATTTGAGTTTATGCTGTCAAAGTTTCTAATTCTGTTCAAATTTTCGTATGCCTTGACGAAATTTTAAAGTTTGTTCTGAAAAATACTGGAAAAATTCCAAACTTTGCCTGTCCCATATAAAAAAGGCATATGTGTCCCATCCTAAGTCTATATTCAATTTTTCACTTCAATATTTGGTATTTCACATTTGTTATCAATTAAACGAAAACTGTTCACAAAAAAATATCATTGGCCTAAATAAACTGAAACACAGTTCATGTTTGTGAGGTTCAATCAAAAATAAGCTTGAGACATTAAAACTGATTGAAAGTTTTTTTTTTTTATTCTCGCTTATTTTCCGTCGGTCTAGTTCCGCCACTGTTGTGGCCAATCACCGACGCCCAGGAAGGCGACTCCACACCCAGGATTCTAACTCACGACCCGTTTATTAACGGACCGGCGCCAACGGCTTTACTTCCTCCTGCGATGGAAGGTGTGATCCCAGAGATTTTTCGCCTCAGAAAATCTCCCGGTGTCGGCTAGGATTGAATCTAGACCAGTTGGGTTGGTTGTGAGTGGATCACGCCACCTCACAACCATCGACACCTATGTCGGCGGTGGGATTCGAACCCAGGCGTCGAGCGTGGTTGGCGGAGACTTTACCAACCACACTAGGCCCCCGCTCTGAATGAAAGTTTTGTGTATTTTCGAAGGAAACCGAAGGTTAAAACTTTTTTTCTGCCAACTGTTCCCAGAAATCCTTTTTAGCATCTGGAATGAGTGGAATTACAGTGTTCAGGAATGAGGCCTAACGGTCTGCATCAATTTCTCGTGGACTCTTCAGGAATTTCATTGCAAACTCTATGTCTAACGAGCTTTCGTCTATCTTTACTTACGTAAATACCGTGCACCGGTTCATGTTGCAATCCGTTAAAACCAAATCGCTATATTGCAATTCGTAGGATCCAAAAATGTTTTATAAACATAAACTGTTCACATGACAGATAAAATAAGGAATGATAATGGATGCTTTGGTTGTCTAAAAATGCGTGAAGACTGATATGCTTTTTTTTTGTATAAAGAGAGGAAATAAAGGCAAACGAGCTCCATCATTTATTTCAAAGCCTGGAATTGATGCAAAAGTTGTTAGAACTCAGGGAAATATACAATGTTCCCCCTCATGAACATACAGATGAATAAAACATACTTTCAGTTAAATCATAGTTATTTGCCTTCAATTCGAGATAAGAACTTCATTCGAAATTTTCTCACTTGTGAGAATTTCCATATGGGACTCTTATGCTTTTATGGGAAGTACAACCTACACCAGGTTACTTCAATAGTTCTAGCTTTTTTTTATTTGTAGCACAGCGTTATTTGTGTGCGTCCTGCACACGATTCGAGAAAACTGACGCGGTTGTCCTCAAGTAGAAATTGTGTTAAAATCGGAATGTGCGGAATGCACCAGTGATCAAACCGGTTAAAGAACGTATCTGGCGAAATCCAACCCGGTTGGCAAGAAAAATGGCTCTTGAAATGCACATGAGCCATACCACTATGCGTAAAATAATTAAAAATTATCTTGGATACAACGAAACAAAAGATTCATAGTAAAACACATGACTTTGGACATTTTCAAGAACTGTTTGGTGTCAAAATGCCGATCGAAGTCTTGCGTGAGGCTTGTTAAAATTTTGTTTCGTTGAGATCATCACCGCTTGATTTTATATATGTTGGATCATCGACAATTTTCGGTGAAAAGTAGACTCAAAAAGCAATTATTTCCGAACGTTTCGACCTACTTTATTACAAATTTTTTTCGGTCATCCTCAGCGGATTTTAAAATACGTTTAAATACAATTATCGGTTCAAATTTAACAAAAAACACTTACTTGCTACACAATCTAGGTTATACCGGTGTTTCAACTTCTATCTATCTGTTTTTTCCTCCTCTCTCTTACTTTCGATTGCTGTCAGATCTTATTGTTTTTAATGTTTCGAATAACCCGTTGTAAGCAAAAAGATAAAATTCCGATCTGCTTTCTACGCCACGAGCCTAGTCCTTGGCCTCCGGCAGTCGAGTCTCACGTCCGACGTTCCAGTATCTCAGACATCCGACGACAGCCGTGTCGAGATTGAGGGAGAGGTTAAGGTCTACGGCGAGTCGATCGAGGAGGTCGAGTTGACGGCCGCGCACTGTATACGTAAGGTCGAAGACTGGATGCACTCCAGGAAACTGGAATTAGCGCACCATAAGACGGAGATCATGGTTGTGAATAACCGCAAATCAGAGCAACAGGCGGTGATCAGAGTTGGAGACTGCACCATCACCTCAAAGCGATCTTTGAAGCTCTTGGGGGTTGTGGTTGACGATAAGCTCACATATAAGAGTCACGTCAACTATGCTTGCAAGAGGGCTTCAACGGCTATTGCAGCACTATCTCGAATTATGTCGAATAGCTCAGCGATGAATGGCAGCAAGCGTAAACTTCTTGCCAGTGTGGTTTCGTCCATCCTCAGGTATGAAGGCTCAGTGTGGTCCAAAGCGCTAAGTACTAACAGTTAAGTACTAACAGGTGGGCCAGACACAGAGCACGGGCCAAAGTACTAACAGGCGGGCCAGATACTACTCCGGACAACCTCGACGGACAGACTCGAACATCTGGAGAGCGGTTTGTGCAGCCGCTTCTCAAATAGTCCTAGAGTTGCAAAGCAGGTGACAGGTTGACCACCAACACACCAGTGTTAGCTAAGTGCCAGTCTCCAGGTTAGTTAGCTAATTAGCTAAGAGACTTATAGAGCCAGGAGGTTGCACAAAGCATAAAAGCCGCTCCCCGAAGCAATACTTAGCGGTCGTTCCCGGGGAGTATTATGGGCTGGAGACAGATTCAAACCAACCCCACACTCTCTAAGGTTGGTCACCTCAGAGGTTTGGTTGCAAATTTCCCCTCCACCTGAAATAAAAAAAAAAATAGCTCAGCCGTCCGCTCCGAATCAGACGCAGTTATATGCTGCCCAATATGGAAAACAGCCGATTACAGACACTCTTCTAAGTTAGCTTACGATCATAATTCTCACCGAGGTGGGGACCCGATCCCAGTGTCCCAGTTAGTACCCCGAAAAGGTTAAGATAGGGAGACTCTCGCTGGAGGTGATAGGTCACAGAAGAGCCTTGATTTACCCTACAGTCCAAATTTGTTAACCAGCCTGCTTTTTTTAATTAATTTACTCATTGAGCTACAAATGTAAGTGCTCCACCGAACAAAAGACACGGGAACCTCTGTTATAACCGATTGCTAAGTGAATTGAATTCTTCGTTCTAGGTAAAAGCGGTGTATTTCTTAATTTTTTGTTCTGTCAACTCTGCATGCGATAATGAACAATAAATGAAAGAAAAAAAAAAGAAAAAAAGGACTAATTCGAAAATTGCTTTGTTGGTAAAACTCCAAAACAGAAAAGGTCACCCTGAGCGCAGAATCTAAAAAATATGTGAGTCTGAAAGTTTGACTAATGTAACAAATACATAAAGTTTGAACAAAAGATCAAAATAATGGTCGCAGTGGTCCAAATCTTACAAAAATACTACAAGGTATACAGCCCTAGGGTTGTATGAAATGGTGACGTGGGACTAAACACTGTAATTAGGGGATTTTTTGATACAAAATATACAGAGTCAGCAGACAGAATCAATGTCTTTGCTTAGCGACTGTCCGTATTTTTATTTTAAGCCTCCCCTGGAATTTTGAGATATATTCAACAACACTCGAAGGAATATCGTTTATATCTGACGATATTATGCCTGTAGCATTTTTTGTACAAACAACATGTATTTGACAGGGCACAAGCATATCGTGCTTGTTGAAAAAGCACCAAGAATTTCTCGTAATGCGTCAAAGTCAGAATTAACTCTATATCCTCAAAAACCAAATCCAATAATACTTACGTTATCATAATGAAAGGGTTTGTCTCATTCAACTCTGATTAAATCAAATTTTTAATATGGATCTTTATTTCAGAATAATATGGAAGCCCTTACAAAGGTTCATTAATTGATGAACATAAGAAGATATTTCAAACAAAATTATTAACAAGTTCCAGCAAAAATTCGTAGCAATCCACAATTACATTTTTGTTTTTTGCTTGACAATTTTTTTCATTTGCCTACAACTACATTCGCTGTGTTACGAAGACAGCTAATATACGTTTATTATGGTAAAGCTTAGAATAATAATATATCATCTAACAATTTTGAAATGTAAAAAGAGATTCTGAATGAATCTTAGTGAATAAACAAAAAATATCCGTAATATCCGTTGCAAAAATTTACAATTCTTGTTGGTAATCACATTTATGAGATATAATTTTAATCACTATCAACAGCAGCATTGTAGACGTATAGAAATGTACGAACAAAAGTGTACCACTGCAATACGAATAGAGCCGCTGCAGTACGAATAGAAGTGTACCGCTGCAATCATAGACGACGAGAGACCCCACTGGTACTGTTGCTTTTATTAGCATGTTTTCTTTCAAGACATCAGTTTTTATTACGTTCTGAAATTAGGTTTAGAAATTGTTCGAGAATGGGGATTGTTTCAAACTTTTTGGAAAACTTTTACCTTCGAGACATCATATTAGCCTAAGCTCATGAAAACAAAAACAAATTGACCTATTGGGACGGGGGACGATATTGATACAGAGAATATGACAGGGAACGGATGGTGTCCATTCACGTCGTCTGTGCTAGAAGTGCTCGCATGTAATTGGCTCATTATTCGCGTAAATTTGTTATTGAAACTTTTTATCAATTTTACCGCTGAAATTAAAGTGATAACTAGCATATTACAAAATTGTTATACATTTTATTTATCCAACAACATATTGGTTATTGTTATCCATCATGTGGTTATGCTGTTATTAACGTTTGAAATCTGACGCATCATTTGCCAGTTTCATTTCCAATTTTACAGAATGCATCCTAGTAACTAAATTTGGCATGTTAAAAGGTTTTTGGGAGCAACAAAAATGTTCATGGTCGTTTGACATCCCTTCCTCTTTTGAAAGAGAAGGCTCCCAAACAAGTTAAACACACATTTCTTCACAACTCAACCACATTTGGCATGTGGAGGTTTTTGGGAGCAAAAAAAAATTCTCGTGATGGTTCGACACCCCTCCGTCTTTTCAAAAGAAGGGCTCTTATACAAATCGAACATAAATTTCTATGGTGGTTTGGCACTTCTCTGTACGTTGGAAGCGGGGTAGGTCTCCCAGGCAATTTCAACAGATATTTAAACCAGTTTTTCCGGAATACAGCCTAAAATGATCGGAATGATGCACAGAATTCAAAAGTCGACTCCAGACGTTATTTTTTAATTTAAGATAGAAACTTTCATCTCAGAGGCCAAAAATTGTCGAAATGCCATTCTGAAATGCAAGATGGCGACTTCCGGTTTCTGATAAATTGCCGAAAGTAACCAAAAACCACCCGAATTTCCGAATAGATGCACTGAAGCCACAAAATGACCTCAAACACCATTTTGAATTATAAAATGACGACTTTCGGTTTTTGGGAAACAGTCTAAAGTGATCCGATATGGATATTTTCGTAATTGTGATTATGCATAACAGCGACCTCAGATACCATTTTGAATGCTAAGATACCGACTTCCGGTTTCTGGAAAAAGCCGGAAATGACCGAATACTACTCAATATGGATATTTCCAGAATCAAGGTTATGTACAGAAGCCAAAAGACGAGGATTTTGCCATTCCGATAATACCAATCCTTTTAAATATGATGTTTTTTTACTTTGATCGTATCCATTTGCAGACTATAAACAAATCGCAAAGTTTCAATCAATTTGGAATGTTCAAAATTATCCTAATAAAGAAAGAAATGAGCGGGAAGAAGTTTGCCACGTCTATTAAGGATAATTTCCACGTGATAGAGTTAACTACCTGCGAAAGGCCTAACGGAAAGTTATTGTTGTTATATTAATAACAATGTGCATATTTTTACTGCACAGCTACTTTTCGCAAGTTGTCTTATCGGTATATTTTTCTCGGAAAACAACATAAGTCGTCAGAGCAGGTACGAATCCGTCAAAACTATACCAACTCAAATGCACGCCATTGTTGAACAAGAAGTTCTCTCGCCGTTTTGGTTCGAAGTAAGCCGCTCGTCTTTGGAAACAATCCAAGTCGATGTAATTCTTGCATTTGGGTACCACGACGCCGCGGCCGCCACCACCGTCCTGGTCATCGTTGCCCAGAGGTTGCAAGTCGAGAGTAAATTGCAGATCGTGGACGTCGTGATTGCGAACAACTGCACTGCGCTGTATGTAGTTGCAAGAAGGGCCGGCGCTTGGCCAAGCTTCATGCTGCGCGATAGGTGCTAATTTGCAGTTTAGGTTTGCGTCGGATGGTGAAGCCTTCCAGCCATCTTCTCTCGCTTGATGGCAGTGGGCAAAGGCACACACTAGAAAGGAATAAATCGAAAGGCTGCTGTCAGCAGATCTAACTAACTTTATTTATTTATGTGTATTAACGCAGCTCGAGGTAATAGATTAATAGTTCCTCATGCTATTACAAACATAATTTGAAATCATGATAGAGATATCGTGAGGCAAGCTCACCGGAATGGGCAGACAGGCAGCAGCGAGTGAACCGTCAGAAGAACTCAACCAAATGTGTTAACGACCGGTAGAACCTGCCCTCCGTTGAAATCTCGTGAAAAAAATTTAAATAATAATAATCATTGCACACAGTCATGCAACAAAGTTAACGATGCAACGGTGAAAAATTGGCGTTTTAGATGGTGTAATGCTCAACGAGTCCCGCTGGGAATGAAAAATGTTGCGCTTAGAGTAAGCGCTGTTGCGACAAGTGGAGGATTTTGCATGATCACCGGTTTGATCTAGCAGATTATTCTTCGAAGCGTGCAGATCATGCAGTACAGGAGCAGATACGATGATTATTTTAATGAATTTGGTTTTGGCATTATAAGTGTGCCACCATTAGTCACCATGAGACACATTTCAACTTTTTTTGTTGGTAAAAATCGAACCAACCATGTCCAGCTGCACAGTTGATTGTTGAATTGTATCATCATTAGTTAGTTGTCTTATTTACTCGCCAGAATCTCGCCATCGGACCGCGCTATTCTCTCTAGATTCTCAGCAAGACGCATACTATCATCAGCTCATCTCGTTCGGGGAAGGTCACCATTTTTATTGCCAGAAATTCTGTCAGTAGCAATAAACGCTACGTTGCTGTGTGGCTTCTCTAGGTAAGCCATTACTTGCGCTAAGGACCTTATGCCATGCTATGATATCGAAAATCTCCCGACGCAGAGCGTTATAAACGTGGCTGGTTAGTGCGCAGTTATTGTTCGTATACAAAACCACAAATTCCAACTCCAGGTGGCTGAAGGCAAGCTGAACGCTTCTGCAGAAGGACAAAGATACGAAAATAAATACAAATTAATTTGACTCTGATTTCTCGATTGTTAGCCCTATTGTAGCCGAAGGGGAGGGTAAACCTGAAAGACCCAAGCGCGTTGTATTAAAAATAAAGCGGCCACTTCAGCAGTGACGTCGATGACAAAAGAGCAATTGTTCACCTGGTTTACGGGAGGATTGCAAATGTTACTAAACTAAGGACTAGGCAGCCGTTTTGGGACGAATGCAGAGCTCTGCTGGCAAAAGCGATTTCGAGTGTACAGGGAGAGATGATGAATTATTGCCCTTGGTTTTTCACCGAGTGTACTGGCTATAGGAAGGCCATTTCATGTTCGCCAGAGTGTTTGTCACCTCCAGCAATTGTTGCTGGTAGCAAGAAAATTGGAGAACAATAAATTAATAAATGATTTTTCGATTCCCATAAAATAATACAATCGACTTTTTTGGGCAAACTCATGTTTTTCATCTGGCTTGTTGTACGTTTACTGACCTAAGGAATACGCACAATAGCGAAACCGAGGGATAGAAACAGTCCTATTGTTGGGATGGATTTTTCGCAGCTTCACAGCGTATTCAATTGTTCCTTGGAAACGAGGCACTTTTAATGATAATGAAGTGATCAAGGGATGCTACGGGTTGTTACGTTTTGTCAAAAGATGTCAATTGGATGATTATTTTGAAAGTCCTGTTTGTATGTTTTTTGCATTGTGGTTTATAAATTTGTTAAGGTTTCTAAGAAAACCGTCAATTTTTGTTTCGTATTAAGTTTGCTTTGTAGGCCAAGACTGTATGAAATTAATCTTCGCTACGATTGATAGTGTTAGGTATTAGAAAAAAAAAAATTGTACACTAATGTTCCTAAAAACATTCCAAAAAATAAATACGAAATTATTCTTTCGATTCCTCTAAACACTAATTCATTAATAAGAAAATAATTCCACTTTCTCTGCCTCGATACCTCGTTACTATAGTCGAATCGAATGGCAACGTGGCTCGGAAGCTGGCTGGCTACGTGCCTCGACGATTCCATACAGTCAGATTATGATCCAGCATAAAGAATGAAGCCAAGAAAAAGTCAAATTTAAACGCCTTTCTTTTTTACGACTTCCCCGAACACACAACTCAAACCACTTACAGGCATGTTACATTTTTACGATTTGATGGAAGTGATCATTGATTAGGGTCCGCTACCTACTTTAACAGCGCATCTCTGCTGTTTCATCAGGATTAGTTTCCGCTTGTGCTTGGTAGTACCTTCGAAAAATTTAAATGAACTGTTATGAAAGGGGAAACAAGCGATGTTGATCAGATCAAACAACTAAAGAAACGTCAAAGAGAAAATTTAATATGGCGTCCCAGGATACTGACCACCTGCAGGTTGGTATCAGACTGAACGGAGGCAATGTTCTAGAAATATCAGTCCACACTGTTCGGGAAATTTGTGACCCAAATGCAGTACAATACCGCTAGCGGAATATCGTCTCAAACATCAATTAACACTATTCAATTATCGTAAACAGCTTTCCCAATTTGAAAGCACTCTCCTACACATACTTAACTTATCTCCAGACGACCTCCATTACGCACGCTCCAATTTTCGAGCCAATTTGAAGAAAATGTAATTTCCATTAATAATACAACGCTGAGCATCGTCAGCTCGTTTGAGCACACTTCGCGCTATACCGCATACCGGGTTCCGAAGGGAAATCGTCCAGTTTTGAAATATTATCGCGTATCTTTTCGAGTATCATCGCTTTGGATTAATTAATTCAGCCCAAGACGTCTGTCCGTGGCACCACTAGTTTGCATATACTGCCTAAATTGATGGTGTTTATTTTATGATCACTTTATGACGCCTCCCGCTTTTCAACCGGGTTGACGGCTTCGAATCGGTTCGAGAGTGTTTTCGACGATTGATTGATTCGGTTGGCTTGTGGTTGAAGTTTTTTGTTTTGCTACGCCGAGCTGTCATAAAACTCATATGGAAATGGTAATGGTATCGGTATCTTTTATTTGCCATATACTTAGAGCGCGTTTTTATTACTTCTTGCTGTTGTGGTCGGATGTAGTGCAGTGTCAAACAGCAATTTAATCAAATAATGATGCATTTGTTGTAAAACATATGCCTTCTCGGTTTTCTTTTCTCGTATATATAGAGCACAATTAACGTCATCAAAGTTCCAGACTTAACGAAGATAATACGTTAAGATTAAAATCAAAATACATTTTGTATATAAGTTATATACAGAGTGTATATTATATATTATGACAAATGCTTTATATTTATGGTAATCAGAAAATAGTCACAATGGATTTTAGCCTGACGTTTTCGTTGGTTGCTTCGGAATAATTATATTTTGGAAGTACCAGCTTTTGTGTGTTGAAACCCTGGTGTACCAATTCCGTCCGAGACCGACGAATCGAATCAATAGACTGAACAGGCATAACGCTCTTCGAAGAAGGTGAAGACAGTTCCATTTGCCGTCATGACATCGGTTTTTTGGGATGCACAAAGCAAAACTTTTTCAATGTTCAAAAAGGGAAAATCACTTTGGAACGTTGTGTTGTTAATCGATGGGAATCATGGTTCATAATTTTTTCGGTGCCTACGTCAATCAGATCGTTTCAGGACAGATAAGCAAGTCTTTTAAAAAGGATATTTTTGTGTCTCAATGATTAAAAGTAGTAAAAAAATTAGAAAACCACTTTGGTTAGTTGATATTGATGAACTTCTCAGGCACCAAGGCTGTTCAAAAAAGGTTTAATTCTGCAATTTTTATTTTCTTTTTCTTCATCTTTTTCACTTGAATTTTTCATCAAACCCTGTACAAACTACACGTCGATCCAAACAGGAATAAGAATGCTTTCATTTGAGGTCGAAAATAATTGGTCGACAAGTTGAATCTCGCCGCCAACTTGTATTTTATCTAAAAAGCGTGTTTTTGTGCAAGTTCGCAACCACCGATTTTAAACTTGACGCCACCGTCGAAAAAATGAGAACAAATTCTTCAGAAAACATTCATAATTCAGATTGTTTATTCAAATCGCTTATCTAAATCAAGCTTCTAGGGGAAAGCGTACCCCTTCAAAACGACGTGTTTTTCTAGAGGGCTTAACAAAAAAAATTGAGAGGTACATAAGGTCCATCAATATAAACTAACCAAAGTGATCTTCTCTTTTTTGTACTAAGGGCATCTTCAGCGGTGGTCTATTTTTGAAACAACATTATACTAGATTTACACCAGCGAAACCTGAATAGAACCAGCTAATATAGACCAACTTTTCGTTCTCCACACCGGTGTTGTATATCTTGTTGTTTTAAACCGCTGACATCTGTCACACTGTCAACAATTCAATACCCCATGCTATCAGTTAATGAGACTTGTTATATTAAAAAACACTCAATATTTAATAAACGGAAATTCGATAATTTTTACGCACATTAAACGATTACTTTGGCAAGACACTTTATATCCACAAGACTTCATGGATTCGACGGTTTGACCCGAGCGTCAGTGACATTTCTCAGCATGGATTGGTGTGATCGAATGCTACAAATAGGGTTACGGAGGATAGCGAAAAATATTTGATCGCGTAGGTGTTCATCTTCAGTTTTCATCTCATCAATCTTTCAAAATCTTGCAGTTCCTAAAACTTGGTTTGGGTTTTGAAGATATTGGGTGGCATTGCGCAGCTTGATTCGAACAATTTTCGCTATTTTCGAGTAGGTCACATACTGACAGTTATGCTTCAAGCTTAAAAGGAGCAGTCATTGTCATTTGTCCTGCGGCTCATCTAACCCGCAAAGTCAAAAAATACGAAAAACGAAACATAACGCCCCCCAGCGATCATTTGGTTTTGTTCCAGTTGCTCGAAACAAAATGCTCAATGTCACCCCAGCATTTTGAACGTTTTCAGTTCAGTGTCTTCGAGGAACATTTTTCTGGCCTCTTAAGTTCTCCTCTAGCCCCAATACAATTAAGGCGAATAGCCAACATATTTGTCATCCTGGTGGTTGTAAACCAAGTAGTTGAGCCTACGGTTATGGTCTTCCAGAATTCCCCCTTTTACTGCTCGGTTTCCTTGAAGCCAACAACGACAAACCTGTTCGTTTTCTTTTTCAGAAAAGCCACAAAAATGAATTGGGAATTGTCAAAAAAATCTTTGTTTTGTTTATTCCCCAACACTCGCTTTTGCTTATATGAAAATAGCTAGAAATGAGGTATTCAATTAAAATATGACATTTTACCCTCCTATTGGTAGCGTACAAAGGGTTTTAGAACGTTCTATTTCTTGTTCCAAAAAGTGACAAAAATGGACCAAAACGTATACCAGTTTCAAATTTTTTCAATTAAGATCTGGTATAAAACAAAATTTACACCACCGTTGCAGCAGTGAGTTTGAGTTTGTTTCAAAAAAATGGAACAAAACAACGATTTGGACCACCGCTGAAGATGCCCTAAGTACTTTCCTTTTTTTTAGTCACAAAATTATCCTTTTTGAAAGACCTCGTGTCATTAGTAGGACAGTTTCAGCCAGAATTGCTCAGGTATTTTGAAAAATTTGCGCTACAAAATTTATATAGGTCGTCGTCGTCTTTTTGACAACATGTAGACCTTGATATCTACCTCAACGAACAGTGAACGAGTTTTCTCCTCTTATGCAAATATTTGCAACAATAACGGATAGCGGATTTTCGATGTACTTGAGTTGTCATTTTACCATATACGTTCTTTAAGTTTTAGAAAAGAGACCTAGAACTTGGATAACTCCTGAAGATGTGTAACGGTTGCGGTAAAAAAATAAAAGGTAAATAGACAAAATTTGTCGATTTTGTACAGGTTTATCCTCACACGCATTGATCATAGTAATCTGTGAGTTAGCAGGAAAAATTTGACAGGTCTATCGTTTGAACTCTAGCCGTGATGACTAAAAATGTGAAGAAGTGTGCGCGTTAAAAGAACGGTATCCCGTGTAGCACTTTGAAGACGCCGGATACGACCGTTCCGGCATCTACAACATCTTGACACTATTGGACAACAATCAGAGCATTGAAAGAAAGCCCGGTTCTGGACAGCCAACAGCTGTAAAGGGTGCTGAAGAGGAAGACCGAGGGAAAAGTGGCTACATCGCTGCGTGTGCTTGGCTGGGAGGTTGATGCATGCGGCAAAACCGCGAAATAGTACCTGCGAACATGAACATACATGTCAGGAAGTGGCAGTCTCATACAAGCTTCTGAAAAAGACTGCATATCCATGACAACAAGTTTTAAACTAATTCGGCTGATATTGCATTGCGCAGCTCTCCCTGCTCCCCGTACATTTGGTACATTACCCGACAGCACACACATGCAATGCCAAACGGGCTGTTATTTTTCACCTCTTTATGTCTGTTGGTTCTTCCAAACTTGTTGCAGATGACAGCCTATAATTATCGACATCTTTCGGCACGAATCCGAGCGGGATGTCAGGTGATTATGATTTACGACAGTGAGGCCGATGAAAAAATGAAAGTAAGATGGTGCGAAGCACGTTTTTTCTTACGCGGGGAACAATATCAACAATGGAAACACATATGAAACGGTTTGCTCTGTATTTGATATGCCACCGGCCTATGAAAAAGGAGAAACGAAAAAGTGCGAGTCGATGACAGCCGCAGCCGATCAGCAGGCTGTCAAGAGCGCAAGCCAAGCCAACAGGACATCCTCAAAATGAGCAAACTAGGCTATCAAGTCCGAACGAACAAAATACATGTACAAGAATGAGCTGTCGTGTGCAACACAAGACAGTTTCGTTACCTTGTGTAAGCTGTAGCTGTATGTGAGATCTCATAGAGTTCTCCAGGCGAGTTTGTATTAGTGCGATGTATTCGATTTTTCTTTGTTAGTTGTAAGAATTTTTTGTCACCTGTGAGAACTGTCATCTAAAAGAGAGAAGAAAAAACTACCGAGTTCGATTCACGCTCTCACAAATTTCAATATACAGTGTAAAGCGGGCCGTGTCGTACCTAGTGTTCGTGTGTTTTTGCTTCCAAACTCGTGTGATGGGTATCGCGTATCGTAGCTTGATTGTCGAATGTTAATAAATATTAGTAAATAATGAGTATGTGTGTCCAATCATAAATGGTGACTTCTCAACACTGTTAGAAATTTGTAATTTTAATTGTTAGGATTTGTTTGCTTTCGCAATAAGGATTTATCATTCGTAGGGATTTAAACCTACTTGTCTGAAAAGGGGAAGTAAACTTACTACTAACTTAATTGATAACCTATTGGCTATAAAGGGAGCTTATCGTAGCAATTGAGGATTGCAACGATTTTTGTCGAAAATTATTGACAATTTTATTCGACATAGCTTCTAATGGTTCAACACCAGTAAGTCTATGTGATTCGAGTAAACCAAACCAAGGAGGACGCTTCAAAATCATTTTCAGAATTTTATTCTGAATCCTTTGGAGCGTTTTCTTCCTTGTGTTTTCGCTTGGAGAACTCTATGAATAGCTTATTCATGGGGCTGTTAGAGTGAAAAGAGAGAAAAGTCGTCAGTAGAGTGTCGCTCTCCAGTCTTCTTCCTAAGCCTGGTCCCGTACACTGGTCTCGGAGTTGCAGGCAATGGTGATGAACGACGAGATCTCACCCTGGATGACGACTGGCAGGGCACTTCATATTTTACTTCCCTTTTAGTTTATTTCACATAACAATTTCCCTGCTGCTTTGGCTGATAGTCAACGAGAAGGGGAGCCGCTCATCTTTTACTCCGGGCTTGCCGTGAACGGAGAAATTTATAGTACAAAATGCCCTACAACCATACGGGCGAATACGCGGTGTTCTGGTCAGATCTGGCGATCGTTGGAGGAGATGGAGTGGCTGAATATCGGTTACCAAAGTAGGCGAACCCGCCCAACCTTCCCCAGCTGCCGTCTCATCGAGTATTCCTGGGCAAACCCGAAGCGTAAGATCTACTCCAACAATTTTGTAACCAACGAAGAAAGAGGTTAAAAAAAATTCTTACACGCATGTTTTCCTCCGCCATGGCTAATGTGCCGGTTAACTGCCGGAAGGAAGCTCGCAAGGGCGTAGATTTTTTTTTTGCAAATAAGCTAATATAATCAGTTTCCATTGGAAATTTATCAAACTCAATTATCTGTCATGGTTTTTTTCATTAATATCCGAAAAAGTCAATTTTTTACCGCAAACGTTAGTCACCAAAACTCCTTACAGCAGCCTTTTTATGCAAAATGCAACTAACGAAAGGAAAGTACAAAACACTAAATTTACAAAAACTGCAACAAAAAACTAAGCTATAAGTAACTTTACTGTATGCAGCAAGGTTCCATATTTTTACATTTTCTGAAATATTGCAGAAAAAACTATTCCTCCAATTCTTAACGCAAAAAAGACAGTTTTTTTTTTCAAATTTTATCAAGGAAGCTTTAATTATCCTTTGATACTATGAGACTATCCGGGTAATTTAAACATACATTGTTCCAAAGACATCATTAAGCTCGAATGAATGCAAAATCCGCTGATGAATTAAGTTCTACATTTCACTTTTTTGAATTTTGTGACTTTGAAGGTAGTTGAATTCTTGGAACACTCAAAACTAAACGCACACAGTGCCACGTTTTAAGCTTATCTCTAACTGTCCATAAACCGAAAGCCTACGACATTCAATAAGTTACCTGAAGACCTCAGCTTTCTAAGTGGTTGGATTCACGAGATAAATTTAGTTTAAAAAGGTTCAAAACTACAGGCACAATATCGTCATGTAGCAGCTGAATTCCAAACCAAACTGCATAACTACCAGAAACCCTTATCTTCCTGAACAACTTTCCTCAGTGGAGGGATTCCAAACTTATGGCGGGTATTTTCACTAGCAGAATTCTTCGAAAATTAAAACTAATGTTTTACAATTTTCACTTCCAATAAACGCATCACATACAGAGGATATTTAGCTTGTCACACTCTGAAGAAATATTTCACGCGCATCGTTCACTGGGGTTAAAACAGGTGATTATATCATAACACAATATGTCGTCGTTTTTTTACATTAATTAGGGGAGATCAGCCCATTGTTGTAAAGTTGTGTATTCTGGAATATTATTTAGTTTATTTGACTTTAAATTGAGATTTGAATACGGTTATTGAAAATAGTCAATGAATCTCACAGACTTTAAAAGCTGATAATAGTTGATAACAGGGTAAGTTTCTAGAAAATGATAGTATCAGGTACTAAAACAGAAGAGGTAAAAACGCCAGAAATCAGTCGTTATTGGATAGCTCCTGTTCCTGGAAACAATCGGAAAATTTTTCTGGAGAACACCATTGCAAACTTGAAAAAAAAAGTAAATTGAGGGATAAGGAATTGATACACATGTTAAAAATTTTAGTTCCATTGCCATCCGCTTCGAAAGCTCCGGAGGAAACTTACCGAACCAGTGATGTAATCGTCGTCGAGCACATCCGACTCGGTGATGCCTGCAAACCACAAATTACACTTGGCAATTGCTTATCCTTGTCGTTCACAAAATCACAAAATTAAAATCATCCTTATGTTTTTTTGGCTACCAACAGTAGCAGATTTGACAGCCCGGAAGTGGAGAAAATTCGTCACCACAACGATTTCTATTGTAATCACTTGGGAATATTGAATGTCAATCTATTTGCACAGACTAACAGACGTAACACTGGAACCCAGCTCCATCGCCACAAAAAAAAAAAAACGATCATTTTAAATATCCAATCAAATATCAGTTATCGCGCGATTTGTAGTTCCTAATAGACACATGCACGTATGTTAGCGCTTATGTCGAAATACAAGACGCAGCGCGAGCACGGCAGCAGATGGTGCTAGTGATATTATCGTAATGTACTGGTATCATCCAAACGATGATTTTATTGAAAACTAGCTGACCCGGCAAACTTCGTCCCGCCTATTTTAGTGTTTAATTTAATAATTTGAAACATTTCAAATTCATTGATTCCTTGCGATTGGATTATATCGTTTAAAAACGATTGGTTTTATCGGAATGGCAACATCCTCGACTTTTGGCTTTTGTACATGACCTCTATTCCGGATATATATTGGGTGCATTTCAGTTATTTTCGTTGTTTTCCAGAAACTGAAAGTGGTCATCTTCTAATTTAAAATAGTGTCCAGGGTTAATGCTTGGCTTCTCTACATCATTTCGATTACGGACATATTCATATGTAGTAGTACAGGTCGGACTCGATTAACCGGAGTTTTGAAAAATATTTCGCTCCGGATAATCGAATCCTCCGGATGATCGAGCCATTTTTAATTTTTTAATTTTTAATATCTCATTTAGATCATTTAGAACAGTGAGTTTTCTATTATAGTATGTTGTACACAAAACATGTGCCGACGAAATAAATTAAAAATTGTCTTTAAACTGTTTGTCGGCGTTTGTTATACATATATAGGTAATAATAAATTATGTTATATTGATTATTTCAAAGATGTAAAAACCAAATAAAATAAATCAAAACTACCATTAAAAAACAGCTTTTACTTCGAGAGATTAAAGACAATGTTTTCCAGAAAATGTAATAGAATTTGATTTGATTTAGGTATTTATCTGTTTTATTGTCTTAAATATTAAAAAGAATTGAGGTGCTACATATACAGACCCTGTTCGATTTTGACAACATTCATGATTTTTTTTCTATTTCCTAAGTGTTCTACAACGACCTAGACGCTTGATATGGCCTCTGATGGGCTACTTTGCGGGTTTTAAACCGTTATTGATTTCGCTTGATGAGTTTTGGTTCAATAATCCAGGAGTATCCGGAACACCACCGGAACAGGCCAGCTTGTGGTTTTAAGTACACTAAAGTCACTTTTTACGCGGGGGATACGTGCCGCGTAAAAAAAACCGCGTGAATTCCGGAATCCGCGTAAAAAAAACAGCGTTAATTCTGCATTCCGAGTGAAGAAAAACCGAAATCCGCGCAAAAAAATATCTCGTAATTTCCGGAATCAGCGTAAAAAAAAACTGCGTAAATTCAGGAATCCGCGTAATAAAAGTCGTGTAAAAAACCGCATAAAAAGCGACTTTAGTGTACTGCATTGATCATGGCCATTATATTACAGAAATATGTTCCGACCATCTATTCGAAACCGGTTGACCAATAGTGGTCGCCTCATCGGCAAATAAAAACCATAATACCTCGCTTTTGGAGGTTGTTTAGTGAGAATTGGTTGAAGAAACGACGATAAAACTGCTAAAAACGAACTACCTAAGCAGACCGGGGCATTGTTGTTACAATTTTGAACAACCCCGGAACTCCCAATGATCCGGAAGACAAAAGTACATTATAGAAATACAGAAGAAAAAAATACTCCGGATAATCGAGCCATTTTTCTCGCCCGGATAATGGGGCTATTTTTCAGGAACCGTAAGTTGCCATCTTGGATTTAAAAATGGCATTTGGAGATAATTTCTGGCCCCTGAGCGTCATTCTGGTTAAAGAAACACCCATATTGAGTGTTATTTGCTCATTTTCGGCTGTTTTCCAGAAACCGGATGTCACCATCTTCGAATTCAAAATGGTGTCTGTGGTCGATTCTAGCTCCTGTGTATCGTTCTGGTTCCGAAGATTATGAGTATCTTGTACGGAAGTCGGCCATTTTTGACTGTTTTTTAGAAATCGAAAGCTGCCACCTTACAATCCATAATGGTGTCTGAGGTCAATTTTCAGCTTCATTCTCGTTCCAGAGATACTCATATTGGGTGGTATTTGGTCACTTTAGGCTGTTTTCCGGACACCGGAAGTCGCCATATTACAATTCAAAATGTTGTCTGAGGTCGATTCGTGGCTTCAGTACATCATAACAATTCCGGAAATACCCATATTGAGTGGAATTTGGTCATTTGCCGCTGTTTTCCAGAAACCGGAAGTCGCCATCTTGGATTTCGAAATGGTATTTGGAGACATGCCAGAAGAAGGAAGGGTGTCGAAGCATTATGGACATGTTTGTCACACCTAAAAACATTCACCTGCCAAATTTGGTTATATTTGCTTGATTGGTTCTCGAGCTGTGCGTAGTTTGAGTTTCATTCGTATGGGACCCCTCCCTTATAGAAGAGAGAGGGGTGTCAAACCATTATATTTGTTACCCCTAAAAACAATCACCTGCCAAATTTGGTTCCATTTAGTTGGTTAGTTCTCGAGATAAGCAGAAATTTGTGTTTCATTTGTAATGAACCCCTCCCTCACAGAAGAGGGAAGGGAGTCGAACTACTATGGACATACTTGTTTTCACTAAAAACATTTACATACCAAATTTGGTTGTATTTGGTTGATTGGTTCTCGAGCTGTGCGAAATTCGTGTTTCATTTGTGTGGGACCCCTCCCTTGCATAAGAGGGAGGGGTCTCGAACTATCTTAGTCACCTTTCCCGGCCCCTAAAACCCCAATATACAAAATTTCACGCCGATCGGTTCGGTAGTTTCCAAGCCTATATGGATCAGACAGACAGACAGACAGAGCTGCATTTTTATATGTTTGGATTTGTTCGAAGTGTTATGTCAGTTAGTTTGTGCTATTAGTAAGTTATACATGTAATACGAGCTGTACTATTTACCTGTGTGTTGAAACTCTACTTTTACTCCAAGCATACTACATAACACTATCACAGGACGGAATAATCCACCTTATCTTTCACAAAATCACTCGATAAGCGTGACAATAATAGGTATTCATTTTCGATCAAAAACACAACAAAATAAGCTAAAAACTAAATTCGGAAATCAACGGTTACCAGTCTCTCCTACTGGTGTTTGCGCGTGGCGTGGAGGAACCATCGCACACTGGGAGAAAATGAACCCCACTAATTGGGTTGTTAAGCTATTCACGGATTTTTGATTTTTATATATCAGTTAAAAGACTGTAATTTTTTGAGCAAAACGTGATTTTTTCAAATGTTATATCAAGCAAGTTCTTCAAAATTTTAGAAGCAAAAATATGATATTTTGAAAAACAGAAATCAATACTAGTACTTAGTGATTTGATTATTCTTTGTCCAACCTCGAATAGAAAAAAATGTTCTTTAGTAAAAACGTTTAAATTCATTTAAACCTTTGGACGTATCATTTTGACGCCGAGGATCTCAAGAATCCACGAACATGGCATAAGACAAAGTTGATCAGCACCCACAACCGGGAATTCAAGATATGATTCTCAATATGGTTCAACTTTTACAGCAGATCGCGGCCCAGTAGCAGCAGTCTCAGAGTCAAACCCCGGAGCTGATTTTGGACTCCCTCTAATCGAACACCACCGAGTTTGTCTCCGACGAAGAAAACGGAGTTACGTTCGGACGCTGTTTTAACCGCTACCAGAATCTGATAAGGTACGTCTACTTCTCCAAAAGCTGGACACCCATTCGCACAGCCGCTATCTCAAATACATCCTGACAAGGTTCCCAAGGACGTGAAGTTTGAAGACACAGTCAAGATTTTCAATAAAATCTTCCGGCATCAAACGTCAACGTTCCGGAAGCGGTTCATGTGTCTGCAGTTAGTTAAATGCGAATCTCAAGATATTATCAGCTACGGCGGCAACGTCCTAACACCGGACCATTTCATGTGCCTCATTTTCGTCAGCGGATTGAAAGCCACAAAATATGCGGATGTTCGGGCAAGACTACTTTCTCCAATCGTTAATTGATGAGTATCTACTACTCTCCAATCGTTAATTGATGAGTATCAACGCCTTGTCAACTTAAAGGAAGACACCACGATCATCGAGCAACAAAGCAGTGGCTCGAAATCTACAGTTAACGCTGTCAGGGACAGGAAGAGTGCACCGTATCAGCGAAATTCTTTGAAGCAAGAAGGTAAGAAACCGAAGACACTATGTTGGCAATGCGGTCAAATGCATTCTGTGAAGGACTGCTTTTTCAACAACCATCTTTGCAAAGACTGTAACCGCATCGGCCACAAAGAAGGGTACTGTTCCTGTTGAAGATATCATGAAGGCTCCTGCTTCTAAAGATCCACCAGCTGAACATGAAGAAGTTCAAAAACTTTCTCCGTCACTATTAGAAGCTCCACCACAACTCATGACTGAAGAACATCAATCCCTCGATACTGCTGAACAGCTAATAGACAATGAAGAAAATGATCCTGAGCCGTTAGACGATGAAGAGCCAGAAACCCCTGATCGACCTAGACGGCTCATTTCGTTGCCTTTCAGATTCCAAGGGTACTGGCTGTTTTAAGGGGGGGAGATGTTACATCAAGGCAACCAGTGAAAATTTGTCCTTGACATCAGAGTGGAAAATTTGGTTATTTTTTGTCCAACCTCGAATAGAAATAGATGTTCTTTAGTAAAAACTCTTAAGTTCATTTAAACCTTTGGACATATCAGTGATCAACACTAAATTTCGTTTTTTATTAACACTTAACTAAACTAAACTGCAATTTAATTTACACTAAACGTACCGTACCATCATCCTTATATCCTTCACAAATCCTCACGATCGTTGTTAACTATCTCCCGATGAACACATGCAAGCAGAGAGCACTCATCCGCTGTTCAACCATTGTTGACCTCAGCCAGGTTTACACCCGACGTAATGTGCTGAACGAGCGTTCAATCGTGCATGTTTCACATGGTAGAGCAAGTGCAATTTTCATTGCTTTCTCGGTCGCAGGAAGATTTATTGACTTAAAGAACGTTGTTTGCGTATTTATGAGTCTGAAACAAAATTGTTAGCTGATTAGTCAGAATAAGGTAAAATTATTTAGAGTTTAACCAGCAAACAATGCAATACGAGTTCCTTACTTGTTTATTGAAAAATTGTTGAATATTTTTGTTTCCAAACTCTGCAGCTTGGAAACGATGAGAAGCAATTGCCATAACTCAAAAGGTGCGCGTAATAATTATTTCCGGTTTATTTTATCCATAACGCAAATTGAAAAAAAAAAGTAACCGCCATCGAGGAATTTCGATAGTTGAGCTCTGTTCAGCGAGGTTAATTTCCACAAAAGTTCTGCATCGGTTCACATATGGTGTGACGTAAAGTTAGTGATCATTATATTACCGCTCAAAGTTTTACGCGGTGCTGTGAGCTCCCATTCGGCACCCTGGCTTTCGCGTTCCGGATCTCGATCAGCAGCGAAATGGTGGACGGCAAAGGCACTCAATTAGGTTGGGGCTGCTGATCGCCATCGTTCCCGTTTTGTTTTCCTCAGCAAACTGGAAATTGTGGCCATCTTGGCGCGGTACTAGCTGACGGTGCCGGTCAGCTTTTATGTGTTGAACGATTTCAAACAAAGCGGTAGTTTTAGGTAAATTAAACTGATTGCCAGTTGATCCAGCTTATTTAGAAAATTATCACGGTAATCATTAATTTGAGGCAGTATAGGGAGGAAATCGCTGCTCGCTACCAACCCATAACTGCACTCTCATCAGCAGTAACCACGATAACACCGTTGGGGGAATCGGATGATCTGTTAGAAAACGTAATCTATAACATTGTTGTTTCCCCGTCTACGGAGCAAACGATATCAGCGAAATGTGCCTTTAATTTCTGGCCCCGAACAGCAGCGCCGTCGATCGTGAAAGAGCACTTGAATGCAAATTATGGGCTCATGAATAATGTAAATCATCACCCGGGAGAGAGAAATGCAGTGAACCTGGCCAGTTCCTCCTGCTTCCTGGGAAGAGATATTGCTGCAGTCGGTCAGTGTGATGTAGTTTGTCTACCAAGCACTAAACTGCTACTGCCCCCGCAGGTCACTGGCACGTTTTGCGCTACAGATTTCCAGCCCCCACGAATGAACTTCAACCACGGTGATGCTGGTATAGGCATGCCAACAACCGCACACAAAATCAGGAACGGTTTGAGGCAAAGTTATTTGCTGAGCGTGAACATTTTATAATGTGATAATTGGCAGTTGCTATTAATTGCCGATGGATAGTAGTGCACTGCAGCAGCAGCAGCAGCACAGAGAAAGTTGTTCAATAGATGAAATAGGTTTTCACGAAAGCAGCTCAAGAAATTGTGTAAGGGAAGTAGGGTCTGAGTCTACCCACCAGCAATATTCGCCTATTCCGTGAAATCAAACTGCCATCAGATCGGTTAACCAAACATGATCGATTAGCTGCAATCAAATAGCTCATAACCGTTTTGATTAGCGACCATCTGCCCCTACCGTAAAACCGTTTCACTGTGTCTGATAACTCAATCTAACTTGATTGTCCAAATCTCAAAGGACTTATTATACATCTGCACGAGGAGGCCACAAACGAAGCGCCCTCGATATCATGCAGTCATTTAACTTAAGTAGCATGAATAATGCAAAATTACATCGTACAATCGGGGTGCCATTTTCGGAGCTCGCACCGCAAAACATCCCTTCGGCAGCTTGTAAATACTTCGTTTCACTCTAGCGTTTAATTCATCGCGTTGCTGCCGTCGTCGGGGGATACTCGTAGACCCTCCTTCCGTTCCCAATTTGAACTGCCATTTTATTACGACGTAATCGACCGGCTGGGACGGCGAACCTTTTTCCTATCCCTTGGTATGATGCTATCGTCAGTCACCCTCCATTAAAAACCGAATCAGATTATTCACCCTTTGCACGGATGGTGAAATTTAACATGTGATAACATGCAATCCTTGGAAATCAGGACCAGTGAAAATGGAATCCCCTTACTGATGCAATTGTAAAATATGAGCTCTGTGTAAATAATTTCTTTTTGAATATTTTATTTTGGGTCGCAAATGTATCTCGTTAAACTAGGAACACCAGAAATTATTTTGCGCATTTCGGAGCTTGAAAACTGTTGAAAAACTGTTGCATTTTTCCGTCCTAGATCTACATATTAGCTACCTCTATCAAAACCAAACAGCAGTGATAACGAAAACTAGTTTCGTGAATCGTACGAGCATGAAAATGAAGTTGTGGGTAGCAGTACGCACAAGTACAAAGTTCGAATCCGTTCCACATTAATTTCCTTCTCACACGGCTTCACCAATTCACCAGATTGCACATCCAAACAAAACAATGTGTAGGCAGAAAATCCCTTCACATTCCACCGCTGTTTTTATCTCGCACTCTCGAGCGTTCAACGCAAACACGGGCGAGGTGTGAAATGCAAATGGCCACAATTCATTAGGAGTAACTAACGCACTCTGCCGAGGACACGAAGCGCAAACCCGCGGCGGCGGTGGCGAAGGCGACGCGACAGCGGCGTCGAACTCGTTTAGCAAATGCGTGAAAAAACATGCTGTCCCCATCTCCATCCTCCAGCACAGTACTGCACGTGATCAATTATCCGTTTCCGGTGGATGAACAGTGTGGTTCATTATGCGCACTGATCCAGTCGGGTTGATACGGAGCGCCAAAGCGTCTCGCTCGAAACAGTTTCACCTCGCGAACTTACTCCAGCACGTTTCTCCTATTCCCGGAGGACCCAAGCACACGATGGATGACATTCTTGCGACATATCGAACGCTGGCTGTCGGTCGGGTCGTGCTTCTCTTTTCTACCGATCGGTATTACTGGAAGCCGAACAGGTCCGTTGTGGCTTGTGTTGTGTATGTTGTTTCCACGTATTATCCTACCTTCATTTGCGAGGCTGAAAAGAGAATGTATCCTGTAAATCAACCATATCTTCATACAATTCAATTGGAAAAATACACTCACAATTACTTCTAGGGCGAGTTTGTGATGACTGAAGCCCCAAAGTATTGAAATAATGGGCACATGCTTTAGGAAAGTGACCACCAGACAGAGAATTTCATCCGTAGGTATTGCAAGTGACCAATGAAATCTCGAATTGTGCTGGTTCCAGCGCAAAGAGGAGGCACAAAGGGCGAACAAAGTAAATAAAATTTATGCAATTAATTTTTGTTATTGGAAAACATTCTGAACAGGATGCCTCCGCATGTTTCAGCATTGGTGAGGATGCGCGCGTTTCGTTCAACCGAGCGGCATGTTTGGTTGATTTTCCCTGTGCAGTTTATATTATGCTCAATGCTCACCCCGTTCAACCCTAAAGGCCCCTCCCGGCAGATTCCATTCATCGAACCGTAGTCGAGCGGATTCATTCATTTACCACGCCAGACCATGCCGTCAGGACAGACAGACTGGAGCTATACAGGTATCGCTTATCGCGGGACCGTGGTACATGTGTGGAAGAAGCACGGTGCAAATTTAAACGATACCATGTTTTTTGTGTCCTCACATGCCGCGCTTCTTCTTGACCTCATCCACCCCATCAGACGAAGGCGGATGCTGTGAGGAGGAGTGAAATAAAACACAATCCGCGCATATCGATTATGATATCTCAGTTGCGCAATCTTCCGACCGCGGGCCGGGCGTACGGATTGGCCTCCGATTTGTTATTTTCTGTTCGGTTTTGATCGTTGACCCTTATAATAGGCTTGGTTTGGGGAACGCGACGTAACCAGGCTAGTGCTGAACGCGAAGTTCAATGTAATATTCATTTCTCCTAACTAGATTGTATTATATTATTATTATATTTCTGTTGTACTAAGTAACTGCAAACATTTTTGTGACAAAGTTTTAATTAGCTTCTTGAAAAGATGATTTCCGTCAATACAAATTATTCACTCAAATGATCGTCGTTTATTTCTAAAATTGATCCACATTTATTTATGTTGGCTTTGTGGCTATGCATGTCATTTAAGTCTCTAAAAAACAACGGCTTGGGACACCAAAATTCACAGAAATGGTGGAATAGCTTTAATCTTTCATTTTTTATCCGGTTTGAGCTTTTGAAGTGCACCAGTGTTGACCTGTGTAATTTTCTTGAACCAGATCTCACCATAATGGATTTCAAATTGACGACAGGATTTGATTTTCGGTCTCGGTACTGTTTTTGTTTGAGAAATATTTATATTAGATGGTATTGGGCCATTTAGGAATGTTCTCCAAGAACCGGAGAGCATCATTTTGACATCTTGGGTTGATTTTCGGCCTATAGATACAGCCTAGGTTTGGAAAATACCTGTGTTCAAAACATGTCTCGACATTCTTCAATAGATTAATAGTTCTTGTCAAAAAATTACAATTTTTCCGCATGTTCCGCATGGCGTAACTAATTTTTCATGCGATTTCAAACCGTTGTAAACCAATATCAAAAGAACACCCTTCAGGCTCAATACCTTTGAATTAATTAACATGATGATCGGAGTTGATGATTTCTACTTCGTAATACAAAAATTTCATCCCCCCCCTTGCCCACGCACTTCGAAGCAACACTACAAAATCTCATAGATATAATTTTCAAGATGATACGGTTAAAAAATAATTAAAGATTTTATAACCCTCCTTTTCCTCTTTCTTTAAACTACGCAAGTGAGACATAGCAAAGTCTCAAATGGCAGATTTATGTTGCAAAACCACGATCTCATACACGAAAACGCCTGTAAATAAGTTTTTATGATGAGCTTTATAATAATTTACAAATCCTTGCTACACCACTGGGATACATAAAAATCAATGTTATATAAATATACACCTATACAAACAGACAGACAGGCAGACAGACAGACAGACAGACAGACAGACCGACAGACAGACAGACAGACAGACAGACAGACAGACAGACAGACAGACAGACAGACAGACAGACAGACAGACAGACAGACAGACAGACAGACAGACAGACAGACAGACAGACAGACAGACAGACAGACAGACAGACAGACAGACAGACAGACAGACAGACAGACAGACAGACAGACAGACAGACAGACAGACAGACAGACAGACAGACAGACAGACAGACAGACAGACAGACAGACAGACAGACAGACAGACAGACAGACAGACAGACAGACAGACAGACAGACAGACAGACAGACAGACAGACAGACAGACAGACAGACAGACAGACAGACAGACAGACAGACAGACAGACAGACAGACAGACAGACAGACAGACAGACAGACAGACAGACAGACAGACAGACAGACAGACAGACAGACAGACAGACAGACAGACAGACAGACAGACAGACAGACAGACAGACAGACAGACAGACAGACAGACAGACAGACAGACAGACAGACAGACAGACAGACAGACAGACAGACAGACAGACAGACAGACAGACAGACAGACAGACAGACAGACAGACAGACAGACAGACAGACAGACAGACAGACAGACAGACAGACAGACAGACAGACAGACAGACAGACAGACAGACAGACAGACAGACAGACAGACAGACAGACAGACAGACAGACAGACAGACAGACAGACAGACAGACAGACAGACAGACAGACAGACAGACAGACAGACAGACAGACAGACAGACAGACAGACAGACAGACAGACAGACAGACAGACAGACAGACAGACAGACAGACAGACAGACAGACAGACAGACAGACAGACAGACAGACAGACAGACAGACAGACAGACAGACAGACAGACAGACAGACAGACAGACAGACAGACAGACAGACAGACAGACAGACAGACAGACAGACAGACAGACAGACAGACAGACAGACAGACAGACAGACAGACAGACAGACAGACAGACAGACAGACAGACAGACAGACAGACAGACAGACAGACAGACAGACAGACAGACAGACAGACAGACAGACAGACAGACAGACAGACAGACAGACAGACAGACAGACAGACAGACAGACAGACAGACAGACAGACAGACAGACAGACAGACAGACAGACAGACAGACAGACAGACAGACAGACAGACAGACAGACAGACAGACAGACAGACAGACAGACAGACAGACAGACAGACAGACAGACAGACAGACAGACAGACAGACAGACAGACAGACAGACAGACAGACAGACAGACAGACAGACAGACAGACAGACAGACAGACAGACAGACAGACAGACAGACAGACAGACAGACAGACAGACAGACAGACAGACAGACAGACAGACAGACAGACAGACAGACAGACAGACAGACAGACAGACAGACAGACAGACAGACAGACAGACAGACAGACAGACAGACAGACAGACAGACAGACAGACAGACAGACAGACAGACAGACAGACAGACAGACAGACAGACAGACAGACAGACAGACAGACAGACAGACAGACAGACAGACAGACAGACAGACAGACAGACAGACAGACAGACAGACAGACAGACAGACAGACAGACAGACAGACAGACAGACAGACAGACAGACAGACAGACAGACAGACAGACAGACAGACAGACAGACAGACAGACAGACAGACAGACAGACAGACAGACAGACAGACAGACAGACAGACAGACAGACAGACAGACAGACAGACAGACAGACAGACAGACAGACAGACAGACAGACAGACAGACAGACAGACAGACAGACAGACAGACAGACAGACAGACAGACAGACAGACAGACAGACAGACAGACAGACAGACAGACAGACAGACAGACAGACAGACAGACAGACAGACAGACAGACAGACAGACAGACAGACAGACAGACAGACAGACAGACAGACAGACAGACAGACAGACAGACAGACAGACAGACAGACAGACAGACAGACAGACAGACAGACAGACAGACAGACAGACAGACAGACAGACAGACAGACAGACAGACAGACAGACAGACAGACAGACAGACAGACAGACAGACAGACAGACAGACAGACAGACAGACAGACAGACAGACAGACAGACAGACAGACAGACAGACGGACAGACGGACAGACAGACAGACAGACAGACAGACAGACAGACAGACAGACAGACAGACAGACAGACAGACAGACAGACAGACAGACAGACAGACAGACAGACAGACAGACAGACAGACAGACAGACAGACAGACAGACAGACAGACAGACAGACAGACAGACAGACAGACAGACAGACAGACAGACAGACAGACAGACAGACAGACAGACAGACAGACAGACAGACAGACAGACAGACAGACAGACAGACAGACAGACAGACAGACAGACAGACAGACAGGCAGACAGACAGACAGACAGACAGACAGACAGACAGACAGACAGACAGACAGACAGACAGACAGACAGACAGACAGACAGACAGACAGACAGACAGACAGACAGACGGACAGACAGACAGACAGACAGACAGACAGACAGACAGACGGACAGACAGACAGACAGACAGACAGACAGACAGACAGACGGACAGACAGACAGACAGACAGACAGACAGACAGACAGACAGACAGACAGACAGACAGACAGACAGACAGACAGACAGACAGACAGACAGACAGACAGACAGACAGACAGACAGACAGACAGACAGACAGACAGACAGACAGACAGACAGACAGACAGACAGACAGACAGACAGACAGACAGACAGACAGACAGACAGACAGACAGACAGACAGACAGACAGACAGACAGACAGACAGACAGACAGACAGACAGACAGACAGACAGACAGACAGACAGACAGACAGACAGACAGACAGACAGACAGACAGACAGACAGACAGACAGACAGACAGACAGACAGACAGACAGACAGACAGACAGACAGACAGACAGACAGACAGACAGACAGACAGACAGACAGACAGACAGACAGACAGACAGACAGACAGACAGACAGACAGACAGACAGACAGACAGACAGACAGACAGACAGACAGACAGACAGACAGACAGACAGACAGACAGACAGACAGACAGACAGACAGACAGACAGACAGACAGACAGACAGACAGACAGACAGACAGACAGACAGACAGACAGACAGACAGACAGACAGACAGACAGACAGACAGACAGACAGACAGACAGACAGACAGACAGACAGACAGACAGACAGAGACATTGATAAATTCGTATAGTTTTGAATTTAAAAATATAATCATTTCAAGAACGTTTGCGATAGAAAAATGAACGTTTTTCAGATGGTGATGAAAAAAAAACTGTGACAGATAATTGAGTTGGATAAATTTCCCATTGATGGTAATTGTATTATCTTATTTGCTAAAAAAAAAAATCTACGCCCTTGCAAGCGGCCTTCCGGCAGTTAACCGGAACATCCGCCATGCGTGCAGGCGTGTTTTTAGGCTCTTTCTTTGTTTCTTTATTTATTCATCCTCCGTTTTCACAACAAAATTGTTGGAATAAATCTTACGCTTCAAGTTTGCCCAGAAATTCTCGATAGGACGCAGCTGGGGGACGTTGGGCGGATTCACGGACTTCGGTACCACATCGATATTCAGCAACAATCGCTTCGAGTAGTGGGCCGACGCCAGATCTGGCCAGAACACCGTGTCTTCGCCCTTATGGTATTTCTTGATGAACGACATAACTCCGTACTATAAATTTCTCCGTTCACGGTCAGCCCGGAGCGAAAGAAGAGCAACTTTGACATCCCTTTCTCGCTGAATGTCAGCCACAGCCGCACCTTCTTGGGGAACTTGGTCTGTGAAATAAACTTCACCTCGGTGCTCACTTCCTTCGTGGGGGAGGTAAAATACAAGGTGACCTGCTAATCGTTGCCATCCAGAGTGAGATAGGTCTCGTCGCCCATCACTACTGCCACGTCGCGATTCGCCGGGAAAATTGACTTGACCATCTTATTCAACCGCTGTCGCTGCGTCATTGCCTGCAGCTCCGAGACCAGTGGATGGGACTGCTGTTTCCTGACATGTATGTCCATGTTCTTTTTCCAGATACTTTTTCACTGTTCTACCGCATGCACCAACCTCCCGGCCAAGTGCACGCAGCGATTTAGCCACTTTTCCCTCGGTCTTTCTCTTCAGCATCCTTTGAAGCCGTCGTTGGCCGTCTGGAACTGGGCTTTCTTTCGATGCTCGGATCGTTGTCGAATAGTGTCAAGATGTTGTAGATGCCGGAACATGCCGGGCATACCCGGCGTCCACAAAATGCCGCACGATGTCCGTTTTTGACGCGGCGGGGTACCGTTTTTTTTGCTAACTCATGGGTTACTATGATTGATAATGCATGAGTAGTTTCGTCAGCGCGATTAAAGGTAAACCCATGAAAAATTGGCAATTTTTTCCATTTTTTCACCGCAATCGTTACTCAGAGAGAAAAATTTGATTTTATACTCATCTGGCGTAACGTTAATATGATATAGCTTGGAGAACTAAATACATTCACAAAACTCAGTTTCTGGCCGTGTTTCTCCAATTCCGTGGGCTTCCAGGATGTCAGGTCTTGCTTCAACCACCTTGCTCGCTGTGCCCCTCTTCGTTGTGTACCAACCGGATTTCCGGTGAACGGCAGTTAGCCACTCTACACACCCTTCCTCAGTGTATCCGTCCGACTTCGACCAGTTTGGGATCGTCAGAAAAGTGCTCGAGTCTGTCCTCCTGTACGCCGCCGAAGATGGTTCTGAGCAACCGTCGATCGAAAACTGCAAAGGCTCGCAATTCTTCCTCAAGCAGTGTCCGCGTCTCGTGTCCGTAGTGGACAACCGGTCTTATAAGCGTTTTCTACAGAGTAGGGGCGGATTGTACAAATCGCACCAGTTAAGCATTTACGCGATTTACAGCGCTTCAAATCATTTCAAAGCGACATTGAACGTGTAGGATGATTGTAGGATCTCTTTATTGTATGTTTATAACGAAGTTTATTACAAAATACTTGATTTCAATGTCTTTTTTGGTAAAAATTACCATTGCCGCCAAAAAAGCCCGTGACCAAGACGCACCACAATAAAGGTCAGTATGCTCCAAAGCAGTAGGCTAACATGCCACTAGCAGAAATCAGCACGCGAAGTGAGAAGCGCTTGAAGTCTCGGAAGTAAAATCAAAAATAATGGAACATGCTCTAAGTTAACAAGCAATCTCATGCAAGCTCTTCGTAGTGCATTCTACCCCAATTTTAATTTTGATTGTTTTCAGGTAAAAGTTGACGAAAGTTAGTGAAATAATTTGACATACTCATAGTATTATAAACTCCAAAAGTGTAATGATTAGGGGAACCATAGTTTTTTGTATTATTTACAAGTCAGTTAATCATAAAAGCTTAAATAAAATTCATGAATAATTACATGTTGGACAGAGCCACAGCCAATTGCACAGTTTTTTGGGTATTTCAGTCATAATGGCACATTTTTTTATATGAGAACTGTGGAGAAGCTGGGTTTTTGTGAGAAAAGCGAAGAATTTCGTCATGAAAAGCCACATGTGTAAGAATTTTGGAGATTTAACAGCATGGGCCATCTTACCCAACTGGTGCGTCTTGTACGGTTCTCCCCTACACTTTGTGTGAGAGTTAAGTCTGTTCGATCGCAGATGCTTGTGAGACCCATAATAGGCATGACTTCCGTTGATAGTATACCCCGCTTAGCATCGTTGTCCAAAGCTACCAGGGAGCTATGGTAGACGTACTCGTCGATTACCTCGAACTCATCGCAGTGTCGTGTCGTGTCGTCTCTGCCTCAAATGTTCTGCCGACGTCATCAACAAAGCTGCTAAATTGGCTGGATCGGTTGAAAAACGTTCCCCAGACGATGGACGCCATTCATCGCATAGCTCCTTCCAGTGTCATATTCAACAGCAGGTAAAAAAGGCCATAATCTTGCCGAACCTCGATAATACACCAGAAACTCTCACATAGCATAGCACTGGTTTCTTTTCATCGTAACCTTGATCAGTCGCAACTCTCTGTGGTTCCAGAGCGCCGTATCTGTGATGGTTTGGGGGCGTTGAAAGCTTCTGCCGGTGCTTATCGACAAAAACGTGAAAATCTACGCTGCGTACCATAAGACCAAGATTCTGGGGAATGTTGTGGCCTCGGCACTTCGTGACTTGTACGGCAATGGATCATTACGGCTTTCTTTCGATGCTTTGATTGTTGTGCAATAGTGCCAAGATGTTGAATCCAGCATCCACAAAGTGCCGCACGATGTCCGTCTTCGACGCGGTGGGGTACCGTCCCTTGAACGCGCACACTTCTGAACGAAGTAGTTTCATCGTTTTCGTCATCACGCTTAAAGTTCAACTGAAAGTGCTGTCAATTTTTTTCTGCTGACTCATGAGTTACATGGGACTCATGGGACTGATGCTGCATTGGCAGTTTAGCCAGTGCGTGTAAAGGTGAACCCATGAATATTTTTGTCCATTTTTTTATTTTAAATACAAACAATACTTCCAGCCTTCCGTATCGAAACACCTGAAAATATTCATAATCGACCGAATCACAAACGGAGTTTTTATTGACGGGAGATACCAACGCTTCCGTCGTTCACCAAGGTGTGATCTGAGACGACTCGAACTTTTGAATATCCCAACAAGGTACGCGGAAAAAGGGAGTTGCCAGATAAGGGAGTACTCATTGAAGTCGGACATGTGAGTTTAGTCAAAGCAGTCATTAACAGCGCAGTGGAATGTACGATCGAAATCGTTGAGAGGAAACGACGCTGGTTCGATGACTAGTGTCAGACGATATGAGGCGAACAGTAAGCAGCGCGAGCGTTGATACTGCAGCGAAGAACCATCAAAAAGTTGGGTTATACAAAAATGAATAAAGACTGAAGACCCACCTTTTTCGGGACAAGAAACGTCGTTTGGGAGAGCTGGAGTGTGAAGAAATAGAGCAGCGGAACGATTAGCAGCAATTTCAAGAAATACGAAAGTACTACAAGAGACTGAACGCATCCCGCGTAAGTTTTAGGTTGTGAGCCGAAATGTGTCAGGATAAAGCTGGAGGAATCTTGACGGATGAGCGTGTGGTGATTGACAGGTGGAAGCCGCACTAAGTTGAACACCTGAATGGCGAAGAGTTAGAATACCAAGACAGCAGTAGGAACGACTTCGTCAGTACAGGGGGTCGACTTTCACGATAGACGAAGTCAACGAGCCTAAGAACTACAAGTCAGCTAAAAAGTTGGCATCGCAGCGAAGTTTATTAAGCAGGGCCCGAATCAGTTGGCTTCCAGTCTGCACCATCTAATAGTCAAGATCTGGTATAGGGAACAGCTACCGGAGGAATGTGATAACTACCGAGCGATCGTAATTCTCAAGACAACCTACAGAGTACTTTATGAGATTATCTTTTGCAGTATTTCGTCGCTAGCAAAAAGGTTAGCTAGGTTAGGAACTGACGACGAACCAAATCTTCACCCTGCGGCAGATCCTCCAAAAGTGTCGCGAAAATCAATTCCCCACGCACCTCCCATTCATCGATTTCAAGGCCGCTTACTATACTATCGACTGTGTAGAGTTATGGAAAATTATGGCAGAAAATGGTTTCCTCGCGAAACTGCTGAGCCTAATCTAGGTCACGATATGATTACGAAGATTTCGAGTGCGTTCTCAAGCCCGTTTGAAACACGCCAAAACTTCGACATGATGACGGTGTTGTCATGTAGCTTGCGGCATTTGATATGCGGGACGCGATCTTCAATAACTCCAGCCGGTTCATCTACTGACGTGGAAAATCATTCCAGGCGATTGTTGAGCAGTACACTAAACTGTGAGGTAGAAAAGGTGGGTAAGAAGGTGAATACGTCGAAGACCAAGTACCTAGCAGCAGAAGGAACCGATCGCGATGAGCTTGCACAGGCAGTAGCGTAGCAATTGACGGAGATGAGTTCGAGGTGGGGGACGAATTTATGTACCTCGGATGATTGGTAGCGTCAGACAACGCCGACTCTTTGTTGTGGAAGTTGTGCCTACTTCTGGTGAACTCCGTCTTCCTACCAAGTACACCAAGGACTAGACGCTTGAAAGACCGGTAGCCTTCTACGTGCACAAGACATGAACAATTCTCGAGGAGGACTTCGGCGAAGTATGTCAGGATGATGTTTGGTGCAACTCTATGGTGAAAGTCCCTGTACATTAGTACATTAGGCAGGACATGTTGTAAGATCAACAGTCCCGTAAAACGGTGTTCGTTTCGAATCTGGCCAGAGCAAGACGTAAAGGCGTGCAACTATTTTGGTGGTTGGGCCTAGTGCAGCGAGATATTGAAAGTGTGGGACGCTCAAAGAACTGGACAGAGGCTGCTATGGACGATAATGTAAGTAAGTAATGTAAAAACACTACGAATTAGTTTCTATCCCAAATTGTTTGTTACAGTAATACATTTTCCTTCAGGCTTGTTTTTTTATTTGATTGGAAATACAAATCAAAGTTTTAGTTTTGTACCAAGCACAAACAGATAACTCGTCAAAAAGTGAAAGACATTTCAGTGCGACTACTAATTATGAAATCTCGTAGAGAAGTCCATGTCCCTGAAAACACTATGTTTCTATATTACCTACATTATTATCTAAATATCTAACTCCAACAAGCAAAATAAAAAAAAAATGATAAAATAACCCTCACTGGGTTCACCATCGAAAGTCTGATTTATTCACCGTATTGTCATTTTCTCACATTTAGACTTGTTAAATTAAGATAAATTTTGATAAAACTCAACACACCACCAAGAGTCGTGCGCCCGCGTCTGCATCACGCTTTGGTCAGATTTAGCTGTGGCAAACAAGAGAAATCGACAACATTTCAATAAGCCCCGCCCGTGCGCCAGGCAGCAAAAGATGATAAAACAAATTAAGGAATGATTTTTTTCACGCTGTGTCCCAATACCTCGACGGTTGTGGAATTTTACTTCGAGCTTCGACCGATGAGACGGACGTAACAACATGATGGGACGAAAAGTGGTAGGGTGTGAATAGCAGGAGTTGGAAACGATCGAAAATGATTCCTTTAATCCACTATTCGCGCCCGTGTTTTCTTTGATATGGATCTCTAAAACAAATGTTGAGGAATATCTTTTCTATGGAATTAACGAACGCTAAACATTTTTCCAATGAAAAAATGGTGTTTGCTGCTAATACTATACAAATATTATCAACTTAGCGATTCGCAAAATATCTTTTGCTGCGCACGTTTCGGAGCTCTGCCGGAGAAAACCGTTCACTAAAACAAACTGATCAAAATTAATTTAAATATGACAGAACATGTCAACATACACGCCGGGGCTCGATGCCTTCCAGAGGAGAACGGACAGGATCATGATGATCCAATGTCATCCAGCAGACCACTTTGACCGATGGGTTCTACGTTTTCTGCCCCCGCGGGGCCACCTTCCACTCTGCTCTGCCCGCTAGAGAGCGATATCGATAGCGTATCGCGTTCCATCGGAATTCTGACACTTGCTTTTTGACATGGATCAACATTTTACTTTTGGAGCTTGTCCTGTACGGCTCGATGTCGATGTTTTTTGTTTGGTTCATTTGTGCCCACTGAGGGTTGCCTTCCTGACAAAACGTTCCCTGAAGTAATGATCGATTTTGGTAAATTGGTGAAATCAAAACGCTCTCGGATTCCTTTCAGTTCAAATTTCGTTCGGATTTCGAGATTGAACGAGTGATACTGAGGAGAGATTGAACCAGTTTGACCTTGAAGAAATAGGGGTAATACAGATGGTGACATAATCGCAGAGGGATTAGATATAATTGCAGACACCGAATTCACAGTAATATAATATAATAACTTCAATTATAAAATTTGAAATTTTACAAATTCACGTAACTATTTTTGTTTTTTTTTTTTAATTTTTGATAGAGAATGAGACATATTTTTTAGAACATAGCTATATCATGAAAATTAGAATAGTTATAAGTTTCCTTACACTTACATTAATTTGAAAAAGTGAGAGGTTGTATCTGAGACAGAATCGCAATATTGACGAAAGAATACGCAAATTGGTATTCATCAAATTCTCAGTGATATTCCTTATTGCCCTGAAAGTAACCGTTTACATATTTAAATTTTTCCTAACTTGGTAGAATCTCAACTTACTTTTCGCTAGTCTACCTAATAATAAAATATTTCTTATTCAAAGTATTACATTATAATTCTTTTATTCACGGTATTTTTTTATAATTAGTAAATTTTTAAATCATCATTACTGTATTTTTGGTTTTATTGCTCAGTATCAGCGAACTGATATTATTTAGATAATTTTAAATGCGGTTATGTCTAAAACTTTCTATTTCGTATGGTTAGGGTTGTTTCCGTGAAATCTATTTTGTGTTCTTTAAGAATTAACAAAGCTTCAACTGTAAACCACACAAACACTTAATGTCATACTAATGCACATACCCAGCACTTCCCTGGTAACACACTACATGCCATTGTTACCGCAATTAATTTCTTCTAATTTATTCAAATTATCGGCAAACAAATTCCTTGGAAGAGGGAGATATCAGGTGAATCTCGCAAGTCTGACTTTTATTCTTATTGCCTTGTTTCCGCCAAAGAATCCGGACGATTGTTCTGTTCGACTGCGGGCCAAACCCGTTTGGGAGTTTAACGACGTGCATCCATCCGCCCCACGCTCTCTGCCTGCCCCGTCGTTATTCGGCAGCATCCATTTGCTCGTGTGTCACCAAAATCTTAAATCTCAATCGCTTATTTGCAAAACATGCGATAATTCTTCTCTTATTCCGTGAATTAAATTCAACTTTGCGCGTTCTCGTTGCCTGTTGCTGCTGATGCTGCTACGAGAAGTGAGTGACCAGCGACGGAAGGGTCAACCGAACAGCTCATGAATTTTCGTGATAGCATTCAACTTGGAGGCATCGGGGAACCTTGAAGATTCGAAAAGACTGATACGTCTCAGTTTTGCAACGTTGTCCCTCCGTGTCGGCATATAATCAAAGAGGACATTTTTCGAGAGTTTACATGTGTTCTTTCGCACTAATGTTCGGAAAAATAAACTTAAAAATATGCTGCTCCGATTTTGCTCTTTCCCTCATCCCTCCTTGTTTGGGTGGGATTCTCCTTACTGTAATCTTTCCGGGGTGCAAAATTAAGGTTTACTATATTCGGTCACTGGGCAAATAATTGAATGCAATTTGATTGTTTCCCGTTGTTTCTGTGGCAGCTGCGAAGAGCCAAACTTCGAAACCCGTGTGCATTGGGTTAACCTTTCAGATCCAACTCGTCTTGCATAATATTGCTCTCGTGCGACGCATATCATGGCTACATTAAAACCGGAAAAGTGATTGTTTTAGCCACGTTATATGGAACCCTCGGGATGGTTTCTGAAAGAATGTTGGTTAGAAACTGCCATATTTTGTAGGTCGAAAGGACGATGGAATGCTATAAAATTGTGATTATCCTGAATGACACTTTCAATTATTTCGCAGGTAGAATTCGAAGATGAAATTACAAATTGGTTGTATTAGACTAATTTGAAAATATTTCTAATTGTTCAATTATTCTTGTGTTTGAAAAAGCTGTTTCACTACATTTTCGATCCTTGTTATGAAAAGTTGGAAGTTATAATTTTTTCACTACACTTTTCACTTTTTATCCACTTTCACTATTTAATTCTATCACTGTGATAGAATTAAATAGTGAAAGTGAATAAAAAGTGAAAAGTGTAGTGAAAATTTTTCTATCAAGACGCTCGAACATAAGTGTATAAATATAATTTTTTGTTAGATTTGATAGTAATAATTCTATGACAAAATTGGGAATCAACTTCATATACCTATAACACAACACCTCTAATTGATTATTGAAGCATTTGTTTGCAAAAGTATAATCGTTTGTCAATGTTTTAGAGAAAAGGGCAATCATCTATCATTTTGCTACACCTTACAAACACAAATTCTGAAAATTTTAAAATTTAGAAATATTTGAATATTTTCATCCACTTCTCACATCTTGTTAAAAACCGGAATTCATCTTGAATATAAAAAATATACTGATTCCAGTTCCTGGACATGGTCTGAGAATTTATAATATCTATATCTGGGAGTGTTTAAACATTTTGCCTAGTTATACATAGCAGAAACCAAATATTGCCAATTTGTGTCTGGCAGTGATATTATGGAAAGAAGACAGTTGCATCTATCTTTCATTTCTGCCAATATCTTAGTTTCGGGATTTACAGGTTGTTGCCCTACCGACTTTCCGTATATAAAAATGATATTATGATCTATTTATTAAATAAAAAATAAAGAGTGGCAAAATGACGAAAAAACCAGAAATGAATATCGTACACAAAAATTTGCAAATGTAACTCTTTTAGTGTTAAATAAATTAAAATTAAAATTATTTCAAAAAAGGAGAATAAAAAGTTATCGGTATTCGGTGATAAATTTAAAATTCGAAAAAATCGATAACTGTTTCCATAGCATTTGCTCTTTTTACGGTGGATACAGCAGCATTGTTTGTCCACTCAGTCATGCATGCTAACTTCCGTGCAAGCTTTAATGGGAAAGCTTCCGAAGTACGGTGTATTTTGCAGTGAGAACACTGAATGGGCAATGTTTTTTTAAACCGTAATAGTAGTGTAAACTTGCGAAAGGGTTTTGGCATTACCATGTTTTAACAATGTTTTTTGTTCTTGAATCTTCCGCCAACAATAATTTTACCGTGAAAAATATTGTCAGTGGCTTCTAAATTATGAGAAAATTGCCTGAAAAATGCTCTTAAGTTGCATAACAACCCCCGTTTTTCATGGTAAAAATGGCAAAAGCAATGTTGTTCATTGTTCTGGGCTATAATATTTTATGTAAAACTTATGTATTTTCAATGAAAACATAATTAAATTATGGTGGAACTATGTATACAGTCACAACAAATTTTATGGTTTTTTTCTGTTTTTTCTTTTTCGGGTACTTACTTACTTACTTCAGCAGCCTAGAGCCATTGTGAATCGTTCTGGGTTTTTCGTCGCCAATTTCCTAGGTGGCTCGACACTCACATATCCGCTTCAACCTGGTCCAGCCACGTAGCACGTTGGGCTCCTCTGTTTATGGTGCCGGTGGGGTCATTAGAAAGATCCGATTATGCCACACTGTCGTCCGGCATCCTCGCAACATGTCCGGCCCATCGCAACCTTCCGACCTTTGTCAGGTGCAGCATCTAAATCTCTCCTAGTGGTGCCTGCAGCTCGTGATTCATACTCCTATTCTTGCGTGTGAGTGAGCCCGATTTCCTGCTTGAATTCGTCGTTGGATCTCCTCACTTGTGTTATTGCTGGCGGTTACCAGAGATCTAAAGTATACGCGCTCATTTACCACTTCGAGTTTATCACCGTTCAAGATCAACGTCCGTGGAAGGCCAATACTGGTTTCTCCCGAGCCTCTTGAGACTTGATTTTCAAAGCAATAATTTCCAGTCCAACTCTTCTAACCTCTACTTTCAGTCTGGCATAAATTGTCTTCGTCGTAGCAAAGTATCTCGTGATAGGTAATGTCAAGTCCATCTACGAATGTCCATTCGTCGGGTTACACCCTCAAGACCATTGTTGAACAGCGTGCAGTATAGTCCATTATTTTGTCTCAACCCTTTGCGCGCTTTGCAACACTTGAGAGTGTCCCCGATGCGCACACATAATGCACCACTCGATCCAAGTTAGCTATGGTGAGTCGTGTCAGTTTAACAGGAAAACCGTAGTCGTGGATAGGTCATAGGTCTCGATCGATTGTATCATAAGCTGCCTTGAAGTCCACGAAGACGTGATGTGTGGGCACGTTGTACTTCCGGCCCGCTTGGTACTGTCATACGAATCCTTTTGCTAGGGAAGAGAGACGATAGAAAAAAAGAGGTCTTTGAAGGCGACATTGACCAACGTCATGCCACGGTACACAGACAACCAGAAGTCGCGTAAAATTGCACGGATTTCCTCGTATGGACTTTTATAGTACATCAGTATCATAAAACTATATGAACAACGTATGTGTTTTGTTGTCTTGCGATGAGTGTAACTCACTCGCATAGCAATACAGGTAAACTCATATCATGCCTGTTCAAACTCGTAGTAGTTCCACAAAGTGATGATTATACGTATAAATTAAAAGTCTTCCGTGTCACATCGTATTGCCTATAAATTTAGTCGTAAAAGGCATCATTTTGTAACACTATTAACGACTAAATTCATGATAATAATCCCAGACAACTCCGACACATCAAAAGGTCGCTTAAGGTTGCACGGATTACCTCGTATAAAGTTCTATCACAGACTACCAGACGTAACACTGGAACCTGGCTCCATCGCCACAAAAAACGATCGTTTCAAAATTTTCAATCGAATAACAGTCATCGCGCGATAACGCCGTCTGAGGCGGTGTCATTCAGTATCATACATATTTTGTAGTTCCCAAGTTGACACATGCACGTACGCTATTGCTGATGTCAAAATGCGAGACGAAGTAATTCTTACTAATTTCACAACGTGATGATTATACGTGAAAATCAGAAGTCTCATGTATCACATCTTATAGCACATAAAGTTAGTTGCAGAAGGCGTTGTTTTGTAACACCGTAAACGACTGAAATTTATGATAACTAGACGCCGCTAATGTTTGCACAGCTTACTGTGCACAAAGTACTATGATAGATTATTCGCCCTGATGGAATTAAATCATCTCCATCGCACACATTTAACTGCTCGTATGCGAATTTTGAAGTAATTCCTATCCTCTGCACTCATAGAGTAAACAAATTTAAGGTGGCAGTATCGTAACTCCGTCAGAGCGAATTACCTTGTATGACCAATGTAAATGTTTCATCGCGTATAACGTTGTTTTGCGGAATTCTTGCGACCCCCTTCCTGCAAAAAGGGGAGGATCATGTAAAGACAAATTGTTATTGTATCTTTGAGTATCGCTTTCACTCTTGATATTACATTGAACAGATTTCAAATAAGTTAATCTAACGTCGAGAGAACCTATTTAAGTATTGTAGGGGTATCGGGACAAAATTGATATATTGCTGTTATTTTACGTTGATCAGACACCAACCAATCGATTCCTGAGACTTTTTTACTCAATATATGACATAATTTGACTACCACTTTTAGATATCAGCGCATTATCATTAATGCTCATACATACTCGATATTATTTCGCTGTGTGAAATATACTAAAACCATGCCAAAACCGGTTTCGTAGAATAACCGTTTTGAGCTCAGTTTTTTCCGATTTAAGATCTGTTTTTTTTAATGGGTAAGAAGATGTTAATATGTGGGCAAACTCTTAGAATTTTGATATTTGGTCTCAAAACAAAATGGTGTCGAAAAAAAATCAAAAATTTCCGATTTCTCTAAAAATCAAAATGGCGCCATTGTTGCCCCTTAAGTTGAAATGTGTTCAAATTCGGGAAATTTGGTCTTGCATCAAAATACACAAAAAAATATATATATATAGAAACCAAGGCAGAAAAAAAGTCATTTTTTGTTGCACTGTGTTATTGTTGAAGGCGGTAAAATCACTCGATTTTGTTTAAACAATTGACGCAGTTCATCGAGCAGCCATGACAGTTCAACCGAAATGTAAACAACGAACACTCCCGTAGAAATTTAGAAATTTACAAATCAACTCGCAATACGAGATCTAATTAGATTCATGCTTTACGATGTCTCGTGGTAACTTATGCGACGAAATTAGAAAGTTATTATCAGAACATAGAATTTATCGACAGCGAGAGCACGAGGAGGAATGGAAAGAATGCTGCTTGACAATCTAAGAGTTCGAGGCTCGAGTTTGGATGGATACCAAAATATTACAGCGTGTGACCGCAGGAAAAAGAATGTTAAAAAGTAAAGACTGACATTTGTAATTTATTATTCCTTGTAATATAAATAGCAAAGGATAAATAATATATAATAATTCCTACTGTTCGCTGTTTTTTTTTAATACAAAGAATGATTTTGGTCGCATGTTATAATGAACTAACACGTAGGAATCTGAAATAATTTGCTAATGTTGACTTGTGAATCCGCATTAAGTAATAAAAGACAGTTAAAGTCGCATAGGTATATGAACTTCCTTCATCGTAATCGTTTTTTGATATTTTAGAAATGCACGCATATCGCCTCCACTTTTGCGCGTTTAAGCAAAATTGCAGCATCTTCTGCGATCTTGTTGTCTGGGTAGTCGTTGCATTGTTGCCGATCGCCTTTTTTATTGATGGGCATACAACTCAAACCATTTTTTCCGCCGGTAGTTTCTCTTCCATCAAAATCCTGAAAACTACATAGTGTAGTGCCGTTGCTAATGTCTATTTGCCGTGTTTATAGAGCTCTGCCGGTAGTCTGTTGTTGTCTGCAGCCCTGTTATTCTTTAGTGACCCAATTTCCGGTTTAATCTTCAGGATATCGTGAACAGGAGCACTGCCATCGTTTGTAGGCACTACAAAGTTAGGGATACCATCCGTTCTGATTTAGCAGGACATGTCCTGATTTTGGGATCCTATTTCAGCGTCCTGATTTCTTTTTCATATTCTGGCATCTGTCCTGATTTTCTTAAGATATTCAGTTTTGTTGCATGGCAGTAATATGTACAAACAAAAGTGCCAGCCTTAATTAACCAATGCAATGTGTCCTCTCAAAACGCACAATAATTGTTCTGACTTCGCACGAAAAATGTGTGAAATGCATAACGCGACAGTTGTACAATGGATACATTCTGATTGGTAAACAATCAGATTTGGGTTGCTCGAAATACCATGGTTTATTATTGAGACGTCCCCAAAAGCACGGTTTGCAGTCAAAAGAGCCATTTGCGATGTTTTTTTTGCCACAGAATTAACCGACGATGATACCAGTAACGTAGAATCGAATGCGTCTGAATAAAACCTGAAACATAGTTAATTGCAAAATGTTGTGACCAAATCAAATATCTTTTTAATTGTTAGTGATTCGTTGATGTTTCCAAATGGCCGGATTCATGAAAATGCATCGATCAGTTAACACTTGCGTACCTGACCCCTACAGATCCAAATAAAATTCTTTCACCTGCCATTCCGCAAGATCTAAACAGACCTTGATCCAGCCTTTTTCAAAAGATCACAAATTTATCATAGTTTTCGGGACAGTAGGGGACATTTCAAAAATTTCCGTTGTTTCGGATTTATTGGGGGGAACCGTTTGGTAAGTACTCTTTCAGGGACACAGGCTAGATTGAAAACGGTAGCGAAACCTTGCTTGCGACATATGAAACTTTTAGAATTTCCAAAATAACACTGTTGACGATCGATATATGGCCACTTTGATGAATGGCCGTTCCTGGCCGAGTTCTTTGTCTAGATTCGATGTGTAGCCTTTACGGGATTTGATCTCAACAAATTTTCAAAAGTCTAAAAAAAATTGCCGTGGTTACCGCCCTCTCGATGGGTGAACGTCGTTTGCCGCATCCATCGTCGAGAGTTCTAGTCTAGTCTACACTCACACAGCCAGTACTTGGAAGGATCCTGGAAAATGATATCCACCATTTTAAAAAAAAATGGTTTCCATACATTTTTCTTGTCAACGGCCAGGCTTACTGTGTAGCGCAATATAATACAATATGAACGGGGACAGGGCCCGAGGAATACAGTCCTATGTGCCAGTTCGTGATATCCTCGCTCAGCGAAACTTGCCATACATGCTACTTGTTTATAGCTATTTGAAGAGCATCAAGGTTCCCATTTAACAGCGAAACGAATCTCGGATAAAAAAAATGAGTCGTGTTTCTAATAATTGAACAAATAGAACAAAATGGCATCTTTTGCTTGAAGAAACGTCTATGCAAAATTTCAGCCAAACAAAAAATGACAATTAAAAATAGGAGGGTGGTATTCAAGACACGACCGCATGACGTTGGACTACGGTATTCTTATATTCCATTAAAACAAATAATAGAGAGAATTGCAACTCTAGTATTTGCTGCAATTTTATCTAACAGTGCATTTCTGGATGCTGAGACGTTAAAACGTTATAAATAATAATATATACTAAAAGAATGGATATCTTTTATTTAATCGCCGTCATTTCATACATATTCGAATCAACCCTTTGTTTGCTGCACTACCAAGACAATCATTTAATTGAGCGAATTGGTAAAATTTTCCTATCTAAGCAAAAAGCAAACTTTACGAAACTATCTGAAATTGGAGCCCAGAACGATTCAACCGAAAATTTTAAATTTGAAAATTGTTTGACATTTAATCGATAAAACTCATGCTAGGTTAGTTCCAGCCCAGCATATAACTTCATGTATTTGAAAAAAAAAAAAAAAACGTTTGGTTCAATAACTCAATATAGCAAGAGCTCAATCACACGTTTTTCGGTAGTTGTTATCAAGGTTTGGGCGAGTGACAGGAAAATATCTTAACTTCTTCAGTTGTGATTTAGAGCATTTCTAATTGTTTTGTTATTTTTCACGATAGCGACAAGTTTGTTTCTTTCTCTGTGTGCGAGAAACAAAATCAAAACCGCGCACCGAGAAACAAAAACGAAAATTTAATGAATGCTCATTGAGAAAACTTGCAACTCTTTTTACCAATAACTTATGATACTCAAAAGAACCCGTTTTGATCTAAATCAAATTTCTAGTAAATAAGTGTTGATCATTCATAGGTAGTAATTTTTCCTCGATGAATAAAGACTGGCTGAAGAAGTTAAAATCGCTACTGTGAAATCAAATTCACAACTGTGTTCGTTAAGACGTTTTAATATTTTCAATGACAATAATAATCTTCGATAAACACCCGCTATAGTTATTCACACACATGCTATAACTATCTAAACACGCGTTAAAACTATTCATACACACGCTGTAGCTATAGCTATCCATACACACGCTATTCCTTTCCATACATCCGATACAACTATCTATACACACGCATAAGCTATGCAACCATGTGCTATTACTATCCATACATACGCTATAACTAATCATTACACACGCAGCAGCTATCCACACACAAGCTATAACTATCCGTACACACGCTGAAGATATACACGCAATAGCCATAATATGCTACACATGCTAGTGTCTTACACACGCTATAGCTAGACATACACACGCAACAGCGCCATCCCTATCATCGCAAATGTCATAGCAATACAGATGCACATACGCTATATGTGCACACTGCACACACACCCAACGTTTTCACCCAGCGATATCTGAATTGGATTACCGCTGGTGGGGTCCAACTCAGATCGAAGGAGCACCGAACTGAATGAAGAAATGCAGCTTCCCACTACCTCCGCCGCTGCTGCCTGATACCACCGCTCTGGTTCTGCTGCAGCTCAGTTTGGCCGCTGGAATCAGCCACCGCTGCTGATTATACAAGACCGGCCTGGTGGCCTTTCACTTGTTAACTGATGATTGCTATGAGACGACACAGGCTATTATATAGCCCAAAGCAAAAATCCATCCGCGAGCAAACAAGAAGCGAGCTTGTGATTGGTTGAATGTGCACGACTTTTAACACAACTTTTAGCTAGTTTAGTATCGAAAACATATTTAAATTATTATATGACAATCTTGCGCAATATTTCCCCTATCAATCAAGCCATTGGTGTTTAGAATCTGTTCAGTGGTAATGATAAAAGAAGCATTTTAAAACGGTGTTGAAACACCTGTTGCAGCTACCGAAAGCGAGCTCGTTATTGGTTGAAAGCTGTGAGACTGTTTACAAAGTCAGATCGGTTGTATCCGTTAGTGTCGACTGTGCTTGTGAAGAGAGGTGGTGATTGGTTGCTCGGTATGATTTAGACAATCGATGTGATTTATCAATTTTTCAATAGTGTATCTCGAACAATAGGTTATTTTTGTTACATAAATTCAACCGTAAAAGAATTACTGATCGGTTGATGCCAAAACCTCGAAATTCTGAAAAGAAATGACTGATATATAAGCGCTCAAAACCTGACCACTTTTCCCTGGTTTTCCCCGGTTGAATTACTAGATTTTCAAATTCAGGTGCCTAACTTCGATATAGACGTTAGTGCAACGTCAAAACATGTTAGTTTTAGTAATAGATTTAGTTTCAGCTTGTAGTCGGCTTCGAGGATAAAAAATTTGCCTTTAGATTATAAGATATTTTAGACCATAAGGCATTAGATTTAATTGGCTCCGTAAAACATTAATAGGTATTGTGCCGTGTCAAATAAATGTTGTGTGAAAAAAAAAATACGAACAGGGACAATCCGTATGTAAGAAGTAATATAATTCGTCGGGAGTGACAAAGCTAAGAAAGTACACTCCTTTGTTGACCAATTTCTTGGGATGGAACATAGGTATTTTCTCCTTATGTTCGGGTTTAGAAACCAAGGATATAGCGTCTTTACTCGCTCCAACTGTTACGGTTGGAACTTGAGTTCTAACTCTAGTCCTAGCAATTTTAGCTTATGTTTATAGCGCCATTACTTGCTCTCTGAAAGGAATATGAATTAGGAAATATATTTGAGTTCAATATATGCTAAGAGTGTGTGTATTTCCCCTGTTTCTCAAGCAAAATGATGGTGGTCAACCTTTTTGGTTTCCAAATTTTTCACTGTTGTCACTGTCACTTTTCTGGGACGGCTTTTGTTCCAAAGCAACTCGACTCCGATCTAGAAATACTACCAAACGTGGGGCTCTGATGCTACCACAAACGCCTGTTTCTACTATTTCGCTGAAGGTTATTTTGCCAGATCGATCTAGGATGGCATTTTGTTCTATTCCTGAAACACTTTAATGACAACACCTCAAGCGCGTAACAATAAAAGACCATTGCCCTACTGATAATTAAGAGAATGTAGGGGGGGCGGGGGCAAGACGGACATGTTAAGGAAACAGTAAATTTGTATGTGTAGAACATCATATTTTTTGGGATCTTAATTCTTTACACTTTAGTTTGACACAAGCACTTCGATGCGTAGTATTTGGTTTCACGATTGAAAATCGTTTTCTACGTTTTTTGAAACAATAAAAAAAAGATTGCAGAATTCGCTTTTTTTGAGTGTGCGGGTGAAACGGACAGGTGGTGTGGGTAAGATGAACAGGTAGGGTAGGTAAGACGGCCATGTTAAGAAAATTAAAAATAAACGACGAGTTGAGCTTTTATAACGTTATGAATTAGCGAAACGTGAAACGAAAACACACATGGAGGATATTTTAAGGTTTTTGGCCTTACTGGGCACACTCCGGGAACAGGGTTTCACAAGGTCCTGTATCAGTTTTTCAGAGGCAGTTTCAATCTTATCGAACTGAATGATTTTATTTATTATTTTATTTATTATACAGCGGAATAAATCACAAACAATTATTGGTAACAGCCAGTAGCTCAGAACAAAAAAAAAAACAAATTCCGTTCATCAAAGCTTAGTAGCACGCCCATTCAATCAATTAGGCGTATGCATTGCAGACAATTTCAGCGTAATGGCGTGTCGCGTGAAACCGAATGTCACATTTGATTCATCTGCCCCATCCTGAGCCATCTACAGAATCAGAAAAACAATTTCCGCATTGATCGCAAAGTGAATCCTCCGGAACAATTTCTCGCTTGACACGTTTAATTGGCCTTTTCATCTTCTTGATGAGTTTTATCTCTTTTGCAGCTTCAGCTATCGCTAATTCTTGGCGGTATGAGTCAGATGTGATCTCAACCGCTTTTCCGGTTTTGCGCATCCTTTTCGAGCCTCGGGGTCTGGAAATTTTCGGAAGCGGCAGAATTTCTTTAGGCGTTACGTTGAAAGATGATTCCATGTCACTAACAGCTTGGTCGCCAGGAGTTAAACCATCTTCCAACGTAGATTCAACTACACTTTTCTCTACCGTGCAGCTTGCAGGTTCATCATGATTCTCAACAGGTTGTACTTCAGGTTGATCTGTAACTTCGGACGGCGCAAAAGATTCATCCGAAAATACGTGACGATTGAAAGGCCATATTCCGGTTGCTTTGAAACCAGAAATGGCAACACTAATGCTGGCAGCCTTAACAAAAGCTTGCGCCATCAAATCTGCAACATCGTACAGCCCAATTACAACCCCAGGATGTTGGCGCAAGAAAGCGTCTGCTGCGTAGGAAAAGTTCTTCTTAAATGGTCCCATAAATGCAACGTCTAGAGGTTGCATCTTATTACTGCAGTGAGGGGGCAATACAAGAACTGTTACAAAACTGTTCCTTGCCTTTTCAGCAAAAGCCAGATTCTTCGTGTGACTACTATGTCCGTCGATAATAAGTAATACTGGTGTTTCCTTTGATGGCTTAGCGTACTCCCGGAAGTGGTCGAACCAATCGAGAAATACTTCCGTCGTTATATATCCCGATGCATTACACCGAAACTTAGTCCCAGCTGGAGCACCTCTCTTCAATTTACCGGTTGCAGACATGCACATCATCACCGAAGTAGTTTCTCCACGTTCCGCAGAGGAAATCGATCCCATTTGCTTCTTTCCTTTCAAAGCAGCAATTTTTTGTTTTTTTTGGAGGGACCTTTGAAGAATATTTTCATTTAAAATAGCTAAAAAGGTGTGAACTGAACTATTGAACTTACTGAGCTGATTCCGGTCTCGTCTGCATTATATATTTGGGTAGGAGCAAATCTTCCTTCTTTAAGAAATTGCTCGAGTAAATTATAAAAAGCATATACTGCCTGTTTGTTGAAACCTCGTGCACGCGCGTAAGACGTGGCTTCAGGCTTTCGAAAGCTTAATTTTGGATTTCGTTTCAGAAAGCCGAGTAACCAAACTCGCCCTGCCATTTTTTTGACTTTGTTGAAGGGATGTGGAAGGAAGTTTCTTTCGGCTAGCTCGAAGCCAAGCTTTTGGACATCCTTTTGAGTAAGGCCATAGAAGCGACTCTCTAAGTCCAAGAGATGCTGTACCAATTCATTTTCCTGTTCTGCTGTGAAAACGGCTTCCTTAGGCCCCATACTCATTGTCATTGTAGGAAATGCAATTCCGCAGGCCACTTCGTGTCTAGCAGCAGCCAGCTGACTTTCGGTCCACGTCTGACGGGTAGTTGTCCTGTTGTAGGATCGAGGCATACCTTAATTTGAAGAACCAATATTATAAACACTGACCGTCTTACCCACCCTGGTGGTGGACCATCTTACCCCACCAGTACACACAATTGTCAAACTTTCATAGTTTTTCAATAACGATATACTTTACCTGTATCTCTTCGCGAATAGATCAGCCAAGTTTCAAATAACCGAAAAATGGATCAACATCCAATAAAACGCGACACTTACTGGAAAAAAATCTTATTTTCTGACACAAAAAAACTACATCCGCACTCGAACTTGTAGCTTTGTTATAAAGTTTGTTTATTTATTGCACATTTGACGAATGTAACCATGGTGACAGTGGTTCGAAAACCATAAACTAACTTGATGATAGATTGGCCGAGACAATTTTGCAGAAAGAAAGTCGCTAAGCTTAAGAATAAGTCACATGTCCATCTTACCCACCCTGTCCGTCTTGCCCCCACCCCCCCTACCACGAAGAACATAATTTGCGAATTTTTATAGTCGAATTAAAACCACGTCAGAAATTTACGTCTATTCGCGCTCTTGGCTTGCTGCGATTCCGCCGCATCCATCGTCTTAGTGCCTCCGTTGAAGGTCACGTCAAGCAGGCTCGCGTAGTCCTCGGCAGCCTGCGGGTTGTGTAACCGGACGTTTGACCAAGGAGGACGGTTTTGTCATCTGTGAAATACCGTAGATAGTTTTGAGCGCACAAGTACTGCAACTAGGTGCTGGTCTGAATCTGTTGATAATCCAACGTGGTCCGCAATAAAAATCGCAAAAACGTTGAAAATCATCAAATCAACCGTGTATGATGTGCTCAAACGTTTCAGAGAGCGAAAGAGCGTGGATCGAGTGCCTCAAGGTAAGCATCGTAGTGGAACATACCGTCGGCTTCATACAACACTGGCACAACTCAAAAGCCATAGTTTCGAGAAAAACGCGTTTGAAAATTTATTTTTCGTTTATCAAGAAAACTTTGGAGTTTAAGATTACCAATCCTCATTTAAAACTTTTAGGTCTATTTTGCACATGTTATGAGCACGTTTCCAAGTTGAAACTTTATTTTTACTAACTTTATGGAGAAATTCCGATTTGTGCAGCAAAGGCACTTCTTCTCATAATTCTGGATTTTTTGGAAATTTTGAAACATGGTTCCGTGGGATAAAACTTAACTGGTTGATAAAACCAGTTTTGTTACTTGGGATGACCGCTAGTTAAACCATAAGGTGTTGAGAACCGTCACTGCTCACAGACTAACAGATATAACACTTTAAATAAATTTCAAATAAAATCATCGTTCAGATAATATCAGTACTTAACGTTAGTAACACTAGCGTCATCTTCTGCCGTGTCAGGTTTTTCAACATCAACGCTAGCGTTCGTACATGTGTCAAATTGGGAACAAAATAAGCAAAATATGTAATACATTGCATGACAGCGCCCCAGAGGGTGTTGTCGCGGGATGTCTGTTATTCGAATGAAAGTTGAAATGATCGTTTTTTTGTGACAATGTAGCTAGGTTCCAGGATGCCTGCTCATCGACGATGGAACCTACGCCAAAATAGATTTCGGACAGCTTGCTGGCCAAAAATTCTACATGGCACGAGAAAATGTTCATGCGAAGTTGAGGTTCGCTTTTATGGACAAATTTGCTGATGATTTGGCAACGGAAATGCAGCTGCGGAACAGGTTTCGTGAAGTTTTGGCCAGATTTGCCGAATCGCCACTACAACTCATCCAGTGCTACAGCGATAATAACGTAAATTTTATCGACAAAAAAGTAAATGCATCCAATTGCCCGCAGTTCGGGGTCGCGACTCAAATGACCAAAATGTGGAACAAATGTGCCAAGAAAGTCGACTCCGGAGGTGTGCAGCGATTCATGGGGGAAACGAAGAAGAAAGTGCGAATTTTCATTAGAAATTAGGAGGAATGATTTGTGTTGATATTTTTCCTTAAAGTGCAGTAAATTACCTTTGTTTGGATGTATCAACCTTTATTGTACGTCGATCTGTTACAGAGATACAGATGATTTTATTATTCCGGATTCTAAATGGACATAGCTTTACACAGAATGCACATGGTGCGCACCTACATAACGATAAAAGGTTGTATTCGAACTTATTGAACACCCTGTAATATACATAAATATTGACTTCAATATCAAAAGGTATTAGACGCGTAACTCATTCTAACTGTGTTTTATTTAATAAAAATGCAACTTCATTTTGAAAAAAAAACCAATCAAAGTTTCGCTCTTCGCTAGCTACAACTATGTTCCTTCTTTCTGGTAGAGCTCGAATACCGGTACAATTAAAGTGTCGTTTGAGGCTATCCACGAATCAAGCCATTTTTCGATGTCTTCATATGGGAGAACTACTGATCAGCCAGAATATCTGGAAAATATGGCGAGTGAGGGGGAACTTCCCATTTGCCGTTTCTAAATAAGTTATATCGACTGGTAGTATGAAACCGAGCATTGTCATGCAGTAAAATCACTTTTTCCTGCCTCTGCTCCTATTGTGGCCATTTTTCGCGCATTGATTGGCCTAATTGCATCAATTAAAGTCAATACAGTTTGCCAATGACGATTTGGTCCAGTTTCAGCAGCTTATAATAAAGGTGGCTTATGGAAAAAAATCATAATACCGGAGCAAGCTGTTTCTGCGTTTGGTATAGAACTTCATTAAGCTATTATATTATTTAATTCAGTAACTTCCTTCACGCGGACAGCCGTCAACATCGAAATTATCGCCTTCAGAGCGAAAGACCCAGTCACACAGAATTTGAGAGGTTGTAACTTGCTCATAGTTTTCGTGGATGTGATAAAGGTAATTTTAAAAGCTAATTTTCAATACCGTTTGATCTGCACTTGAAGCTGTGAATACACTATTAATCTATTTTAATAAATAGTTATTAGTGAGTTGTTCAAAATTAGTAAAAGCCGTTTTATATACGGTTGCTCATGAGATATGAAAATATTAAATTTGACGTCAAATTTGTTTGTGACACAAATCACACACATGGTTACTCTACATCTTCTATTGGAACATTGAAGAATCCCTACATATTTCTAATAAATAGAGATTCACCAAAGCTTCCATCTCGTGCAACCCCACTGTACAGTCAGGTTTTTTTTACGCGGTTTTTTTATATGCGTTTTTTACGAGTTTTTTACGCAGATTTTTGAATTAACGCGGTTTTTTTTACGCGGATTTTTGAATCAACGCGGTTTTTTTTACGCGGATTTTTGAATTAACGCGGTTTTTTTCACGCGATACCGCGCTAATTCAAAAAAAATTTCACGAATTTCCGAATTAACGTGGGTTGGAACCAGAAACGTTTAAATGTTTATCTAGTAAAAGACTTAGTCCAAAAAATACTCTCCGCCCACCGAAAGATCCGGAATAACCGTCAAAGAGGACAATTTTAAATACTGGTTCTGGAGTAGTGGTTTTCAACCTTTTTCATTTCATGCACCCCCTTTTGATAATTTACACAAGCTTTTCCCCCCTATCGGAACCATGAAAAAAAGCTGTAGTAATTAAAAAATATAAGGCTTTTTAAACTTCAATTTTTAACAGGTTTCAAGCAGGAGCAGGAGAACACCAATACACGAAAATACAATTCAGCATCTCTTGTGAATGTGTGTGTGACGATTTATCCTATAGAGCAAAATAATGCGCATAAAACTGCTGCATGGGTTTTTTGCGAGCTAATTCATTGGACACTGAAAAAAATGTCGCACCACCGTCAATCACAAAAGCGCATTACATGTGAAACTTTTCCACTCGCAATTCCCCCCCTGCAACGGTCGAATTCCCCCCTAGGGGGGAATTCCCCCCCGGTTGAAAACCGCTGTTCTAGAGCGTCTAGGGTTTTTTTCTAAAGCCCTTCTTGCTGGACTACTTTACGCGGATTTAAAAAAAAAAACGTGTTTTTTTACGCGGATTTTTGAATTAACGCGGATTTTTGAATTAGCGCGGTTTTTTTTACGCAGATTTTTGGATTAGCGCGGTTTTTTTACGCGGATTTTCGAATTAACGCGGTTTTTTACGCGGTTTTTTTTTACGAGGTACGTATCCCCCGCGTAAAAAAAACCTGACTGTACACTGTAAGAACGAAAATATCAGTTTGTATGTAGTGATCATGAATAATAATTGCTCGTTTAATTTGAAACACATTGTTCAATCCGTTCGGGTGCTTGCTTGCTGGCTTACGTATACCGAGCTGTGCTCCAGAAAGAAAGGAGAAAGCACTGTTCGCGCCGCAGAATTAACAGCACCAGCAGCAGCAGCAGGAGTGGAACGAGATGGGACGATAAAGTTAAAAAATTATTGATAAAATGTGCCTGAAATATTAATGCACTCTCAAGTGGGAAAGTGTGTTCGTGTGCGCGTCGGCGCATTGTGACTGGTAAGTACCGTGGCAGTAAACAAATTGCTTTTCGCTGTTACTACTGCACGTTTTATCGCACGTTTCATTTTTAGTTATGCTTTTTCTTCGTTTTCCTCCTCTTGCGAGCCATTGGATTTTGCGCTTTTGTGTACTCTGGTTCGGATTTGGTTAGCTCGAGAGTGCCAACTTAAGAGGACCACCAAAGGTGTTACTTGAAAGGCAATGTGATAAATTAATACTTTATTGCTTTCAGGTTGATACTGGATTGATGCAGCAAATTACTGTCGGAAGTGCAGACACAAACGTAAAACAGCAAAGCTTGTTACTACTGGAGTTAGACCAGCTCAGTCAAGACCACCGTAATACTACTGTTATTCATCTAAATCTAAATACATTAATAAAACGGCATCCATTTTAATTAAAACGTCTATAAATTCAACAAAGTAATAGGTACCTAAAGCAGTAAGAGAAGATTAAAAAAAAATCCTTCTTGATTAGTGCTATTCAAAAGTATCTCAACAATGAATGAAAGAACTGTCGACCAATACGTAGAAAGTATCGATGACAAATGTTCCTAAAGCAGTTCTGTCATTGTCGAATATAGCTAGAGAATGTCACGGTTGACTTGCCGCTAGCCTCTCACTTTCTACCTCGAAGCAGATCGCTTCGATTCCAATAGAAGAAAGTGACGAAATAATCGATTATTGGTGACGTTAGTCAAAAATCAACACAAAAGCCATCATAGATCATTATCGTTAGCCTTCCGCAGCTTGCATGTCTACCACGAAAACACTGCAATCAGGTGGTTTCTGTGTGGTAAAAAAAAGTATCATGTTTATGTTTTTCTTTTATAAAACAATCACCAGCCTAGCTAGCGCCAGGTATTGAGTGATAGAACTGAACCCGAAGCTCGTCAACCTCGACCTGGGAGGTCCACTGTCTTCAGTCACCTCGCTAGAAAGGACGATTGTCACATCATAGCTCTGCTGCATAGGCTAACATATGTTTTCTTTCACCGATGAACCAACCTAAAAGGGTCCCATTTCAATCGATGCAGAACCTTTTTTCTCAGCCCAATTCAATGCAACATCTTTGTTAACATCCAACAACAAGCCAGACCCGGTTTGTCCCACGAGAAAGCCTGCCTGCCTTCGGATGATTCAGTGGGCGTATGCAATTTTATCCTTTAATGAGATGGGCTAGCTCACCCAGGACGAAACAAGCTCGAGAATCGATGACAACAAATTTATACGCTACATTTATAATTGCATCTTTATTGATGGTCAACGGATCTCCAGCTGTAGCGGAACGAATCTGCAGCCTGTGCAGCAGGATTTTTGAACGCAATTTATCTCTCTTCGTTCGATGTTTAGCATAGGACTTTAAGCTGTGGAGCCTTTTCTCGTCTTGTTGGCCGAGCAATTCGTTTTCAGTTTCCGGAGGTCTCAGCACGACCTTCGTTTCGACCGTAATTCAAAGTGACCGTTCATTTGGTGCAAAGTCATCACATCGTAAAGTATCAACGCTGACAGAATGGATGACAAATAAGAAAATTATAAGCAAATTTACATAAATTTACGCCAAACCAGATCTTGAAATACATCGCTTTTTGTTCTACCAGGGGGGCTGATGGATATGATGGAAGTGATTATTGGTGAAGCCACGGAAAGTGGTTGCCAAAAAAAAATAGTTACGAGACCAACTCATTGCCCATGACGGGTAATTGAAATGCCAGACGAACGGTGGCAATCAAACTAAATGATTGGCGCTGTTTTTCTTTTTATTTTACTTCAAAACACTGCGAATACACTTTGATTTATTACTCCTTTTACGAGCGCACGTTAATTGCGATCGGTACCGAGTGGCGCTAACCGCAAGTCGTAAATTTTTCAACCACTGGCCACTGAACACGAATGATATCATCTGCATCGCTGCTACTGTCTGGGGAGCTCTGAAGTGACCTAAATTTAAGGGAAAAGCGAAATTCGTCGAGACAATTGGGCGATGTGATTAGAGGAAGTAATTTCATTAAATTTGTGTTGTAAATAGAAGTAAGATGCTGTAACAAAATAACCATCAGCTGCTTGCTAAAATGTAGTTTGTATTACACTGAGATCAAGTTTCGTTATTGTAATGTTTATTTTACAATTTACATCCAAAATTAGATTGAGACTGAGGCAAATGTATCGCACTTTTACGTGTAAAAGTACATGGAATAAAACCTGAGAATAGCTTGTACACGCATTTGATTGGAAATTTTTTTTCAAACTGCACTTATTTTAAGCATAGCAGCGAGTGTTATGAAACTGAGAAAATTTAAACAAAATAAATACACGAAGATAGAAAGTTTTAGAAGAAACATTATTGAAAATTGAAAATTAAAAGACTGTCGCGTTCAGCTTGCTAATTCTTTATCGATTTGTGATTGGTTTGAATTATTTTGTATCTCGTAGAAAAATTCAACAAAAATATTGTCGAGCACAAAACATTGAATTAACCAGCCATAGTTAGAATCAAAAACTTACCGATGTCATATAAAGATGGAGAAATTTGCCAACTAAAAAACAAAATTGGCTGTTGCGCAGAAGCAGGATCTTTATGGTGTACCAACAAAATGGCTTTTAAAATCCGCGAAAGTACTGATGGCATATTTCACCTTTTTACATTTCGATTCCCTACTAATTTGGTATTTAACATTGGGGCCTTATTGATGCAAGAATTAGGAACCGGGATGTTATTCCATATACATTTTCAAATTTGTAAAGCAGGATATGTGATTTGAGATTTGAGCAAAATCATTTCAATTCGCCTGGAAATACGCGAGAATTTAATCGACCATTTTTGATTTAAATGAAACTTTGCACACGTATTTGGCTTAGCAAACTGAGCATTTTTCACAGGTGAAAAGCTTTTTTACACCCATGAGTTACATTCTAAAAGGGCGTATGCCTTTTGGCATAGGTTTTATTCGAAGCATTGTAGCCCAGAAACCGTTGGTTGTATAGAAAAACTGTCTGAAAATGAGTTGTAGCGAATCGAAAATGCATTATACAAAAAATATCCACTGTACAAAAAAAATTTTTTTGACCAAAAAAATTAAATAAAACATTAAATTTTAATTTAAAAAATATAAGAGTTGAATTTTTTTAAATATTTTTTTTAAAGAAACTTGAAGTTAATACTCAACTTTTAAAAAAAGTCCAGAATGAAGAAATGGGAAATAATTTTTTTATGGTAGATTATTTTTTTTATGAAAATTCTAATTCAAACATTTTTTAAAATTTTTGTATTCTGATGATTTTAAAAGATGCAGAGAGTCATTTTGAATTTAAAAGCTCTTGGTAGTAAACATTTTAAAGGCATCGGTTTTCGAGTTATTTCTGATTTAAGCTCGAAAAATTATAATTATTTAGGAAAATACACGTTTTTTTTTATTTTGTCCATGGTTCTCCAGCAAAAACCATACGTTCATTGTAATGTTTGATCAAAAATATACAATTCATTCTTTGACAACAAAACGATTGGGCGAACGGTTCTCAAGAAAAGAGTTAAATTTTCTAAGTGATATAAATATATATAAGAATCAAATATTTGTTTTCGAGTTTTATTACCTTAGGAACATATTTTTTATGACATAGATACTTTACAGAACTAGTTTCACCTTGTATTTTATATACATCATGAGTAAATGATTCGAAATCTTTTAAAAAACAGCTTCGTTCGTATCTTATTTTCTGAAATCGGAACAATAGAGTAATACTTTTGTGTGGTAGCTATTATTATAGATTTTTTTTAAATAATGGGATGTTCATGTTCTTTAGCTAAACTTGCATTTCTTGCTATTCGTTTCAATATGCCACCAATTGCAACGCATGGGCCTTTACCATGAGAAGTCGCAAAAAATGCCACTCTGCATCGACGTTATATTTTGTTTTGAACTTGCAAAAGCTTGCAAAGTTTTTTTTTATTTTTATATTGTGAGGCAGCTCCATCGGACATAAATATCGCTTTTTTCAACTGTATTGTTGTTTTCAAAAAAACTCATTAATTTGGCAATGAACACCTGAACCGCAACAGTATCATGATGGAGTACTTCCGATATTATGATGAAGCTGATATTCTTAAGTGTTCCAGATTCTGAATAGTAAACAACGAAGGGATGAATGGTGGCTTGACTATTATTCCAATAACTACACGAATCACAAATTGATAAAAACGTATTAAAATGAGTTTGACTGTTCAATATTTTTAATTTTGCAATAAGGGGTCATCCACATACCACGTGGACAGATTTTTAAGGATTCCAGCCCTAGAATTTGCAGGTTGAGGATGAAAGGCCGTTTCCCGTCAGAATGTGGAGCGACCACTTCTAAAGGCCAAAATAGAAAATGATCCCAAATTAAGCTCAGAATGACCAAAAAACCCTTATAAAGGCCAGAAAAGGTAAAAAAAAGGATCCTAAATTGAGCGCAGAATGGCCGAAAAACCCTTCTAAAGGGCAGAAAAGGCCTAAATAAAAAATGATCCCAAATTGAGCTCAGAATGGCCAAAAACCCCTTCCAAAGGCTCAGAATGGCCGAAAAACCATTCTAAAGGTCAAAAAAGGCCTTAATAGAAAATGATCCCAAATTAAGCACAGAATCGCCGAAAAACCCTTCTAAAGGCCAAAAAAGGCCAAAATAGAAAATGATCCCAAATTAAGCTCAGGAAAAGGCCGAAATAGAAAATGATCTCAAATTAAGCTTAGAATGTCCAAAAACCCTTTCTAAAGGCCTAAATAGAAAATGATCCCAAATTATGCTCAGAATGGCCGAAAACCCCTTCTAAAGGCCAAAGAAGCCAAAATAGAAAATGATCCCAAATCAAGCTCAGAATGGCCAAATACCCTTTCTAAAGACCAAAAGAGGCCTAAATAGAAAATGGTCCCAAAAAGGCCTAAAGAGAAAATGATCTCAAATTAAGCTCAGAATGGTCGAAAAACCCTTTTAAAGGCCAGAAAAGGCCTAAATAGAAAATGATCCCAAATTGAGCTCAGAATGGCCGAAAAACCCTTTTTAAGGCCAAAAAAGCCAAAAAAGAAAATGATCCCAAATTAAGCTTAGAATGGCCAAAAACCCCTTCTTAAGGCCAAAAAGGCCAAAAAAGAAAATGATCCCAAATTAAGCTTAGAATGGCAAAAAACCCCTTCTAAAGGCCAGTAAAGGCCAAATTAGAAAATGATCCCAAATTAAGCTCAGAATGTCCAAAAACCTCTTCCAACGGCCTAAATAGAAAATGATCCCAAACTATGCTCAGAATGGCCGAAAAACCTTTCTTAAGGCCAAAAAAGCCAAAATAGAAAATGGTCCCAAAAAAGCCTTAATAGAAAATGATCCCAAATTAAGCACAGAATGGTCGAAAAACCCTTCTAAAGGGCAGAAAATGCCAAAATAGAAAATGATCATAAATTGAGCTCAGAATGGCCGAAAAACTTTTCTAAAGGTCAGAAAAGGCCTAAATAGAAAATGATCCCAAATTAAGCTCAGAATGACCGAAAAACCCTTCTAAAGGACAGAAAAGGCCTAAATGGAAAATGATCCCAAATTGAGCACAGAATGGGCGAAAAACCCTTCTAAAGGCCAAATAAGCCAAGATAGAAAATGATCCCAAATTAAGCTTAGAATGGCCAAATACCCTTTATAAAAACCAAAAAAGGCCTAAATAGAAATTGATCCCAAAAAGGCCTTAATAGAAAATGATCCCAAATTAAGCTAAGAATGGTCGGAAAACCCTTCCAAAGGCCAGAAAAGGCCTAAATAGAAAATGATCCCAAATTAAGCTCAGAATGGTCGAAAAACCCTTTTAAAGGCCAGAAAAGGCCTAAGTAGAAAATGATCCCAAATTGAGCTCAGAATGGCCGAAAAACCCTTCTATAGGCCAAAACGTAAAATGATCCCAAATTAAGCTCAGAATGGCCGAAAAACCCTTCAAAAGGCCAGAAAAGACCAAAATAGAAAATAAATTTTAATATTCTCGACTCTTTGTTGAATCGTCTATTTTTCCATTATGAAATGGCATACCTCACTAAAGAGAAATGTCAAGAGAGCGGGATAAAACATGGCGTCGTTTGCTGTCCCTATCGGTCTACTTTTGTAGCGCTCCTATTGAAAAGCCCTTTACTGGTATCATCTGAATTGGTGAAGTTACCATCCGCCATCGCAATAGGTCCAAAGCCAACAGTAATGTACCCAAAATCGCCCCAATCAGTGTTGACGATAAGCTTAAAATAGCATACTTACAAGGAACGCATAAATAATGTATTCCCATGAAGATGTCACTGACCACTGACAAAACGTCGGATAGTATAAAATAAGTCGTTCTAACTTCTGTGACTGCTCAGCCGAAAGTATAACATAAGTACACAACAGGGATGTTACGGATATGATTTTTCAGACATCTGCAGATGCGGATGCGGATATGTGATTACGGATGTAGATGTTGATGCGGATGTCAATCCCTAGTACACAACATCCCAACAGTCGAGAGCTCAGCAAAAATTATTCTACTAAACATGTGCTCCCCAAATTGCTAATTGTGATGTCAAATTTGAGCGTTTTGGATTCATCTTTTATTCTTCCTTTTAACTGTTCCCCTTTCTCTTCACACGATTTTTATCATACAAAGTGTCACGTAGCTTAATGCCGGTCATTTAAACGAACATTTCCACCGTAAACATCATTTGGGAAGAATGAAGGCAAATTCCACTTTTTGCTCTTTTGGACCACATTGCACTGCTCTGTAGTCATTTTCGGAAGTATTAAGCAGACATGAGTAATACTTTCTTACAATCGGAGTATTTTTTACGCGAATATATCAACTTACACGGATTTCAGAGTATAAGCTTTAATTTTCATCAACACAGCGTCATAGACAAAGATTCAAGTCTTTGAATTTTAGAAAAAAAGTTGAAGAGGTTGTTTTAAAGATACGACCGCAAGGTTATTGTTGACACCGGTACCGTCGAGTCGGTCACCCTATCATAACCGGTTCACCCGCTTGACTGATAAGTCTTGTCACGCGAATGATAAGCTGTCAGTGGGAGGCACAATAGTAGAAACCCGCGTGTTAGATACTTACGGTGAAATATAATATAATATAATTATTAAGCTAAGTTGAATCTCATGCTATTTCGTAATTCTAAAATATTCTAAAGGATTGCTAAAGGTAGATGCTATATTTCTAATTTCCTAAACCTATACTTAATTGATACTAATGCTAAAAAACCACTTAGATTCCATACCTAACCTATCGAGTTGGACAGTGAACTGCAAAGCCTAGCGAGTGAAAAGGCCACTGATAAGATGTAGTCTTAATACTAAAATTTTTGCCTAAATTAAAATTAAAATTATGTTTGCAGTTTTGAAGCGGTCGAATAAAAAACCTGCTACGAAAATCAGTGCGTTGTCTTTGTTTGCTGTCGCAACAGTTATTGTGTTTCAATTGGCTTGAGAATACATTCGATTGGGTTTAATTTAATGGTGTGAAGCGGTAAACGTCAGTGATAATTCTCATTCTATTTTCTCATTTCATTTATTGATTGGTAACCTTGAAGAGAAGCATTGATTCTGGATTGCTATTTATTCTCTTTATTCTCTTGTTATTTTCCACTCCGTACACACTGCAAGCAAGCAAACAAGACATAACGATCATACATACACGCTAAGGGCACCCCAACAGCTTTTAGCAGTTGCCAAAAGGCTGAAAATAAAAGCGACGCGACATATCCGGGCAAAGGTAATTACTTGTCCGTGTTCAGCAATGCTATGCAGTGCTGCAGTGCACCGGTTGGTCCGTCTACTGTGAATGAGTCGCCTGCTTATTGCTGCGCTAAAATCAGCTACTGCTCTGCCGGTGTCGGCTTGAGCAGTTCCCAGTACGTCATCCGTCCTCTTGCTGCAGTGATCGGTTATACAATGAAGACTCAATTTCCCAATCATTCGCGTAGATGAAAAGTGACCACAAAATTCAAAATGTTCACCTGTCCAAAAAAAAAACACCCTGTGCAAAATTGCAGCTTAAACGGCTTAAAGGCCAACTTTCAACTGCTCTGCGTCACCCCATTTAAGGTCTGATTTAATTAAAATTTGGCACAGAATGTTTTGTATAGCAGAAGAGCTTTTTATGTAAGGTTTTTCGAGATGAACATATGGTTGGAAGCATAGTATGCTATAAGAATGAAGGAAATCCGCTGAAAACTGACTGAGCTTTGAGCACTTGAAAGTAGATAAAGTTCTAGACATATTTTCGCTTTTTAAAATTTGTCCCCCTGTATATGTTTCCGTAAGACGTAATTCTACGTCAAAAATGCGCTGGCAAAAAACGTGGAAAAATTTTATTCTAAGTAAATTATTTAATGAAAGTTTTCTCGAACAAGAACTTGTTGTTTGTTTTTGTGATTTTTCAGATCAATATTTTTTTTAATTTCAAAGACCAGCTTTCCATTGAGTTCTATTGCAAAAGGTCTTTTTTTAATATTTAATAGTTATTACATTAGTTTTTTTATTAAAACAAAACGATGAGATCTAAAAAAACCTAAATTAATCCACCTAGCGGTCAGACCCAGCCTTTCTCATTCAATTTTTTATTTGTAAAAATAGATTTACATGAACGCTTCAATCCAATAAATGTATATTCACTCTTTAGGTTCTAAAATATTGATGTTGTAATCTTTACATATAAAAATGCAGTCAAGTCTGTCTGTCTGTCTGATCCATATAGGCCCGGAAACTACCGAACCGATCGACGTGAAAATTTGTATGTAGGAGTTTTGGGTGCCGATAAAGGTTCCTATGATAGTTTGAGACCCCTCCCTCTTCTGGAAGGGAGGGGTCCCATACAAATGAAACATAAAATTCTGCACAACTCAAGAACAAACCAAGCAAATGAAACCGAATTTGGCATGTGGATGTTTTAAGGGGTAACTAATATGTCCATAATAGTTGGATGGAACACAAATTTGTGCACATCTCGAGAACTAATCAGCCAAATGGAACAAAATTTGGCAGGTAAATTTATGCACATCTCGCGAACTACTCAACTAAATGGAACCATATTGGCAGGTGAATGTTTTTAGTGGTAACAAATATGTTCCATAATAGACCTCAGACAACATTTTGGATTGTAAGATGGCAACTTCCGGTTTCTGAAAAACAGCCGAAAATGGCCGTTTTCCACCCAATATGATAATATCCGGATCTAGAATAATACACAGGAGCTAAAATCGACCACAGATAGCATTTTAAATTCTAAGATGGCGACTTCCGGTTTCTGGAAACAGCAGAAAATGACCAAATACCACCCAATATGAGTTTTTCTTTAATCAGTATGCCGTTCAAAATCCAGAAATTGTATCCAAATGCCATTATGAAATCCAAAATGGCGACTTCCGGTGTCGGAAAAACAGCGGCAAATGACCAAATACCACCCAATATGGATAATTCCGGAACCGTAATGATGAACTGGAGCTACAAATCGACTTCAGACAACATTTTGAATTGGAAGATGGCAACTTCCGGTTTCTGGAAAACAGCCTGAAATGGACGATTCCCATTAAATATTAGTATTTCTGGAACCAGAAAGATGCACAGAAGCTAAAAATTGATCACAGACACAATCTTGAATTTTAAGATGGTGCCTTCCGGTGTCTGGCAAAAAGCCGGAAATGATCAAATACCATTCAATATGAATGTTTTCGGAACCAGAATTATGCCCAGATGACAGAAATTGATTTCACAGGCAATTTTAAAGTCCAAAATGACGACTTTCGGCTTCTGAAAAACAGTCAAAAGTGACCAAATATCACCCAATATGAGTTTTTCTTTCACCAGTGTCCTAAATACCATTTTGAAATCCAAGATGGCGACTACCGGTTTGTGAAAAACAGCCTAAAATAAACAAATACTATCCAATATGAGTATCTCTGGAACCAGAATGATGCAAGGAGCTAACAATTGACCTCAGGCACCATTTTGAATTGCTTAATGGCAACTTATAGGCAACAGTCGGAAATGACCGAATAATACTCAATGTGGATATTTCCGTAAACGTGATGATGCATAGAAACCAAACATTGACCCTGGAAACTATTTTGAATTTGAAGACGACCACTTTTAGTTTCTGGAAAACAACCTTAAATACCTCCCAATATGGGTATTTCCGGTGTCAGATTGATGCCAGAAAGTCTGCTGATAATGACAGAATACCACTCAATATGAATATATTCAGAAACAAGGCGATGTTCAGAAGCCAAAAGACGAGGATGTTGTCATTTCGATAAAACTTATCATTTCAAACGATTTTTTATTTGACTTTGATCATATCCTATGAACGATTCGTCGTGCATTTGCAGACTTCAAACAAACCGCAAGGAATCAATGAACTTGGAACGTTCAAATAGTACGACACCACATTTAAATTATGTTAAGGCCACATATATCGATCAAAGCGAGTATGGTTTCAAAAAGTCTTTGAATTTCTCTTCTTTCCATATCTTTTGAGCCACATATCAAATTGTTATGAAGTTTGTTATTTGTAAGTTTGAGAGATGACTCGTTCGTATGACACTAGTTATGTTCAAACCAGTCATGTAATCGTTGAGTTAATAGACTTTAGTTGTTTTATTAACAATTTAATACATAACGGTTGCTTAAGTTCGATTATAATCAAATTAAATGGGAACGTGTAGGGCAGCCAAACTTTGAAACCACGTGTTCAATCATAATTCATCAGTTAACCCTTAACTAGCCCGCTCATCTGATAATAATAATCAAATCGGTTGTGTAGTTTCTGAGATAATGAAGTTTCGTGATTTTCACAAGTCGGCACATTACAAATGAAGTTACAGTTCGATTACAGTAAAACTCAATAGGGTTTTCTGGGGCAGCCAGACCATTCATTTGACACTAATTTTGTGGAAATCGGGTCGGCCATCTCTGAGAAAAGTGAGTGAGTCCAAGTAGTCTTCGGAATATGTTCCTTTCATAGCTGGATTTCACATTTTCAAACATAACAGGCAAAGTAAGAGTCCGATTGCAAAACAAATCAATAGGGTCTTATGGGGCAGTTAGACCATCCAGTTGACACTGATTTTATGAAAATCGGTTCAGCCATCTCTGAGAAACATGAGTGAGATTAAATAGTCTTCAGAACACGTTTCTTTTCATAACTGCTGAACCACAAGTTCAATCTTTATGAAATTCAAAACTTAAGGGTTTTATAGGTAGCCCGTTCTTTTGAGACCAATTTTGTTCAAATCGGTTGTGTATTTTCTGAGATATTGATGTTTCATGATTTTCACATTTTTAAACATAACCTTTAAACTAAAAATCCGATTACAATGAAATTCAATAGAGTCTTATGGGGCAACAAGACCTTTCATTTGCAATTGATTTCATGAAAATCGGTCCAGCCATCTCTGAGAAAAGTGAGTGAGAATAAAAATCTGCACATACACACACACATACAGAAAATGCTCAGCTCGTCGAGCTGAGTCGAGTGATACATGCCATTCGGCCCACTTTTATACTTTCGGTTTTGCAAGTGATTGCTATACCTTTCTAGGAGAAAGGCAAAACTTATTTGTGTGAAATGAGCAATTAAAATTTTATACAACCTGCTTATCATATTTTATCAACACGATTCATTATTTTGCAACAATCAATAGGCACTACATGAAAACGTCTATGTGGAAAATGGAGGAATGAAAATAAAATCATGATCAATGAAAAATGGCTAACATAGAAACCAAATGTCATTAAAATCTTTAAAGAGTTTGAGACAAGAATGGTTTTTTACCTCGTTTTGAACTGGAAACTTCTAGAAAAGTTGTAAGAAATTTTTGACTTTCGAGTTATTTTGGTCCACTGTGCGCCATGGGTAAAGATGAAAGCAGAGCTGAAAAAGTGAGTAAGTGAGTGGACTGCTGGTTCTATTGCCATCCATTTTCATCTGCCGGGTGTGATTTTCTTGGTCGTAATTTCAAGTGCCAGCTTGTGTAGGCTTTTAGCGTAGGGTGTGAGAAAAATTTAACGAGAAAACAGATCATAATTTAATGATTGTTCAGAGAGCACACACACATCGACGAAAACAGTAAATAGCTCTTAAGAATGTACAAACGATAACGAACAATGAGGAGTGAATAAGTGAGTGATAAAATTTATGCCGACTTTGTTTGGTAGTGAATATGTAAATCATTATGAAGTCTTACGCTAATTTTGTTGTAAGATGATGAAATATAGTCCATTAGATCAATAGTGGCAAGGTTTTCAGAACTTGTTTCTGTTTTCACTTGAATAAGGTAAGGAGCTAAGTTTGCTAGTCAGTCACAGAAAAGTCTTACAAGTATTAGTAACCCAGTCCTGGTGGGAGATGGCATTATCTGACATCTAAACTTTAATTAAAGCTTAAGAGTAATACTTGCAGTTTTGAACAACGAAACTATTTTATACGGTTAGCGAACAGATCGATTTATAATATGCAATATAGTTTGTGTCAATTGTGCATGTAGTTACTGAGTAATACGAGTTTGAAGGTCATTTTTCTAGGTAAAATCTGATTTCTCTACGCCGAGAATGGGTTAAGCTGATGTATTAAGTTGATTATAAATAAATAAAAATAAACATAACACCAGAAAGAAGTGAAATTTGCTGGCGACTTAAATAAGTAATGCGATCACTTGGGTAATGATCATAAATTCATTTATTTTTTCAGAGTACTGATGTCAAAAAAATTTCTGTGATATATGTTAACTCCAGCCACGTTCATCCAATATAATATTTTTTGTGCATTTTCATCATATTCTTTCGTTAAACTTGATAAATTGACCAATTCGAAATCATCGTTCCAATCTATCCTCAAAATTCAGATTTTATTCGTTTTTTTCATATCGATTTTTTCCACATCTTCATTTCAAAAACACAATAGTTATGGTTGGTAATTAATAGCTGCGTATAGAAAAAAATCATCTTTATGTGGAATCATCGTGTACATTCCAGCCATGCTGGAGAAAATCTGCCTAATGTGCACCATTAGTATATCATTTGAGACCCGATGCGGGGCCGTTAGCCGCTGCATCACGCTAATAAGGTGCGATCATTCATTCTCTAGCTCACTTTGATCACCACTGCGATTTGACTAATTCATTTCAATCCAATCCGACGATAGTCACGCATTCTTCCGCCTCGCGCTCGGCTGGCTCGATTGTAGGTATCTGTCTCTACCACGACGGCTGGCTATCAATGTTTTCACCTTCATTGACACCTCACTCGTCGCTCACTGTTGACTACGAGATCCGATTATTATTATAATTTTAACGTGGACGGCAACTCACCGGTGACCGGTTTCCGAGCCGCCTTTATGTTGAAAAATAAATATTTTGGGTAATTTGTTAAACGAATGAGTCGGATTCCAGAGGATTATTCGGAGCACTCGGAGCGGGGTCCGCGCAGTGCAGACCTCGAAGTGGCACGGCGAGTAGTATTATCATTTTAGATAAATGTCTTCATTAGTGCACATTGTGTATCTGCTTAGCGGGGAAATATCTCGATAAAAATCAATCATTTCGAACGCTGTGTTGTGGTCCGGTGTAGCAGCCCCTGGGACTCGGCCAACAGATTCGGCTCGGTTCAACTAGTGACATTTAAATAATTGGACGAGTGGCATTTGTCAAAAATATTAGTGTTTGATACTGCACCTAGGATTATAATGAAAGCCCAACTCCATGAGGTGGGTAAATTTGTAACATATTATGAAAACGTCTAAGGAGTTGAGTTGTGTGTCTTTTGAAGATTTTTTTCTGAAGTTGGCTGAATTTTATATCAACAATGTACCTACATAAAATTTGAGTAAGGAAGTAGTCCAATATCTGGGCGAACTGCTGAACTATGACCTCACGTCTGTAAAGCAGGTATTAGACGAAGCAAATATTTGCTATTTTTTAATACAGATTTTATTTTGTGCAAATAAAAATCGTACCAAAAATAGCAAATATTTTCATCGTCTAATACCTGCTTAACACGTCTGAAAAGTGCCGACCACCAATCACAACCCAAAAAAACGCCCCAAAGCTCAAACTACACTGTAAATAAAAATCACGTCGAAGTAAAGTGATTTGCCGTTGAATTCGCACTACTTGCCTAACATTTCAGAGTTGAATGGAAATCTTTTGAAATACATTAATGCAGAGAACGATGAAATCAACAGCAAATCACTTTATTTTCTCTTGCTATGTTCATCTTTGTTGATATGCTTATGTTTAAGATGCGGAATGTCGGTCAATTGGGTCATTATATAAATTCACAATAAATTCAAGAGATTTCTTTTTATTTTAGATTACCATTTTTATTTTATTTTAGATTTTTAATTTAATAATAAAATAATCCTACAGATAATCCCTGTCACTGTATCGATGCAATCGCTTTCAGGATCTGTAAAAGAGTCGTTTTATAGTTATTTTAATTCAAAAGATTCAATAAAACTTACGCTCAAATAAATTTTTGATCTCTGGCTAAATATGCTGCTTGCGCTGTTCGCCATCGTCACTATTTTTGTTTCGCCTCATGGTCTTGACGTTTGTCAATTGGAATTGCAGCTGTAATTCAATTGATTTAAACAGTGGTGATAATACAAGAGATATTCATTATAATACGATGGTGATTTCCATTAACCAGTTTTCAACGCGAGATCATTTCATTGGAAAATGGTAATCATCGAGAAATCAACACTAAATCACTTCAACTTACAGTTCGATGTGACGAATTGAGTCAAGTGCAAAAACACTTGAAGTAGTCGTGACATTTTTTCTAAGTGTAGCAAAAAATAAAAATTTAAGCTTTTTAACCATTGCTGTTAATTTTGGTGCTTCTAGCAAAGATAGAAATGCATCCAAGCAATTGCTCGCCTGGTTCATCGTTTCTACGGTTTTAGTAACCGAACAACTTCATTTAAATGTTTGAAGATTGTTCGAAATTTCGCCGAGCGCCATAATTCACAGCAATAGCTGAGAACCTAACATCTTTGAATTTTTTCGGGTTTGAACTGTAGGGTATTTTTTTGCTTTTGTCGACCAGCTGTCAACACAGGGTTGCCCTACAGACAGTTGCTCAAAGAGAAGAGCAGTAAAAATGCCAATTTATCACAGTCAAAAAAACATCCTTCCGTGAATCCAACGAAACTAGGGACTGGTTGTAATGATAAAAATTAGTATTTTTTGTTAGATTTCACTGCCGCGCAACAAAAAAAAAACTAACCTCCATTATTTCCTCAAATCCAAAGTTTCGCAAGATTTACCGGAAATTGTTTTTTTGAGCGTGATAAAATCGAAATTTCACTGTATTCTATTCTAAATATTTCTGGCAACCAGATTGATTTTGTGTGACTTTTCGTTAGGGATGGGAAATATCGACTAAAATGGCTATCGATAATTATCGATAAATTTTCTAATATTATTGATAACTATCGATAAATATCGATAGTTTGACAACTAGAACCAGATGTAGAAAAACAACAAAATGTTGCTCCCGTTGTGGACAGGAACAATATTTAGAAGTTTATTCGCACACATAATTCGCACTTAGGCGAAATCTTGTCGTTGTCCGTATAAGGTAGATTGAGCGAAAATGAGTATCCCTCAATTTTCTAACAATCAATGCAAAAATTATCATTCAATGCAAAAATTATCACGCATGAGATTGTTTATTTTGCGCACATGGAACCTTGATTTGACGGTTCATTTGGAGTTTTTGGCCTCGCTATTGGTGTATATGTGTATAATACCGTCTGTAGGTTGGTCTAAAGCTCAAACTGGAAAAATTCACGTAGTTCTAAAATTTAAGAACTTCTACTACTTTAGTATATGACAATTAACGCTTTAAAACATTGCCATTCTCCATTGTCTTACTATTGAATTAACTTAGAAAGACACCCCCCTGACATACCTGTACCGAGCTTGAACCCGCCCCTGATTATGCCGAATAAAAAAATATACCGTACTGCATTAAATTTCGAACACTTAAGCTATGATGTAACTTCTTGCACTTAAAAATCAACGAAAAATGAACTTTCTTATCTATCTCAAAAGTTCAGCATGTTGGTTATTTCATTATTGTTGCAATCAAGTGCTATTTATGTAGATTTAAACACGTTCTGTACATGAAAACAAGGCGAATTTAGAAATCGGCTTTGATTCAAACCCCGAACACTTCAACGTAATCGCTAAGAGATTATAATTGGCGCCGTTAAACATTGAATTGTATTTGTGCCGTGTCAAATAAACTATAGATGAGGAAAAAAAAAATCGCTAAGAGATAGATAGGCAAACCGTCTGAATGCTGACTGTCATTTTTGCCAACGCCTGCTGATCTACCGAAAGGGACCTACACTGCCCCTGTTTACATAGTTGACGTAACAACCAACACCATCATTGCGAGAAAAACGAGTTTTTGTTATTTTAACCCAAATCATTATATTGAGATACAATTTCAACAAAATAGTCTGTAAATTTTATGAAGATTGATGTTTGAAAAGAGGCCCCATGGATTATATGAGTCGGCCCGTGGTAATGGATCCAGAAAAACCGCTACGCCAGTTTATGCGAATAAACATGTAATTTTCTCGCAGATTGTTCGCATAGCTTGGCGTAAAAACTTGACTACTTCCTACTATGCCTTGCAGTTGATTCAGTTTTATCAACCGTGTTTCGGTCAAACGTCAGTTATTGTCCATCGGCAGTTTCAATTAGACAAACACGCACAAACACACATACAAACACACACACACACAAACACATGCATAAAGACTTACATTTACGCTAAGGTGGGTAATCGTTACAAGGAAAAATGCAAACTTGACAGCACAGATCCAGGATAAAGTTTTTCTTTGGTTCAATTTAGGCCCCAGACAATTCTAAACCTGCCGAATATGGATTTCTCGTGCCTCTGATTGGTGCATTACATATGCATGTACATAAATTTGTATGAAAATTAGTATAGGAAAACTTTTGCGCATGGTTCTTTACAGAGAGCTATCGATCAATTCACTTCCGGTAGTGTAATGATTGTTTGGGGCCCCAAATAGAACCTTAACGTTCTGGCAAATCGATTAAGTTTACCCACCGTATTATACACACACGTTTTAATTAGTAGGGGGAAAGGACACGGTGACTTCACACCTTCCTGAGGCTGAGTGTTTTGTGAAAATATTAATATACAATATAATTATTCAATCCCACTTTCACCTTTACCCCTTTCCATGGAATATCTGTCGAATTAAACGACTTAACTTAGACAAACAGACAGTAGTTAGACTGTCGAATAAAACGACTTAACATAAACAATTGCACCTTGTATTGAGTGACGCCAGTTTTTGCAACCAATTGGCAGTTACGCCAAAACGTTTACCGATATTTCTCAAAAGTTTCAGAACAAAATGGTTTTCTTTTTGTTTGTAGTGTATGTATCTTAAGAAAAGGAAGCTGAATCAACGAAAAAGTGCATTTTGGTCATTTTGGCTCTTACGTCAACTATGTAAACAGGGGTAGTACAGTAAAGAGCTATACATCACTTAGTGAAGGACATTCCAAGGAACGAAGTGGTACCGTTTTGATTCTTTGATTCAAACTTCGAACACCGAACCAAACTTCGATAAAAATCACATTATTATAGCTAGAGTAATCAAAATTTTGATTAGGGGAAAGGGGAGCTGTTTCGGACGGGTGCAGTTTCGGACAGAGCTCAAAAAAAAACAAATGGTGCAATTTTCAACCAAACTAAAAATATAAGTAAGTTGGCAGCCCTTCCACCAACAGCTATCATATAGTTTGACAGCTCTTGGTTGTTTATTACTTACGAAAACAACATAGTGCCATTTTTCATTCATGTTTTCAACCGTTTGAGCTTAAAGTTGTAAGTATTTATCTAATGTCTTTGTGAACGATTTCGAAATTTTTTACACCACCTTAGTTCGTAACTAATATGCAATGAAAAGACGTGAAAACAACGGGGAAACAAGATTTTATTTATTAGATAAAATTAAAATTTGTATTCGGATGGTGGATGTGCACATTCGAACGCCTACCAAATTTGTATTTGATTGTTGTTCATTCACAAATATCGATTTAGACTGATTCTCAGTCTTAAAAATGGTAGAGAACTACAAAAGGAAAACCGATAGAGCAAGCATCAACGAAGATGAGCTGGGAAGAGTTTCTAACGGAACAATCTCTTTGAGACACGCTTCTGATACCTGCGGAATTAAAAGAAGTGCCTTGGTCCTGTGGGAGTTAACGACAACCAGTAAACACAGCACCTATGGAAACTCACAGTTGTTTAATAACGCCATACCAACATGTATAAATAGTCTTTCGTTAACTATTGTAGAAGCCACAAGTGTTTCATTTAAACGATCTACGACAATTCAAGAGGTTATCAGCCCAGATAATGAAGATTTTTTTTCTGGCAGCTGTCGCAGTTCAAATCGAACTAATTTTTTTCCGAAGACACGCTGCAATGGATTTTCGACTCAGGCGCATCAAGCCATATGTGTTGTGACAAAACATTTTTCAATGAGCTGAAACCGATCTCAGGAGTATCAGTTAACTCGCTGACGGTCGTGCCGCCGACATTGCAGGAAAAGGATCTGGAAATTTGCTCTGCATAAATGACGAAGATAAGAAGCAACAAATAATGCTATCAGATGTGCTCCTCGTACCAGAATTAGATGCACATCTCGTGTCCGTGGGACAATTGACCGGCAAAGGAGCTTTGATAAAGTTTGACTCAAAGAAATGCGTCATCGAACACAAAAACCGTGTAGCAGCTGTTGCTGTTAAGGATGGTATTCGTATGTTCGCTACTGTCCGACTGATGAGTGTGGATATGATGACGAAGCCATTACAATCCGTTAAACTTCAGGGTTTTCGTGAAGCTGCTGGTGTACTTACGTCGAGGAGGAGTGTGGGAGTTAACGACAACCAGTAAACACAGCACCTATGGATACTCACAGTTGTTTAATATCATCATACCAACATGTATAAATAGTCTCTAATAAAGAATAAGTCGACAGTCTTTCGTTAACCATTGTAAAAACCACAAGTGTTTCATTTAAACAATCTACGACAATTCAAGACGTCTGTCGTCAGAAAAATCAAAGAAACAAAAAAAATCAGAGAGCTTCTCGTCCAAAAACTCAGATCAACAAGTATTTACGAACGTGGAAGAAACATTTCTAGAGATATATTTGATCGAAAGTTCCCAGATGAATTATGGATTGACGTACCGTATGTCAAGACGATTGCAAAATTGTTTCTCAATGTTCTAGAACACTTGATTAAGGTTCCAGAAAGCAGCGTAAGTGAACCAATTTGCTGTTGCTTGACAATCACGAAATAAAAGGATGAGTTTCGAGGTTTGTAAAGCATCTGATCTCAGTCTTTGCTTATATGGAAGAAATAGTTGAAAAGCACAGAATTTTCATTATTCTAGAAAAGTTTTTCAACACTGTCCGAAAGTGCCCCAGTACTGTCCGAAACTACCCCACACAGGGGGCACATTCGGACAAAAAAAAAATAAAACATTCTTTGGCAAACTTGTAGACCAACTAATTCTACGTAACTTTGTAAAAAAACTTTTTTGTAGACATGAAATTTGGTTTTCAAAAACAGTCTTTTCGCTCTATTTTTTCAATTCAAATTTAAAAACAAAGTTTTCTTCGGTAACTTTAATCAAAAATACGCCAATTTTGACGAAAAAACATTGTCGATATATTATACAGATGAAGAGTTTTCACTATTTCTATTTTAAAAATAGGCCCTTTTGATATATTGATGTCTCCGTTTAGGGCAAACATAAATAATATTTTTTGGTATCATTTGATAGAACAAATATTGTATAAATATTGTGAAGAAATACCGAAAGTTGCTTAAAATTAGTTGATCTACAACTGTGCCGATGAATGCATACATTTATTTATGCAAATAAAAAGTTAGTTTTTTCATTTAGTCGATTTCAGGACCACCCTAATTTTCATTTGCACATAAAAAATAGACTAAATATAAGAAACAAGTTCTTAGAAAAAAATTTTACTCTAAAACCAAAAAATCGCATCGAAAAACTCGTGTCCGCCTACATTGCCTTACTGTACCACTGTGCGTTGTTGTTGAATTTCTGTGAGCGTGTGACATTCTCACACACGAAACTGAATTTACTCAATTTTAGATTTAGTTGACTCAATTTCATACTTTCACAGAAAAAAATATGTTGCAGATTTCGTGCGTATATTGTTTGTATGTAAAACTAACGCCATTCCGGGAGTTAAATATTGATAATATAATAGATGTAGCTTATCGAGGCACGAAGAAGAAATATTCAAATAATCAGGCCACGACGTGTAAATGGTAAACTAATCCCAAGTTGCTATATACGTGGTTCCCTGTGTAACTTCACTAGCTCAGATCCATCACGGGAAGCAACTACGAAATGTGCGGCCGTCAAGCTCAAGCTCAATAATCAGGCCACGAAGTGTACAAATAAATGAATATTTCAATTACCTCGTGAAAAAGATAAAAGGAGAAACCGCAAAATGGTTGTCAATAGTCGTATATGGTTGGTGTGCAACTTTTAGCTTAGATAACACTTGAATGTTCTATCAATTTAACAATTTAAGTATGGATACATATCATGTTGTAATTGGTTTAAAAGCTTTATTATATTGTATATAAAAGTTATTCAACAAAACAAACATAATTAGTGAAAACAACTGTTATGCAAAAACTATTATTTAATGTTTAGTTTTCTTCGTTTTGAAAGTATTTTTTGTTTTTTTATCCCTCCGAATTTTTTGCTCTCGAGTTCTAATCTTCGTATTCATCACTTGCAGCTTTGCTTTAACCAGCATATTTATGTATTTACTAGCTGACCCGGCAAACTTCGTCCCGCCTATTTTTGTGTTTAATTCAATAATTTTCAACATTCCAAATTCATTGATTTCTTGCGATTTGTTTATATCGTTTGTAATTATTGGTTTTATCGGAATGACAACATCCTTGACTTTTGCCTTTAGTACATCACCTCTATTCCGAAAACACTCATATTGGGTGGTATTCAGTTATTTTCGTTGTTTTCCAGAAACTAAAAGTGGTCATCTTCGAATTCAATATGGTGTCCAGGGTCAATGCTTGGCTTCTTTACATTATTTCGATTACGGAAATATTCATATGCAGTAGTATTCGGCTGTTTCCCAGAAGTTGCCATCTTACAATCCAAAATGGTGTCTGAGGTCAATTTTTAGCTCCATGCATCATTCTGGTTAAAGAAACACTCATATTGGGTGGTATTCGGTCCCTTTAGGCTATTTTTTTTGGAGACAATTTCTGGCCCCTGAGCGTCATTCTGGTTAAAGAAACACCAATAATAGGTGTTATTTAGTCATTTTCGGTTGTTCTACAGAAACCGGAAGTCACCATCTTAGAATTCAAAATGTTGTCTGTGGTCGATTCTAGCTCCTGTGTATCATTCTGGTATCGAAACATCTTATATTGGATGGAAATCGGCCGGTTGAAGAAATACCCATATTGGGTGTTATTTGGTTATTTTCGGCAGTTTCCCATTCACCGGAAGTCGTCATTTTACAATTCATAATGTTATCTGAGGTCGATTTGTAGCTTCAGTGCATCATAACAATCCCGGAAATACCCATAATGAGTGTTATTTGGTCTTTTGCCACTGTTGTTTAGGAACCGGAAGTCGCCATATTGGATTTCAAAATGGCATTTGGAGACAATTTCTGGCCTCGGAGCATCATTCTGGTTAAAGAAACACCCATATTTGGTTGTATTTGGGTCATTTTCGGCAGTTTTCCAGTCACCAAAAGTCGCCATTTTACTACTCAAAATGTTGTCTGAGGTCGATTTGTGGTTTCAGTGCATCATCACGATTTCGGAAATACCCATATTGGATGGTATTTGGTCATATCTCGCTGTTTCTCAGAAACCGGAAGTCGCCATTTTGGATTTCAAAATGGTATTCAGAGACAATTTCTGGCCTCTGAGCGTCATTCTAGTTAAAGAAACATCCATATTGGTGGTATTTGGTCATTTTCCTCTTTTTTCCAATCACTGGAAGTCGCCATCTTACAATTCAAAATTTTGTCTGATTTTTCTAAAACCGGAGGTCGCCATCTTGGATTTCAAACTGGCATTTCGAGACAATTTCTGGCCTCTGAGCGTCATTCTGGTTAAAAAAAACACCCATATTAGGTGGTATTTGGTCATTTTCGGCAGTTTCCCAGTCACCGGAAGTCGCCATTTTACAACTCAAAATATTGTCGGAGGTCGACAAACGTACAAACCGTGGAACACCACCCATGGATTGCCTCATGCATAGGTGAACATTATTATTATAAAATATTCGGCCGAGTTCACTTCACAATAAAATGTGATTTTTTTTTAGTGTACCCATTAGGGTAATATTATTGTCAAAAGTTACTCTATTTCGCATGTCGTGTAGAACAAAATCAGAAGTGGCGCACCTAGCGGTCGAAAAGGTGACTAACGCTTCTGTCATTTTCAATTTGTCTTCATAATTTCACGTAAGTGAACTATATTGGTATTTAATATATTTGATTCCTCCCAACAGTTAGATCATTTTTGAAGCAGTTGACTGCCCAATGGCCCCTCCTTGCAGCGATTGTATCCTTCGATGCCTAATTCAACTGCGTATATGAAGGATTCTATCTCTGTCTTACAGTGGAATTGTAGAAGTATTTTACCAAAAATTGATTTGTTTAAAGTTTTGATAAATAAAAACAAATGCGATGCATTTTCCCTTTGTGAAACTTGGCTTACTTCAAATATTGATCTCAACTCCCATGATTTTAATATTATTCGCCTTGATCGAGACACCCCATATGGAGGAGTACTTTTAGGAATTAAAAAGTGCTATTCTTTCTATCGTATTAACCTCCCCTCGATTCCAGGCATCGAAGTTGTCGCATGTCAAATGACAATACAAGGTAAAGAGCTTTGTATTGTCTCAATATATACTCCTCCCAGAGCACAGGTTGGGCAACGGCTGCTCTTTGATTTATTAGTACTTCTTCCCACGCCACGAGGCTTGAGGTTCCCCTTACAATGATAACCGCTACTCTTGATTCTATAACCTTTGCGATGACTTCGACATGACTATTTTAAACAACGGTGAAATGACAAGTATCCCGAAACCTCCAGCGCGCCCAAGCGCTTTGGATCTATCCTTATGTTCGACGTCGCTACGGTTGGATTGCACATGGAAGGTAATCCTCGATCCTCACGGTAGCGACCATCTGCCTATTCTTATTTCAATTACTAACGGGTCAACTCGCATGCGACCAATTGACATTCCGTATGACCTCACACGGACGGTCGATTGGAAGTTATACGAGGAAATGATTTCAAAAGCGGTCGAGTCGATTCAACATCATCCACCACTTGAAGAATACAACCTTCTCGCGGGCTTGATTCTCGACGCCGCGTTGCAAGCCCAAACGAAGAAATATCCCGGCGTCACGATTAAAGAACGGCCTCCCACTCCGTGGTGGGACCAAGAGTGCTCCGATGTCTACACGCAAAGATCCGACGCGTTTTTGGCCTACCAGAAGGGAGGTATACCTGGCGAGTATTTACGGTATTCGGAGCTTGATACCAAGCTTAAAAGCTCGGCTAAAGCAAAGAAACGCGGATATTGGCGTCGGTTCGTGAACGAGACGTCGAGGGAGACATCGATGAGCACTCTTTGGAACACAGCCCGAAGAATGCGGAATCGCGTAACGGTCAACGAAAGCGAGGAGTCTTCAAGTCGGTGGATATTTGATTTTGCCAGGAAAGTATGTCCGGACTCTGTTTCTGCGTTAAACTTTGTTCGCGATACGTCTCCGGGTCACGACGCAATAGAATCACCTTTTACGATGGCAGAATTTTCAGTTGCCCTCCTGTCCTGTAACAATAACGCGCCTGGGTTAGATAGAATCAAATTCAATTTGTTGAAGAATTTACCCGGCAATGCCAAGAGGCGCTTGTTGAACTTGTTCAATAAGCTCCTGGAGCTAAAACATTGTACCGCAGGATTGGAGGCAAGTGAAGGTGATCGCCATCCAGAAACCAGCTTCTGATCACAACTCTTATAGGCCGATTGCAATGCTATCCTGTATCCGGAAATTGATGGAAAAATGATACTCCGTCGTTTAGACCATAGGGTCGTCTGCGTTCTTGGACATTAAGGGGGCTTTTGATTCCGTTTCTATTGACATTCTTTCGGGTAAACTTCACCGACAAGGATTTTCTCCAATTTTGAACAATTTTTTGCACAATTTGTTGTCCGAAAAGCACATGCATTTTACGCACGGCGATTTGGCAACTTTTCGCATTAGCTACATGGGTCTTCCCCAGGGCTCATGTTTAAGCCCCCTTCTTTACAACTTTTATGTAAATGACATCGACGAATGTCTGGCAAATTCATGCACGATAAGACAACTTGCAGACGACAGCGTGGTCTCTGTTACAGGAGCCAAAGCTGCCGATTTGCAAGGACCATTGCAAGATACCTTGGACAATTTGTCTGCTTGGGGTTTACAGCTAGGTATCGAATTCTCTCCGGAGAAGACTGAGATAGTAGTTTTTTCTAGAAAGCATGAACCTGCTCAGCTTCAAACACAATTAATGAGTAAAACGATTTCTCAGGTTTTGGTACACAAATATCTTGGTGTCTGGTTCGACTCTAAAGGCACCTGGGGTTGTCACGTGAGGTATCTGATGAAAAAATGTCAACAAAGCGTGAATTTTCCTCGTACAATAACCGGACAATGGTGGGGAGCCCATCCAGGAGACCTTATAAGGCTTTACCAAACAACGATATTGTCTGTTATTGAATACGGGTGTTTCTGCTTCCGCTCCGCAGCAAACACACATTTGATCAAACTGGAGCGAATACAATATCGTTGTTTGCGTATCGCCTTGGGTTGCATGCAGTCGACCCATACGATGAGTTTGGAGGTCTTAGCTGGAGTACTACCATTGAAAAACCGCTTCTGGAGCCTGTCTTCTCGTATTCTTATCAAATGTGAGGTCTTGAACCGTCCCGTGATTGAAAATTTTGAAAGGTTAATCGAACTTAATTCTCAAACCCGTTTTATGACATTGTATTTCAATCACATGTCCCAAAATATTAACCCTTCTTCGAATATTCCAAATCGTGTCGACTTATCAAATACTTCTGATTCTACTGTGTTTTTCGATACATCCATGATAGAAGAAACTCGTGGAATCCCGGATCATTTACGCGTGCAGCAGATCCCTAAAATTTTTTCCAATAAATATCGAAACATCAACTGCGACAATATGTACTACACTGACTGATCACTTCTTGATGGGTCCACTGGCTTCGGTAACAATTTAACCGTCTCCCATACCTACCATAAACCTGCTTCTGTTTACGTCGCAGAATTGGCTGCAATTCAGTAACCCTAGGGATTATCGAAAAAATGCTCACGGACCATTATTTCATCTTTACGGACAGTCTTAGTTCCATTGAGGCTCTCCGATCGATGAAAGAAGTTAAGCACTCTCCGTATTTCCTGGGGAAAATACGGGAACATCTGAGTGCTTTATCAGAAAAATCGTTTCAGATTACCTTAGCGTGGGTCCCTTCTCACTGCTCGATACCGGGCAATGAGAAAGTGGACTCTTTGGCTAAGGTGGGCGCAACAAACGGTGATATTTATGAAAGACCAATTGCCTTTAATGAATTTTTCGCATTTGTACGTCAGAATACGATCATCAGTTGGCAAAATTCTTGGACCAAGGGAGAACTGGGAAGGTGGTTACATTCCATAATCCCCAAGGTACAACCCGTGGTTCAAGAGGTTGGATGTAGGTCGGGGACCAAGGGACGAACCCGTGGTTCAAGAGTTTAGATGTAGGTCGGGATTTCATTTGCGTGATGTCCCGGCTTATGTCCAATCACTATAGATTTGACGCGCATCTCCGTCGTGTTGGGCTCGGGGAGAGTGGTATCTGTGCCTGTGGTGAAGGTTATCACGACATAGAGCACGTTGTTTGGTCATGCCCTGTACACCGTGACGCCAGGTCTAGATTAATAGCTTCCCTGCAGGCCGAAGGTAGGCAGCCGGCTGTTCCTGTTCGTGATGTCTTGGCGAGCCGTGACCTATCCTACATGTCCCTTATATACGTTTTCCTGAAATCCATCCACGCCCCAGTTTAGTCCTATCCCCTTCCGCCTACATCCAACCAAACGACAAGAACACGTTAAGACCCCGGATCCGGAAACAGCAATCAGACCCGCACGATACTCTCAAGGCCCGATGGAAACAACCCAATATGCCAGTCCGTAATATCTTGGCCCAGCAGCGGAACAAATTTAATATGCTGCTTACCTATGGCAATGAAAACCATCAAACAGCAAACCTGTGCTTTTAATGCAAAATATTCTAGCTTTAAGTTAGATATAGTTTCAGCTCGTAGTCGGCAGCGAGGATAAAAAAGTTGCTTATAGTTATTAAGATACCTTAGAAAGTAAGCTACCAGATATAATTGGCGCCGTGAAACATTGAATTGTATTTGTGCTGTGTCAAATAAACCTCAGATGAAGAAAAAAAAATCGAATTTGCATCAACGCACACTGCTAACACGCTTATATGATACTCCGATGTCCAAGTAACAGCCAGGATGAATTCAGATTTTTTTTAAAGTAACAAAAAATATTCAAAATCAAGGTAGAAAAAGTGTCCGAAACTGCCCCCCTTTCCCCTACTATACACCATTTCGTTCCTCGGAATGTCCTTTACCCAGTGTTGCATAGCTCTTTACTGTAGGTCCACTTCCAGAGAACCAGTGACAGTCAGTGACAGTCAGTGTTGAGACGGTTTGCCTATCTATCTCTTATTGATTGCATTGAAGTGTTCGGCATTTGAATCAAAGCCGAGTTCTGAATTCTCGTTAATTTCATAAGAAAAATATGTTTGAATCTATATAAATAGCTCTTAATTGCAACAAGAATAAGATAACGGACATGTTTAACCTGTAAGATCGACGAGAAAATTCATTTTTCGTTGATTTTTTAGTGCAAGAAGTTACATCATAGCTTAAGTGTTCGGAATTTGATGCAGTACTGTATGTAAAAACATTCTTACTATTACACTAGCCATAATAATTCGATTTTTTTTTTGTAAAGTGTTCGAATTTTGAGACTGTACGAAGTTTGAATTAAAACGGTATTTGAAAAAAAAAATATTCGGTTTGCACTTGATTTTGCGTACAGCACATAAAAATCATTTTGAACCAGGGATAGATTTCATAGAAAAGTAGAAAAGATAGAAGTCACTTGGCCGCTCCTTTCTTAGATAAGACTCGTCCCATCTATTACAAAAGTTCACATCAATGGATAACGTAATTCTAATTCCCTAACAAAAAAAAAAAAGACTCGTCCCATATTTCATTGCTCCGTGACACGTTTCAAATCTTTGATTCACATCAAACAAATATTTGTGATGCAGTTTTCATCTCCATTCGTATAATGTACATAGTTTTGAATAGAATAAGCTTTCGTTTTTGTTGCTAAATCAATTTGTGTCAGTCCTAACTAACAGGTAATAAGGCTGATACAAATTTCGAATTCTTTTTATGTCCAAGGTTATCAAAGTTAGCCAAGGGGGTGGCAAAAAATAAATAACACTGGGACGAAAAAAAAAGAAATATCTTTGTTCAAAGTTTGTGTGCAAGTTATGACGTTTGTAACTTGCACTCAAATAAATGTTGAAAAATAACACTTAATTAATATTATTATTTATTTCGGTTGCCTTTTGACGACACTCTCGCTGTCACTGGACTTGTTTGTTGCTAAATAAAGCATTTATGGTGTCGGAAAACCAATAAAATGAACAAAACGGTTTGAGCTTTTTTTTCTTCCCCTTCCAATATACAAGATTTTTGAAGGAGGGGGGGGGGGGTGACATAAAATGAAAATCAAATTTGTAACGGCCTAACTGGTTGTATAACAGATTTGGTTCTACTCTACAGGGTGCGGCAATTGTCAACACTCATTATTACGTTGCATATGAAACTGCATTAGGCAACCCCTTGTTGCTTCTTCAGATTCATTGTGTCTTAACTGTCGATGGACATTCAGAGTTGTCAATGTTCCAGTTGAAACAAGATTCTTCCAGCTTTTTAGTTTAGTCCCAAAATCTTCCAGATTTTTATATATTTGCCAGTTTTATTAAGATTTTTTCGCCGATCAAGTTCCGATTAAGTTTCGGAAATATTTTTAAATTGTAAATTTTGTAGATTTACATATTTTTATAATAATACTTGACAGTATTTCCAGAATTCTATCTTCTCACACGAAACAAGGCCAGATTAGGGATCAGCTTTAGAAGATCAACAATCAATCAAATTAGTTTCTATTGTGTATTGTTTCTATTGTGTATTGTTCTATTGCAGTTTAAAAATTGTTCGATTAATAAGATATGAAGCAAAAGCGAACGCAGAAATAATTGAAATTTAAACTACCACGATGTAACGTTAGAAAATGCTGCAGTAGTTCTTTTTTAAATGAAAAAACTTCATTCTACTAATTTCGAGGAAATTTATAGTTTAACACTAACTTTATTACAACCCAATCCGACCCTAACTCTGTCCTAAATCTTTACTTCTCTTCATACAACTCAAGGGCGAACAAGTTGAACTTGACCAGTGAATTTTGAAAAAGTGATATGTTTTCTAGTAAAATAGAATGAATTTAAAATAAAATGTTTTTGTTGAATTATCAGTTTGTTTCAAAGTAGCACTTTATTGCCGGAGCCTTTAAAAAGAAATCCGTTTTTAATAAATTTTCCTCTTGCTCCCGAATTTAGGTTAGAGATAAATTTTATGTTCGAAATTAGCCATCAACATTTTTTAACTATCATAACAAAAAGGCGGAACACCCCACTACTAAGTAAAGAGCGAATGATTCGGGCTTCCGATTCGTGTAGGCCTACGTGTTGTGTTTCACCTCGTTACCAACTTCGAACTAGGCGAGAGAGCAAAATTCGTCAACCATTTTCTGTGCATCGCTTGTCGACGCAATGAATGACGGTGATGAAGCAGCGGATCGATCGCAGGCTGCATCGGGCTCCAAACGAACAATACCCCGAGAAGCGCGATCATAAGACAAGAAGCCGTACAGTGCATATCTGTCCGTTCGGTGTGAAGAGACAAGCAGTGCGAAGGGAAGCGAGAAATCCATTGGAAAAAATCAATAATTTTGAATCCATTAGGGGGAGAACAATAGAATCAATGTTAAGAATTTGTTAAACATTTGTTTTTTTTTCAACTGCGTCCAACCAGCCCCCGCTACCGGAAGGGATCATGACGAGAGGGCCTTTGACGGTTCACATGTGGCCTGGCCTTTCGCGATGATAAAGCGCGCCGATTTGCACAAAACGAAGTTGATGATGCGCGATTCTGACTGATGTTCTAGCGGGGTCTTTTGTTTTCTCGCGTTGAGCGTCGAAACTCGTCAACAATCGTCGTGATTCGTCGGCTGATCGGGTGAGGGATCCTTTCAACAAAGTGCGGAGCAGCGAAAAAAAGTTGAAAGCAACCGGACAAAATCGGATCAGCCAAAGCGTTTAAATTTATGACCTCGTTGGTGATTTTGTGATGTTTTTTTTTTGCCTTCCTTGTCATCCCGTCCCTAGCCATAAGGTCGACCAGGTATCCTAAGGTGGTGTCCCTTAGGCTGCATAGTGCCATCAGATATGCTCTGGGACACTGACTGGCGTACATTATAAGGAAAAACAGCGAAAGTAAATGAAAACAAGATTCCCTGAATAAATGTAAGGGCAATCAATTACCGTTTTTGGCGAATTCGTTGCGTTTGCATGTGTAGTTAGCCTGTCGTCGATTATTAGTGTGAAGAAACGACCAGCCGGTTGCCACTGACGGGGCTTCAATTGGGATCGCGGATCTTGGCAGTGGAGTCGAGCTGTGGACGTGGTGGACATGTTCCAATGGATCATCAACATCACAGCCACTCATCATGTGCCGTCATCGTCAAACGCTGACGCAGTCATCCGACGACGGATGGATTCCAGCTTAGACACGGGCGGAGTAACTGCGCGCACTGTTGTAAGGAAAACATTGAAACAGGAAAAATTGCTGCGATAATCTCCAATCGAACAACACAGTTTCAGCGTGTTAACGAAGATGGGTTGAAGATTGTATACCTTAAGCCATCCGAGTCATGGTAACCAATTTACGGCTGCATCGTCTGCCGGTAGGGGTCTCGTCTTATAGCGTTAGGGGTGATCATTTTTTTCAAGACTGAACTATTTTCAAGTGATTACCTAGTGTAATTTTCCAAACATTGTGCTGGGCATTCAATGGGTTGACCAGATTTATTCTACAGAAATTCCGTTGCGTAAAACATTGAAGGTGATGCGCTAGAGTAGATGATCATCCCCACCCAGCATCGAGTATATTCCAAAGCGGTGCAATTTGCAGCGACAGTACTCGAACAAAATAGAACAGATGTTAATGGGGCGAATTATGGTAAAATATATCCGCTATGGCACACATCCATCCCGGGGTAACCAACACGTCATCATCAACACCATTAGGGTGCAACTCGATCGGGACTATGTGAACCGCTACTTCCCCATTCCCCATCGCTGGATTGCTGGGTTGAGTCCGCACTCGCATCGGACCAAGACAAGATCGTCGTCACAAATTGCCGGGGAGCTGCTGCAATTGTGAGCAGGGTATTCCACATCACCTCGCAACGACTTTAGGACGTCCGTCATGGACTATCCGGCATCGTTTGTTTCGAGACGTAAGCCAAACGCACAGTGACAGACAGGTGGTCAAAACTAATGTTTAAAAATTGTTAACATCGACTAGGTGACAAATATGCTAGATTGGATTTCGTTACGGTCGCCATTTAACGAGACACTCAAACTAATATTTTTATTGAGTCCACACGAGCGATTGCGGGTGATGTAAGCATATATCAAGCAAGGAGTCCGTCAAAGGCTGAGAATGTTTTTCTATCGATAGATGAGCGTTTTCAGCCAACCTGAAATATATGTGAAATTTTCATCGAACTGTTTGGATTTCAGAGGAACATTGCAAATGTACTTGGCTTAGAAAATTTAGTATTTTATACGAGTGCACAAGGGTCCAGAAACCGAATTAAAGGGGAAATTTGGATCTAGAGCTCGATAGCGTTATTATGGAGAAAAAAAAATTCCCGCAAAGTTGTTACAAATGATGAAGCGCTTATTTGAAAATTATGAAAAATTAAGGTGACCCAAATTTCCGACGAAATCAAGCATCTAACTTTTTTATAGAGCAAAAATTGTTCTACAATGTTGTACCCCATTGATTGCAAGCAACTTTGTAAAAAATGGTTTTTACTACCTTTAAAACAATCAATTTAGATTGAGTAAACTATTTTTTGCTCTAATTATTTTATTTCAATTTTAACATCAACACTGTCTTTGAACGACTTTTGGGGTTTTTTAAGACAAATAATTTGCCATGTTGACATTGCAAATATTTCAATTTTACTCAAAATATATGACTTTTCCTTTTGTTTTTCGTTTTTCTTGAGGTGAACATGAAAAAATATTTCTTGGTCCTAATTTGAAGTGCAAATTTGATTCTATATATGGAGAAAATTTTAAAAATATGTTCTGTTTTATATCTGAGTAAATACAATTCTAAAGCATGCCAAAAATTATAATAATTTAATATTTTCTGCATTTAGAAGCACACTGATATGATTTCTTGGTATTTTTGCTTTTGAGAATGTAAATAATTGCCTTTAATTCGATTCCCAAAGATAGAAAATCGGTTAACTGGTAAAAAGTTGTGAATTTTTCAAAATAAAGTAGGGTAGGGAACATATTGTGTTTCTTATCGTTTGTAAATATTAATTAGCATATAGTTAGTAATATATATTATCATTAAGACCACCAATGTGTCAGATGATTTAACAACAATGAATAACAATAACAATAACAATATTCTAAGCAGCTTAATGAGCCACCTGTGTATTGAGATGAAATACTCGAAATGTGTGAGAGGAAATACGAATGTAAGTATAACAATTTGTTCACTATCTTTTTCTCAGTCAGCACTTATTTTCAGATTGTAAAAGTGATTAAGCAAACTTTAACAATAATCAATAAAAGTTTCCGATCGAGGAACACTATTCTAATCACCCTGAACCTATATTATGCAATTCAATTGATGTTTTTTCTGTATTGAACGACAATTTATATACTCACTAGCTTCTTCGTCCCACCCATTTTTTTCCTTTTTTTGAATAATTTTGAACATTCCAAATTGATTGATTTCTTGTGATTTGTTCATAGTCTGCAAATGCATGACGAATCGAAATCGATACGATCAAAGTCAGAAGGCAAATCTTTTATCGGAATGACAACATCCTCGGCTTTTGGCTTCTGTACATCACCTCGATTCTGGAAATATCCATGTTGAGTAGTATTCGGTCGGTTTTCGGCCGTTTCTCCGAAGTCGCTGTCTTAACATTCACAATGGTATCTGGGGTTGATTTAAGGCTTCTATTTGTGATTGATTTGTATGGGAGCCCTTAATAACAGAAGAGGGAGGGGTGTCGAACCACCATGAACATTGTTTTTGCTCCCATAAACCTTAACATGCCTTATTTGGTATTTTCTGGATTGGTTCACAAGTTGTGCGAAATTTGTGTTTCAATTGTATGGGACTCCTCCGTTACAGAAGAGGAGGGGTCTCAAACGACTATGGAAATATTTTTGGCTTCAAAAACATTTACATGCCAAATTTGGTTCAATTTACCTGATTAGTTATTCTTATGTGAAGAATTTTGTGTTTCATTTGTATGGGACCCCTCCTTCACAGAAGTGGAGGGGACATCGAACTACCATGGAAATATTTCTGGCATCAAAACTTGAACGTGCCTAATTTGATTATTTTGTTGATTAATTCTCGTGATGTGCAGAATTTTCGTGTTTCGTGTTGAACCAGCATGAAAATATTTTTTTATTTTATGGTTCCATTTACTTCATCAGTTCTCGTGGTTTGAAAAAACTTGTGTTTCATTTGTATGGGACCCCTCCATTTCGTAACAAGGGAGGGGGAGGTGTCGAGCTACCATGGAAATATTTTTTGGTTTTGAAAACTTTCATATGACAAATTTGGTTCCATTTTCTCAATTAGTTCTCGATATGTGCAGATTTTTGTATTTTATTTGTATGGAACCTCTCTCTTACGAAAGAGGAAGGGGTCAAACCACTTTGGACATAGTTGTTACTCCTAAAAACATTTGCATGCCAAATTTGGTTGAAATTGCATGATTGATTCTCGAGCTTCGCGAAATTTGTGTTCCATTTGTATGGGACCCCTCACTTTCAGAAGAGGGAGGGGTATCAAACCATCACTGAAAAATTTTTGACCTTCAAAAACTTTTACATGCCGAAATTGGTTCCATTTACTTGATTAGTTTTCGAAATGTGCAGAAATTTGTGTTTCAATTGATGGAACCCCACCCTTACAGAATAGGGAGGGGTCTGGAACTATATAAGTAACCTTTTTTCGGCCCCTAAAACCCCTATATACAAAATTTTAAGCCGACCGGTGAAGTAGTTTTCGAGCCTATATGGATCAGACAGACAAGACTGCAGTTTTATATGTTAAGATGAGAAGGCCAGTTTATCAAAGTGCTCGTTCTAGTAATTGAAATTCGATCTTGATCAAAATTCAGGAGGTTCAGGGCCGTTTTCTTCGACTGGATAAAATAGGCACCACTGCTTAAGCCGTTACTTACCCTATATCGAATAAAGTCGTTTTTTGTTCTGGACACCCTATTTCGGAACTGGTCACTCAAAGTGCTTAAATTAGCATAGCATAGCATAGCATAGCAAAACAACAACAAAAAAAACAACAACAACAGCAACAACAAAAAAAGAAACTTGAAACTAGTATCCTTCTTACAAACGATGTGAGTTGCAAACTAAGCCTTTCATTAGATACCTGGCTACGTCCTTACAATCGCCGAGGAAAGGAAGAAGGAATGTTAGTTCAACGTTTACTTAAGAAGGCGAGGGAACCCATACTACCTTCATAGACGCTACAGGAATCAGGGTGTTGTGTTAGTAGGAAAGGTTATATGCCAAGGATCTCTATTTTGACAAGATAGAGTGACGTGAACATGTTTAAGAATATTTTGATATATGAAAACTTAGGTAACTTACCTTCGTGATCACCTTCGTCTACTTTCACGATGTATGTGAGCGTGACGCATTAGTTGCATTAGTTGTCGGCAGGGCTCTACACTTTCGAAACAAAACAATGAAACTGATATACTCGCGCTGTCATTTCGATTCGAACAGTTTCATTTTCCCTTGATTTCTTTCGGCTACTATCAACGAATCACTTCTTTCTCTCTTTCCCTCTTTCTTCTTTCTTATCATTTCAAATGAAACTAATGACTATTTCAAACGACGGAAAGAGTGACGGAAGAAGAGACTTTTTCCTTTCCTTCAGCGTCTCAATTGAAATTAGCACCCCATCACGTCGTTTGATAGTAGTTTTCTAATACCGCAGGCCGTAGTTAGAACGGCAATAGCATCCAATAAATACGTTACGCAAGTTTCTATCAATATTTCCTTCCTCTTGCCTATATATATATATATATATATATATATATATATATATATATATATATATATATATATATATATATATATATATATATATATATATATATATATATATATATATATATATATATATATATATATATATATATATATATATATATATATATATATATATATATATATATATATATATATATATATATATATATATATATATATATATATATATATATATATACTGTATGAAGGCCTTCTGTTTCCGTCAGCGCTCATTGCCGTTTTCAATTGAGATTCGTCATGTGAGAGTGATAGTGATAATCTCCGCTTTCAATTGAAAAGCGTTTGTATCAATTGAAGGCCCTTCAGTTGTCAGAATCACAGCAAGAGCTTTCGACTGTGTGTCATGTGGCTCACGAAGTGCTCGAAAATGATACAAAAGCTTTTCAATTGAAAGCGACGGGTCAAAGCGTCACTATAACCTGATAATTGTCAATTGAAAATGACTTTGTCAGGTTCTGGTTGTCGGACTCGCTTCATTAAAATTTCTCTGCTGGCACAGGTCAAGTGGGGCGCCTCTCGTGCCCCTCTTTACGACACCATCTTCACTGCTGTCTGTCGTACACAGCAATTGGGATGATAGAACATATGAGCGGAGTTTCATGATGCCGCTCACTATTAACATTCGTCATCCATCCTCCATTCCCCAGACAGCAGCAATCTTATGACGCACCGGAACCAAACTCTCTCCACGACATAGTAGAAACCGCCTCATCGCAGCCACCAAAAATAAGAGACAAGAACACTGGAGCAGCCTTCCTCGCTTTCACCAACACAGAGACAGCAATAGCAACAAGCTGTTTGCAGTTTCACGCTCGCGCAAACCTCCACAAAACAAATTAGCGGTGCTTTGGCATTTTATCGATAGTACTCTATCGTTTTGATGATGTTTATGTTAGCGAAACGAACGCCGAATATTTATTGCCATTCTTTTCGCTCGCATCACTGAAAAGTCGACGCACAGAGCGAGCACTCACACGCACGCGCGACAGCTTTGCCGGCATTACAAATTTCACAAATTTCAATTTTCAAGCGTAAAACACTGCGTTTTTTTACTAAACTTCACTTTTCTCACATAAACAAAGCATCATAGAGCACATCTTTATACTTTTTAACAGGTTTGGCCTCATTAAACACTTTTAAATCAATAACTTAAACGGAGAAGTTTCGGGACACGTGTTGTCAATTAGCCGTGTTGACAGCTCCCCCCCTGGTCACTCAAAGTGCTTAAATTGTGCTCAAAATGACAGCGAAAAGCGATAAACGATCATTTTCAGAGTTTATATAAATTTTATTTTCAAAAATGTATAACTTTGGAACCAGTCGATCGAATTTTGATATGTTTGACTCAAATTAAAGGCAATCATTTCTAACTTAAAGAAAAATTGTATAGACCTAAAGGTTTGTATTCATCCTAATTGAGCGTTTCGTTCCACCAAGGCATGCTCCGACTCACCAACCTTTTCTTAAAAGGATAGCTGGCCATACAGGCATCAGTGATCCTATCTTCAAGATCACGTTCGGCCGTATTAAGTCTAGCGGGAGTGCGTATGTCGATTGAACAGGGTGACCAAGAGTTGACTAAATGATCCTTATACAAGGACCGGTTGACCGGTCTTCGGGTTCCTGAATTTTTCGCTTATTAAAGGATTGGTTTCAATGTCAAAAACGCCTGGTTCGTCAGAGATATGCCAGTTTTTGACTTTCTCAGTGATGTTTGTGCTGCAGAGAGGGAGGTCGAGAACCTCGTCTTTTATGGCGTCTGTAAAAGTGAGACTGTTCCTATATTGTTTATGGCGTTGGAAGTAAAATGTTCAAGAAGGTACTCCCCCTATTATTGGTTTCCGAGCTGGCCTAAATCGTGTGGTGAGCGCTCGCATCACAACCAATGATGAACGGCTTGTTTGTTGCTTTGCAGTACCTCACGAGTGCACAGACCTCGGGAGGCGGAAAATCGTCTAGCTCCCCGGGAAATAAGCGGATGCGATGACGATGTCCTGCTTCCCGTTGGTCGTCAGAACTTCCGCTATTTGATTACATTGCTTAACAGAATTGCAGTCCTAGGGTTGGGCTGGGTGTTAGAGTAGATTAACTTACGTTTTGAAATTCAAAATTTGAATCCGTAAGGCCAAGAACCCTTGTGTTGTTGATCCATGGTTCCTGGACCAGAGTAACAGTTAGTTAGTTCTACTAAGGACAGTGGAGTTTCCCTTAGCGTGGTGAAAAATTCACCTGGATGCAGCTGTGGTTGGATCGCAGGATCCGGTACCTTGCAGACGGTTGTTATCAGTAGAACTGCTGCTTTGGGTCACCTTTACTCCGACTCCGGTTTGCCTTGCCTTTTGCAAGCGATGGGCGACAGACACATGACCAACATCGGAAGGTGGGACCTTGGTTCGCGAGTCGAGGATGGTTGTGGCAGTGAGCTCCGCTTGATGTGCCCCGCTTGTACGGGTGCGGAAGAAAACGCGGAGCATGTGTTCTTCACATGTCTGCGTTTCGAGCGGTAACGGTACGAAATGCTGGCAATAAGTAGGATGGACACCACGCCAGAGAACATCGTGCGTAGGATGTGAGAAAATAGGGAAAACTGGGATGCGGTCATCACGGCTGCATCACAGATCGTTAGTATTTTGCAGGGCACCAATCGACGGGAAACCATCTATGTGCCCCAGTTAGTTAACGGTTAACTAACTGGCCTGTATAGGCTGCTCTGCTACCCACAGAGGTAAGTGCGAAAAGCATGACGGGCCCTCTCCCTGAAGTAATGCCTAACGGCGGTCCCGGGGAGACCAAGGGCTTTAGCTGTTCAGCTCAAGGTTGCTCAGCATGGGTATATTTTTTTTACGGAGAGCAGACGGACTAGAAGGTGCATCTGCGGCTGCCTCCTTTGGGGAATCGGGGATCATGGAGAGGGCTGATGGGCAGCCTTGAAGCGACTCGCTGTCAAGATTAAACCCTGCCTCCATTTGGCAGAGCTGCATGCCACTGCGGGTCGACGTTTGGCGATCGTCAAGGGTGCACAATACAGGTGTGACCACTGACAGTCCCGGACCAGCAGTGGAAGGTCGCCTAGGGGTGGCGAGGGTCGAACCAGGGGCAGTCAACTTCTCGCAAAAGCGGAAGCACCTCTGACGGAGCGAATAGAGCCGCTCCCATCACCCAACAGCACTTACCCGCCCATTGGGACTGATACCATGTTACCGATTCGAACCTTTACCCTATAATACCCATGTAGGGAGAGTGCGTTCCATGCACTGAGGCACAGTATAGTAGCGTTCGGGATGAATTGTATGCAGAAATAGGTTGGGTGTGCGATAAAATTCAATTCTCCTTAGATTAATTAGGGTTAAACTTCAATACCATTATTATAAAAAAAAGTTGTGTAATTCATAGACCGATAAAATAACGAAATATCAACTCCTAGGATCATTAGCAAGTAGGTATAAAATAAAAATGTAACGGCTAATTTAAAAAGAGCTCGCGGTGCAATACGCAATCCACAAGTCTCCACACAGAAACAATCGTTCATTGGGAACGCAAGAACTGCAGTTCAGTGGCTAAGTAAGTCAGGAAATAAATAAAAAGAGCGGGTCCGTTCTTCCTGGGAAACCGCAGCGACGATCACTTTAGATCGATACGCTGAACCGAAAAGTTACCCAAAAGTAAAAGGTTTATTAATATAAAATGTCGAAAATAAGGTAAATATACCATAAAAGGAGCTACCGAATGGTGAAGAGTTGGTGATAGTAATAGAGTCAGGTAGGCGATTTTAAGGACGAATAAGGATTTATTATCCTGGACGAGTAAGCATCTCCAGCCCTAACCTACATCTATGTGACACTAAGAAAGCCTTTTGTTTGAAAATACTGCCCCGCGGTCGATCCCCGCCTTTGAGGTCATACGCGCTCTGGTTTGAGGCTGTGACGGGCCGGGGAAGTATTTCCCAGCAGAGTACCACTATAACGCGAGCAGCAGCAGAACGGTCGGCCGACCCGCGATAGATTGCACCGTGAGTCATAGTATAAGGGCAAGTGGATAGTAATAAAGAGGTTAAGGTAAAGCTGTGGTTTTCTGAATTACATTGATCTGAAAGTAGACCCGGAGCCGACCCTGAATGCCTTCGTGTGTCTCAAAGTCGAGCAGGCGGAAAAGAGGTCGTGAGCACCCACCCCGGAAGTCCCCAGAGGAACGACCAGGGACTTGGGGCTTTCTTTTAACAGCCTGCCCTTCTGGCGGGTTGAGCGATAACAACCAGTGAGGTTCCAATTATGGCAACTGGTTGCGTAGTGAACGGATATGTGCTGGTTTTCGTAATGGTACCACGTCCTCGGGCTGGCACTTGCATCGAGCTCCCTTAGTAAAGTCGTGTGACAACGGCTTGAAACGGCGAAGTGGTACCCGGTGCAGGGGTCTCCGTCTCACAAAACCTGGCAGGCCTTTCAGTTCACGTTCCGAGTCCATTGCCTGGTAGGAATCACGCAGGAGTAAAGTCAGTTGTTTGTTGCTGACTTGCGCCGGTCGGTGGAGTCATAGTTGACCATAAGGCGCTACGACTGTTGACCCTAGCCATGACCTCACTGCTTCGGCATAGACCACCATGGGACCACATAGGCGACTACTTCACCATGAAAAAGGATAGCGGCTGGAAGGAGGTCCCAATTAACTAAGATGAATCCTTCAAAAACGAAAGAGACGGGTGCGGAGGGGTAACCAAATCCTTTCGCACGAGGTGGCATCTAGCGGTCTCCGCAGAAGAAGGCGGAGACGGATGCGGCGAAGCCTGGAGGTGGAAAAACGGCGAATCCGTCCGTGTCCACACCAGACATCTCGGTGGACGGTCCCTTGCTAGTCAAGGCCGTCGAAAGATACATGGACACGCGGCCGAGAGTGGCGGCGTTGTCTGAACAACTCGTCGAGTTCTCGGCGAACAGGCAGAATATCTCTGGCGACCTGAAGCAGAGCCTCCTCCCGCTTCGGAGCACCATTGATGAAGCCAGAAAGGAGCACGAAGAACTCGTAGCTCGGGTGAAGGCGGCCGGGAAAGCGGCCAGGACCAGGAGGCGGACTGCTCTACGGGGCAGGTCGCTAGGCGAACGAGGCAGTCCCCGGCGGAAGCGGCCCCCGGGAACACCAAGAAACGGTTGGTTGTGCTACTCCCACAAGAGAACACACCAACCGGTTCAATATCCACCGGGAAACCGACAGAGATGGAGGCTACGGGCAACCTTTTAACTACCGTAGAGGGTTGGAAGCGTCGGGAAGGTGCAACGCACCAAGATGGTGGAGCGGCCAGAAAACCAAAAGAGGTAAAAAAGGCGTGGAGTATGGGGGATGCCCTCATACTCAAGACGGACGGGTCCAAGTACTCAGTAATCTGGAAGAAGATGAGGGGGGAAACCTAGCTCAAGGATCTGGAGGCGGATGTGCGGAGTATGTGCGGAGCACTGGCGAGATGATACTTGAGCTCCGGAAGGACGCCAAGAATAGGGGGCTACCTACAAAACGATAGCGAAAAAGATCCTAGGGAAGGTGCAAGTGCGGGCACTCACCTCAGAGGTAACTCTCCAGCTTAAAAACCTGGATATAATCACCGAGGGGTGCGACATTGTACAAGCCCTCAAAGCGAAGTGCGGAGTGGAGGTGGCTAAGGAGTCGATCCGCCTCCGCAAAGGTCCGGCGGGGACTCAGGTAGCTACCTTTCGACTACCGTCGGCGGACGCTAACCTGGCCCTGAAAGAAAGCAAGTTAAAGGTCGGCTGGTCTGTATGCCCTTTGAGCATACTACAGCAACCGGACATCTAATTCCGGTGCTTTGAGGGAGGACATAAGTCCTGGACCTGCAAGGGGCCCGATACCCAAGTAACACACGTTGTTATAGAGCAGTTGAGATAACTTCTTTAATACAACCTTCAGTTATAGATTTCAGTTGACATTACCTTTTCCATGACATCTCTATCACCAGAAAAGCGCAAAAATAAAAGGCTACTAGAACAGGTACTGGTACTATATGAAGTTTTATAAAACTTCATGAAAGCAAGCCAACTTGTTAGACCGAAGCTGTAAAATACGAGTACTAATACGGTAAAAATACGTTGAAAATAAGTTATTTTTAAGTTGTAATTGCTAACTAATCAAAACTTCGTTGACGCAAGCATAAAACTTCAAAAAAAATATCGCAGAACGACACTGATTTATATCAGGAACAATAATGAAAAAAATAGTGATTATGGCGTCAAATAAGAAACAATAACAAATCAACCATTTGATGCTTTTGATACAAAGTTTTTCGTGCGCGTCAAATTTCATGGTGAAACATTACGTTTAACTTCTGAAAAAATTATGCGCCATTCATTGGATGTTGTTTTCTATTTGTCAATCAGTGGAAAATGGAATTAGGCATTACAGAATGTTCACTGATTTATTTCATTGCGAAGAGTCAATTTACCCCACCACCGCATGGGCTTAGTTCGTAAACAACTATCTGGCATCTCTTTCTTACATGCGTAGTAAATCGCAATGTTCTTTTTTTCCTTTGGTAGATCTGCACTGACCCAGTGCAATGAAGAGATCCGCGCATTCGTGGGTTAGAATTCGCCATAACAATGCGCATGCGCAAATGCGTTACTATGACAACATTTACCCAGCGCATGCGCAAATGTATTGTTACGCGCAGTGCAACCAGTTCGGTGATCGTTTTTGTCAGTGGCACTTTTGATCAATTATAAATTGATGATGGAAAGCAATGTTCAACCTTTCAAAATTAATTGTTTCTGTCGCTTGAATATTAAAATTGTTTTTCCGCATAGTTTCAACGTTATCTAGACATAAAATATTACAAAACTAGAAACCGTAGTTAGATATACGGTAACAAAAAATAGAGTGATATTGGTTGCACTGTAAGCGTCTTGTTTACCTTTTCATGGCGCGTTTTGACCCACTTCGAATAGGTTTATTAAAATCGTTTGAATAATTTCATTAACAATTTGATCAAGTAGTTTTACGTTGGTTGTAGTATTGTTATTAGGCGTATAATATTGAACGCGCGCGACTGCCCCGGCTGGGCATTTCATACACAGTTTTTCTAATACATATACATAGTGAAAACATCTGGAGGACAACTTTAGGACAAGTGTCATTTGTGTCACAGTTGTTGTTTGTTCAACTCATGTTATTGAAAAACATCTCCAAAACCAGGAAAAAATGAGTTTGTGTTCGAAATGTGATTGAATTACTGATGAAAAACAACTTCTCACAAATGTTGTATTTTAAGTTGCTTTCTGTACTGTTTTGATAACATCATAAACACAAGTTACAGGTAAGCATCAGCAGTTTATATCCGTTAATCTATTAAATACACTTATGCTATGAAATAACATCTCGAGAACAAGAATATAACAACACAAGTTTTGAATTGCGTTTATAGTATTCTTATATGACTACTGTTATTGTGAATTATTTTCTAACATGTTTTGACGTGGGACTACGTCTTGATTCACTATACTAAGGTACATCCTGTGAAAACTGGATTGAACATGTAACGTTTTTGGTTAGCGGAATGGAAGATTTTAGATGCTAATAGCGCTCGAACAACTGTTCCGATTTCAATAGTTAATATAACGTTGGAAAGCTAAAATATACAAGATGTGTATAACATGATGATTTTAGTTATCATTTTCTTATTACTCCGTGAATATTGCGGAAAAGTTTGAAGGTCGAATATCCACATACATTTTTCATACGATTGGTATATTTCCCTGACACAGACTTCAAAAACATAGACGAAATGATTTCACGCATTCAGTCATTGGCTAGCAATGCCAGCCAATTGGCAAGGCATTCATCACCCAACGTAAGCGACGAAGAAAGAAAGCAGAGATGCTTCCACGTGATTGGTTCTTCCCCCAATCACACAAGCTCCTCACACCAGTGTTGCCACATTTCCATCTGTACTGGAAGCTGAAAAATCTTTTTCATCTGTACTTTTTCCAGAAAAAATCTGTACCAAAATCTGTACCACTGGTCCATAAATTTTATGTTGTAAATTTAAAAAAAAACTTCAACGATGTTTGTTCATTATTTTAAGAAAACTGTGACTACATTATTTCTCTAATATTAATTCTGATCAACTAGCCTGCATAATCAATAACGATAAAACGTGCCTAACAACTAGTTCGGGTTATAGTCCCGACGGTGTGAAGTATCATTAAACCATATGGATTATCATCCGTTTATGGTTATTGATTATGCGGGAGCTCGATTGTCAATAAAAGTTTTGCACACTTAAGTATGGCTCTCGAGATCGGTAATGCATCATTACCTATATTTCGGAGATTTTGTGCCAAAATTCCAGTAAATTACCAGATTTGACAGTAAATTCTAAATGTGTAGATTGCAAGATTGCATTCATTGTATCGTTGCAGAGTCTGTTAAAAAGTATTGTCTAATCTATTCAACCATTTAAAAAATCTGTACTTATCTGTACTTTTTCTTGAAAATCTGTAATCTGTACGGTACAGATTCTGTACCGAAAAACCCGAGAAAATCTGTACATTCCCAGATAAATCTGTACAGTTGACAACAGTGACCCACACTGAGTGACGCTATTAAAGACATTCCGTGTTGAGAGAAGATCATTCCCTGGTCGACCGTCAAGGCGAACAGTTCGTCTTCCCTTCGATCTGAGTTTGACCCCACCAGTGGTAATCTAATTCAGATATCGTTGTTAAAAGACAGCCCGGAATTGGACGTGAACGACACTGGGGAGGGATCATTGGAAGACTTGGGAGCCGTTTTGGTGCTGCCGATAGTGTAGGTATAGTGTGTCGTATATCAAGCGAGTGTGTCTGAGTAGCGTGTGGGTGTGTGAAGAGCGTGTGTGTGTTTGTGTGACCATAACTTTATGCTAGTTATTTTCAGCACTGAGCTTGTTTTGCGTTTATTTGTAACATAGGACTGACCAAAGTTCATATTTTTCTAATCAATTTGGCAACTAAATGCTTTTTCTAGCGATTTTTTTAAAGCATCGGGTACGTGAAGAAGTTTTTCGGGTTTAAGCAAAAAGTGATGTGAAATTACATGGGACTGTTATGCATTTATGGGCAGTTCATGTGGGTATTGGTATTTGTATGCTGTGGTTTATGACAGGTGTATGTGGTTTTTTTTGTGAAATGTTCATGGATTATTGTGTATGGTATTTGTACGTTTGGTGTGTGTTATACACTATGTCTATGGCAGAATTAAATCTTTACACCCACCATAGTCCCACGGCAAGCCTACGTTTGTGCACTCAAGCACATACCCTTTAACTTTTTCATAAGTATGGCAGTACGCCCTCCAAAGAATTACTTTCGAAATTACTCAATTTGCCAATTCACAAACACACGGATGTTGAAAGATTCAAGGGTTTTATCTGTTTCAGCCTCTTCCTAGTAATCATTCCACTGAACCGCTATTTTGCTCACCGGCGATGCTAGTTTTCCGACTAGTGACGCCAATTCGCTATTTAGCGGCGCTTATTTTCAATAAGCTAGTTTGCAACTTCGCTGATTTTTAAATAAATCAGTGGAACTATTAGCGTTTCTAAAATTTGGCGTTCAAAACGCTCATATCTATATCGCAAATTTTATGTGGAACACAACAATATAATTACAAAAATATTGTGTGCCTTCGTTTTGCGATTAGCGTATATCGATGTAGCCGATCAGCGATTGGCGGTGGTAACATTTTGGTTAGAGTTTTGTCCACCATTTGTTCGGACAATCGCCACTGTGCAACGACGACAACATCACGTGTGCAAGTGAATTAAGCCACAAATTACAAGATCCAGTTGCGATTATTTACACCACAGAGCCGATGGAATTTGTTTCTCTTTTTCCCACTAGACGATGAATGACGCTCTGGTTGAATCGTTTGTAGTGCACTATTTAGGACAGATTTTTATCTCCCGACGTATGCTTCCATCGCTTGTGAATTGATCAAATTGATCAAAATTGATCGAAAATAGAGATATTTGGTTTTGATTAAACTCGAAGATTTGGATCAATTTAACACAATTTTCGAAACCACACTAGACTTGAGTACAGCCAGTTTGTCCAGCAGATATGACCTAACCTCGCTTAATGTGCGAAAATTTGCAACCATCCCATAGCCACACTAACCGCACGAACGCAATCGTAACTTTTTGTGGTTGGGAATGGACCAGCAGCTGTTGTCCGCAGTAGTATAATACAAATATTCACAACAACCAATCCACACCAACATACACGATCCAATTAACAAGTTAACACATTGTTGGAAACGCAAGTTTCTGGACCATATGGAGTGCGGGCTTAATTCTTTATGGAACATTGCGAACTGTTGCCAAGAAATTAGGGATTACTCGCTGAGGATTGCGAGCGGCTGTCGATTTCGTTGTATTATGATTAAATTGACTGAATCATTGTTGTAGAAAATCATTTTCAGTTTGAGGTAAAAATATATCAAACAATCATGGAAAAGTTAAACGATAATGGAAAGCCGTTCCTGATCTATGTTTTAAAATTATATTCATGCCTTAAATTTTCTGTAACCAACTGGGAGACTAATATTTTCAAAGATTTATAGTAAACAAACAAACCTATCAAAATGTAGGCACACGTAACGTACATAGATTAGCTATTTGCAATAAATTGAGTGTCCGAATTCTAACGCTTTAAAATACGAAAACAAGTCTGTGACAAATAAAAATTTGTACAACAATGATAAAAAATAAGTAAATTATGGTACACGAGCTGCTCCTCCAACAGCCCGAAAGTCTAATCGATTTGTGTTGTTATCGATCCCCTGGTACTCATAACCAATCTTCTCAAAGGACCCACGCAATTATTTTCCGAGAGAAAACGTAACCGCTGCCCGGGGCCGGAATTTCACCATCCACGTTATACAGCAGTACCGCGCGTGGGGACACCCGGCATGTCCACTCTTCGGTCAACTATCAGGCGGGCTATTTTCCAAACAAAGAAGGCTCCCTTTATTCGATAATTCAATTGGAAATTCGACACCCAACAAATTGAACTCCAGCTCGGATGCCTTCGCTTAAGGTTCTTTTTCCTTCGTTCGACTGCGACCCCGAGAGCTGCCAGGACAGAAACCACGAACGGCGAAAGGAAACTCATTTATATGTTAAAATAATAAATTTACCGATTGTATTCGGATCGGAAATGGCTTTTCGAGCTCCGGATTCGATTTATTTAGAGCGATATAACCGCAAATCCGTCGAACCTCCCCGGCACCGGTGTCGCCTCTATCGCCCTCGGAAGGGCGATAAAATTTTGAAAATTGATACTTTTCGTAAATTTCCAATTTCGATCCGGGTACTTTGGGCGCTCGTTAGAGCCGATTGTATTGCTGTCTGCCCTCTCGGTTGGCGTTAAATAGTCTCCGTCGGATCGGTGAAATCGGACACCAAATTGATTTCCTTTTTATTGGTTCGCGCTGCGGACGAAAAAAACTTAATTTGCGTGGTGTCAATTCGATTACCTCTGCTGCTGTATATGGGGTACAAACTGTGCCAAAACTAATCTAATGTTTTCCCACTTGATTTCTGTTTTGGTTTTATTTGCACCAGCAGAAGAAATAATGTGCTGTTGTGGTGGCACCATAAAGTGATGACCTCGGTTAATGGCTATCAACAGTAATGTTCCATTTAAGTTTAAAACGAATTTGCTGTCCGGCGGGGAAGGAGACTTCAACTACCCTCCAAGTAGATTAGAGTGTGTTACGCGATTCATTGTTGTTATTTACGATGTACTGACTGATTTCGAAGTAACCAACCAAAAAAGTACACACTTAGTGTACGGGGTTAAAATGATTTGCCCGAGTGCCCACCCAGTTGGGGTCAAGTGGCTCTAATTAAATTTGTATGGTATGCTTTTACGCGAGATAGGCAGTGGAATTTCAATGTGAATGGTTTCTCTAGCTGTTTTAATATTTTGTTGTTTCATTTCTAAGGAAGGTAAAAACAAAATGAGGCTGTGTTAAATAATCAATGATCGAATGTAGAGGTTATTCCCTATTTATTACGTGTTTGCTGGAAGTATTGGTGTGAGATCTTATCAAGATGCTACTGTGGTAAAATGAATGTGAGCTGTTGTGATCTCTTATAGGGCTGTCGCCACACATACATGCATAGCATCTGTTGGGCACACTTTGCAGATTTACCATTTGTTTCCGTTGTAGCGATTTAAGATTTAACCCTCTAGTACCCAAATTAATTTTTAGACGGACTTCGAAAAGTCCTTATTGAAGCTAAGGAATGTTCATTTTATAAAACGGACATTTTGAATAGACGATAAAAACTAAACATTAACTCCAAATTTGATGAATCTTCCTTTATCGTGTAGTTGAGTTTGTTGACATTGTGCCGGTGTTTTGGTTTTGGTGTCGGAACGGTTAAGTTTCGGAAAATGGCACGAATCGATCAAGATACTCGTTTTTGGATTGTTCAAAAGTACTGTTCCGAGGGACTATCCTGTAGAAATATTGCAAAACTTGTGAAAAGGTCTAAGTCTACTGTGTACCAGATCATCAGAAAGTTTGGAGAATACGATTCTCTTGAAGATTTGCCAAGATCCAAAACCAGAAAAGGTGCGGCTATTCCACAAATCGAGCAGAAGTGTGTGAAGCTTTTACTGTCCAATGAATGTGACTCTGTGCGAAAAATTGCTTAAAAACTCAGAGTTAGTATAGGAACGGTTCAAAATATCAAACGAAGGAATAACATCAGAACCTACAAAAAACAGAAGACACCGAAACGGACCGAGGAACAGCATGAACGGGCAAAGGAACGATGTCAGAGGTTGGATAGGATACTGAAAAAGCAATGAAACTGTTGCATTTTAATGGATGACGAGACTTACTGAAAACTGGACGCAACAACACTTCCGGGGCCACAATTTTTCAATTCTATTGTAGGTAGGGAAGTACCAGATGTAAAACGATCGATTAGAATGGACAAGTTTGGTAAGAAAGTGCTTGTATGGCAAGCTTTTTGTTCTTGTGGAAAAAAAAGTTTGCCATATTTCACAATAGGAACCATAAGCGCTGAGAATTACCGGAAGGAGTGCATTCAAAAACGTCTTGTTGCTGTGTATCGTCAACACAAGACCCCACCAATGTTCTGGCCAGACCTTGCATCCGCCCACTACGCTGCTGCCACTCTTGAAATGCTGAAGAAATATACGATTAAATTCGTCGAAAAGGCGAATAATCCACCAAATTGTCCAGAGCTACGTCCGGTTGAACGCTATTGGGTAATTATCAAGCGGTATCTTCGAAAGGATGGTAGAGAAACACAGTCAATTGATGAGTTCAAGAAAATGTGGTCATCTGCAAGCCGAAAAGTTAAGCCAGAAACTGTAAAGAGGCTTGTGAGTGGAGTTCGAGGAAAAGTTCACCAGTTTTATAGTTAGATGAACTTAGTTAGGTTTTACATTTTGTACTTTTTGTTGAAAACTAAACCTTCATTTTGCAAAAAACCGTCTAGAAATTGCTTGAAAAATAATAAAGATATCACCAAAACAAAGTGTCCGTTTGATAAAATGAACAGTCCTTATTTAGAGGTTTGACTGGGGACCGTCTACACGCAAAAGTTGGAGTGTGCGTAACCAGATCATTTATGAGCGAAATTAGCGCATTTACTGATGAAAATTGGAACCAGTACAACGCATGTGCGTTGGGCATAACGCATTTGATGCTCTAGCCAGAGTTGCCGTTTCGAAATCTGTGTTTTGACGACAAAAATCTGTGAAAATCTGTGACCAGAGAAAAAAAAATCTGTGAACATATCTGGGGTATGATTATTTGTTTAAAAACAAAACGAGATTGATTGAAATGCTTTATATTAACATTAAATTTTCCTCCACTCGATTGAATTAACTATTTAGCTTTTAAAATTGCATTGAAACAGTCAACTTGTTCCTCAACGAAGTGTCTTTCAGGTTGGCATTGAGACCAGAAAAGCTGCGTATCAGAAGAAACTCATCCGTACGTTGGATACGGTACATGTCAAACTATCGTTAATTCAATCATAATGAGGTGAGTCAATCAGGTCACCTCTCTGGACACTTCATTGAGTTAACTAAGCAGCATATAGCGCGAAAAACTAGCATTCCTAGATGGAATCGATAAAAAGGCAAATGTCGAAAGTGTAAACGAATTCGAAATTTGCAAAAAGAATGACTCCGGATAGTCGAACTATTTTCTACGGATGGTTATTCGAGCTTCCGGAAAATCGTACCTTCAAATTAATGAGTTTGACCTGTAGAAAAAATGTAGGCAATTTGTTATTTCCGGCATTTATGGGAAAAATCTGTGAAAATCTGTGATTTGAAAAAGGAAAAAAATCTGTGATTTTACAGAAAAATCTGTGAAAATGGCAACTCTGGCTCTATCGTATTTTGAATGCTTTGCGTAGCTCCAAACCACTACACTTATAAAGCATCAGCCGATGTTCAGAAGGTTGGTATCGTTAAAACAGTGCAACCAGCAATCAATACTGATAAGTTGGGTACTGACTCCATTGAAGAAATTATTGCCTGATCGATTCACTTTCATGTATCAGGTCATCTGAAAACATCATTCAATCATTAACAATAAACAAAAACATGAGATTAATCCAAAACATTTTGCATTTAATTATGACTCTGGTTTCATTCACGTTCATTCGGTTCTGCGTTACTGGCACCAGCGTCAATAACTTCCGCGGCAACAAGGCTCGCTATAGATCATTGCACGACGTCACAAAACAAGAAGAAGAAAGGGATTTGACAGTTGTCGCGGGTTTGTTTATATAGTAAAATTTTCGGCTCGAATAAAAATGCTGAAGCGTCTTGTTAAAAATTGCGTTTCCCAGAATAAACCAAAAGATCACAGTAACGAATTCGCATAGGCGGACAATTTTCCCATCTTTTTCGTACTCGTATCATTCATTTTCACTCCTCACATAAAATGTGAATGGAACACTTTGTAAACAAACCCGTGGAAAGTGTCAGAAAAGTGAGGTTATTTTTCGTGTGCAATGATCTATTGGCTGTTTTGGTTGCTGACGATTTTTAGGGATTCACGAGCCGTTGATACGCTCGCGAAAGTAAAGAACGGTTTTTTGAGCGCCTCGAAACTGATCGTTCGCCCGAAGCCGAAGTTTACCGAGACATTACGATTTTTGTGTAAATGATACATATTCTGATTTTGATCTCTGTCAATGTATTACTTGTACAACTTTTGCGTTATGCGTATCACGCATTGGTTGTGCGAAGTTAGAGCAAATTCTGTGCGAATTGAAAGGACACATTGGATGATTAAAGCTTGAACTTTTGCGTGTAGGGGCGGCACTGGGCACTAGAGGGTTAATCATCAATTACTTGATGGATTTTTATCTCGCGTGCTGATAATTCGCTTCACAAGTACAATTTTGAGACATGATGTGCGACAAACTTGCAGTCCTTAAGTAATGCTACAATTCTGTCAAAGAAAGCAGTGCTCTATCTCTTATACCTAAAGTGCGAGAGGCCATATTCAGCGGGGTATATTGCCCCTTGCATGACTATTAAGACTACTGTGATAATCATTCATTGCCCAATTTCTTATTTCGCTCTATCAATTTGACACCTCAGTAGCGCAGTGGCGGTTTGTTTGTGTTCATTGCTTGTTTTATTTTTCATTTGCAACATTAAGTATATCATTCTGTGCCGAACACGCATCAGTACTGGGCGTGTTTGGTGATCGGTCCGATAGAGTATAAAACAAAAGACGTGTGAACAAGTGTTGGCATTGTTTGCCTGGTCGAGTGAAATAAATCCGGGTTCAAGGTCGTTCCTTTGTGCAACTGTTTCGCATCGTGACTGCCAGCTGGTGCGTAAGCCGATTTGGCTGCTGGCTGGATTGTGCTACAGCAGTGGACGAGACACAAACGAGGAAAAAGAAGAAGCCATCAGTGTCAGCGAGTCGTATCGCTGTGTGGAGTGATCTCACACCTGGCTCGCTGCTGGTGGCTGTTTGGTGCTGCTGTATTGGTGCTGCTGGCTGTAACGGCTGCTACTTCGAACGATCGGACAACCAACCTTACTGGAAGGGAGAAATAAAAAGGTACGTGTTCTTGTCAGCGCTAGTGCGCTAAACATAGCGCGATGGATGTAGATCCCTCGCCTCCCGCGCCACCATCCCCGAACCCCTCTGACCCTGACCCTTCTGTTACCCCCTCCCCTGTTCATTCTTCAGTCCCCCCTCGCCCCAGGCTTTACCCAGACGGAGCCCAGGGCAGCTATACTGTTTATTTTCGGCCAAAGGCAGGACCGAAATCGAAAAAGTTGAACCTCTTGCAGATTTCTAAAGACCTGACGAAGGAGTACAAGGGCGTGACCGAAATTTCCAAGGTCCGGCCTAACAAGCTCCGTGTCGTGGTCGGTAACCTGAAAGAGGCCAACGATATAGCTTGCTCTGAGCTCTTCACACGCGAGTATCGCGTTTACATACCCGCACGAGACGTGGAGATCGACGGTGTCATAACCGATTCGAGTCTGTCCGTCGAGTGTATACTGCAAAGTGCCAAAGGGTGCTTTAAGAACAAAACGTGTCCCGAAGTAAAGGTGCTCGACTGCAAGCAATTGCGATCAGCATCGATCATCGGTGGCAAAACAGTATACACTCCGTCAGACTCGTTTCGAGTTACGTTCGCCGGGTCTGCACTACCAAGCCACGTCTCGATCCACCGGGTTCGTCTCCCTGTGAGGCTCTACGTGCCCCGCGTCATGAACTGCCTGAATTGCAAGCAGTTAGGCCATACAGCCGCCTACTGCTGCAATAAGGCACGTTGTGGCAAGTGTGGGGAGTCTCATGCGGAAGATTCTTGCAGTGTTAACGCTGAAAAGTGTATTCACTGCGGAGAAAATCTGCATGAGCTCTCGACATGTGCGGTGTACATGCAGCGCAGGGATAAAATAAAACGGTCTCTCAAAGAGCGTTCAAAGCGTTCCTACGCTGACATGCTGAAGAAGACCGTTACCACTTCTCCCGTTACTTCGAACCCCTTCGATCTGTTGCCCTCTGAGGAAACCGATTCTGACGATTCACCAGCGGGAGCATCTTACGCCAATCCTGGGGAGTCTAGAAAGAGGAAAAGTGTTTCCTCTCCTAAACTTCCCAGAAAAGGTCCTAAGATTTCTCAAAGTGAAATGAAGGTTACAAACAAACCAAACAGTGCTGCGGAAAAACCGAAGCAAACTCCTCCTGGGCTGGCAAATTTAAAGTCCCAGAAGGAGTTCCCAGCACTGCCAGGAACATCTAAAACCCCAGTTGCTCCTTTTACACTCCCAGTTGATGAAACAAACTCTGGATTAGTGAAAATTTCTGACATTGTGGACTGGATTTTTGAAACTTTCAATGTACCCGATCCAATTAAAATTTTTCTTACAGCATTCCTCCCAACAGTTAGATCATTTTTGAAGCAGTTGACTGCCCAATGGCCTCTCCTTGCAGCGATTGTATCCTTCGATGCCTAATTCAACTGCGTATATGAAGGATTCTTTCTCTGTCTTACAGTGGAATTGTAGAAGTATTTTACCAAAAATTGATTCGTTTAAAGTTTTGATAAATAAAAACAAATGCGATGCATTTTCCCTTTGTGAAACTTGGCTTACTTCAAATATTGATCTCAACTTCCATGATTTTAATATTATTCGCCTTGATCGAGACACCCCATATGGAGGAGTACTTTTAGGGATTAAAAAGTGCTATTCTTTCTATCGTATTAACCTCCCCTCGATTCCAGGCATCGAAGTTGTCGCATGTCAAATGACAATACAAGGTAAAGAGCTTTGTATTGCCTCAATATATATTCCCCCCAGAGCACAGGTTGGGCAACGGCTGCTCTTTGATTTAATAGAACTTCTTCCCTCGCCACGTTTGATTTTGGGAGACTTCAACTCTCATGGCGTGGCTTGGGGTTCCCCATACAATGATAACCGCTCCTCTTTAATCTATAACCTTTGCGATGACTTCGACATGACTATTTTAAACAACGGTGAAATGACACGTATCCCGAAACCTCCAGCGCGCCCAAGCGCTTTGGATCTATCCTTATGTTCGACGTCGCTACGGTTGGATTGCACATGGAAGGTAATCCTCGATCCTCACGGTAGCGACCATCTGCCTATTCTAATTTCAATTACTAACGGGTCAACTCGCATGCGACCAATTGACATTCCGTATGACCTCACACGAAATGTCGATTGGAAGTTATACGAGGAAATGATTTCAAAAGCGGTCGAGTCGATTCAACATCATTCACCACTTGAAGAATACAACCTCCTCGCGGGCTTGATTCTCGACGCCGCGTTGCAAGCCCAAACGAAGAAATATCCCGGCGTAACGATCAAAGAACGGCCTCCCACTCCGTGGTGGGACCAAGAGTGCTCCGATGTCTACACGCAAAGATCCGACGCGTTTAAGGCCTACCAGACGGGAGGTATACCTGGCGACTATTTACGGTATTCGGAGCTTGATACCAAGCTTAAAAGCTTGGCTAAAGCAAAGAAACGTGGATATTGGCGTCGGTTCGTGAACGAGACGTCGAGGGAGACATCGATGAGCACTCTTTGGAACACAGCCCGAAGAATGCGGAATCGCGTAACGGTCAACGAAAGCGAGGAGTCTTCAAGTAGGTGGATATTTGATTTTGCCAGGAAAGTATGTCCGGACTCTGTTCCTGAGCAAAATATTGTTCGCGATGCGTCTCCGGGCCACGACGCGATAGAATCACCTTTTACGATGGCAGAACTTTCAGTTGCCCTCCTGTCCTGTAACAATAACGCGCCTGGATTAGATAGAATCAAATTCAACTTGTTGAAGAATCTACCCGGCAATGCCAAGAGGCGCTTGTTGAACTTGTTCAATAAGTTCCTGGAGCAAAACATTGTACCGCAGGATTGGAGGCAAGTGAAGGTGATCGCCATCCAAAAACCAGGGAAACCAGCTTCTAATCACAACTCTTATAGGCCGATTGCAATGCTATCCTGTATCCGGAAATTGATGGAAAAAATGATACTCCGTCGTTTAGACCACTGGGTCGAATCAAATGGTCTACTATCAGAAACTCAATTTGGCTTCCGCCGTGCCAAAGGGACGAATGATTGTCTTGCGTTGCTTTCAACAGATATTCAGCTGGCGTATGCTCGTAAAGAACAAATGGCGTCTGCGTTCTTGGACATTAAGGGGGCTTTTGATTCCGTTTCTATTGACATTCTTTCGGGTAAACTTCACCGACAAGGATTTTCTCCAATTTTGAACAATTTTTTGCACAACTTGTTGTCCGAAAAGCACATGCATTTTACGCATGGCGATTTGGCAACTTTTCGCATTAGCTACATGGGTCTTCCCCAGGGCTCATGTTTAAGCCCCCTTCTTTACAACTTTTATGTAAATGACATCGACGAATGTCTGGCAAATTCATGCACGATAAGACAACTTGCAGACGACAGTGTAATCTCTGTTACAGGAGCCAAAGCTGCCGATTTGCAAGGACCATTGCAAGATACCTTGGACAATTTGTCTGCTTGGGCTTTACAGCTAGGTATCGAATTCTCTCCGGAGAAGACTGAGATAGTAGTTTTTTCTAGGAAGCATGAACCTGCTCAGCTTCAAACACAATTAATGGGTAAAACGATTTCTCAGGTTTTGGTACACAAATATCTTGGTGTCTGGTTCGACTCTAAAGGCACCTGGGGTTGTCACGTGAGGTATCTGATGAAAAAATGTCAACAAAGAGTGAATTTTCTTCGTACAATAACCGGACAATGGTGGGGAGCCCATCCAGGAGACCTTATAAGGCTTTACCAAACAACGATATTGTCTGTTATTGAATACGGGTGTTTCTGCTTCCGCTCCGCAGCAAACACACATTTGATCAAACTGGAGCGAATACAATATCGTTGTTTGCGTATCGCCTTAGGTTGCATGCAGTCGACCCATACGATGAGTTTGGAGGTTTTAGCTGGAGTACTACCATTGAAAAACCGCTTCTGGAGCCTGTCTTCTCGTATTCTAATCAAATGTGAGGTCTTGAACCGTCCCGTGATTGAAAATTTTGAAAGGTTAATCGAACTTAATTCTCAAACCCGTTTTATGACATTGTATTTCAATCACATGTCCCAAAATATTAACCCTTCTTCGAATATTCCAAATCGTGTCGACTTATCAAATACTTCTGATTCTACTGTGTTTTTCGATACATCCATGATAGAAGAAACTCGTGGAATCCCGGATCATTTACGCGTGCAGCAGATCCCTAAAATTTTTTCCAATAAATATCGAAACATCAACTGCGACAATATGTACTACACTGACGGATCACTTCTTGATGGGTCCACTGGCTTCGGTATCTTCAATAACAATTTAACCGTCTCCCATAAGCTCGATAATCCTGCTTCTGTTTACGTCGCAGAATTAGCTGCAATTCAGTACACCCTAGGGATTATCGAAAAAATGCCCACGGACCATTATTTCATCTTTACGGACAGTCTCAGTTCCATTGAGGCTCTCCGATCGATGAAAGATGTTAAGCACTCTCCGTATTTCCTGGGGAAAATACGGGAACATCTGAGTGCTTTATCCGAAAAATCTACTCAGATTACCTTAGCGTGGGTCCCTTCTCACTGCTCGATACCGGGTAATGAGAAAGCGGACTCTTTGGCTAAGGTGGGCGCAACAAACGGTGATACTTATGAAAGACCAATTGCCTTTAATGAATTTTTCGCACTTGTACGTCAGAATACGATCATCAGTTGGCAAAATGCTTGGACCAGAGGGGAATTGGGAAGGTGGTTACATTCCATAATCCCCAAAGTATCGACGAACCCGTGGTTCAAGGGGTTGGATGTAGGTCGGGATTTCATTTGCGTGATGTCCCGGCTTATGTCCAATCACTATAGATTTGACGCGCTCCTCCGTCGTGTTGGGCTCGGGGAAAGTGGTATCTGTGCCTGTGGTGAAGGTTATCACGACATAGAGCATGTGGTTTGGTCATGCCCTGTACACCGTGACGCCAGGTCTAAATTAATAGCTTCCCTGCAGGCCGAGGGTAGACAGCCGGCTGTTCCTGTTCGTGATGTCTTGGCGAGCCGTGACCTATCCTACATGTCCCTTATATACGTTTTCCTGAAATCCATCCACGCCCCAGTCTAGTCCCGTTCCCCTCCGTCTACACCCAACAAAACGACAAGAACACGTTTGAACCTTAAGCACAAAACCAGCAACCAGACCCCGCACAACAGAACCAGGACCCAAGGACTACGAGCCTCTGTCCCAACTCACGACATCGTGGCTCAGCAGAACGAATCCATACATGCCATTCGACGATTATCAGACGACCATTGAACAACAAAACACTGATTGGAAATCCCATGCTAGTTTTAAGTTAGACTTAATTTCAGCTCGTAGTCGGCAGCGAGGATAAAAAATTTGCTTTAGTTTTTAAGTCATCAGATATAATTGGCGCCGTTAAACATTAAATTGTATTTGTGCCGTGTCAAATAAATGTTATGTGAAGAAAAAAAAAAAATTAAGTATATATTTTTGGGCAGCTTTAGTTGAAAATTAGGTTGAATATTAAAACAAAACTAAGTGTTACATGATTGATTGGGTGATGCTGAGTATCGATACTTTCTCGATTATCATTGTATCGATACCAGACCTCACGGTTTCAAGTATACTTTATTAATATATATAGGTATCAAGCACTGACCATTGCTGGAGTGATTTCTTATTAACCTACCGAGGTAGCAGCCATGATAGAGATTTTTTTTTGTCTATATAATAAAATGTTCCTGTCAAGCGTTTCGATATCGCTAGTATCGATACTTATCATCCACACTGCGAAATCGTGTGCGAGATTCGACTGTGATAATCGTGTGTTTCGAGGTAGTCCAATTTGGTGTAAAAGTCGCAATATTTTTGCTTTTGTCATCACGCACATTTTGACAATTACATATTAGTGTTCACGTAGGTGCGAATAGCCTTCAAAATCTCTTTCAACGTGAATAACCCGAATATATATGCACTGTGCAACTGCTCTATATTGGCTCTGACGACTCTGTTGATATTGGTTTGGTTTTCACTTGCGAAAGTGAAGGAGGAAAATATTTTTGCTTTTGTTTTCACACATAAACTGTCAGTTGCATATGAGAATTCGCGTAGCTGCGAACAGCCTTAAAATTTTTTTATTTTTTGTCTCAGGGCCAATTTGCGAGAGTTTTGTAATTTAGACAGAAAGCACTTGACAAGTGACCAGAGCTGCCAAATTTTATTTTGAAAAATGTGTATGCACCCGTAAAAAAGTCTGTATTTTTCTGTATTTTGTTCATGTGCCTACAAGTAATAGGTAATTGGGCTCGGAATCCAATTTTAAACCTCCGTAAAAAGGTTTCCGTAAAATTCCAGAAAGAAAACTCAGATCCATAATCGTGTTTTTTTTTTCTATGAAAGCAATAAACAATAAGCCGCAAATTTTCCACGTTAGACGAAGAAACAGATTTTAAAACCGGCTCGCATCTATACAAATTCCCATTCTGAACAGTCAGACTTCTTGTAAAACACAGAAATTAAAGCAAAAAAAAATATTTGTCTCTTTTTCTCTCATACAAAATTATCCACAACGCACACACTGCACGCAAAAGTTGAACTGTGCGTAACCACATAAATATTGCGTTTTTCTAGAGCAATTTCTGTACTGTTTCGGAACCAGTACAAGGAATGTGTGTTGTTCATAACGCATTTGGTACTCTAGCGAATGTTCAATGTATTGGATGGCTCAGAATCAAAACACTTTTAAAATATTAACCGGTGCTAGTATTGCCATGATGATTCGTACTGGTATTGGTAATATTTTCCAGAATGCTGCTATCGTTAAAGCAGTGCAAGCAGTAATCAATACTGATGATTTTGGTGCTGACTAGGTTAACGCAAATATGCACTGATCGATTCACTATCATGAATCCGATTCACTATCATGTCATTCAAAAACATCATCGAATTAATAACAATTAAAAAGACATTGGATTTGCTCCCAACATTTTGCATTTAACAACGATTCTGGTTTTATTTATATGCATTCGGTTCCACGTTACTGGCACCAGCGTCAGTATATTCTGTTACAACGAGGCTCGCTGGTGGCTGTTTCGGTTGCTGACGGTGATTAGGGATGCACGAGCTTTTGATACGCATTGACTCACGAAAGTAACCAGCGGTGTTTTGAGCGCCCCAAAACTGATCGTCTGCCCAAAACCACCGAAACACTGTGTATTATACATATTCTGATTTCAATCTCTGTAAATGTATTCATTACGCAACTGTTGCGTTATCCTTTTAATAATTGCGAAACATCACAATTTCAAACCGAAACTTAAAATAAACGATATTGCTGACATTCTGTACAAATCTGTATTGAAAATCCAAAATTCTGTATAAATGAATCTGTATCATTTCTGTATCGTGGTCAAAAAATGTGTATACTTGGCAGCCCTGCAACTGACGAAGCACACGTCAGAATAAACACATTACACTAGCAATACTCAGAGAGAGAGAGAGAGATATGCGAAGAGAATGTTGTGAGCCAAAAGAACATGTCAAAATCCGAGCCAAACTAACAAGAAAAGTAACACATTGAGTGCAATTAGGTACAATAAAGGATATTTTTATTTTCACAAGTTTTTCATATTCTTTTCACGGTGCTCCCACAGACCGTTATTATAAAAAAATGCACCAAAGAAAATAAGTACACCACTCGATTTGTTATGACGTCCAGAATCTCTGGTCAAAATTTCAAAATCATCGTACGCTACATTTTTGAGTAGTGCCCTTTTAAAGGTCGTAAAGATCTAAAAAGTGATATAAAAACGATGAAATACTTATTTTAAAGCACGTGTTTCAACCACCATTTTATGAAATAACTTCCAAACTAGTTTCTACACATTCCAGGGATTATATTTCAAGACTTTAACAATTGGTGAAAATATTGAATTGTGAAATTGACTCCAAAATCTGTACGCCTTCCGTTGCGTCGAATATACCGCGAACATCATCTTAATAGGTTTCGAGTCGAGCTTGGTTATGTTCTACTTGGAAATCCACACGTACACCTCGGTGCCAAAAATTTGTTGATATCTGGTTTCCCGTCCCACCACGCTTCGTACGGGGCCATCTGGAACACCAAGATAGAATATTGGTTTTGTAATGAGTATGCAATATTCCCAGTTTCAACCCAGTACCGTAGCGGGAGCCTTCTCATTCAGAGAACGGTTGTTTCACTCGGCAACTCTATTTTGCTACACTCTCTACTGTTGAATTCGTTTGGTGATAGTTTTTTTTTATTTCACCACCGTTGTTCGATCGAACGACACTTGTTGACTTGCCAAAGATCGCTTTCATCTCTTACATGAAGCTCATCAGTATTGCTGAGCTCCATCTGCCGTGCTCTCGAGGGCTGTTGTCAGAGTGTTGAAGAAGTTTTAGAGGCAGCCTAAACAATTGCCATCTGCAACCTTCGTCCAGTTTCAGGTCGATAGGATAGGTCGTCCAGTTCAGTTTGATACTAGTAGTATCATTTCTGTTATAATTTCTGTTATTTTAAGACCTAACGGGATCAAATTTAAAACACAGCCTGTAAGGTTTTTTCCGTAACAAACTAACAGCTTCTGTTACATTTTTGTTTTTTCTTTCTGATCGGGAAATCAAACAAAAAGCGTCAGCAATATAATGGATCTGCAAAACTTCCTGAAGCCGGTTTCTTTCGGGGAGCATTTTTTTCCATTCATCACTACTCGCGTAATGCCACTGTACAGTAAAATACTGTTCATACAATGAAACTCGGCGTAGTAAATTTTCCGAAAATTGGTAACGGTGAAAATCAAACGAACACGTTTCAACTGTGACTGACGGATCATTTGACTTTAACGAATAAGAAAAAATAAGAAGAGAGTAGGAACATTGGATGAGGGTAAAACATTTCCTTGTCGTGGTAGCACTAACGTTTACCCGCTGGCTATTTTCATGCAGAAAAGCTGGAAAATATCAGCCCTGGTTTGGGTACAGCGAGATCAACTGTAGCTAGATACCACGCAGGATGGACTAAAATTAATTAAATGCGCAAAATTAAAAGTTAGAGATCATGGTTCAACTGAAAGACGAAAATCGTTCAATCTTCACTGCCTTGATTAACTCTAGCTCACACACGCCAAAATCATCGACCCGGCAGATCGATCCGATGCGATCTGTGCGAAACCGACGGCTGTTTCAAAAGCCTGAAATTGTGGAACGTCGTCAGTCTAATCTAATGTGTGTAACTGGAAATTCGTTGTCGATTTCGAATGGAAAATTCTGGATCTACTTGTCCCGAATCTTCCGTGACGTCACTACTGAACAAATCTACAAGTTGGTCAAGCAAAGATTGGGCACAAATGACGTTGAAGCTGTTAGTATTGTAACCAAGGGAAAGTATACGATTGCTCCTGCTTTTTTGGTAGTTCATTCATTGTATTTCGAACGGATCGCAGCAGAGTGAATAGTCGAAAACCGCGTGGAGGTGGAGTCTTGAGTGCCATTTCCTCCAGGCACTGCTGCTGCTTAGACCCAGCACCACGATAAGCAACACGCTCGGGAAACTGTGGGTAAAAATTAAACTGGGTATGTTATCCGTAAGCATTGGGGTGTTGTATCTGTCCTCTGATTGTCGAAATGATCTTGATGTTATTCAGAAACATGCTGACTCAATTGGATCCGTTCTATTACGCTTGAACCGACACGACCCTACTAAAGTAAGTAGTGGCCTTGTTGTTGATACGAGTCGATTACGTTTAACCGCAGCCGGAAGTGCTCTGTACGAGGCATTTTGTTTTGACGCAAACAAATCCAGTTAGGAACTCTCGACCTAGTACTGCTGAACGAACTAGCGCTTCATAACTTCTCTGTGATGGCGGCTGAGGATCCTATGGTGAAAATTGTTTCGATTGTGGAATATTCCAAGTGACAGGAGCGCACTTTTTGAGTGCGACTCGAAAGCTGAAACATTCCACTTTCCAGGACCAGACGAGATCCCGTCATCTTTGTTGAAAAACTGCTCGAACGAACTGGTGGTGCGTCTTTTAAAGCTGTTCTATTTTTCTCTGCAACAAGCATTGCAAATTCTTTGCTCACACCGATACACAAAAAAGGGGACAAGTGCAACATAGTTAACTGCGAGGAATGGCATCATTGTTGTGTGCTTGTTCTAAAGTTTTCGAAATATTCGTCAGAACAAATCGTTTTTGCATCGTGCAAAAAATACATTTCTAGTGACCAACATGGTTTTTATCCAAAGAGATGCGTCACAACCAATCTGTCGCAGTTCTTTTCGTTGTCCATTTTCCCTCAATGGATGCGGGGTTGCAAGTGCATACTGTGTACCCGAACTTCAAGGCTGTGTTCGATCGTGTAAATCATGACATCCTTCTACGAAAGCTGGTTAAACTGGGACTCTCTGCCATGCTCGTGAGAGGGTTTCGTTTTGTACCTGAACGGCAGAGTTGTATGTGTCAGTCTTGAATCATCACATTATGAGCAACTTCTTCTGGAGTGCTTCAAGGAAGCAATCTGGGTCCACTTTTATTCTTACTTTTTATTGCAGTTGTTTTATCGCGAAGTACACGGCTGAACTACACTGAAGTAAAAACCCGAATTAATCCACCTAGCGGTCAGACCCAACCTTTCTCTTTCGAACTTATTATTTGTTTGAATAGATTTGCATGAAACCTTCAATTAACAGAAAAAAATACACCATGATAATTTCTGCAGTAATTATTTTTCACTCTAAATAACGAACTTCTGGTAGCCAAAAGCATAAGTATACCGAAAATTTTGGTAGTAACATGAGATAAATATGTTTTAAATAGGTATATGATGCGATTTTTTTTGTTCCTGGTATAATCGAAACGTCACTTTACTCATATATAGGTCGATTTATACATGATAATAGATTCAACTTTTTATTCTTACTGATCGAACTCTGCAGGTTGTCTATCAGAATTCAAAATCCGATAGATTTCCTGTCAGAGCAGGTGTACCTCAAGGTTCAGTCTTGGGTCCAGTCCTGTACAACATATCCACTTCAGATCTTCCTGATTTGCCTCCAGGATGCACAAAGTCATTGTTCTACGATGACACACGCATTTCCGTAAAAGGAAAAAGTCTTCGTGTCATATGCAGTTGATTGCAGAAAAGTTTAGATATTTTTTCTTCCTACTTGCAAAAGTGGAAAATCTCTCGCAATGCTTCTAAGACTCAAATGATATTTTTTTCTCATAAGCCTAGGGCTTCTTTCCTCAAGCCAAACAATAATCACGTTGTCAAGATGAATGGGGTTATTTTAAGTTGGTCTGACAAGGTTAAGTACTTGGGACTAATTTACGATAAAAAACTTATTTTCAAAGAGCACATTGAGAGTATACAAGCCAAGTGCATCAAAAATACAAGATGTTTATATCCTCTCATTAACAGGAATTCTAAACTTTGTTTAAAGAACAAACTTTTGATTTACAAACAAATTTTTAGACCAGCAATGCTTTATGCAGTACCGATCTGGTCAAGTTGCTGTTCTACAAGGAAGAGAACGCTCCGAAGGATTCAGAGTAAAACTCTGAAAATGATTTTGAAGCGTCCTCCTTGGTTTGGTACACTCGAATTACATAGACTTACTGGTGTTGAACCATTAGAAGCTATGTCAAATAAAATTATTAACAATTTTCGACAAAAATCGTTGCAACCCTCAATTGCTACGATAAGCTCTCTTTATAGCCAATAAGTTAGCAATGAAGTTGGTTATAAGTTTACTTCCCCTTTTCTGACAAGTAGGTTTAAATCCCTACGAACGATAAGTCCTAATTGCGAAAGCAAACAAATCCTAACAATTAAAATTACAAATTTTTAACAGTATTGAGAAGACACCATTTGTGATTGGACACTCATTCTCATTACCTACTAATATTTATCATAAATACTTAAGCTACTAACAAATCCCCCCCTTAAAAAAAAAGAATCAACTTTTTGTAGTAGGAAAATTTTCCCTGATAAACAACAGCCTGAACAGATCAAATATTATTCAATATGAGAATTTGTGGAATAGTATGATACCCAGAGGCCAAAAATGAACTTCAGACGCCATTTTAAATTTTTGGATAGTAGCTTCCAGTTTCTTTACCCATGTGAGTTTTTCAGGAACCGGGATAATGCTTAGAGGCCGGGAATCAACTCTATACTTTATTTTGAAATCCGATTTTGGGACTTATGGTTTCTGTAAAACAACCTTAAATTGCCAAATTCAATCCAATAAAGGTATATTGATGTTGTGTCTGAAGTAATAATTGAAGTAGAAAATGTGAAATTTGATTTGTAATCACGAGCAATACCGGGAACGTTCAAATAGTACAGTATGTTTTGATCAATTTCAATTTCGTTTCTTCTAGGATGTTACGAGGCAACTACACCTTTTATTTGACACTAATTTTGTGAAAATCGGTTCAGCCATCTCTGAGAAAAGTGGGTGATTTTGAGTATTCTTCGGAATATGTTTCTTTTCATAACTAGATTTCACATTTTTAAACAGAACAGGCAAAGTAAGAGTCCGATTCCAAAACAAATCAATAGGGTCTTATGAGGCAACTAGACCTTCCATTTGACACTGATTTTATGAAAATCGGTTGGGCCATCTCTGAGAAACATGAGTGAGATTAAACAGTCTCTAGTACACGTTTCTTTCCATAACTTTTGAACCACATTTTCAATCTTTATGAAATTCAAAAGTTAGGAGTTTTCAAGGTAGCCAGTTCATTTGAAACCAATTTTGTTCAAATCGGTTGTGTAGTTTCTGAGATAATGATGTTTCGTGATTTTTACATTTTGATACATAACCTCTAAACTAAAAATCCGATTATAATGGAATTTGATAGGGTCTTAGGCGTCGTACACAAATTACGTAACGCTTAAAACCTAAATTTCAGACCCCCTCCCCCCCTATGTAACGATAAGTAACGTTCAACATGACTCCCCCCTGAAATTACGTAACGCTGGACAACCTGTCCCCCCCTCCTAATTAGCAATTTTGAGCAAACATCACAGTTATGTAACGGTATCAACTACCCCCCTCCCCCCTGTGTAACAATAAGTAACGCGGACTTAACCCCCCTACCCCCCCCCCCCCTTCTTGCGTTACGTAATTTGTGTACGACGCCTTATGGGACAACTAGACCTTTCATTTGCAATTAATTTCATGAAAGTCGGTCCAGCCATCTCTGAGAAAATCGAGTGAGATTGGGAGACCGTTACATATACACACAAATAGTAAACACTCAGCTCGTAGTAGCGACGAACCCAGCGAGCGATCACTCTGCGGCCTTTGACGCACCTTCGGTTAGGAGTTCCAAAAGTCACAGGAACTCTTAAATTGTTGTAACCTGTGTGAATCAGTGTTACATTAGAACGAAATTTCTTCCCAAAATGCTATTTTGACTCGTTTCTAAAAACAGACTAAGGCGTATTTTAGACATATAGGTGAGAGTATATCATTTGCTTTAACTGAAAATCTATTTTTTTTATGACAAATACTTTCGACTGAAAGTGAAACGTTTGTAACATATATCTAAATTTAAGCAAACACTTGGACAACTATACCTAATACACCATGTTTTCTAATCATGTTCGAAAATATTAGTTAATTTATACACAAACAATTAACTTCCTTAATATAACCACACATCCAACCCATTTGAGTGATAGGTCACTTCTCATTCCAATTACAAGCAGAACGCACCCTCGTCGATTTGCCTAAGGTCCTAAGACGTCTAGGGAGTTTAAAAGAAGACATTACTCTTCCACAAGCGGCGTTGGTGCGCCGTAACGATGGACGCCGAGTCCATGTTGTGGTCGAGGCTCGAAAATTATGTTGTTAAACGTTTAGTTTCTTTTATTAATGACCATTCAATTTATTTCCCACCCACCCCAACAGGGTGCCTACCGCTTTGGCGTTCCGCCGCGTCCTCTCATATTTGACTGATTTTTTACGCTACGGTGAGGCAATTTGTTAGGTTGTCGAAAGCACCGGCCAAGCGGTCCAAACACAATAACCGAAATGAGAAGAAGTGGGCTAAGGGCGACGGATCAGAATAAAATTGGCCATGAAGTTTTTGAAGTCATGCCATGAAGTCACTTTTTTTCTTGAAAATAATTTGAATCATCCGTTTGTTAGTGATGAAAATACAATTAAATTTTCTAAAAGCTTAACCAGTTCTGCAACCTAATTCATTCTACAACTTGCCACCCAGAGCATAAAATGAACCTTTACTGGAATTACAGCGTTGTTTGAGTGAAGCATTTTTAGCAATAAAATAAATTGAGAATTTATTTTATTGCTAAATAATTGATTTGGCCCATAGTGCACTTTTCGAGCAGTGAAGCAGTGGTATTTGGAGAAGTTTCCTGCGAGACTTCGTTGACCGATTGAACGGCCTTAGAAAATTACTTAACCTATTCCGCCGCGGCAGACGTGCCGTAGATCGTTGTTATTACTTATACACCCAAAACTATCAAACATTTGGCGTTATTTTTTACCACATTATTTCGAACAAGGCCCCGTTGTTTGTTTCTCTCGGCTCGTTTAGAGCGCCTAAATCCACCCCGAATTCCACCGGCCCTGTTGTTGATGGATGGTAATTAATTATATTTCGAATTACATTAGCTGCAGATGATTATTTGCTTCGATTTTTTCTGACCCTCTCCGCTCGGTTCCGTCGAACCCTTTCCAGTAAGAGCTCGTTAATGGAAGATTCATTGGTATTTCGGTATGAAATCTGGCTGCGAGCAAAGCCCCAAAGTCCGATGATTGACGAGTTGGATAAAAAAAAAATCGAACCTTCGCGTTCCATGATGGCTATTTGAAATACTGAAATTGATACTGTTGTTCCGTGAAATTGTTTTGACCTTTGCACTACGCTAATGAAACCAAGTTGGAATGCGTTTGGGGTAAGAGTCTCGCTGTGGGTGGGTGGCAAATTTTTGAATAGTTGGAGCGGTGTCAAGGATCAGCTGGCGCCAGAGCAATCAATATGATTTTTCGTCTATCGTGACTAACTATTCAGAATCATTTGTTCGTTCAGTTCGCGATGAGTCACGATCGTACAATATGTATCAGTTACCATTTTGCATAAAAACCGTATTAGGAAACCGTCTCAATAATCACACAGGGTTGATGTGGTATACGATTTCATTTTAGTCACTTTCCTTAAAAAAAGCTTATCACAACCAAACAATCTCGCGGCGGCAAGTCATTCGAGTAATCTTTTCCACTGCCGCGATGTCTCACAGCTCATAAACAACCCCAACCCGGACCGGGACCATCTCTATCTCTGCCCAGTGCCAGCATCCCAAACGCAACGGAATAACAAATTAAAACATCGGGTCGAATTTACGAGGAAAACGCGTAAAATCTCACGTGCTAGCGAAAAAGAAGCTTTCATCAACGTAATAAGGTATATGCGGCTTCATTAAAATTATTTTTCATTTCTTTATTACCCCGAAGGTTGAGGAAGCGTGAGGGAGGCGAGAGCCTGTCCCTTCACACAAGCCGTGCGCATGTATCCAATCATACACGATAGCAGTCCTCCGGAGGAGACCTTCGCGGAACAGAGTGTGTACACATTTGCGATGGCCAGAAGCCGCCTGCCTATCCGGGAGATATATCACCACACTTTTAATTGTTATGCGCGTCCACCTAATAATGTGACCGCGGACCGCGCCGGCAGTTTCTAACCGGGTTCGCTAGCGCAGCAACTGGCGGCCTTTTTGGGCCTTTGAAATCGTATCCTCTCAAATGAGAATTATCCCGAAGGGGTAAAATAACGAAATATCAAAATAAAAATAATATTTTCATAATGTCGCCTGCTTATCTACTATCGAAATCAAACATCTCTCACGAGGAGTGAGCTTCGTTACCTTTTTACTGTGGAAGGGTTGCACAATGGAGTTAAATGAAAATCTACATTTTTCGTAATTGTTGGGGTTGGGGTCACTTGTCGTGTTGAAAGATTACGTGAAATCGATGTATGTAATGTTAAAAAAAAAAGATCAATCATATTCTATATAATCGATGGTCTACCTGCAAAAGTTATATATCTGTGTCGCAAATTTTCTCCTCAAAAAAAAAAAAATAAATAAATCTATACATATAAAAATGCAGCTCTGTCTGTCTGTCTGTTCCATATAGGCTTGAAAACTAATGAACCGATCGGCGTGAAATTTTGTATATAGGAGTTTTAGGGGCCGCGAAAGGTGACTAAGATAGTTTGAGACCCCTCCCTCTTTTAGAAGGAAGGGGTCCCATACAAATGAAACACAAATTCATGCACATCTCGAAAACTAACTAAGCAAATGGAGCCAAATTTGGCAGGTGAATGTTTTTAGGAGTAACAAAATCAGGCATAATAGTTTGACACCCCTCCCTCTTCTGGAAGGGAGGGGTCCCATACAAATGAAACACAAATTCATACACATCTCGAAAACTAACCAAGCAAATGAAACCAAATTTGGCAGGTGGATGTTTTTAGGGGTAACAAATATATCCATAATCGTTTGACACCCCTCCCTCTACTAAAAGGGAGGGGTTCCATACAAATAAAACACAAATTTATGCACATCTCGAAAACTAACCAAGTAAATGGAACCAAATTGGGCAGGTGGATGTTTTTAGGGGTATCAAATATATCCATAACAGTTTGACTCTTTTAAGAGGAAGAGGTGACAAATGAAACACAAATTTCGCACAGCTCGAGAATCAATCCACCAAATAGAACCAAATTTCGCATGTAAATGTTTTTAGAGGTAACAAATATGTCCATAATGTTTCGACACCTCTCCCTCTTATGTGAGGGAGGGGTTCCAAACGAACGAAACACAAATTTCTGCACATATCGAGAACTAACCAAATAAATGGAACCAAATTCGGCAGGTGAATATTTTGAGGGGTAACAAAGTTGTCTATAATGTTTCGACACCCCTCCTTCTTCTGAAAGGAGGGGTTCCACTCAAATGTATGCAATTTTCGAAAAATGATCAAGCAAATGGAACCAAATTTGATATGTTGAGGTTTTTGAGAGCAAGAAAAATTTTCGACTCCAGACGCCATTAAATTTAAGATGAAAACTTCCGGTTTCTAACACTTATTATTCTTACAAAACATAAAAAGGAGTAAATTTACCTTTTTCGTCGACCGGTTTCGGGCTACGATCTTGCCCATCAGCTGGACGATGTCCGACTGTCCGATGTTTTGTAAGAATAATAAGTGTTATGTCCTGTCTCGCGTCGTCGCGGTATGTGATTGTTCTTACGTTGGCACAAGAAAATTAATAGAGTTCCGGTTTCTATCCGGAAAATTTCATATTAAAATCCAAGATGGCGACTTCCGGTTTCTGAAAAACAGCGGCAAATGACCAAATATGGGTATTTCCGGGATTATTATGATGCACTGAAGCCTCACTGAAATTGACCTCAGACAACATTTTGAATTGTAAGATGGCGACTTCCGGTGACTGGAAAAGAGACGAAAATGATCAAATACCACCTAATATGGGTATTTCTTTAACCAAAATGACGCCTAGAGGCCAAAAATTGTCTCTGAATACCATTTTGAAAGCTACGATGGCGACTTCCGGTTTCTGAAAAACAACGGGATATGACCAAATACCACCCAATATGGGTATTTCCGGAATCGTGATGATGCATTGAAACCACAAATCGACCTCCGACACCATTTTTAGTTGTAAAATGGCAACTTTTGGCAACTGCCGAAAATGACCCAAAAACAACTAAATATGGGTGTTTCTTTAACCAGAGGCCAGAAATTGTCTCCAAATGCCATTTTGAAATCCAAGATGGCGACTTCCGGTTCCTAAACAACAGTGGCAAATGACTTAATTACACTCAATATGGGTATTTCCGGGATTGTTATGATGCACTGAAGCCACAAATCGACCTCAGACAACATTATGAATTGTAAGATGACGACTTCCGGTGACTGGAAAAAAGACGAAAATGATCAAATACCACCCAATATGAGCGTTTCTCAAACCAGAATGATGCTCAGGGGCCAGAAATTGTCTCCAAATGCCATTTTAAAATCCAGGATCGTGACTTCCGGTTTCTGAAAAATAGCCTAAAGTGATCAAATGCCACCAAGGTTTCTTTAACCAGAATGATGCATGAAATTGACCTCAGACACCATTTTGAATTGTAAATGGCAACTTCTGGGAAACAGCCGAATACCACTACATATGAATATTTCCGTAATCGAAATAATGTATAGAAGCCAAGCATTGACCCTGGACACCATATTGAATTCGAAGATGACCACTTTCAGTTTCTGAAAAACAACGAAAATAACTGAATACCACCCAATATGAGTATTTCCGGAATAGAGGTGACGTACTTAAGGCAAAAGACGAGGATGTTGTCATTCCGATAAAACCAATAATTTCGAACGATATAAAAAAATCGCAAGAAATCAATGAATTTGGAATGTTGAAAATTATTAAATTAAACACAAAAATAGGCGGTACGAAGTTTGCCGGGTCAGCTAGAAAATAAATAAAATGAGAAAAACCCCTTTTTTGAGGACACTGGCGAGGAGACTTCCATTATCTTAGTCACATTTATAATTCCCTTCACAATCCTAATCCAAATCCTCGTTTCAAACCTTATTTCAATCTCAATTCCAGTCGCAATCCTTTAGCAAATTTTCAATGCTAATTCCTATTCCAACCTAATCCTCAATCGCAAATCAATACCAGATCCAATGCCAATATTGATTGTTATTAAAATACCAGTTCAAATTTCAACCTCGATCCCATTCTCAATCCCAATCCGAATCAAAATTCCAATCCCTACCACAATAATAATTCAAATTTCTGTTCCTAATTCTAAATCCAATTTCATCTCCAATCTGATTTCCAATTCGATCCCCAATTTCGATTGCACTCACACTCTCGCTACCAATCTCAATCTTGACTTCTGATCTAATCTGATCTTAATCCCAATCCCAATTTCAATCGCACACCTAATTCAAATCCTAATTCCAGACCTTATCTTAACCCCAAGCCCAATCTTCGTCACAAATATTATCTCGATATCAAGTCTTATTCCTATTTCAAAATTAATCTTCTGAATTTTAACTCTTTCCAATACAAACCTCAAATGGATTCTAAAGTTTGACACGGTTTTCAGATTTTTATGTATCAGCTGAAGGAGTTTAATTTTCTGAGCAAAACAAGATTTTTAAAAATATGTTTATCGTTGTACACTAAGGTCGCTTTTTACGCGGATTCCGGAATTTACGCGGTTTTTTTTTAAGCGGACTCCGGAGTTTACGCGGTTATTTTACGCGGATTCCGGAATTTACGCGGTTTTTTTTACGTGGCACGTGTTCCCCGCGTAAAAAGCGACTTTAGTGTACTTCAATTTTTAAAGAAAGAACAAAAAACTGCTCGAAAGATGTTTAATGACAGTTCGCCCACATACCGTACATGAGCGAACTGTCATTCAACACATGTTGAGCAATTTTTTATTCTTCATTCAAAAATCGAAGGACAACGACAAATATTTTTGACAAATCATTTTTTTTTTCAGAAAATGCATCTTTTTCAAATGATATATGAAAACTGGTATAGCGTTGGTATCCAATTCATAACGTTTGCGGAAAAAATGGACTTTTTCCAGATGGTGATGAAAAAAAAAACTAAGACAGATAATTGAGTTCGATAAATTTCCCATTAATGGTGATAATATTATCTTATTTGTAAAAAAATTCTAAGCCCTTGCGAGCGTCTTATGGCAGTTAACCGGAACATTCGCCATGGCGGACGAAAACATGCGTGTAGGCATGTTTTTAAGCTCTTTCTTCGTTTTTTTAATTCCTCCTACGTTTTCGCGACAAAATTGTTGAAATAGATCTTGCGCTTCAAGTTTGCCCAGAAATTCTCGATGGGACGCAGCTGGGGGACGTTGAGCGGATTCGCCCAACTTCGGTACCACATCGATATTCAGGCGCTCCATCTCCTCCAACGATCGCTTAGAGTAATGGGACGACGCCGAATCTGGCCAGAACACCGTGTCTTCGCCCTTATGGTATTTTTTGATGAACGACGTGACTTCTGGCAGGCACTTTGAACTATAAATTTCCCCGTTCACGGCCAGCTCGGAGTGAAAGGAGAGCAACTTTGACATCTCTTTCTCGCTTATTATCAGCCACAGTCGCACCTTCTTGGGGAACTTGGTGTGTGAAATAAATTTCACCTCGGTGCTCACTTCCTTTCCTTCGTGGGAGAAGTGAAATATAAAGTTCCCTGCCAGTCGTTGCCATCCAGGGTAAGATAGGTCTCGTCGTCCATCATCTTTGACACGTCGCGATTCGCTGGGAAAATCGACTTAACCAGCTTATGCAACCGCTGTCGCTGCGTCATTGCCTGCAGCTCCTAGACCAGTGGACGGGACTGCCGCTTCCTGACATGTATGTTCATGTTCTCTAGATACTTTTTCACTGTTTTGTTTGCACCAACCTCCCGGCCAAATGCACGCAGCGATTTAGCCACCTTTCTCTTGGTCTTCCTCTTCAGCATCCTTTGAAGCTTCTTGTCGCTCAGGGTCGTTGGCCGTCCGGAAGCGGACTTTCTTTGGATGCTCTGATCGTTGTCCAATAGTGTCGTACCCGGCGTCCACAAAGTGCTGCGCGATGTTCGTTTTTGACGCGGCGGTGTACCGTTCTTTGAACGCGCACCCTTCTGAACGGAGTAGCTTCACTTTTTTAGCCATCACAGTTAGAGTTTGACTGATAGAGCTGTAATTTTTTTTTATAACTCATGGGTTACTATGATTGATGATGCATGAGTAGTTTCGCCAATGCGATTGAACGTAAACCTATGATCGGCAATTTTTGTCCATTTTTTTCACCGCAAACGTTAAAACGTTTTGGTACGGCCTCTGATCGAAAATGTTTTTTTTTTTAAATTTGTTGCCCTCATCAGCTAGTGTGGAATTTACGCATCGAAGGTGTGCTGTATTTATCGTGCAGATAATTAATAAAAACATTTAATCAGACCTTTGACAGTTAAATTAATTTGAATAAATAAATAAATAAATGAATACATAAGTTTTTAAATTATTATCAACTTACGAATAGGAAAATTATCTCACATATTAATGGGTGTTGTAAAAATTATTTCCAAAATAACGGGCCCGCCAGTTTCCGGTTCCTCATATCATTCAATGAAAACGGTGATTTTAGCGCATCGAGAGTTAATGCTCTAAGGGAACCAACCCGTCGTGATTGGTTCCATCGCCTAAATAACCGGTATTTCGATTTCGATTTCGATATCGCGTGAAGGAAGTCCAAAAAATTTCGAAGACACTGAATTGGAAGAATTGCTCGATTAGAAACCATACCAACCGCAGGAACAGCTTGCTTCGCAATTCTCCATCAGACCTTTTTCCAGCGATGTTTTGGGAATGATACAAGGAGGTAGTACCGGAGGAGTGGATGGAGTGTACAGTGTGCCCCATCTACAAAAAAGGCGACATGTTGGATTGCTGCAACTACCATGCAATCACGTTGCTGAACGCCGCCTACAAGGTACTCTCTCAAATTCTGTGCCGTCGACTATCACCGTTTGCAAAGGAACTCGTGGGGCAATACCAAGCGGGATTTATGGGTGCCCGCGCCACCACGGACCTAATACTCGTGGTACGGCAAGTCCTACAGAAGTGCCGTGAGTATAACGTGCCCACACATCACTTGTTCATCGATTTTAAATCAGTATACGACACAATCGTTCGAGACCAGCTATGGCAGAATATGCACGATTACGGCTTTCCGGATAAACTGACACGGTTGGTCAAGTCGACGATGGATCGGGTGATGTGCGTAGTTCGAGTTTCGGGGACACTCTCGAGTCCCTTCGAATCTCGAAGAGGGTTACGGCATGCTGATGGATTATCGTGCTTGCTATTCAACATCGCTTTGGGAGGTGTGATACGTAGGGCTGGTATCGACACGAGTGGCACGATTTTTAGAAGGTCTGTTCAGCTCTTTGGCTTCGCCGATGACATTGATATTGTAGCACGAACCCTTGAAAAGATGACGGAGACGTACATCAGACTGAAGGCTGAAGCCGGACGAATTGGACTGGCCATAAACGCTTCGAAGACCAAGTACATGAGAGGAAGAGGTTCCAGAGAAGACAGTGTTAACCTCCCGCCACGAATTCATATTAGCGGTGATGAAATCGAGGTGGTAGACGAGTTCATGTACCTGGGCTCACTGATGACTGCTGACAACGACACCAGCAGAGAAATTCGCCGACGCCTTGTGGCAGGAAATCGTGCCTACTTTGGACTCCAGAGGACGCTCCGCTCGAATAAAATCCGCCGCCGCACGAAGTTAACCATCTACAAAACACTGATCAGACCGGTAGTCCTCTACGGCCACGAAACCTGGACTATGCTCGTGGAGGACCAACGCGCCCTTGGGGTTTTCGAACGAAAGGTGTTGCGTACCATCTGTGGTGGAGTGCAGATGGAAGATGGATCATGGCGGAGGCGGATGAACCACGAGTTGCATCAGCTGCTGGGAGAACCACTCATCGTTTAAACGGCGATAATCGGGAGACTACGGTGGGCTGGGCATGTCGTTAGGATGTCGGACGAGAACCCGGTGAAAATAGTTCTTGATAACAACCCGACTGGAACAAGGCGACGGGGCGCGCAGCGAGCAAGGTGGCTCGATCAAGTGTAAGACGACCTGCGGGACCTCCGCAGACGACATGGCTGGCGAGCTGCAGCCATGGCCCGAGTTGAACGGAGACGACTTCTTCGAACAGCAAGGGACACTTCAGCCTGGAGCTTACTGGTAAGGTAAGGTAAGGGTTCCTAAAAATTTGAAGCCAATGGACGTTGAGCGTCGTTTTTTTTCTCCTATGTACAACTGCTTGTGCAGCAAAAAAGATAGGTTTTCTTCATCGCATCATGTTGGGTGATGAACAAAGGATTCATTACAGCAACCCGGAGAAAAAGATTTTGATTGTAGAACTAAATGGAGAAATAACCTATTCTCAATAATCCACCCAAAGAAAGTCAGGGGACTGCTTGATCATCGGCTAGGATGATGATACACGCTGCGAAGGTTATACTGGTGTTATATATTATAAGCAGTTTTTTATTATTATTGCAATTTTAAATTTGTGTTGGAAACAGATCTAATCTTAAGCTAATTAACAAATTAACATATATTTAATTTATTCCCGAAAGTATTCGTAAAACGTTTTTTGTTATTCCATGTTGTTTCTCTTATGATTTTTTTATCATACATATAAAGACGGTTCCGTAGCCCTTAAGTTGTACGATATCTTTGAGCTGTTGAAACCGAACGGAACTACCACTGGGAAATAACATCGACTTTATTTGATGCGCACTGCACGAAAAACGGCAATAATACGAGTAGAAGCACGAAAAAGTAGTCTGACTGCATGACAACACTCGGCTTCATACTGCCAAAGTCATTAAAATTCAGAAACGCTCAAATGGAAAGTCCTACCCATTCCGCCTTCTGGTTGTTACTTGATCCGTTCGATAACACATGGTTTGGCAGTTCTGATCTTATGAAGACATCGAAAAATGGCTTGATTTGTGGATAGCCTCAAAAAACGACCACTTTTATCGTAAGGGTATTCGAGCTCTACCAGAAAGATGGGACAAAGTTGTAGCTGATTTATGGACATGGATGATTTATAGTTAACTGTTTTTCCAAATAGAGATGCATTTTTAATAAAAAAATGAACAGTAAGATGTTAAAAACATAATTGCGCATAGTATATTCAAAATGTCAGCCTCTCATATAAAATTGCCTGGAAAAGTGGGTGATGTACTGGTTTCATTATGTTTATTTGTACAGTAGTTTACAATCGATGGTACCGTGCTGGATCGAAACCCGTACAGTATCGAAATCCGTACACCTTGAGGTTTTTCTTCAGTTTTAAACATTATAAAAGTGAATACTCATATGATAGTTGAATGTACATATCCGTTGAGTTGCTGGCCTTCTGTTAAATTAAACTATGCGCCAGTAGGCCATGAAATAAAAATATTAAAAATGAAAAATCAATCGTGTATCGGTTTCAGTTGTCATTTAGTTTTATCGTTAGAGAATTTACTACGGAAACGTTCTTTAGATAAAAACGATTTTCAAGTGAATCTTTTTGAAATAGATGGAAAAGGTAAGTCTTTGTCATTTTCGAGCTGTTTATTGTCTAAAAAATAGTGTAAGTTGTATTTATTCAACAAAAACTGTGCCGTACGGATTTTGGTTCTTTTTATTTGCTTGAATCGAAATCCGTACAGCGTGTGTATCATGCATATATTGTTGAACTTTCTTCTTGTTTTCAGCATATAATGGAAGAAAACAAGTATAAATAAACGGCAAACAATTTTAAACGAGCTGTGACTGAGGTGCGCAAAAGAAAGTCGTACCGGAAGCTTCGAGAGGTTCCGGCGTTCCGGTTACTACGAAACGCTACGAAAATTGCACTATTTCAGCTAATATCAAAAATTAGAAAACCGTGTGAAACTTTAGGAGCCAGTTGATCCTCAAAATATACTTATTCGGTAATTTAAAGATAAATTATAAATAAAAGATGTTCATTTTTGTACTTCTTCATCTATACGGAGTTTGATTTATTGTTGTATGGACTTTGATCCAGTCTATATCGCGTATGTACGGATTTCGATTCAAAACATGTTCTATTTAAACATGATTTTTTCGAGTTTCGGAGTGATTTTAATCATTTTGCTGGAAAATAGTGATAAAATATAAGTAGACCTATAACTAAACATGTCAGTTTAAAGCAATATGTGATTTCTTGATTTTATATTGACCGTCGAAGATTATCATGTGCTTAGGTGTACGGATTTCGATCCAGCACGGTATGCAGAAAAATATTTTTCTTCAAAAATGTATGTCTTGAAAATATAGTAATTATTGTGAAAATAAACTCACTCACATTCACATTTTCAATGCCGAGCATAATTTCCATCTCAATCCCAACTTTAATCGCAATCTTGATCCTATTGCTGTCTTCAATTCCAGTTTCAACGTCAATCGTAAACTCATTTTCAATCACAATCCTTTTTCTAATCCCAATTTTAATATCAATTATACCAGTCCCAATCCTAATTGCATTCTCATCCCAATTTTAATCGTAACTCCATTTCCAACCTCATTTTCTGTTCAAATACGAATCTCTTTTCCGATCCTAATGTCAATTCCAATTTCAATCCCAATCAAAATCCGAATCTCAATCCCAACCTCCATTCTCAATCCATCCTGTAATTGTTATGAATTGACTTTAATGAAACGAAAGTATCAAAAACGTCAAAATCTTTCAATCTGCGAAGGAAACATATCAATATTTCAAGCATCGTATTTTATTGAAGTAAACATTCCAGTTCATCTATCGCTGCCACGTTCGATGAATTCGCAGATGGAACTGATATGCGTTTCACAGCAGTATATTACTAAATCAAACATAAGATACAGAATACACTATTTGGAAAAACAAAAAAAAAAAAAGTTTTCCCTAGAGCTCAAAAAGATGCCTCAAAATATTACAGCTTTTTAACCGTTGCTGCGGTTATTGGTGCCGCTAGTGAAGGCAGAAGTGCGTCGAAAAGTCGCTCTTAGGGTTTGTCCCTTCTACGTCCGTTTACGAGAAAACTCATTTAGGTCATTGGAAAAGCAATCTTTGATAGGGACACAAAAACTCGCAGAAGTGGTCAAAAAACTGTAATCTTCCTTTTTTTCCCGTTTGAGCTCTACGGCAAAACCTGGTATCAATCTGAATTGAAGTTGAACCATCGATTGTAAATCCGAAGATAAAAGTTATTAAAAGTAATTATTATTCTTTTGAAGTACAATCAAATCGTCGAAAAATAACTTAATCTCTATTACAAGTCTCAAGTTCAGTTCTAGGCCATAAGTTCGAATCCAAGCAGAAAATTTGAATAAAACTTCAAATCTTTTATAAGAACCACGATTAGCTTACAAACTGTAATATTTGCACACACAAAAATTAATCAATCATTTTTTTTATTTTTGACGTAGGACTACGTGAAAATTGAATTTGTTAAACAGTGAAAATTGAATAAAAGTTTCAAGGTCAAATTTTCACCAACAATGTACCAATCATATGCGAGCACGCCTGGCACAGACATCATGAATAGACACCAACTGCCTGCTGAGATATCCTGTATAGCAGTGGCAAAAAAATTTGACAGAATCTCCCCGTCCCAATAGGTCAACTAATGTTAGCTTTCATGAGCCTAGACTATTTTGATGTCTTGAAGGTGAAGCTTTTTCGGAAAGTTCATCAGACAGTATTACGTTCTGCTGTTAATAAATATGTTAAAGCTAATAAAACTGATGTCTTGAAGGAGAATATAGTGGCACAGGCAACAGTACTGCACCGAGCAATGTATGAACAGAGCGCTGGTTACTCGTCATCTATCAGTGCCGAAAAACTCGAAATTCATTTTTGTGCAGTCAAGCCAAGTGAAAACTACATTGACGCTGTTGACGCACAATGAGGCGTGGAACACAATCGAATTGTCGTTTGAATTGTTTTCTTCTTCTTCTTCTTGTTTCGTATAGCAGCAAATATCAGAATTCAATATGATTTTTCGGGTGCCGCAAAATATGCTGCGCCGCCGGGGACAACAAAATGCGTTGTTCATTTTTGAACTCTACACTCTGCTTCTTTCAGATTTATTTAAATAACTGAATATAGGGTATTAAAAAGACAATAGAAAACCAAAATGCTCCATACAGATCTTTGAATAGGTAGTTATACGAGCTGTACTGATGATTATATTTTACTAGCTAAATGAATTTAGTCCAATATGACAATACTAGCTGCATCTCGCGGTGGCGGTATAGAGGAAAACCAAATTCATTTCATCTTGATATTAGAGTTCCGACTTTAGTATTTGTATTTTTCTATTGAAATTTTTTTGAATTAGCATTTGCAAGAAAATAGTACATTCCATAACCTTACTTGGAATTGAACAACGCTATGCAAACATTAATTGCTGAGGCTAATGTTGTGCATCACTCTAGCCCAGTTTATTTTCGAAGATAACGGACATATAACTTTTAAATATGGTATCTTCGTTGTTTTTTGGTATCTTGAAACTGATCAAATTTTTTTCTGATTGATTCTGTATACTGATGAAATGATTAAATTGACCTGAATTGAATGTTAACATGTTCATAAATTTCTATGTCATATTCAAATTTTCTATGAATATTCATTTTCTACTAAAACTGTACTTCGTTATCGATGTTTTTTCCACGAGCTTGTGTTGTGCAAGAAAAAAATTAATGTGACATCTTTGCCGCTTTGTAATCGGTGAGCCAACTTCAACAAGATAAAAAGATATAGAAGGAAGTTTAATTTCTATCAAATCTTCCAGAAACCAAATTCAGGGGGAAATTGAAATTTGGGTCTAGAACTCTATAGCAATAGTTTAAGGTGACCAAAATTTTCGATGCTATCAAGTACATAACTTTTTTATTTTTGTAGATAAAAAACCTTGTTCTACAATTTTATAGCTCCAAGAATTTTAGGTAACTCTGTAAAAAAAAGTTTTTCTCTAAAACATTCCTATAGAGCTATAGACCCAAATTTCCCCCTAAATTTGATTTCTATACCATTGTGAATGGTCAAGAGAATATTTTTTTGTTCTAAGATAGAGTGCTGCAAAGAAATAATCATAATACAGACCCCGTTCGATTTTGGCAACACGCCAGATTTTTTTCTGTACCAAAATCGAACCATGCCAAAATTGAACGGTTCTTTTTTCATGACTTTTCAAGTGGTCAAAGACGACCTGAACAGTGGAAATGGCCACCAATGAACTAGTTTTAGTTCCAAGTCGTTTGAAGTGTCGCTTGATGAATTTGGGCTGACGACCTAGATACTTGCTATAACTTCCCAAAATAAAATACTTTCCTTTTGGAAGATGTTGAGCTTAAATTGGTTAAAATGAATCAAGCAAACTACAAAAGTAAAACGAGCTCAAATCAAACATAGTTTCAAAATAAAAATATAAAATTATTGTAGTCCTACGTCAACTATGCGGTCGTGTCTTGGATACCACCCTGCTACTATTTGCTTTCTGGTTTAATTGAAGTAATAACTAATTATCTAATAGATAAATCGTCTATAATCAGTAAAGTGAACTGCCATCGCAAAAAGATTTTCAAGTGTAAGAAAACATCCATAAACGACGTAGCTTTTTTAAGGTTTTTTTGACACCCTCCTCCTCCATCTTAGCATGTCGTCACATAGTCCGACCCCCCTCTAGATAATTACGTAGCTTTATAACAACCCCCCCCCCCTTCCGTGATAATATTTTTGCAAGTTTTATTATCAAAAACATACCTTGTATCCAGGGCCGGTCTTAGTCGCTGGGGGCCCGGGGCAGTTATTTTCATGGGGCCCTCTCTTCTTAAAAATTTAGACGTAAGCTAATTTTTTAAGAAAAGAGGGCCTCACGAAAATATCTGCCCCAGTTTTCACGTCTGGCCCTGGACCAGGGGGACCCCTCCTGTCGAAAGGCCCGGGGCATTTGCCCCCCCTTAAATCCGGGCCTACTTGTATCATAAACGAACAAGGAAAGACAAGAAAGAAATAAAAATGACCCTGAACAGACAAAACAATGATAAAGAGAACAATTAGAAACATCCAATTTTTATTCTTAGATTCAATCTTTACTACAAAGCTTGGTTCTCTCCCTCGTCGTATCGAATGCTACGTCATTTTTGGATGTGCCCTAAATAAAAGTGTCAACGTCCAGTAGTTCAAAATGTTTGATCAGAGATCTACTACCGACAAGTTTCAATGAGGGGTATTCGTAGGTCGATAATCTTCGACTTGTCATTTCAGATGGAACCGACAATAATAATAAGTTAACCCCTCCCATTCTGAAAAGAAGAAACAGTAGTCCTAATCACAGCATAGATCATAAATTGGTAGCAAGGGTTAGAAATTTCAAGATTACCAACGGAAAATACTTTCATTATGGCTTTTTAAACCTAAGCTTAAACCTAAGTGAAAGACTTGGTCACACTTCTAGCTAAGTGTGATCAAGAGAGTTGTCTTTCTCCTTCGGAGAGTTTTTTCTGTCATCTTTTTCTTGCCGATTTGTGTTTACCGCACGCATGATTCACTCCGGTGACAGTAATATGTGGATCGGTAAACATTTGCAAAATTAGCGGTGTGTTAATTAATCTTCGCTTTGTCGGCAGCATGGAATGCATATTTTACACAATCTTTGTGTGCTGATCTGGTTTTCGGTCGGTAGTAGCCGACTCGGTTGTGAGAAAGTGTCTAATTTGTTTGGTTTCGCTCGGCCGTGAGTCAGTGTATGTAATTCCCTCATCGGGGCATTTTTCGACTAGTTTTATGTTGCTCAATGATTTTGAGTCGTAGAATCGCATTACTCGCAGCCTTTAAACATCGAATGCAGTAGCATAGGCGAGTAATGGATTATGACTATCACATTCTGGGCACAAGTCACAGTCTCTAATTTATAGCCAACATGATTAGAAATGATTACCTCGATCGAAACCGTGCACAAGCTGGGTAAGCTTGGAAGTGGTTATTTTTCTAAGAAATCGTGAAATTATCATACAAAACTCGTCTAAACCTGGCAGGCCAAACTCGTATGCTATCACGTACGTAAAATATTAACTAATCTATCCGCAGCCGTGTCAAAAATGTACGGCACAGGGCTGACGGTTGCGTATGTTTTTTTCTTCTCTTCTTCCATAAAAGTGAACCCCATTATCTGCAGGCAATGATCTTAATTGTTATTGTGTATACACCTTCCATTGACTAAACTGAGCATATAAAAGATTTTATTGTTTGTCACTTTGTAACGTCCGTAAAGGTACCCCCGTGTGTGCCACGGAGCTTAGCCAGCAGCGACATATCATTACAAATGACTTTTTTGGCTGTTTTAAAATTCAAATGACTTCTCTGAAAGCTGAGACGGTTTAAATTTAAAACTTCATTTAAAATACGGGCATCCGCTGCTGCTGCCACAGCGATCCGTCCCGATGTTGTTGTTATTGTTGGGCTGCCGTGAAGGATTCCCGAAAGCCTACTCTTAATTTTGTGGTTGGCTGGGTTGCGGGCAGGCGAGTAAGCATGCGTCGTAAGTAATTGCTGAGCTCCTGACTGCGCCTACACTGCGATATGGATGATGCCTAACCCAGATCCATTCTCGGGGCTCGGGGTATTATTATTGCATCACTATGCATGACGTGACTTGCCTATTATCATACGGAACGCGGAGCCCTGAGCGAAACGACTCCGATGCATGGAAGATTTTTCCCGAGCCGAACGGCCGCCTGTCACCGTACAACTGATCCTAATCAGTGGTAATTCAATAGAAATTAATTTATTATTCCTTCCATTGACTGAATGGATAAACGTGGTTTTGTGAATGAAGCGATCGTTGGTTTTTTTTCCGTAGTGGAAGATTAAGTGGTACGTGATAATTCCAGGAATAACTGTCGTTGGTAATCTTTTGTGGCAGGCAGATCAGTTATGTTATTTTGTAAATGATGAATGCTCTAAAGATTTGGATGCCTCTGCAGTGTTTTATCTGTTTGCATGATTGTGTGTATATGCTCACATAATATAGAAGTCAAACTAGGACTACAAAACATTAATTAGAGCTTTGCAGTGCAACGAATTGATGGTAATTTTAGTTTATATCCTGAATCATTCTACGCTATTTCTAGAATCGAGCGTTTGTAATGCGTCTAGGTCAAATAATGCTTCCAATTCGACATTTTCACCATAACAATTTGACAGCAATTGATGCGCCTCGATTCAAGATTTCTTCGAATTGTAGAAAGAGCAATACTTAGAGCTAATATAGTTATCTTTAACGAAGAATAGGTTCAGAATACAAAAAACAGCTTTGATGCGATAATGTTGACTTGACAGATGTCCATGACTATTGATTATCGATACTGATCAATTAATACGATTAATACGAGCACTTACTCCTATAGACATCTACTGGAAAACGGAGGAAGCAAAGTTGTACACCTAATACAATCTTTAAAACTAAAAAAATCTGGTATTTTAATACCGACAGTGAAAAGTTAAATTTGAGGATTGTCACAAATCGTGATATACAGGGTGGCAGTATGATTTTATACAGGGGGGTAGTAAAATTACAATGTTCTTTGTTGAGTTCAAATGCTTCACCTTTGTGTTTGATAACGGCCCGTAGACGCGTTTCGAAGTCATTGCAAGCCACTCGCACAACTTCGTTCGGCATTTCGTCCCAAATCTTCACCAAACGGTTTTTTAAATGTGTCCAAACTTGAATGCCTAACGTCGTTCAACTTTCCTAGCATGTATCCTCAGATACTGAAGTCTAGCGGGTTAAAACCCAATGACGACGCAGATGAACTTCAAAAGAAACAAGGCAAATTCTGCTCACACCACTTCTGAACGATCAAGGCCATATGAAATGGTGCTGAATCCTGTTGAAAGCAAAAACTGTCTTTTCCAAAAAGCATTTTAGCGCAAGGATGCAAATGGCCTTTGATAACGTGTTGCAAGCAGTATTCTTTGTTTCTTTTCACGTCCTTGCCAATGAATAGCAACGGTCGATATACCTCCCAAAACCATCACAACTAACGCATTTTGATAGCGGTCGATTGCGCTTTCATCGGCTGGTATATCACGAAGACATGCTCCATAAACACGGTCATTTTGCTTGTTTAAAGTTGCCTCCAGAGTACACAACTCGCGTGCGTCTTCAGCAGCAACCTTTGTTGGGAACATATTCAGTGTTGTTTGGAGGGCTAGGGTTGATGTTGGCGTTTTGTTACAAGCTATCTGCCAACTTAGGAGCACTCATTTTGGGATTTTGTTTGATCTCCTGCAGAATTATGCGATGGTGACGGTCTGTGAGCTTTGCCTTACACCCTCTTCCAAGAGCTGTTTCCAAAAAGTTTGTTTTCTTGAAGTTCTGCAGCACGTACTGAACAGACGATCGTGGTCGTTTCACAACTTTTGCGATTCTAGACAAGCTTCGTTCTTCTCTACTAAGGTCCGCAATTAGTTTGCAAACTGCGACTGGGATTTTGATATGAGCAACGGACATTTTCTGAAAACAAAAGTTGAAAACGTAATATGCAACACAAAAAAAACGTACTGCTTTGAAAACCTTACCGCTCCTGCAACTGTAAACACTGTAACACACTTTAATGCCATGCAACAGATCCGAATTATGCCGACTGACAGATGATTGATTGTTTACATAGCTAATTTTCCTTCCTGATTTCCTTCCTAAGCTAATTTTTTTCCATTACGATTTTATCGAACACAATATTTTTTTAAAATTATTTATATCGGTAAACAAGACAGAGGACAAAAAGTTGCCCAACTTTTTGACAAAGTGTGGTAGTCAAACTTGAACTACCAAAATTATATGGTGGTAGCCAAGACACGACCGCATGGTAGACGTGGGACTACGCAGATACAGAATTGTCACCTAGATGAGTTCCTGACTGAATGTTTTTGTATGATTTTTGAACGGTTTTATCAAACATTTTGGGAAAAATCATTTTTTCTGTGAATTGAAAAACTGAATGCGATGATGAACCAAACCATGTAAAAAATTCAAAAAAAATAAACCTACAAAAATAAAAAAAAATACAATATGGAAGAATGTGGGAATCGAACAGAATTGCAAAAAGTGCAAAAGAGCAGTTTTGTAGCTTAAAAAGTCATTTTTTCACGTTCACGTACAGAAATACTATATATAATATTATCTTTCACTTTAAGGTTGAGCACTTTGGCTTTTGCAACATCGATTTTTTTTGGGACACCCTACTACTACATGTATTTAGATAGAAAGAAGAGTGGCTCTGACATCCCCTTCTCGCTGATTGTTAGCCTCAGCAGTACCTTCTTGGGGAACATGTGGTGTGTCGAAGTGCCCTGCTAGTCGTTGCCATCCATATTCGCCAGGTAATTTTTTCAGGTTGGCCGGTGGCACCAACCTTTCTACCACTTTTCCCTCGGTCTTCCTCTTCCGATCGCTTAGGGTCATCGACCGTTTGGAATTGGGCTTTCATTCGATGCTTGGATTGTTGTCCAACAGTGCCAATATATTTTGGATACCGAAACGGGAATTTCCGGTGTCCACAAAGTGTCACACGAGATCTGTTTTGACGCAGCGTGGTACCGTTCTTTGAACGTGCACACTTCTGGATAATGTAGTTTTACTGTTTTCGCTATCACAGTTAGAGTTGGAGGTATTTTTTTCTGCTGACTCATGGGTTACTATGATTGATGCTGCATAGGTTGTTTCGTTAATGCGTGTAAAGGTAAACCCATGAGAAATCGACAATTTTTGTGCATTTTTAATGCAAACGTTAAGGCCCAACAGTTTTGTCTCCTCGAAAAAAGTCTCCATCCAAAATTTAAACTTAATCGGACTTCTGGTAAGGCTTCACTTACAGTGTCACCAACGAAAAAAACGCACAAGAGTAGCTCCTGAAGTTTTCGAAATCAAAATTTTATTTGATAGCAAATCGCTTAGAAATGCATGAAATCTGTAGCTTTATAAACTCTCGCTCAACGACATCCATCAAAAAGCGGCAATTTTAAGTTTCGAGCATAGAAAAAATTACTTTTTTTGGTTTTGTCCGAGAATTCTGGTGGGTAATTACCCACAGGGATATTTTACGAGTGGGTACTACTACCCACACTACCCACACCAACCGCCGGCCCTGTTCGTTGATACTGTGCATAACCAGCGGTATACAGTAGGGTGGCAATGACTGTAGGGAAAAAATTGATCATCGAATTTCAAAAACCGACCATGTACCTACATTTTGTTCATTGGCCAAAAAAAAATTAATCTGTGCAAAATTTCAGCTCAATCGGACATGATTTAGGGGTGCCTCAAAGCGCTCAAAGTTGTAATTTTTCGACCTACGAAAATCTACCAAGAAGGGAGTACAAGAAATTGGGAAAATCGAAACTTTTTTTCGATGCTAAATGTCTTAAAAATGCATACAACGTGGAGATCTGGTGTTACCTCGAAAAAAAAAAATCCACGAAAGAATTCCACATTCCACGTGGACTGATTTTTAACGATGTTGATCCACCCCTCCCCCTCCGTGGACTGTCCATATAAGTTCTTAAAAAAATTGTATGGACTGCGGACATTATACCAACCCCCCCCCCGCCCCTCAAGCTATCCACGTGGAATGTGGATGGCCCCTTAACCGTTTTCTGGGCAACCGAAACTGGCTTCTAAAATGATCCATAACTCATTCCAAGCCAAATTTAAATCATTTTATTGTTCATTAGGTACCTCAAACATGACTTCCATTAGAGTGGTTCATTTATTTTTCACTAGAGTGAATTGAGCTGAAATTTTGCATAGATTATTTTTTTTGGGCCAATGAACATGGCCGGTTTCTGAAATTTGACATAACCTTCTTCGTTGCCACCCAGTATACATATACGAAAAAAATCCAAATTCTAACAGAAACGTTCGGCACTTGCTGCTCACAATGCAATGTCTTAAAGAAGACGATTATAGTTTGACATCATGGCAGAATTTCGACCTTCATACTCATGTCTGCCATCGACAATATCAAACACGCAACAGTCTGCTCCTATCCGACACTAGAACGGGAACATTGTCTACTTTCAAGCCGCAACGCGACATGATACACATGATGCTATATTGTTGCATTTGTGAGAGCGTTGTACAATCGTATAAGGAAACTGGGACAAACTGTGGGAGCTTGAAATAAAGGAGGGACTATTCAGAAGATGGCTCTAAAACAAAATGAATTGCGATTTGATTTTCGCACATTAGTAGGGGAACTGCTCCATTATTCATCACATTAAGCCGATATTCACGAAGAATACACGGATTAAACACCAATTTTTTACGAAATCATTGAAAAATAAACAAAATACGCTTACATGCTCTCATGGAACCATTCAGCATTGTATATTTAGTAAACTTAGCTAGATTTATCCTGAATTTTGTAAAACAAACCATTTTTCACAACGCTTCCATATCCATCTCAAAACTTGAATCATTACTCAATTATTCATCTCACTACGCCCCCATATTCAGCACACTGTTAATCATGAAAGAATCGCCCGTCGTAATAAGTTACCTAGATATCCGCTGTAGTTGTTCAAGTGCAAAATTGGTAGCCTAGGTAACCACTGCAGTGCTGACGATTCATGTCAATTATGTCGGAATAATTCAACATTTTCAGTATGATTTTTTCGTATTAACAGAAACTGATTTGGCAACTTTTGATTTTCTTCAACGCAGTGAAAACAGATGAAAATACATACAGTTGAAATTTGGGAATTGTAGAAATTCATCTCATATATTTCTGCTAATTCAAGCCTGTTTTTCGAAAATTTGAGGTGAACATTTCAATGATTAAAATATCTAATATTAAATCTTAGTGTAGTGAGTGATTTTGTTTGGTGATTAAAATGAAAAGTGGTCCGCTAGTGATGAAAAAGACTTTGGTTGGCTGCTGAACGAGTCCCGTTTTAGCCGTACAGAACAATTGTTTTCAGAGGTAGGGGATTGAATTAAATGAGTTTTTGAGTGCAGATGCCCGACTATAATATCAAATTTAGAGCTTTTAAGTGAGTTTTTAAGGATTCTACTTTATGAAAAATCTGAAGTGAACTAGAAGAATCCATTCCATGGATTAGTAGATTGGTTTAGTTATAAAATATGCGTTTTTCCGGTTTTCAATTGTGTTTTAATGTTGTATGACATGAATATATGGGCTATGATGGAATATGGAGCAGTTCCACTATTCCAACATACGTAATAAAACTTTTACGTACGTGAGAAAATAAGGCAACGTAACAAAAAGGCGTTGCCCAGGACAACTTTCCCATTCGATTGTGTCAGAGCGTTTATAGCACGCGATCTGACCATGACGCATTTATGAGATAATTGAATGAAAATTGCAATTGCTTTCAGCAGCCCTTTTCAAGGCTACTACATGTATTTGGAAGAAACGAATGGTTATTTTAAAAAAATGTGCAGTAGTATGATGTTCATCACGATTCGCTGACACTGTGCATAACCAGCGGAATATAAGAAACGAAAAGTTCGGCACGTTCTACTAACGATGCTGAATCAATTTAAAAAAATTCACAACGCTTCATCAAGAATAGAAAAAGAAACTGTAATCGGATTCCGCTACAGATGCGCAGTAGTAAAGTTCATCGCAACTCGATAATACTGTGAAAAATACTTCAAGAAATTAGTGTTCAATAACCGTTCAGTGGCAATAAGATAAGAAGCATTTGAAAATGAAAGCATAACATCTGTAAACGCTCCAATATGTGATGCGGTCTAACTTAACTAGCCAGGAGTACACATCGCAGAACTCTAGCTGCAAGGATCAGGAAACAAGCGAAAGGTAAGTGAGCTTGTGATTCGTTGAAAGCTGCAAAACTCTCCCGAAATGAATGATTTTCAATACAACTATTCACTAATTTACCATAGCAAATATACGATAATTATTATACCATTAGTTTGAGGCAACCTTTATCTTTTCATCAAGGCATTCGCGTTTGGAATTCGTTCAGGGGTAAAAACATAACATTCATTTAAAGAGGGCCTTTTTTCGTTACACTTTACACAGCATGCCACTCTAATAAAAAAAAGACTTGTCCCACGTCAGAATTTAACTAGAGCTCAAATTGTACGGTACTCAAATTGGAATGAATTGGGTTGTTTAGCTATATCAGTTTTTTATATCGTCTGCTTATTTAAAACTGCTCGAAATCTACTCGAAATCACTACAATGACAGTTCGCCCATATACTAACTGTCATTGTAGCGATTTAGAGCGAATTTTTATTCTTCATTTAAAAATCGAAAGATAATGTTTAAATATGTTAAGTTTAAAAAAATCACGTTTTACTCAGAAAATTACACTCTTTCAGATGATATATAAAAATCGGAAATCCGTGTATAGCTAGCTAAACAACCCAACTAGTGAATTAATTTTCACAACATAATTCGACAGAAATTGATGTACCTCGGTCGCAAATTTCTTCTAATTGGAAAAACAGTAATATTCCAGGTTATTTTAAACGAAGAATAGGTTTAGAATTCAAACAGGAATCCACAACAGTTTTGATGCGATAATGTTGACAGATGTTTATGACTGTTGGGTATCGATTTTGATCGTTTCACATCGATCAACGTTTTCTCCTAGAGACATCTGCTGGAAAACGTTGAAGCAAAGTTGTACACATAATACAATATAACTTAATAAAATCTGGTATTTTAATACCGATGGCCAAAAGTTACATTTCAGGATTGTCACAAATCGTGATATAAAATTCAGCGGTCTCCGTAGAAAAAAAGGAAATGGATGCAGCGGAAACCGGAGATGGAAAAGCTAGCACTCCTATTTCCCACAGGGCGGTCCCTTGCGAGTTATCAATAATGCAACAACAAAAGTATAGAGTAGTATATTGAAATAAACTGATTAAAAGGTGAAAAAAATTTTTACGTTTTGTGTTACAGAATTCTCTAAAAATGATAAATCACTAGTAACATAATAAATCAATTAAAGGTTGTTTCGAAGTTCACATTACTTTACATTGGTAAACAATCTCTGGCAATCACATTTACTGTCATCTGTTTTGCGGTCATTTAATCTGTTTCCCAGTCTTTATTTCATTTCTAACTACTAGTGTCACCATGGCTGCCAAAGAGGCATATCTTTAACATGCATTGTCTACAACTTGCAACTGATCCTACACTCGTTTCTGTCCACCCTCATCCCGGTTGAGGTGAAATATAACTTTTCGATGTTATTGTTGTTGCAAACATACGTTAAATTTTAGAAATCTATTGTCCAGTGCGGATCGCTGCTGACAGAAAGACTACCTGGCCTGCGGGAATGTAACGAACGGGGACAGGATTAGAGATGCAGCTGAACGTCAGCCGACTTCATTTCATGGCGTGTGACTCTTTTGATACAACCAACAATGGGTGAAGTGTTTGCAGTCAATTGTCGAGAAAATTAAATTCTATTTAATGCTCTAGTCGAGTACTGTCCGAGTCCAGAAGCTGGCGGTGAACTGACTCCGTGTAGCGGATCAGATAGAAGAAGGAAGTCGTGAATGTTTTAACCACAAAGGTTTGTCGATGATTGTTAAACTATTCGGTTATTGATGAAACTAAGGCAGCCGTGAAATACTATCCAGGAATGCCGTTCGTAGAATCAAGGTTTACTTGGCGGAGTGAAATCGTAACTGATATTTTTAAGAACGAAAGAATGTTTAAAGTTAATTTACGCAATGACTCCCATTTCTACTGAGGTGTTGTAACATTTATATCTGATGTCAAGATAAATTATGATTAGTCAAAATCAATCTATTGCTTAACTTCCTGTATCAAGTTCTATGGTTAGTATATAATAACCACATTTCACAACCCGAAAGAAGTTTAACTGACAGACCTCAAACGGATGAAATTCAGATCGGTAACCATCGCAATCTGATCCCGTTCGGTACGGAATTAAAATATAGCTTATCAATTCTTCCCACAGAATCTACTAAAAATGCTGCCGGCCTCTGAAATATAACTTTTCCCATCGTAAAGTCGTCATTTTATGGTCCCCTGTTCGGTCGGCATTTGCGCGAAAAAATAAACTTACTACGGGAACCCGTACTGCACTGCTACGGACGGGAGCCCGAGCCCGACAATTATTCTTTCTTCGAACAGCACCGGCAATGAGTTGGCGAAACTACTTAATTCGATTCAGATTATCCCACACGAGCGACAATATCCCGGTCAGCCCATGGAGGGGGTAGGGGAGGCGATACTGGAGCAGCGCAAAGAAGCACGCTGTGCCAAGCGGTGTCCTCCTAAATTTCAATATCACATGCGTGCGTATGTGCTCGGGTCTTAATTAAATAATTCATATTCAAAAACATAAAATTAAATTTGAATATTTATGCACAATAAAATCAAACAACATATTAAATTATGTTTAAACAGAGGGAATCGAAACGTGAGCGAATATTAATGATCCCTGCCTCCCGTCCCGCGGATGTGCGGCTCACTGGATCGCAACGATTTCGTTCCGATGAGTGGAACTTGGGAAAATGTTTCAGTGAGTTTATTTGTTTTTCTCTTTCTCTCACCCGTCTGTTTATTTTATGCGATCAAAGCTGTCAACACGATTACCAAGGAACACGGACTCGAAGTTGAAATGCACCTGATTATAAAGTTCACTCCTGGAAGGCTTGACATTACCCGGTTTTATGAGCTTGTCCTGCGGTGATGGCCTTCGTGGTTTTGGGTGCGGTAATATACATTTAGAATACTCAATTTGTTTGTCGAGTTTTTATTTGCACTAAGTGGAGACTTTGGCCTGAAGTCACAGAATCAATTTACATCTTCGTCCGGGTATCTTTTCAGCTGGTTATATTATGAGAAACGGTTAGCTTCTTTTTAATTTCAACCAATTCAACTTTCAACTGATTTAGTATCATTGGTTGTGAAAAAAAAAACATTTTTTTCAGTACATTAATTGTCACAAAACTGGCATTAACTGTTTCTGAAGATATATTTTGAAAATCAAAATATTACAATATTCAACACCAGATTCACACGAAATCATTAAAAAATTGAACAAAATACGATTACATGCTCTCATGGAATTGCCCAGCAATGGAAATTTAGTAAACGAAGCTAGATTTATCCTGAATTTTGTAAAACAACCCATTTTACACAACGCTCCCATACTTATCTTAAAACTTAAATCAATGCTCAATTATTCATCTCACGACGCTCCCATATTCATCACACTGTTAATCACTTCGTGAATGAACGTAGCCGGATACCGTCGTAGTAGGTTACCTAGGTTGTTTACACGCAAAATTGGTAATCTAGGTAACCACTGCAATGCTGTCGATTTATGTCATGCAACATGCAACATTTTCAGTATGACTTTTTCGTATTAACACAAGCTGATTCGGCAACTGGCGCCGAGTAGCTTCTATAGAGTTATGAAAGGGAGGAGAATCGGATTCCCGAAATATTACAGCTGGCCATGTTGTTTAGGAAGTTAGGAGAGACGTCGAGAGAAATAGGAAAAACATTGGGGAAGATGGACCAGCTGTTAATCCGACAACCTTGGAAGAGGTGACAAAAGCTCGAGCAAAACCAAATCATTAAACCGCTGTGAAGGACAGCGTTCTGACCGCACTTTTCGATGTCGGAAGTAGTAGAATAGTGCAATTCACCAGATTATCGTGAGCTAAATTTGTGATCATTTTCTATTTTGGGATTCTCTGCCCTTTCTAAGTACTTTACGACGATTCTGAGCTCAATCTGGGATCATTTTCTATTTTGGCCTTTTCTGGCCTTCAAACCCACTTTTCGGCGATTCTGAGCTCAATTTGGGATCACTATCTATTTTAGCCTTTCTGAATTTTAGAAGAACTTTTTGACAATTCTTTGCTCAATCTGGGATCATTTTCTATTTTGGTCTTTTCTGTGTTTTAGAAGCACTTTTCGGCGATTCTGTGCTCAATTTGGGATCATTTTCTACTTTGGCCTTTTCTGGCCTTTAAAAGCACTTTTCGGCGATTCTGAGCTCAATTTGGAATCATTTTCTATTTTTGGCCATTCCTGGCCTTTAGAAACACTTTTCGGCAAATCTGAGCTCAATTTGGAATCATTTAATATTTTGGATTTTTCTGGCCTTCAGAAGCACTTTTCGGCAATTCTGAGCTCAATTTGGGATCATTTTCTATTTTGGCCTTTCCTGGCCTTTGGAAACGCTTTTCGGCAAATTTGAGCTCAATTTGGGATCATTTAATATTTTGGCCTTTTCTGGGTTTTAGAAGCACTTTTCGGCAATTCTGAGCTCAATTTGGGATCATTTTCTATTATGGCCTTTTCTGACCTTCAGAAGCACTTTTCGGCGATTCTGAGCTCAATTTGGGATCATTTAATATTTTGGCCTTTTCTGGGTTTAAGAAGCACTTATCGGCGATTATGAGCTCAATTTGGGATCATTTTCTATTTTGGCCTTTTCGGGCCTTTAGAAGCACTTTTCGGCGATTCTGAGCTCAATTTGGGATCACTTTCAATTTTTGGCTTTTTGTGGCCTTTAGAAACACTTTTCGGCAATTCAGAGCTAAAGTTGGAATCATTTTCAACTATGGTCTTTTCTGGCTTTTAAAAGCACTTTTCGGCAATTCTGAGTTCAATTTGGGATCATTTTCTATTTTGGCCTTTTCTGGGTTTAAGAAGCACTTTTCGGCAATTCTGAGCTCAATTTGAGATCATTTTCTATTTTGGCTTTTTCTGGCCTTTAAAGCACTTTTCGGCGATTCTGAGCTCAATTTGGGGTCATTTTAGGGTTTTCTGGCCTCTAGAAGCACTTTACGACGTTTCTGAGCTCAATTTGGGTTCATTTTCTATCATGGTCTTTCCTGGCCTCTAGAAACACTTTTCGGCAAATTTGAGCTCAATTTGGGATCATTCAATATTTTGGATTTTTCTGGGTTTTAGAAGCACTTTTCGGCAATTCAGAGCTTAATTTGGGATCATGTGTAATTTTGGCCTTTTGTGGCCTTTAGGATTACTTTTCGGCGAATCTGAGCTCAATTTGGGATCATTTTCTATTTTGGCATTTTCTGGGTTTTGGAAGCACTTTTCGGCAATTCTGAGCTTAATTTGGGATCATTTAATATTTTGGCCTTTCCTGGCCTTTGGAAACACTTTTCGGCAAATTTGAGCTCAATTTGGGATCATTTAATATTTTGGCCTCTTCTGGGTTTAAGAAGCACTTATCGGCGATTATGAGCTCAATTTGGGATCATTTTCAATTTTGGCCTTGCTGGCCTTTAGAAGCACTTTTCGGCGATTCTGAGCTCAATTTGGGATCACTTTCAATTTTGGCTTTTTGTGGCCTTTAGAAACACTTTTCGGCAATTCAGAGCTCAATTTGGGATCATTTTCAATTATGGTCTTTTCTGGCTTTTAAAAGCACTTTTCGGCGATTCTGTGCTCAATTTGGGATCATTTTCTATTTTGACCTTTTCTGGGTTTAAGAAGCACTTTTCGGCAATTCTGAGTTCAATTTGAGATCATTTTCTATTTTGGCTTTTTCTGGCCTTTAAAAGCACTTTTCGGCGATTCTGAGCTCAATTTGGGGTCATTTTAGGGTTTTCTGGCCTATAGAAGCACTTTCCGACGATTCTGAGCTCAATTTAGGATCATTTTCTATTTTGGTCTTTCCTGGCCTCTAGAAACACTTTTCGGCAAATTTGAGCTCAATTTGGGATTATTTAATATTTTGGATATTTCTGGGCTTTAGAAGCACTTTTCGTCGGTTCAAAGCTTAATTTGGGATCATGTTTAATTTTGGCCTTTTGTGGCCTTTAGGATTACTTTTCGGCGAATCTGAGCTCAATTTGGGATCATTTTCTAATTTGGCATTTTTTGGGTTTTAGAAGCACTTTTCGGCAATTCTGAGCTCCATTTGGGATCATTTAATATTTTGGCCTTTACTGGCCTTTTGAAGCACTTTTCGGCGATTCTGAGCTCAATTTGGGATCACTCTCTATTTTGGCCATTTTTGGACTTTAAAAACACTTTTCGGCGAATCGTTGCTCAATTTGGGATCATTCTCTATTTTGGCCTTTTCTGGCCTTCAAAAGCACTTTTCGGCGATTCTGAGCTCAATTTGGGATCACTTTCTATTTTGGCCTTTTCTGGCCCTTAGCAGCACTTTTCGGCAAATTTGAGCTCAATTTGGGATCATTTCCTATTTTGGCCTTTTCTGGGTTTTGGAAACACTTTTTCGGCAAATTTGAGCTCAATTTGGGATCATTTAATATTTTGGCCTTTTCTGGGTTTAGAAGCACTTTTCGGCAATTCTGTGCTCAATTTGAGATCATTTTCTATTTTGGCCTTTTCTGGCCTTTGAAGCACTTTTAGGCGATTCTGAGCTCAATTTGGGGTCATCTTCTATTTTGGCCGTTTCTGGGTTTTAGAAGCACTTTTCGACAATCCTGAGCTCAATTTGAGATCATTTTCTATTTTGGCCTTTTCTGGCCTTTAGAAGCACTTTCCGGCAATTCTGAGCTCTATTTGTGATCATTTTCAATTATGGTCTGTTCTGGATTTTAGAAGCACTTTTTGACTATTCTGAGCTCAATTTGGGATCACTTTCAATTGTGGCCTTTAGAAGCACTTTTCGGCGATAAATTTTTAGTTTTAGGGTTTTCTGGCTTTTAGAAACACTTTTCGGCAATTCTGAGTTCAATTTGGGATCATTTTCTATTATGATTTTTTCTGGCCTTTAGAAGCACTTTTCGACGAATCTGAGCTCAATTTGGGATTATTTACTGTTTTAGAGTTTTGTAGCCTTTGAAAGGGTTCTTCAGTGATTCTGAGCTCAATTTGGAATCATCTTTTTCGGCGGTTTTCAATTGAGCTCAATTGAGATCATTTTCTATTTTGGAATTTTCTGGCCTTTAGAAGATTTTTTTGACATCTCTGAGCTTAATTGACTCTAACCTCAGTTTGGGAGCTTTTTCTATTTCGGATTTTTGTGGCCATCAAACGAATTTTTCGTCGATTCCGAGTTCAATTTGGGATTATTTTCTAACTTGGGTTTTCTGGCCTTTAAGAACATTTTTTGACAACTCTGAGCTCAAAATGTGCGATAATTTTTTATTTATTTCAAGGGTTTCTTGCCTCTAAATGCATTTTTCATCGTTTTTGGGCTCAATGTAGGATTTTTTTCTTTTTTATCCGCTGATAAAATAAGGCAGGTTACAGTGGGCTCGTCTCGTACACATATTGCGACTGGTGAAAACAAAATTCAGCAGAAACTCGGTAAGAGTCCGACGACTTCGAAGCAGATCCCGCTCTCGTTGAATGTGTGCCAAGATCGAGTTTTTTTAGGGCGTATTCTGGATTGGGCTTAGGAGATCTATGTTCTGTCACCATAAAAGAAGGTTTGTAGGTACCATCTTAAATTTTAAAATGGTGTCGAGTTCTGATTGAATGAGAAAAAGAAAGATGAAGAAGATAGGATTACAACTTTTCTTTTTCGCGGTTTGTGCAAATAATTGCAAAGGCAGACGATGTTGCAAAAGTAAATACGATCTGATTCGATTACGTTTTTGACAAAGTTAAAATGAAATAGCAAACCATTATCATGGATATCACTTTTGAAGTAAACTTAACTTGTTTGAATCGTCCTCTCTGTTGCTCGATGATAAGGGAAGACGTCGCAGTTCTGATCGCTGTATTACTAGTCAGACGAGGAAAAAAATAATAAAACTGGCAACCTACACCTGTAATCAAAAACCAGATTCCAATGGAAGATATTTAAGCTATCGGCTGAACTTTTTCCTAACAGTTTTCAAATGCAAAAGAGAGAATCGTAAATACATTTTGGTTTCCGAAAGATGATTTTCAGTTATATAACTTGTTCATACTGAATTGATGCAGACGGTTCCGGCTTTGAAAAATATAGCAGCAATAACTTCAAAAACACTGACGAACAGTTTGCTTGATCAACATCAGCGCAGTATAATATCAATCTAATTACTGAGCCATAACAATACTCGAACTACAAAATTCAACTCGACACCCAATCGGTTTCCTGGTTTTGACAAATCAAACTGGTTTCACAAAATCTACTCTGCTAAACTAGCGACTTCGGCCGCTACACCTCAATTAGGGCGGAGTGCAATCGTTCGGACAAGTTTAATTGCACCGTTCGTCTAAGCTAAATAATGCGTTATTCAAATGTTATGCCTGCCGATCTAATCTCTCGGTTGTCGGTTGGTTTTCAAACCATCGCACCATTTGTTTTATCACCGATGAAAAATCAGCCTAATTAGGTTCGGCATCCATGGCAGTTTCGGAGGAGTTTCGAAAGACCCCTGCCACAGTCCGCCGACCGTTTGCGATGACTGATTGACGCGAATTGGTCAGCGCGTTGACAATCGCGTCGATGATGGCGACTGTCACCTTTATTCATATTTGTCTGTTTTCAGTTTCCATCTAGATGAAGATTGGGCTTATAAGGTGCACTGGTTTAGTCAGTAATTAAAAAAAAAAAAAAACAAGACAAATTCAGATGCACACGTTTGCTTGCTACATGCAATGCCAAAAATCACAAACCATATGAATCCTTTCTATGCTACCTTGCACTGTGCAGTAGGAAGTGCGGAAAGAAGCATCAGATCATGTTAATTTATATGTTCAACATCGGTCTGGGTGCGGTACAAGGCACCAGACGATGATGGACGTCTGGCAAGTCTGACAGGTTAGCATCGCGTCGGGTGAAGATAATTCGCTCTCTGTAACGTTATTAACAAGACTCCGTCGGGTGCTGACCAAGTTATACCTTTACGGCAGGCCAGGGCGTGTCCTGGCGCTAGCCATCCTGCGCTGGAGAGGGCTAGGTTTACAATTAACTCCAATCTTTAATTTCAGTTGATAGATGACGGATGGGTCTCGCGGTGTGTTTCTATTCATCAGCGAAGTGATGCTTTCCAATTCGTTTTTTTTTTCTAACCCTAATCATACTTGTCAGACCTAATTTGATCGGGTAGAGAAATCTCAACGTAAAGTAATTAACTGTTTAGCTCCGAATTTTGATGGTCGAATCTGCGCCGGGGCTTGTGTTAAGTCATTAGTAAGTTTATGGGATAGTTACTGCTAAAATGAGACACAGCATGACTGGAAAACAAACTGTTAATTGCCACGATCTTGGAGAGGATTTATTTTTGACATTTTAATCAATAGTTGAAATTTATCGCGCGAAGCAAAGAAAACGGTGCCACATTTTGTGATCAGTCATGGCCAACAGGCGTGCTTGTTGTGATAAATGATTCCAATAATATATTTCGAATTAGGTAATGGGTTTTTATCTACGGTGATGGGTCAATCCTCCGGCTGGCGTACGTTTGGTTACAGCGTTTGTTTTTCCTAAGAAAATTTTCAAGCATTTTTCGTAATTTCAGTCGGTTTCTTTGTCCTATTTCCAGATCAAGAGAAACTAAAATTACTTGAATTCTAAATAACTAGAGAAAGATTGGAGCCTAACCATTGATAATGTCAGGCTCAGTTTGAAAACCACTCTTCCAAGCATACTGGTGTGAATGTCATGCACCTACCGGCAATATCCTCACAATTGTCACCGATTCTGAAACAATATTTTGACAGTTGTCGTAACCCACATGATCCTTTCGAGCTCGGAGCGAACAAACGGAATCCGAATCCTTCGTTGGTCCAAAGTCAGTAATCCTATAACAAAGCAGCAGATTAGCAATCGATCTGTTTACCTTTTCGTTCCGGGGTCTGCACATTCTGCTGCTCCTCAACCTTTACCGATGCGGTGATCGGTGACCCACAGAGATTGTTGTTTTATTTTTTATTCTAGAGAAATCGATCCTTCTCACTGTTGCTGACGCTGACGGATACCAGGTGGAATGATGTGCAGTGACTGACATTTATGATAGGGTTCGGAGCATCGTCATAAATGGTATTCTGCTGCGCTTTCAGTTTGGATCATTTGTTAGCGACGCATCTCAACATAAAAATGAAACAATAAAAAAGGGATTGAACTAGTCGCTTTCCGAGCGTGTTGATTTATTGGATCGATTTATGTTTGGTCTCGGATTGGAAAGCATTTCTTTCTGCATTCGTCCACTTTCTTGTTAGCCTGTTGAGCCAAATTATTAGCTTGATATGATATAATGCGAACCATTCTTTTGGCTCTTCTTCGCTTTTGCCCATAACCGTCATCAGGGAACTGAATTCCGAGAAATATGATCCTTTAAGGGGTATCAAATTAATTCACTTTAGCGAACGAGAAGCCAACGTGTGAAAGACAAAATCTGTACAAATTTGTAGCTATAAATTCCGTCGTCGATGAGGCTGCAGCCCGTATAGATTTACGGTGCTGAATAAATTAGCTCCCAGCTCCAATTAAATCGAATTGTGTCATTCGCCTTATTATCGGGTGTCCAACATCTGGGACCGTTTGCTTGGGACATCGATACAGAGGGGCAACACAGACAATCCTTTTGCTTCGCTGCGTTTATCTTGCCAATGGTCGAAACTATACAGATAATTAAGTCATTTCTCCTAATTCCAATCAATTATAAAACCAAACGGCCCGATCGGTTTTGTCCACTGGAAATAGTGGAAGTTGGAACGAAATGATTCACCTTGCGGTCAAAATTAAGGAAAATTTTGCAGAGTCCATAATTAGAAATTGCCCATGAACTGCAAACATTTTGATTTTAATTTTCGTCTAGCTTCGATGGGGCTATTTGGCTTTAAATAGTATAATTATATACACAATACAACATCAATATTTTCAAATTTTAATGAACTTTTTGTGTTCTACAGAACATTTAAACATGCTTGAAAATGACCAGAAATTACTTCAAGGTAATCAAAAACCAACATTAGCTAGCAGATAAAACATTTTACAAATTTTAAAACATGGTACAAATTTTTCATATGGCATTTTTGGTATAATTCTTGTTGTGACGAAGAAATCTTTAATTTAGAAAATAAAAATAACTACAACAACAACAATATCGCACGCTAGCCTGGGAGCCAATAACGGTCTCGACCGACTAGATTAGTTGTGAGAATTCGATATCGATATTGTTTTTGGCACAATACTACCACAAACTTATACCTTGGAAGCGGATTATGAGCCTGGCACAATATCTTCCCCTGTCCGGACAATCAAGATAAGCAACAATTTCAAATACAATGGTAACCACAGGCTAATGCACAAAACAAAATTGGAAAAACGCGAAATTTTTTCGACGTGAAACTTTTTCTCAACCGTTCTTGGTCACAGTTTGCTGTGATCTTCCTTTTTTAGGCTTGAAAACTAACTTTTGTAAACTAAGATTGTGTCTATGAATTGTGTTTCTCCCGTTAATACTTGTTTTGTTGTACGAATCAACTCCGTATTTCGGTTTTCGTTGTTCATGGTAAGGAGAGATTTCGGTATGCTACCTTACCAGGGTCGCGATACCTACATTCTGCTGATGGGGCTGCCATCTTGGGTGTACACTATTTCATGATTTAGCCGTCCGCTCCGGGTCGGACGCTGTTGTACGCCGCCCCTGAGATGAGGACAGTCGCGTATGGCTCCTCTTTTTAGTCAGTGTCTGACGAAAGTTTCCACCGGGGGTTGGTTACCCGATCTCCACTAAGGTTACTCGTATCCCGGTCGGCATCTCGTAGAGGTTGGGATAGGAGTTGCTGGACAGAGGTGAATTACTACATTAGGGTCTCAAGTTACACGTGTCCAACCGTTTACCAACCAATTTTCACCCTGCGACAGATTCTCAATTAGTTCCGGGAGTACAACTTACAGACTCACCATCTGTTTGTTACGATACGATTCAGTGAAAAGAAACGAACCATGGCAGATCATGCTGGGACACGGTTTCCCAACGAAACTAATTGAGCTGAGCGTAATACAGCGTGGCAGGTTTCAGTAGGCTGGACATGTAGCCAGAATGCCAGGCGAAAAAGCGGATAAAACTATCTTCAGCATAGAAGCAGGAGGAAGCCGTCGACTTCAAAATAGGCCTCGCACTCGGTGGATGTGTGCGGTGGAAGAAGATGCTCCATCTGCTGGTGTACGAGGTGACTGGATTACGGCTTCCTAATATAGAAGAAGCTGTACATCTTTAATTCGTTCGGCCCTAGACCGGTAACGATTCGTCGGCCAATAAAATAAAGTAAGTAAGTACGGATCAACTCACAAATGTTCTTTAATTTGGTTTGTTTACAACCCGCTAGAGTAGAAGCAAGAGTCAAATATGGACCAAATAAGTAAGCTGCTAGATAGCTGACTGACTGCTGCTGACTGCCAGAAAGTTTCTTATATTGTAGAATTCTTGCAATCCCCGTGGAAATCAGCTAACTGTCATGCCAACACGAGCCACTGCTCGCAACTGCTGCAGGAATTTTGACAACAGTTTGTTTGTCTCGTTTTTGATCCGGAACACACCGTATAAAATGCACTAACACAAACATGATTCGGAAGTACTATTGAATTACTTTATGAATATATAAGAGCATATTTTTTGGTACAGTGTATTCTAAAGACCATTAGAAATATTCGTCCCGGTGATTGGATTTAAATAGCCGTACGTCCTAAGACAGTGCCCGCATAACATAACTCCGCCATCTTGATCGGTGCCCGCCTCCAATCCCGCGGGTACCCCGTACTTGCCAGATCATGCTCCACCTGGTCTTACTACCTTGCTGTTTGCGCTACTTGTATTCGTCTCGTACCAACCGGTTTCGAGGTGAGAACCAATTTTGCAGGATAGTTGTCCGTCGTTCTCGCAGTGTGCCCTGCCCAACGTATCCGTCCAGCTTTGGTTACTTTCTGGATGCTGGGTTCATCGTAGAGTTGCGCCAGTTCATGGTTCACTATCCGTCTCCACACTTCGTTCTCTTGCACACCGCCAAAATGGTTCTTAGCACCCGACGTTCGAAAACTTCGAGCGCTCGTAGGTCCTCTGCAAGTATTGTCCGTTTAAGCAGTATTTATCTTTAATTCAATCTTCTCCGCTTCACTACCTTAACCAACACGCAGAGAATCCTGAGTATGAATTCCCAGGATACCTATAACTTAGTGACGGAATTGTGAGAAAAATCGTTTCTGCGATACGAACAGAATCTTCACGAATCGCATTTGCAAAACCTTATAATTGATTCCTCAAGAGTCCATATCAATCGTGCGAGGAATCATTTCTGAGATACGAACAGAATCTGTGCGAATCGCATATGAAATCTAAATGTAGGAATCTTCAAGAATCTAAGTGTAGAAATCCTTAGGTTTTGTTTTCGACAGATTCGTGAGATGAATCGTTTTTGCGATACAGACGGAATATTTTTACGCGGTTTGCTTGCCAGGCGTTTTTTACGCGGTGTTTTGATTGGACGCGTAATTTTTACGCAGATTTTCGAATCAATCATGTTGCTCACGCAGAATTTTGAATAACTGTGGTTTTTAACGCGGATTTTTGAATCACGCAGTATGATTTTACGCGCATTTTTGAAATACGGCGTTTTTTACACGAATTTTTAAATGACCGAATTTTTTACGTGGTTTTTTATGAGGTATAGTTCCCCACGTAAAAAAACCAGACTGTATAACGTAACACTGAGAAATACGTATCGTAATGTGTTTATTAGGGTGCCAGCCAAAATGGTCATCTCGAATTTCCAAAAAAAACCTATACAAAATGTTCACCTGCTCGAAAAAACACCCTGTGCAAAATTTCAGCTCAATCGGACTTAAAATGGGGTGGCGCAAAGCGATTGAAGTATGGCTTTTTTGAAAACCGAAAAATCATCCAAGGGGTACGTGAAATTTCGGTTTTCGAAATTTTTTTTTGATGCCAAATGACTTAAAAACGCATGAAACGTCGAGAATTGGTGTCATCTAAAAAAAATTTTTTTTTGCAAAAATTTACTCTTTGGGACTTCGTCGTTTTTTCAATTGTGGAAGGCGGAGTTCAAAATGTTTAGAATTTATCTTTTGAAATTGATCACTAGTCTCTCGAAATAGCTTGTATAATGATATACACTATAACTAGCATCGAAATGTTTCATTAGGGTGATACATTTATTCGGTATAGGGTGGTTATATTGTGAAAAATGAGTATAAAATAAAAACTTCGGTTCGTTTGATTGGTGTGACGTCTTCGACAAAGTTGTAGACAATAATTCGGCCTTTCCAAAAAAATTACACTCAAAAAATTATTCGTTCAAAAGTTAGAAGAAAGATTAAAAATTAATTATTTAAAAGTTTGATTTTTAAATAAAACCTACGAAAGATTACCAAAACAATGAAACCAGTCCGATCATATAGAAATCAAGAAAAATAAGTTATCATTTTTTGAAAATAAAAATATTTTTTGAAAAAAAAAATTATTTTCAATAATTTTTTTTGAGAGGCATACTTTTTTTGAAAGGACAAAATATTATCTACAACTTTGCCGACGGTTTATTTGATTGGCATTGTGTATCTGGCAAAGTTGTAAATAATAACTTCGTTCCTCCAAAAAAAATGTACCCTGTGAAAAAAAAAATTAAAAAATATAACTTTTTTTTTCTGATTTCTCCATGGCCGGTTTCGTTGTTCAGGAAAACTTTCGTAGTTTTATAAAAAAAATCGGTTTTTTAAATGGGCTGTTTTAGATAATCAATTTATTACTTTCTTTTATTTTTAAATTAGTCATTTGTTTTCATTAGTCATTAAATTAGTCATTTGTTTTCAGAGTGTATATTTTTTTAAAAAAACAAAACTATTATCTACAACTTTGCCGAAGATGTCACACCGCTCAAATGAACCGTGTTGGCTCTAAAATTTTTTGTAATCATCAATACCAATCCGAAATAGCATTTTTCAATAGCTTTTCAAAAATGAGTTGTGTTTCAATAAATTAAACCAATAGCACAAATGGTATCTTTTGCCTATAAAAACGTCGTTCTGATGATGTAAACTTGATAGAAAATGTATGGTCGAACTGTCAAAACGACGCAAACCCAGAAACAACGAGTCAATTGTGTTGCGTATCTGATTGAGATCCCTATACTCTCATTAGGCGTCGTACACAAATTACGTAACGCATGGAGGGGGGGTGGAGGGGGGTTAAGTCTGCGTTACCTATTGTTACATAGGGGGTAGGGGGGGTAGTTAAGATCGTTACGTAACTGTGATGTTTGCTCAAAATTGCAAATTTAGTGGGGGGGACAGGTTGTCCAGCGTTACGTAATATAAGGGGGGGGGGTCATATAGACCGTTACTTATCGTTACATAGGGGGGAGAGGGGGTTTGAAATTTAGGCTTTTAGCGTTACGTAATTTGTGTACGACGCCTTATCACTGAATAACATCGATACAGTCTTTTGTCCGATTATATAAGCCAGAGCACTGTATGTTCAATCAAGTGTTGGCAAAGGACATAATTGTGGTAAATAAAACGAATAAATTGTCTGGTACAACATTCGAAAGACGAGTGCAAGTGTCTAAGAGAGTAGATTTTACAAACAAAGTAATATAACATATTCCATCAGTTTCCACCGTTTCATTTAAAAGTTTAGGACACTTCGAATCGAAAACATTTTTTAAATATCAAAATTCCATGAACCTCTCCCGTGTGTGATTTTGCAAATGACATGAAAGCATTCAACATTCTCCACGAGACACAATCTTAATTTTGGTTGAGATATTTTTTTTTTGCACAGAGTAGTTTGATACATTTTGTAAATTAGTTTTGTAATATTTTGCCATTTTACTTATAATTTTTTCAATTCAACATTGCCACCCTAACGAAAATGATATAACAAATATTATATTTTCAGGAATTTTTCTATTGGTATTCAGTGAAAAGTGATTTTTTTCATTTTATACTCATTTTTACACAATATTATGAACCACCCTATGCCGAATAAATGAACCACCCTAATGAAACATAATGTATTCGATGCTAGTTATAGTGTATATCATTATACAAGCTATTACGAGAGACTAGTGATCAATTTCAAAAGATATATTCTAAACATTTTGAACTCCGCCTACCATAATTGGAAAAACGACTAAGTCCCAGAGAGTAAATTTCTGCAAAAAAAAATTTTTTTCAGATGACACCAATTCTCGACGTTTCATGCGTTTTTAAGTCCTTTGGCATCAAAAAATTTTTTTCGAAAACCGAAATTTCACGTACCCCCCCCCCCCCCCTTGGGTGATTTTTCAGTTTTCCAAAAAGCCAAACTTCAATCGCTTTGCGACACCCCATTTTAAGTCCGATTCAGCTGAAATTTTGCGCAGGGTTTGAAATTGTCTGGTCACTTTTTTTCATACGATGATTGGCGCCCTATTGTTTATCTCTTTTCCAGATGAAGTTGAAGAATGTAAGAATGAGAATGTGCACATCATAACGAATATCATGCACATTGCGAGAGATAGAATGGTAAATTTCCAATTTTAGATCAAATTGTGGTCCTGAGAAGACGGTGGATCTCATTGAGGAAATCAAGACTTCAAATTGATTTAGACTATCTTTTTCTCTAAGTGTTCTTCTTGCCAATTTAATCCTGTAACTTATTAATTCTGATCTGGAAGTATACCCAAACCGATGTTTGGAAGTAATATTAACCAAACACTTGTGTAACTGATGGTTCACAAATAAATTTTTTTTATTAAATACATTCAATTTCAGCCAAACTAGATTCACTAATATTTTTACTTGGCTTTCTCTGATCTGAATCTGAATTGATATGATTTAGAAAGATTAAAAATCAAACATAAAGGGTGATTTTTCAAGAATTTGTTTTTTTTTTAAAACGCATAAAAATTTCAAAACTCTATGAAATCTTTATTTGAGCCGATTAATTGGTTTATGCCATTTACTTTTTAAAGATAATTACATTCAAATGTTGGCAACGGCTACGTTTTGAATGGTCCATACGAGAAGTCCAATTTTGGGTCACTTTTTAATTTTTAATAACGCATGTAATGTTGTCTTCCAAGGCTGGAATTGTTGGCTTATCCGCATAGATGAGAGAGTTAACGTAGCCCCACAAAAAATAACCTAGCGGTGTTAAATCGCATGATCTAGGCGGCCGATTCACCGGTCCATTTCGTGAGCTGAATTGCTCACCGAACTCATTCCGCAATATGTCCATTGATTCGCGCAATGTGTGGCACGTTGCTCCGTCTTGCTGAACCCACATGTCAACAAGACCCAGCTCTTCCATTTCCGGCAAAAAAAAAAAAAAAAAAACAAAAACAAAAATCATCGCGCCATTGACCGTAACGTTGCGATTTTGATCATCTTTGAAGAAGTACGGACCAATGATGCCTCCAGCGTGTAAACCGCACCAAACCGTGCATTTTTCTGAGTGCATTGGCGATTCTTGTATAGCCTCTGGTTGCTCTTCGATCCAAATGCGGCAATTTTGCTTATTAACATACTCATTTAACCAGAAATGAGCTTCGTCACTGAACACAAATTTTCGATAAAAAACATTTTTCACAGAGGACGAATTTTGGTAAAGCGTTGTTCAGGCGTCAGTCTGTTCATGGTGAAATGGCAAACCAAACTGAGTACATTAGCCTTGATAGTTGTCAGAATTCCCGCGTGAACTGTCAAATCTGGATACACGAAAAACCAAATAGCAAAAAAATCACCCTATATATCAACGACGCAAACTGAACACTGCGACCATGGACCTTGCTTCCATCTAGCATCAAGCCGAAGTTGCTTCAACTTCTTAGAATGAGAATGGAACTTCTCTGTATCTGCGAACAGAATTGCAAAGTTCAACAACTGACACTAGCACGGACAGACTATTTAACCTGACTGACGTCCCGGTTAGAATGCACTCATCAATGTATATTCGTAGCACCGATAGGTTTCGCATAGAATCCCTAGGATTCTTCACATTGGAATCGTGGGCGTCCGCGAGAAGGTATCCTCCTGACAGCCAGCCCTGTCTATGGGACTAGGATTCTTGATTGAGAATCGTGAAAATGAAAATTCTTCGGATACGAAATATCTCAATTTAGCCGTTTTGAGCACGCTGGGGTACCCGGGACCCAAAGATTGAAATTCTTGTATCTTTTGAAATTTCCATCCAATTTCGATAGTTAGCAGCAGAAGATTCAGTAATTTATCTACTCACAAATTGGCGTCAGTCTTACATTCCCGGGAATCCGGTTTTCCAGAAACTGAGGAATTTCATGAATATTTGAACAGAATCTAATAACTTTAACTTTGAATTGGTTCCACTGGGGCTCCTAGTGGCCATAAAAACAGTTAAATAAAACAAGGTCAAACATCATCCAATGTTGATGTTTTCGGAACCGGGATGACATCCAGAGACTGAAAAATAACCGCTGACATCAATGACCGCCCCCCGTAGTTTTACTACCAAGTTATATAATAATTGAAAAATTTCTTTAACATGTCTATTACAGTATAATTACATCACATTTTGCACCCCTTTCTTTTTTGATAGTGCGCGAACGGTCACAGATATAATCGAAAATAACCTTTCAGCTGGCAACCAGTCAATGCGCTATTGTTATGAGGCAACGGGACTTAGGTTTTTTCTGTCTAAAAATCTATTGTTTTGTTTGTGAATATCCGTTTAATCGGTTGCCTGAATCTGTCTCCTTTCGGAAATATCGAAAGCCGTGAGAAATCTTGTAATTTTGACTACTTTTTCGATGGAATATGAAAATGTTCCACTGAGGGTAACATCGCCCACTATACATGGGGTAAAACCGCCACGTATACAACTGGTTGTTGTTTTACTTCAAGATCCAAATGCCTCGACACTACAAAGGGAATTTTTACAGGATGAGTAAAGCAATTTCATGCCACATAAGACATCGATGTTAATCGACCATTTTCGATTTGGTTGAAGCTATTCTAGTAATATTTTTTTAACGCGACTAATTTTTGAAAAAAGTGAACTTGTGTAAAAATGGTATTAATGAACTACAATTATTTTAGAGTCAGGACGGATTGTTTAATCGATATGACGTCTCCTGCAGAGTTGAAAATAGTAGTTTTTTACTTCCGAAAAATGTATACACTGTAAAAAAATTAAAAGAAAAGATGTAAAAATAGAATTAAATAATTTTTTTTAAATTTATTTAAAAAAAATCATGTTTTTTCCTGCAAAATCTACAAAAGGTGAGCTAAAACTTGATGGCTGCTGGCTCATGGAGTAATAGAAATATTAATAGCTTAAATTTTCTAAAGAATTTCTTTTTGGCGGTTTGTTTGATGTATAAAGTCGTTGGTTATTTTGATCTTAAAAAAAAAACAAAAAAATTGAAAATATGGATAAAAAATTTATAATAATTATTATTATTACTCTATACATAATAAGTTTTCAAAAAAATCATACAGACAGGTTAAATGAGTTTCTATTTTTGACTTAAAGACAGGTTTATTATAAATTGAATGTCTTGAAAAACCCAAATTTTGAAAAATCTATTTATTTTGAAAACCACAAAAAGTTACCCAAACATTGATTTGAACTTGGAAAACCGAAAAACAAAAAAAAGTTAACTTATAAAAATATTTTTTTTTCAGATTTTTCACAGTGTAAATTTTATTAAAAAAGAAAAAAAATACCATCTACAACTTTGTACACTATATCGATAAAATCAACCGTTTTGGCCCTAAAAATATTTGTTATCCTCAAAAATGGTGGACGGTCTTACCCCGCATGAAAAAACTGCACTTTTTCAATGAATTTTTAAAATTGAAAAAAAAAGCTAGAAAATAAACAAAAATATTTCAGTTCTTATTTTTAAATGTGGGTATTGAATAGAAGAACCTCTTAGCGAAGAAAAAATGAAATTGCAGCCGCAACTTTTTTTTCTATAAACAGAATTGCTTAAGAGGGCGGTCTTACCCCGCTTACCCCTACACTACAAGGATAAAAATCTAATCTGAAAGCAGTGAGGGCAGTGAAAATGATTGCGCAATCAGCTCTGGAATCAGGAAGGATTATTAAGCGAAGACCACCGCAGTGAACCCGGAATCAATTACCGATTGGAAACTCGGTACTTGGAATGTGAGAGAAAACTCTTAAACTACAGCGTAATCAGTATTTCCCGATGCATGTTATGTTTAACGACAAAGACGGAACCGAAACCGAAGTAGAATGAGAATTGTAAGTGACGGTCTAGCTGAGAAGGCCGGTATCTTAGTAAAATTGCACAGTGACGGACCTTTCTCACTGCAAAAATTTTAGTTTAAGGATCGGATAACGGGTCCTTGCAAACAGATGGGTGGACCTTTGCTGTTTGGAGACCATGATAACCTCTGCGTCTCCACAAATATCACAGGAAAGAGATTTTTGTTAGTAGGGAAGGATACCTTGGATCAAGGTTCACCTTGATAAGTGAAGCGATTATACATGTAACTCCTACCCGTCTGAATTTAGCTATTTTAGCTATTCGGTTTATTCAGCCGGTTGACTAGAGAAGTAAAATTAGATTATCATATTTTTGAACATGTGGCAACAAAAGCATACCACAGCCTAAAGGCAGCCTAAATAAATTACCTCAATCAAGACGTTAGTTAACAATAATTATTAAATGTATTGAAAGACGGCATGGCGGACTTCACAGATATTGACCAATCCGACAAACGAACAATTTTTTGCCCACATCGGCTCACAGTGCAATTACTAAATGAACCTCGGGACATTCTTCGCCCAAGCAGAAACCAACCTTGGCAGTCAACTCTATCGGAGGAAAACTATTGGATGATGAAGCGGTAGTTTGGGGGAATCGAATAAACAAAATTTCAAACGACACACACCTTCCCTAATCATTGACAACACATAAATGTCGAATTATAATAATGTACATAAATTAGGTGACTAAAGAGTTTTTTTTTTGTTTCATCTCTCAGTTGGAATCTTGAAATGAATGACCTCTGGTTTTCTCTCTCTCTTGTCTTGTTCCCCTTTCCCACACACACACGTTCAAATATACACTTTGTTTTCATTTAAAACTTCACATGTGAAAGAAAACGGTTAGCTGGAGAGGCAACACCAAAGATCACACCTTGCAACAGGTAAAAGGACCCCAACCAGACGTGGGACAACGCCACTGCTGAGAAAACGACCGTAACAAGGGGACACAAATGAGCACAACAACAAATGTCTATGAGAAAATTAATAGATTTATAATTGAATAAATTATTCTGACTCTTTTATGGTCACGATCACGGGAACGGTAAAACACAGGAATGAAGAAAACAACCGAACAGTAGAGATCGAATCCCCGGGAACGATTGGCTTCGGTCTGTCCGAGATGATGCTGGAAGAGAAAATGAAATCAAATTAATTGAATGATAGTTGATTAGAATTATAAGAACATTTACAACCCAATATATATTCGTTTATGTGTTCCTGATGACTCTATTCGCTCGATCGTCGTCGTGGTCATCATCGACCGATCGCGCTCGGTTTTGGTTCGGTGATCGTCGGGAGTACGTGTGAATGTCGTCTTTTCTGCGCTGCCGTGCTGATCTGCCATGAAGACGAGATCTTGATTGCGAGATCGGTTCTGCAGCCAGAGTCCGCCGAAGTCGTAGCCGTTGTGCGTCTTATTAACATAAATGATATCAAATCAGGTAAGGTGGAATCAGTACCAGAAACGAGCGGTTCGTATTGGCTGGATGTTATTGGACCCCGCTCGGATGGACAAGGGCCTGCCTCGGGACTGCTCGGAACGAGAAAATAAAGGAACAGACAGTCAAGTGCATGTTTGGGAACTAATTTGATAATCGTAAAACGAACAACTTTATTACCACCCCGGGTTCGTAGTGGTGTGCCCAGTTGGATTGATGCATTTATGCGCTCATTAATCTCGAGCAATTGATGCTAGCCGGAAGGATTAAGATTGATCGAAACGGGTGGGGGGAAGACGAAGCATCGAATATTGGCGCTAATTGGCAGTAAAAAATCGGAATGCGAAGTCGAATTTCCTGGTGTAATTGTTCCTTAAAATTATCGTAAATACGAAAAAGTGATATTGACCTTTTTAAACGGGACCTTTACATTTTCTTGCTCTGAAAGTGTATATCAACTATTGCAGATACATGATTCGTCAAGCTTCGGTTTTTAGGTGCAATTTTCCTTACAGATGAAATCAGGATAATTTAATTATTCCAGAAAAAAAAACATGAAATAAATTAATAACCAGCTCTCTCCTAATCTTCATCTGATCCTTTTCCTAGCAGTCTGCACTTATTTCTCCTGCTCAGAAGTAGGTTTCACAGTGCTCAACTCGGAAGAGAGAGAAAAAAAAATTACACACTTGATTTTAACTTTAAATTAGGTGCACTTCACAGCGCACGGCAGCCAAAAGTGGCAACAGCAGACTAGCAAAAAGGCATCCAATCTTGACTTTTTTGTTCCAGGGATTATCGTCAACAAAGATAATGATATATATTTTCAGCTTTAAACGTCGTTTATTGATTCTCCGTTTCACTGTTGCTCTCCGGCTTTCTCTGCGTAAAGCAATGTAAGTCCACAGAAGTCCACCCAAGAAGTCATTATGTGTGAAAGCAGCACCGAGGCAAAAGGACGACGGGAGCGATTATGGACCGTTGCCGTTCTGCATCAGTAGCAAACGGTGCAACCTCAGCATCCTTCGGCTGGATCTTTCACTAGCCGAGGACCATTGTATTTCACTAGTCAAGTGTTTATTTTCCATCCCTTGCGGGGTTTGCTAATCGATCAGTTGCTTCCTTACGCTTTGCTGTGTTGTCTCCGCCACAGATGCAGACGCTGGTCTGGCTTCAAGGAGCTAATCATTTTACGAGTATTTAATATGCTTCAATGGTAGACCACCCTGGCACTTGGTTTCGGTTGGAGAAATTTTGAAGACTGCGTTTTTTACCGATAATAATTCGGTGGGCGGTGTTTTGCTTGGATTACCTTCAACGATTGCATTTCCCCAGAATTCTATTCCATAACGAATTAGTTGATAATTATGTAACCGAAGGTGATCTGCTTCTTCATCAATATAGTAGCCGTAGTAATCTTTCTACCATTTTATAGTTGAACCGAGTCTATCAAATGCTGTGAGTGACCGCGGTGGGACACACTTAATAAAGTTATAAAGCCTCAATGTCTCAATGTCTCAAAGCCTCAATGTCTTAACGAAGTCACCCGAAAATGAAACTACGAAACGTTTTTCTAATGAGTAGATATGATAGCGAGCGTTGCTACCATAAAAAAGTAAATACCCGCGGTTGGTTAAGCCGGGCCTGGGCTGCTCTGCAACAAGACAAGCAATCAAGGCTAATCCAAGCATCGTAAAGTTTTTTTTCCTCTCCCGGAGCTCTAATCTGACACTGTTTTTATGGCTCAAATTTATATCAATTTATTAACCGGGCGGAAGGTTCGCGACGGACTGACTGACGGCTGGTTCTGAAGCAGACACGTACATGCAAAGCAACGTCCTGCTTGTTCCGCCAAAATACTCGAATTTTTGACGATCAACTGCGACGTGGCTCCGTGGGTCGGGGTCAGCTTTGTGTTCCCCGGTTTTGATCCATACAGTCACAGACAGTTCTCGAGTAGTTCGGCTGGGGTGATGATCAGTTTTGTATCTCTGTATCATTTCGATAATCCTGTACTACGCGAAAGATGTCTGAATATATAATTTTTTGTTTTCATTCAAACTTTGTTATCCGTTTCGCGTTTGCGGTTGCTTTCGATGGTGAATTAGTAATTCGAACATTTATGTGAACAAATTTTAATGCGCATGAATTGAGACGCACATTAATGCGATAATTGCCTGTTTCGAATGGAATATAGATGTAGGCTGGCAGGCGGGCTGTTTTGAAAAACAGGTTATTTCGGAACGCCTTCGAGTTTGCAAGTTGATGTTGGTGGACATACTGCGAAATATATTTATTAACATTATGCTGCCTAATTTACATGTTTCACTATTTTTGTGAAAAAGCACAAGCTAATTTTTGTATCTATTACTTCTGCTTTGTAAAGCTCTTGTTATTTTTTGACTAATGCTTATAAAAAAAATCAATGGTTTTACTACAGACGACACAGTTTTTGTAGCTCCCAATTTGTCGAAATACGGTCGCAGCGTGAACATTGCCACAGATGGTGCTAGTGTTACTGCTGTAAACAGGGGGGATCTATCTGTCAAAAATCGTGTAACCAACATATTCGGCAACATGGTGTTTGTTCTGGTTTTTGTTCCTTTTGGTCATGAAATTGATCGATGTGAAATATTATAGAATTGGAATGTTTTTCATCAAAACTCGAGAAACCGCGGAAAACTTTCATGAATGTTGTTTAGCTATTCACATTTTTCCCCCATTATTGTTCATAGTTACAAACATCATGGACCAACAAACGTCATGGACCAACAAACGTCATGGACCAGAGTTGATCTGCGATAACACACACATATATGAAATTTGACAGCAGTGAATCCCCTCTGGCTGTAAACTTCTGTTAACATTAAAACAATGCATCGCGATGATTTTATTTACAATTTATTCAAAGTGTTATATCTGTCGATCTGTAATTTTACATTAACCAAAGCGGTACAAAAGCCTGGCTTTTTTCACGTTGCTCACCTTACTGATCAGACGAGAGCCGTGGTGGCTCGTGCTATCTCAAGAAGTAGTCGTTATGTTGCTCGGTTCTAGACTGTATTTCGCCAGTTTCCTAGGCCAATACTGCCGTTCCGATCATAGTAGTCCCATGTTCTACACAAACCTTATGTACGCTGGGACAACTATGCTTGGAAGGGCAGTATAGACTTTCACCAGGAGTGCAATGAGGTTATCTCCAAGTAGTGCGTGCGGTTCATGGCTTATGTACCAGCGTTATTCTCCTTCCTCCGTCTCTACGCAACCGTAGATGTTCAGCAGCAACTTCTGTTCGAAAGCTCAAAGATGTTCAGGTCCTCTGCAAGAAGTTTTTGTCTCAACTTCGTAGAGACGAGGTCTGATCAGGGTCTTGTACAACGTCAACTTCGTGAATCGCCGCACGCAGGGGCGGACGAAGGGTATTTCGGGCTGCAGGCGAAAATTAATTTGGCGCCCTTTGCTCATTATTGTTAAGTTTATGTTATGGGCATTTTTAAAGTAGTAGGCACTGCCAGGCAATCCTTGAGAAGTTGATAACCTGCCGAACGTTCAAATTATTATTATCATTCGAGTTTAATTTTTTTCAAATTTTTCTCTCACTCATTTGGCGCCCTTCGATGATTGACGAGCAGGCGAGCGCATTCGCCTCCGTGTTAATCCGCCCTTGGCCGCACGCTATTTGTTCGAAGCATCTACCGTAAGGAAACGGGTCGGATCAATCGGCAACGACCTAGGCGACGAATAAAGGAAACCGGTTGGATGCTCGAAACGTGGAGCTGTAGATCGCTGAACATCCCGGGTGGCGACAGGATCCAATTGAATCAGCTGGAGCCCCGTCACTTCGGCATCTTAGCGCTGAAAAAACTTTGCCAGAAAGGAGAGAATGTACGGAAGATGTGTGGCCGCAGGGCCCTATACTGCCAGGGCGGCAGCACAACAAATAAACAGGATACCGGCTTTATTGTGTTGAGCAGGATGCAAAGTCGTGTGATAAAGTGGTTCTAGAATGTGCACTGCCTGCACAGAGGAAGACCCGTCCCGTCAACGACAGCTGCTCGCAGCGGGACATCAAGATCGTCATCGGAGATATGGACGCTCAAATCGGAAGGCAAGACCTGTATAAACCGGTGATCGTATACGAAAGTCTGCACTCCGAGACGAACAGCAACGACCAAAGACTAATATGATTAGAAATGAGAGACAGCGGTGACAGAGAAAAGCCGAATCTGGGTACATTACTTGAGATTTGCGAGTGAGAACGAGAGAGCCTGGTCAGGTATAGACGGGCAAGGAACGACATGACCACAATCCTGAGACGTAAAAAACGCCAGCAGGAGAATCGTGACCATAAAGAGCTAGAAGAGCTTTTCACTACTGAGCAATTCTCGCTGAAACCGTCCCACTAGTGACATGAGGTCTTTCAAAAAGGATATTTTTATGTCTAAATGATTGAAAGTAGCGAAAAAATGAGAAAACCACTTTGGTTAGTTCATATTGAGTGACCCCTCGGGCACAAACCGGTTAAACGGTTTCTACAAAAATTGATTTTTGAGCAATTCTTGACTTTTTTATTGATTTTTTCTCTTGAATTTGTCATTGAACCCCCTGCAACCAACACATCGTTTTCAAGAGGAATGATAGAGCTTTCATTTGAAGTAGAAAAAAATTGGCCGCCATCTTGGATCTCGCCACCATCTTGGATTTCATCAGAAAAACGTGTTTTTGAGCAAGTTCGCAACCACCGATTTTGAATTTGACATCACCTTTGGAAAGCTGAGAAAAAATGCTTTAAGATACATCCAAAACATTAGGTGAGCATTGAGTTTAACTTGTCATTCTGGACACTTTTCAAAATCGACCTCCAAACAGTACAACGCATGACGTGCGGCCAATATCAAATCATGCTGAGCCTGTGGTGTGTGTCTGTAGCGTAGTGTATATTAGGGCCATCCATGTTCCACGTGGACAGATTTTTAAGGATTTTTTTTTGAAAAGTAACCAGAATGACAAGATAACCTCAATGCTCACCTAATATTTTGGATGTATCTTAAAGCATTTGTTCTCTTTTTCATGGTGATGTCAAATTCAAAATCGGTGGTTGCGAACTTGCTCAAAAACACGTTTTTTTGATGAAATCCAAGATGGTGGCGAGATCCAAGATGGCGGCCAATTTTTTTCTACTTCAAATGAAAGCTCTATCATTCCTCTTGAAAAAGATGTGTTGGTTGCAGGGGGTTCAATGACAAATTCAAGAGAAAAAATCAATGAAAAGGTCAAGAATTGCTCATGAATCAATTTTTGTAAAAACCGTTTAACCGGTTTGTGCCCGAGGGGTCACTCAATATGAACTAACCAAAGTGGTTTTCTCATTTTTTCGCTACTTTCAATCATTTAGACATAAAAATATCCTTTTGAAAGACCTCATGTCACCAGTGGGACGGTTTCAGCGAGAATTGCTCTACTAGTGATACGCGAAAGTTCTATGAAAAGAATAATTAATATCGTAAAGGCTATGTGCCACGAGCCGACATCTGCAAAGATGTGTAAAGTAATCTTTTAACGAACGATAGCGAGGTAGTCGACAGGTAGAAGCAGCATTTCGATGAACATTTGAATGGCGATGCAACAAAAAGAAGCGAAACTGGAACGGACCTGGGAGTGCCAGTAGTAGATGACCGGGTATCAGCCCCCGACCTACACGAAATTCAACGGGAGATTAGGAGGCTGGAAAACAACAGAGCCACCGGCAAAGACAGCCTGTCGGGTGAGCACTAAAGGCATGGTAAAGAAACACTTGCTAAAGCACTGCAATGGGTCATTTCCGAGAACTAGAGAGAGGAAAAACTGCCGGAAAAGTGGATGGAGGGAGTCTTCGCCCCATCTATAAGAAGGGCGAAAAGCTGGAGTGCTGCAACTATCGTGGGATTACGCTCACCAACGCGGCATATAGAATACTCTCCCAAGTTCTATTCCAACGTCCAACACTTTTAACCAGGAAGCTCTTGAGACAGTACCAGGCAGGTTTCATAGGAGTCCGCGCAACCACGGACCAGAAATTTCAATCCGAAATATTTTGCAAAAATGTCGTGAGTTCAACGTGTCCACGCATAACATTTTTATCGACGTCCAGGCAGCCTATGATACAGTTGATCGAGAACTGCTATGGCAGATCATGCACGAGAACGAGGACATTTGGCCGGATAAACTGACGCGGCTAATCATGGCTACTATGAATCGTGTGATGTGTTACGTACGTGTTCCGGGGATACTCTCGAGTTCCTTCGAGTCATGCCGAGGATTGAGACCAGGTGATGGACTTTCCTGTTCACTTTTTAACATCGCCCTCGAAGGTGTTATACGAAGAGCGAGCATCGACACAAGTGATACGATTTTTACGAAGGGGGTTCAACTTAAAGGCTTCGCTGATGACTTCGGTGGAGGAAACCTACACCAGACAAAAAGCGGAAGCTAAGCGTACTGGACTGTTGATCAATGCGTCAGAACAAAGTATATGATGTGAAGAGGCTCCAAGAAGAACAATGTTAGCGATAAGATTGAGGTGGTAGACGAGTTACTGTACTTAGGATCGCTGGTAACCGTTGACAACAACACCAGCAAGGAGATCAAGGGACGCATTCAAGTGGGAAACCGTGTCTACTTAGCACTTCGTAAACCGCTGAGATCCAATCGAGCGCGCTGCCGTACGAAGCTGAAGCTGTACAAAACACTAGTTAGACCGGTTGTCTTCTATGGACTAGAGACGACAACACTGCTCTCAGAGGACCTCAGCGCCCTTGGAGTTTTCGAACGAAAGGTGCTGCGAATCATCTACGGTGGAGTACAGACTAAAGACGAAGAATGGCGTAGACACATGAACCATGAGCCTCACGCGCTGTTAGGATAGGTCCTTATTGCACAGCTGGTTAATGTTTACAGATTATGATGGGTCGGACACGTTACAAGGATGCCGGACGACTACCTGGTTAAGAAAAAATAGAGGAGCACAACGTGCACGATGGCTTGATCAGTTTGAAAGAGACCTGCGAGTGATAAGACGCCTGGGAGCATGGCGCCATACAGCCCAGAACCGAGTGGAATGGAACTTCCTAATGCAGCCCGAGCCTTGCCGGCTCTAGCCTGCCAGGTAAGGTGAATCTACAGGCCCAAACACACACACACGGCTGACAACGCCATCAAGGCGTCATTACGCCGTGTGAGTATTTGGGCCTTATAGAAGTGAAAAGTTGGCAGGGTTTCCAGCCTGGGTGCGTCTTTTTTTGCTGATGTTATTGTCGGAGGTCACCAGTGTCCCCAAGTTCATCGCCGTCTACAGAGATCTGAGTTAGGAGGCTGATGCTGTTCTTCTTGGAGCCTATTCAGTTTTAGATGCATTCATCCGCAGTCCGACTCATCTGGTATCGGCTTTCAATCAGGCGTAAGCCTCCTCCACCGTTGCTAAGCTACGTGCCTTGCTGTTAAAGTTGAAGTTGAAAAGTTCATTCGACATTATTGCTGGAGGCTCTTTTGTTCTTCAGCTTTCCGATTTCACAACGAGCTTGATGAATATCGAGGTCTGGTACTCGGATATCTGCTGTTGCTGCTCTGAGGTTAGTTCCTGTTTCGCTTCTGCTTGCTGTACTGACATTTAAGTGACCATCGAACCACCTGTCAACCGCCTGTCAACTCGAACTCCTAGTGTGGGCGTTCTGTACTAATCAACCTCAAAAGGCGATGCGGCAAGCTCCTCCACTGTTGGTTGAACCGCTTCGGGGCGATGCAAGTACTTGTCTGCAACCCAGGAGTTGCTTTGTATTAAACCGCGGGTTCGGGTGATTTACGTATGGTTTTGTGGATGTCTCTGCTGAAAAAAGAGGTACTTTGGATGTGGGGGGGAGTTGAATTTGTTTACCCCTTACATACCCGGGTACCCACAAATTGAAACTCTTGTAACTTTGACAATTTTCATCCGATTTCAATAGTTCTAGCATCAGAAGATCAACTTTTCTACTTTGAAATCTTTGTCACCGGTGCTCCGAAAGTATTTTTTTTATTGCTGGAAATTCGTTTTTTCGGGAATATGGTCCAAAACTGACGAGTTTCGTGACTATATGAACAGAATATGAACCCTTACTTGATCTGGTCTTACGACATCGGAAAGAAAGGAAAGAGTCTCTTTCCTGCCCACCAATGTATCCTCTGAACAGGAGCTGATTTTCACAGAAAACGTGATCGCTAGCGGATTGCAGCAGATATGCGACGTACCAAATACTCACAGAAGCTCGATTTCCTGTAGACTCGCTAACACGCTTGAACTTTTAATTCATGATAAATTCTAAGCAGCCGCTAAGCCCATCACATCTCAACACCAACACGGCTTGGTTAAAACCGCTCTACTACCACGAACCTTATGGCATATGCTAGCTTCCTCAACACTAGTTTGGAGAAACGCTCTCAAGTGGATAGTGCTTACGTGGATTTCGCCAAAGCTTTCGATAAGGTACCCTACGAACTGGCACTACGTAAACTAGAAAAGCTCGGCTTCCCTAACGGGGTCATCTCGTGGCTGCATTTATATTACGGGGCAGATTCGCTTTCGTGCAATATAAATCCGTTGAGTCTAACTGGTTTTCGACACTATCTGGCGTGCCGCAAGATAGTCACCTCGGTTCTTCAATCTTCGTTTTATTTGTGAACGACTTGAGTAATCGCCTTAGCTCTCATCATCTTATAAACGCTGACGATGATAAATACGTCTCGCAAGTTTCGATCAATATTTCGGAGATTTGTTTGTTATTGATCATTAGCGCCCCATAGCCAGTTCGGGTTGTGAAATTGGTGTTGGCGTCCTCCATTTCATATCGTCACGATTTTCTTGTATAGAAGCCCCTGTGTCCGTCAGAGTCCATTGTCATTTTCAATTGAGAATCGTCATGTGAGACTGAAGCTGATATTTTCCGCTTTCAATTGAAAATATTTGCTTTCCTTTTCGAGTCCTTCAGGTTTCAAAATCAAAGCAAAAGCTTTCATGTAGTTTTCATGTGACTCACAAAGTGCTCAAAAATGATACAAAAGCGATGTGTCAAAGAGTCATTATAACCTGATAATTGCAGAGTAGGCAGTGTGCTTTGCACTCGTATCCAAGTGAGTTTTAAAACTTGCTTGCACATTTATTTTCGGTTGGCACGTAAACCTAACTAACAGTGAATTACACTTGACTTAGATTTGAGTTTGAATCCTGCATAACAACAATCGCATAAAAATCGAATTGCGATGAAATTCGCGCCGCGTCTGCTAAAAAAAGTTGTTGCATTGTCCTTTAAAAGCATAAATTCGATCTAAAAACAAAGCTCATCGCGTCACATCATCGCCTGCATCGTTGGATACATCGTGCACTGCATGCATTGCACGCATTTAAACTCAATCGATCAGAGTGTGCGGTGCAAAAAAACTCAAACTAGGGTAACGGGGGTATTTTGGCCAGCTTTGGGAAGTGTTCGCACAGTTCAATAAAAACAAACACAATTTATCAACATAAATACCTACTCTATTATACCATTGTTAAATGCTAAGTGTCTATTTTAATATACACCGTTCAACAATGCAACATATTGAAAAATATCCTAGAAAAATCATAATTTCTACGAAGTACTAAAAACATATTTTGGTCCACCAAATTTTTACTTGGAAATAGTTCGGAGTAATTCTATTTAAGATCATCATCGGTATTTTTAGAGCAAAAATAGTGGGTTTGAGGAGAACATCCTTCTGCTGTGAATTTTTGAAAATTTTAGGTATCTAAAAATGAAATAATTTGGCTTATAGCGGTTTGACAAGCAATCTCATCTAATTTTATATCGTTAAATGTGATAAATTAAGAAGTAATTACCTGTAAATTGTCACAAGCTGCTTCTTTGTTCACGTGCAACGGCCGAACGGTAATCAAAGAGATGTCAAAACTTGGCATGGCCAAAATATGTTTGCTTCAGAAAGAGGCAAACATATTTCGGCCATGCGTTGAACCACTTTTTAACTTTTTCCAACATGTTAGAGTATACAAACTGTTTCTAGGACATTTCATTGATGTTACTACAACAACGAATTGTTTCATAAGCATACATATTTGTTACAATAGCTTCCGGACGTTGACTTGTATATTACCACTTCCTCTTGACTTTGGGTTAACTCAGCCATGACTTTGAATATGTATGAACTAATTCCAAAATAACACTACCTAGAGTCAGTTTTTCGCCGAAAGTTGTAGTGTAGTATGATTCCAAGGTGTGTTATTCAACGTTGCATGCATAGTTTTCTAATATTCATTGAATTTATCAGATAAAATGCGAAAAATGTTCCCGGGTGGGCCAAAATATGCATGTGGGCCAAAATACCCCCGTTACCCTATCGAGAGGAAGCAGAGTTGGATCCAAATCTGGAAAAGTGTTACTCAGTTCAACTTTGCACGAGTTCATGCCATCACTGGATAATTGTCAATTGAAAATGAGTTTGTCAGGGTCTGCTGCGGGCACACATTGCCAAGCCATTTACCAAAATAAAGCTGCACAAAATAGTCTAAACAGTCTACAATATAAAAAATCGACACGTTATTGCGAAGTGGATTCCATTCCATTCCATTTACATCTGTGCCTATAGGTGAAACTTTTCATATTTACTTGGAATACACTTGCGGTTCAGTCACTGCACAAAAGCAAGTGTTTTACATTTCAGTTTGCCCTGTAACCCTCAACGAGTGCAAACTTGCGAACGATTCAGACCTGGATCAAGTTAATCGTGCTGCCAGATCTCTTTTCCACATTCCGTGGGGTAAATACTAAATAGTTTAAAATGTGATTTGACGATACATAGCAGAGGCAAAGGACAACAGATTACAAACTTTTAATTACAGTGGCCGCCATCATTTCGGGTTTAAAACTGGATAACCTGCAAAGCAGGTTTGACTGATTTTTGATCTGATCACCAGAAAATGGTATTGCATATTTATGATTAAAATTTTAGGTTCGAATGTTTTGAGACATGTTGTGAAGGTGGAATGGATGTGGCATACAAGACTACAGGTCGGATCCTTGTTTGAAGCGAGGGTTATAAATCTTGTGAAAATAATCCGTGTTGTTTTAAGACACTGTAAAATACATGTAAATCTCTCCACCGTTTTGTAACGCTAACGGTGGGAAAAGCAAACAATTCTTCTCCCACTTGAAAGCCATCCGAGGATGATATATCTAATGATATGGAATAATTCCATTATTCTTTTTAATTGTTATTTGACAGCTTTTCATTAGCATGCAAGCTAACGATAAAAATGCTGCTTGAGACATAACCTGTCTAGGCATGTCTGCAAAACACTTTGGAAATAAATCCTTTACCCGCACAATATCCAAACCAGCTTACATTCGTTGTACCTGCTTGTACACCGAACCAAACGAAAAAAAAAACAAAATCACGCCACAAAGGTGCTCAACTGTAGTGTTCCACCCGGTGCATACACATCATCAGCAACATTAATAGAGTGAATGATGGCCACTATTAAACATTATTAATTATTCTTTATTGCCGGGTGCAGCGTTTCCATCGGAACGCTAATGATAGCATGTGTGCAGTACGCCACGTATCTGCATACAAATATAAATTAAATCTTGCGGTTACGCTACGGACAGGGTGACACTATTGCATTACTGATGAGCGCATTCGTGGAGCGGACAGAAAAGTGCCCGCTATGATTGATGGCTGTTTACATCTGGAATGGGAAATTTCTTTCAAGCTTTCGTCGGTGCACCCGTCCTTTGGAGACTAAAGTTGCGCAAGTACTGACGGAGACGCTTTAGAGTGCCAATTTATCGTTTAGCCGATACATTGACTTCTCGGTAATAGATAAAGTGCAGCAGTTTGATCGATCTGCTGGCGGTCATTATGCAAATTTATGGTTCCCTGGAACTGATGCCGCGGAATGCGCGAGTTTGTGCTGAACAGTGCTCCACCGGTAGCCGCCCGATGCGTGTGAATAATTGAATGCGTGAAGTGGTGTTTGCACAGGAAAATTATACCGGCTTTGAATGGTGATTGGAAAGAAGTGTCCCTTCGAATTATGCTGTAGACGATTGGCAAATGCTTTTATATGTGTAATTTTATTATCTACGTCACTAAACTCAGAAGAATAGGGGGAAAATATGTTTTTTTTTTCCTGCACTTCTTCAGAAGGCAGAAGGATCATTACTAGAGTTTTTGACAAATATTTTCACAGCAAGCCTAATACTTGGCCACATATTTAAGATATGGAGTTAAGTACAAGCCATCTTTATCCTTAAAGTAGGAAGGGAAGATAAAACAACTCCAAAGGCATTCAGACCAATAAATCTTACCTCAACTAGGCTAAAGATTATGGAAAAAATAATAGATGAATTTATCAAATCAAGCTATTTCCAGACATATCCTCTAAATAAGTCTCCATTTGCTTATCGATAAATCTACAGTCACAGCCCCTACACTCGACAATGTAGAGAGCGCGTTAACAGCATTCCTTGACATAAATGGTGCAAGAAAGGAACCTTGATCCCAATATTACGCTTTTGATCATGGAAATGTTGAAGAAAAGAAAGTTAATTGAAGAATTGGGAGGTTTGTCAATAATATCATTTAAAACGGCTACAGCGGTGTCAAACAGTCATATGCCACTTCTGTGACAATGAAACTGAAACCTCTGAGCACTTGCTATGCAAATATGTAGCTCTATACAATCGTAGAAGATAATTTTTCAACAAGGGTATCTTAAGCCTTTCTGAAATATGGTTATAAAATCCTAATAAAGTAGTTGAATTCATATTAGGAATTATACCAGATTAGGGTAATACGCACAATCAGACCGTGGCAGTAACCCATCATGGTAATATGCCATCCTAAATCGTTGCGAGAAAGAAACAGGAGTACCGTGCTGGATCGAAACCCGTACACCTTGATGTTTTTCTTCAGTTTTAAGCATTATAAAAATGAAAACTCATATGATAGTTACATGGGCAAGACGGACATGTTAAGGAAACAGTAAATTTGTATGTGTAGAACATCATATTTTTTGGGATCTTAATTCTTTACACTTTAGTTTGACACAAGCACTTTGATGCGTAGTATTTGGTTTCACGATTGAAAATCGTTTTCTACGTTTTTTGAAACAATGAAAAAAAGACAGGTGGTGTGGGTAACATGGACAGGTAGGGTGGGTAAGACGGCCATGTTAAGAAAATTAAAAATAAAGACGAGTTGAGCTTTTATAACGTTATGAATTAGCGAAACGTGAAACGAAAACACACATGGAGGATATTTTAAGGTTTTTGGCCTTACTGGGCACACTCCGGGAACAGGGTTTCACAAGGCCTTGTATCAGTTTTTCAGAGGCAGTTTCAATCTTATCGAACTGAATGATTTTATTTATTATTTTATTTATTATACAGCGGAATAAATCACAAACAATTATTGGTGACAGCCAGTAGCTCAGAACAAAAAAAAAAACAAATTCCGTTCATCAAAGCTTAGTAGCACGCCCATTCAATCAATTAGGCGCATGCATTGCAGACAATTTCAGCGTAATGGCATGTCGCGTGAAACCGAATGTCACATTTGATGCATCTGCCCCATCCTGAGCCATCTACAGAATCAGAAAAACAATTTCCGCATTGATCGCAAAGTGAATCCTCCGGAACAATTTCTCGCTTGACACGTTTAATTGGCCTTTTCATCTTCTTGATGAGTTTTATCTCTTTTGCAGCTTCAGCTATCGCTAATTCTTGGCGGTATGAGTCAGATGTGATCTCAACCGCTTTTTCGGTTTTGCGCTTCCTTTTCGAGCCTCGGGGTCTGAAAATTTTCGGAAGCGGCAGAATTTCTTTAGGCGTAACGTTGAAAGATGATTCCATGTCATTAACAGCTTGGTCGCCAGGAATTAAACCATCTTCCAACGTAGATTCAACTGTAACTTCGGACGGCGCAAAAGATTCATCCGAAAATACGTGACGATTGCAAGGCCATATTCCGGTTGCTTTGAAACCAGAAATGGCAACACTAATGCTGGCAGCCTTAACAAAAGCTTGCGCCATCAAATCTGCAACATCGTACAGCCCAATTACAACCCCAGGATGTTGGCACAAGAAAGCGTCTGCTGCGTAGGAAAAGTTCTTCTTAAATGGTCCCATAAATGCAACGTCTAGAGGTTGCATCTTATTACTGCAGTGGGGGGGCAATACAAGAACTGTTACAAAACTGCTCCTTGCCTTTTCAGCAAAAGCCAGATTCTTCGTGTGACTACTATGTCCGTCGATAATAAGTAATACTGGTGTTTCCTTTGATGGCTTAGCGTACTCCAGGAAGTGGTCGAACCAATCGAGAAATACTTCCGTCGTCATATATCCCGATGCATTACACCGAAACTTAGTCCCAGCTGGAGCACCTCTCTTCAATGCCTCATTCATCCGAGCTCGAGGAAAGATCATGAATGGAGGAACATATTTACCGGTTGCAGACATGCACATCATCACCCAAGTAGTTTCTCCACGTTCCGCAGAGGAAATCGATCCCACTTGCTTCTTTCCTTTTAAAGCAGCAATGTTTTGTTTTTTTGGAGGGACCTTTGAAGAATATTTTCATTCAAAATAGCTAAAAAGGTGTGAACTGAACTATTGAACTTACTGTGCTTACTGTGATTCCGGTCTCGTCTGCATTATATATTTGGGTAGGAGCAAATCTTCCTTCTTTAAGAAATTGCTCGAGTAAATTATAAAAAGCATATACTGCCTGTTTGTTGAAACCTCGTGCACGCGCGTAAGACGTGGCTTCAGGCTTTCGAAAGCTTAATTTTGGATTTCGTTTCAGAAAGCCGAGTAACCAAACTCGCCCTGCCATTTTTTTGACTTTGTTGAAGGGATGTGGACTTCTTTCGGCTAGCTCGAAGCCAAGCTTTTGGACATCCTTTTGAGTAAGGCCATAGAAGCGACTCTCTAAGTCCAAGAGATGCTGTACCAATTCATTTTCCTGTTCTGCAGTGAAAACGGCTTCCTTAGGCCCCATACTCATTGTCATTGTAGGAAATGCAATTCGCCTCTTCAAAGTGGTCCCTGGAATACCGTATTTTACCGCGGTAGAAAGAACCGAAATTCCGCAGGCCACTTCGTGTCTAGCAGCAGCCAGCTGACTTTCGGTCCACGTCTGACGGGTAGTTGTCCTTTTGTAGGATCGAGGCATACCTTAATTTGAAGAACCAATATTATAAACACTGACCGTCTTACCCACCCCGGTGGTGGACCATCTTACCCCACCAGTACTCACAATTTTCAAACTTTCATAGTTTTTCAATAACAATATACTTTACCTGTATCTCTTCGCGAATAGATCAGCCAAGTTTCAAATAACCGAAAAATGGATCAACATTCATAAAACGCGACACTTACTGGAAAAAAATCTTATTTTCTGACATAAAAAAACTACATCCGCACTCGAACTTGTAGCTTTGTTATGAAGTTTGTTTATTTATTGCACATTTGACGAATGTAACCATGGTGACAGTGGTTCGAAAACCATAAACTAACTTGATGATAGATTGGCCGAGACAATTTTGCAGAAAGAAAGTCGCTAAGCTTAAGAATAAGTCACATGTCCATCTTACCCACCCTGTCTTGCCCCCACCCCCCCTACATGTCCGTTGAGCTGTTGGCCTTCTGTTAAATTAAACTATGCGTCAGTAGGCCATGAAATAAAAATATTAAAAATAAAAAATCAATCGTGTATCGGTTTCAGTTGTCATTTCATTGTATCATTAGAGAATTTACTAAGGAAACATTCTTCAGCTGAAAACGTTTTTCAAGTGGGATATACGTGTTTTACTTTGTGAATCTCCTTGAAATAGATGGAAAAGGTAAGTCTTTATCATTTTCAAGCTGTATATTGTTCGGTAAATAGTGTAAATTGTATTTATTCAACAAAAACTGTGCCGTACGGACTTTGATCCTTGTTAATTGCTTAAATTGAAATCCGTACAGCGTGTGTATCATGTATATATTGTTGAACTTTCTTCTTGTTTTCAGCATATAAGGGAAGAAAACAAGTATAAATATACGGCAAACAATTTCGAAGGAGCTGTGACTGAGGTTCGCAAGTGTTCCTGTTACTACGATAAGGGGTGCCGCAACGAAACGCTACGAAAATTGCACTATTTCAGTTACTATACAAAATTAGAAAACCGTGTTTAGGAACCAATGGATCCTCGAAATATGTTTATTCGTAAATTTAAAGATAAATGATAAATAAAAGATGTTCATTTTTGTACTTCTATATCTATACGGATTTTGATTCATTGCTGTATGGACTTTGATCTAGTCTATATCGCGTGTGTGCGAATTTCGATTCAAAAGTGTACGGGTTTTGATTCGAACAAAAAACTGTGTACGGATTTCGATTCAAAACATGTTCTATTTAAACATGATTTTTTCGAGTTTCGGAGTGATTTTTAACATTTTACTTGAAAATAGTGATAAAATATAAGGAGCCCTATAAGTAAACATGTCAGTTTAAAGCAATATGTGATTTCTTGATTTTATATTGACCGTCGAAGATTGTCATGTGCTTAGGTGTACGGATTTCGATCCAGCACGGTATACCACAATAGTCCAAAATAATGGCCGCATTGGTTTGAATCCACGAAGCGCATTTCATATTCAAACAATTTTTAGGTTCCTGTTTTAATCATAGCTGTATGAAGATCCTAACATGCGTCGCAGACGGAGTACTTTCACTTTAGTTTAGGCTAAACATAGCAGCAAAAGTAGCAACAAGGTCAACTGGTCTGTTTGAGCATGTTTCTTACCTTTCACATGGTGAAATTACTAGTGTTAGTGTTTCAGCAAGCAGGATTATCGGAATATGCAGTGTGGAAAGGATTTCATGCGAGAGAAGTGACACCATTTCTGGAATTATAAGTAATATATTTGACGAGTAGGTAGCGCTGCGTATTTTTGTTTTGTTCTTCGAAATGCAGTGGGGGGCTTAAGCAGATCTGTTCCTTTCAACGATATTTGGTTGGATTTTAGCGGATAAGTGAACTAATTGTTCATTGAAGAGTATGTAATTAAATGGAACAATTTATCCTATTGATACGATTGCATTACTTAACTAATATTTTCAATGGTGCGGGCTTATCACATCTGATTTTGGGGGCATTGATTTCATTTACGTGGCAACTCTCATGTTTTCTTGAGCACAGCGCAGAGGCAAACCAGGACCGATAAACAAATGGCCGTGGTTTACCGTGCTTATTTCCTACGTGCTGTAGGAGGTGTGATCGTCAGCTTTGCAGACAACATAGCGCTAGAGGTCTACGGTGAGTCGATCGAAGAGGTCGTGTGAACGGCCGCGCACTGTCTACGCAAGGTCGAAGACTGGATGCACTACAGGAAACTGAAGCTAGCGCATCGTGAAACGAAGGTCACGGTTGTGAATAGAGTCGTGATCAGAGTCGGAGACTGCACCATTACCTTAAAGCGATCTTCGGAGCTTTTGGGGGTTATGACTGACGACAAGCTTTGGGAACCACGTTGACCATGCCTGTAGGAAGACCTCATCGGCTATTGCAGCACTATCTCGTATGGTGTCCAATAGCTAAGCGATGTACGGCAGTAAGCGGAAACTGGTTTCGTCCATACGTAGGTATGGTCGACCACTGAGATCCAGAGCTGTAGGTACTACAGAGTGACAAAAAAGTCCAGTCACACAGGAAAATCTCAATATTTCAAAGAATAAGAAGAAAATCTGAATCTGGCTTTCATAGCTTTATTCAGTAACTCATAAAGATACTTCACAGACGATATCTCGAAATTACACCACCTTCCTCTGATCGAACCAGCTTCAGACGTCTCGGGAAGTCGTCGCAAGCGGCGCGCACGTGCTCCATCGGCATCTCGTCCCAGATTTTCGTGATAGCTCGCTTGAATTGCTCCAAATTTGTTATTTAATAGTCGTTCAGCTTCGACATCATGTATCCCCACACGAAATAATCAAGTGGATTCAGATCCGGAGACAACGGACGCCATTTATTCTTCGAAATGAAATCGGTCAAGTTTTCCTCACACCACGCCTGAACAACCTTTTCGGTGTGGGATGGGGCGCCATCTTGCTGGAAGCAGTAGTAATTGTCTTCAAACAATAGTTCAGTTTGAGGCAGAACATTTTTATTCAAAACCGTGTTTAGGTAGTACGCTGCGTTGATTTTGACCCCTTTATCGATAAAAATAAGAGGCAGTTTACCTCTCTTGCAAATGGCTCTCCAAACCATCACTGACGTCTTATTTTGGAACCGGAAAACGTTCAGCTTGCCCGCAGGAGCTTGCTGGAGGCTCACACTCCAAAATCGATCATTTTGGCGATTGACTGTTTGTTCCAAAACGAACAGCTTCTCGCCCGAAAAAATTATCTCGTCATCTGCGCGCCAACCGAGCAACTCCCGCGACCGTTGGTACCTCTTATCCTTTGTAGCTTTGGTAACCCCATGAACCACTTGTTTTTTGTACGGTGTAAGTTTTAAATCCTTGCGCAGAAGCAGGTGGATTGATTCTCGGTTCATATTAAGGTTCCTGGCCAACTTCCGTGCAGATTGGGCGGGATTCCGGCAAATCCGGTCTCGTATAATCTTTTTCAGCCTTGGAGTTCTCACAGACCTTGGTCGTCCAGATCGTGCCTTGTCCTCGGTGCCTCCGGTCTCTAGGTACCGATTTTTGGCCCGGTACACGAATTTTCGGTTGATTCCGAGCGGCTTTAGGTGTTTGAATATGTGTCCGGGTTTGTACCCTTTCACATATTCAGCGATAACAGTTGCTCTTAACTCTGCCATGGCTCACAACTCAATGTAAACAAACTGCACAGAAACGAAACTCTGCCACTTTGGGCAGCAAAATTAACCCTTTCATTTGACATATAGATGGCACCAGAGAGATGCAACGTGTAGGCTACAGGCGATCCCAAAAAAAGTGTGACCGGACTTTTTTGTCACCGTGTAACAATTACCGTGGTAGAATGGAAAGTACCTACAGGCTCATGCGCCTGAGGGTTGCGAATGCGTACGAAAGTAACACACGTTGTTATAGAATAGTTGACGTCACCTACTCCATGGCATCTCTATCACCAAAAAAGCGCAAAATTGAAGGCTACTAGAACAAGTACCGGTACTATATGAAGTATTACATAATTTCATGAGGGCAAGCCAACTTGATAGAATGAAGTGGCAAAATACCAATAAGGTATATACGAAGGAGCGGCAGATGAGCGTGGTTGCAAGTGTTGGATAGCAACATTTTTCGCGTGCTGAGATCGTGACGTCACAACAACCAATTGAACACAGTTTGGCGTAGAAAATATATGGATTTTGTTCGAAATCGTATAGATTTATGTTGTATTATGTGAATATCAGAAACAACATGTGTCTTCAAAGAACATACGCCAGCGTTTCTCAACATCGGGATGTTTGGGAGAAGCATACATGCTTATGCCTAACTTTTTGGCTTGGTGAACTGAAACACACCATGATTGATCTGCACACGATGGCATTCGCGTTTTTGATAACCGTAGGACGTTAAAAAAAAACTAAAAAGAACATTTTATCGAAAATCCGCACTGAATGCCGAACGTAAACTGTTGTTGTGACGTCACAACTTTTTACTCGCCACCACTGATCGCATTTTGAAAACTTATCTGCCACTCCTTTGTAATATACCTTATTGGCAAAATATATCTCGAGTACTAATACAGCAATGCGCAAATCTGTTGCTATGCCAACTGTTGACTAGCGCATGCGCAAATGTGTTGTTATGCGCAGTGCAACTAGATCGACAAGGGTTAGTAACAGAATGAATTGATATTAAATTGAGTTTTAGTTGATTATAAATTGATGATAAAAAATAATATTCAACCTTGCAACATAAGTTGTATCTTTCGCCTGAATTTCGAAATTGTTTGGTTAGATTAGATGTTTACGCGACATCACCAAATAACCGACACAGCTAGTATTCATCAGAGACCAGGATAGAGGCCGACGACTTCGAGGCAAACCCCGCACTTTTTAGGATGTGTGCTGTGGACAAGGAGGCCAGAGCTGCTGGTGTAAGGAGTGACTACATCGTGTTCAATAAATTCGAATACAACCTTCCATCGTTGGGTAGGTGTGCATGGTAGGTGTTGGTGCCAGCTCTAGCCTCATGTATAGGCTACTCGACGCGGATGCTGTCTACTTGCTAACATTTGTTGTTAATTAACTCGCACGATGAAAGAGTACCCGACGTCGTAGTAAAGTTGTTTGCGACAGGCAAGTCAGGATTTCGTGTTTCTGATGAGAAACTCTTCATCTTGGAACAGCCGCACAATGTCCAAAATGAATAGCTGCGGGCGCCGACGTTAGTTAGCATCCAATTTAGAAGGCTTATTTTCATTATTTTGAAACGAGATGCCGAAAGATCAGGTGCGTGCCGCGTACGATTTTTGAGAAAAACGTCTCAAGCTCGTCAAAACAAAATGCACCAAAGAATCTAAGTACACCATTCGATTCGTTATGGCGCACAGTGGTCGAAAGCCGGAAAAAAACCTCGATTTTTCATGTCAATATTTTTGATGTTTTGCATTTTTCCGAAGATTCTCAAAGTGTAAATAACCTTTTCCCAAAGTTTCATGACAAGCGGTTGAGATATCAATTTTTAATCGCACTTTGAATGTTGCTATATCAGGCAAG